>NC_081409.1:333447654-334172654 GCF_030272615.1 Cryptomeria japonica
GACAGGGGGATGACAAAGGGGGTGGGGTGGGATGCAAATATATATACAACTTAAAAAATTAATTATAAAAGGATGTGTATAGAATAAGTATAACAACTATAAATAAAACTTTGCCACACTATGTAAATTTTACAATAAACATTAAAAATATGTCAATGATTGCAGAAAGAAGGTTTTGTAGAAAAGTGGCTAATAATTAAAGCCTAATGAAAGCATAAATCCATTATTGTAAATTATGAAATTTCATCATGCAAACAAACTGTTATTTGATCTGAGACAACGAGTTAATTTTGCATATAGTGTATATGATAGAAAGAAAGCTAATACAAGTGCAATGCTTATGTTGTACAAAAACCAGTTGAAGAAATTTGATATCAGCTTTCTCTCTTTTCCATCATTCTCATCGAATTGTTCTACCCCATGAATAGGCAAAGAGCCCTTAATGCCTCCAACACCAAGAGCCATGACATACAAACCAGTGTAGAGTATTATAGTTTGTCCACCTTCCACCTGCTTGCAAATCCCAGCTTTGTATGCACTTCCCATGTCACATGCCGGAGGCTTTAGTGAAGGAAAATGTGCTTGTACTATTAATAACACCCAACCTTGCATATTTCATGAACATCATAATCTAAACAAGTCGGGAAGAATTTTTGTAAACTCTGGAAATAACGGTATTGCAAGTTGAATTCCACTGTCATTTCTGAGCATAAAACAATAGGTTCTATGTTATCACATTCTTTTATTTGTTCAGGGCTGATTAATTACAACAAAAACATAGGTTCTATATGATCCTAGTTTTCTATTGTACGGAAGAGATTGCTTATAGTTGTTTATTTTCCTAGTCCTTAGAGCTTAGTTTACATATTTTCATGCTAGCAGGAGAGGTTTAAACATGGGATGTTAGACAGCTGTTCACTCAAATTATTGAAATTATTCATCTTATAAGTGAAATCCAGTGTTTGATTTTGGATAGTTCTGTAATGACGTTAGTAAATTATTTGATTGCTTTGAAGGGTTCCTTTGGAGATGAGGAGTTCCGCTGGTTTGTTTGCCAACTTTGCCTATTCATAACAATGTGCAAAAGTTATGTCTGTGCTTAGCACTGATACTGTTCTTGTAGACACTCAAAATTGTCATGTCTAATTAAATAAATATTTTATTTATTTAATTATCTAAGCCTATTTCTTCTATTAATTAAATAAATTTTTATTTATTTAAATTAATTCATTTATCCTCTTCTAGCCTTATTTCTCATTTAAATAAATACATTTATTTATTTAAATTACCCCTTTCCTAAATTAAATAAATATTTTATTTATTTAATTGTCCTACTTCTTCTATTAATTAAATAAATATTTAATTAATTCATTATCTTTTTCTACACATGACACATGTCATTCATCTCTTAATTCATACACTACCTACCTCTTTCATTATTTTATTATTTCCTTTACCTACCCTCTAATCCTAGCCGACCTCTCTTTTTACACCTCTCAATCTTAACCCTCCATTTCTTATTGTGTCTTCTATTTAAGGAGATGCTTTCTTCATTGTCAAACCCTAATAACATATCCTAATGACATATCCTAATGACACATCCTAATGATTGATTTTGGAGTACTTGGCTACACTACAATTCCACTTGCAACCACATTCCGTTCTTTGTTGAGCTCTTGTGCATATAAAAATCTGAGAGCAAATATATCAAGCAAGATCAATGGAGATAGGAAGAATGGAGATCAAAACCCTATTGGACATGTGATGGTATAATCTTTGTGATTTTGAGTTATTTGCATTGTCTTAGGTAATCTTCATATGTTATGGTGGATCTTTGTTCATTGTTAGGCTAGGGTTTTGTAGTTGAATCCATTTTAGTCTTTCAATATTGTTATTATTGTTATCCATTTTCACCATAAACATTTTGGCAAACCAGATTGCAGCATCCGAATATGTACAGACTTCAGGGATATCAACAAGGCTTGTCCAAAGGACGATTTCCCATTACCAAACATTGACTTGATCGTTGATCTCACGGCAGGTCATGAAATGCTATCTTTAATGGACGGATTTTCTGGATATAATCAAATCAGGATAGCACCCGAAGATCAACATAAAACATCGTTTACTTGTCCATGGGGAACCTTCTGCTGGAATGTCATGCCCTTTGGGCTGAAAAATGCAGGTGCCACGTATCAACGAGCTATGACTACTATCTTCCATGATCTCATGCACATAACCGTGGAAGATTATGTTGACGATCTTTTGGTTAAATCAATAGACAGAAATACACACTTGGACATACTTTCAGTCGCTTTTGATCGGTTGGAAAAGTACAAGGTAAGACTAAATCCTAAGAAATGTGTCTTTGGAGTAACCTCTGGGAAGCTCCTAGGATTCATTGTGTCTAAAAGAGGAATAGAGGCTGATCCAGCAAAGGTCAAGGCTATTTTGGACATGCCGCCACCCAAGAATATCAGTCAACTTCGGTCTTTACAAGGGAGACTCCAATCCATACGAAGATTCATAGCACAACTTGCGGATAAGTGTAACCCTTTCCAGCACCTGCTACACAAAAACATCAAGTTCAAATGGGATGAGAACTGTCAACAGGCTTTTCAGGCGCTCAAAGACTATCTTTTGAACCCGCCAGTTTTGATGCCACCAATTCCAGATCAACCATTGCTACTTTACATATCAGCTACTCCAACAGCACTGGGGGCACTCCTAGCACAGCAAATACCTGACGGCAAGGAAAAAGTGGTCTACTATATCAGTCGCACATTGGTGGGATATGAGCTGAACTACACACCAATTGAGCGTGCATGTCTCGCTGTGGTCTTTGCTTCACAAAAATTACGACATTATATGCTCACTCACAAGACTAGGTTGATTGCCAGAATTGATCCACTAAAATATCTTCTCAACAAAGCTACACTTACTGGGCGGCTGGCCAAGTGGGTAATGATCTTGAGTGAATTCGACATTGAATATGTGGACAGAAAAGCTATAAAAGGACAAGCAATTGTAGATCAATTGGCAGATGCTCCCATGATAGATGATGTTCCTCTACAGTCAGAATTTCCAGATGAGTCCATTCTAACAATATCACCTGCAAAGCCATGGCAATTATACTTTGACGGCTCATACACACAGCATGGGGCAGGAGCGGGTATACTCTTTATAACTCCTCAAGGCGATTCTATACCAAAGTCATACCGCTTATCATTTCCTTGCACCAACAATATAGCGGAATACGAGGCATTAACAACTGGGCTAGGAATTGCAGTTCAGTGGAAGATCCAAGAGCTTCGTGTTTTTGGCGATTCTCAACTTGTCATCCGTCAAGTAACTGATGATTATCAAACAAAAGATGAAAAGCTAATGCCTTATAAACAACTGGTAGATGATCTGAAACAGCACTTTTCAAAGATAGAGTTTGAGCAGATACCAAGAGAACAGAATTGCGCTGCTGATGCCATGGCTACAATTGCTTCGCTCATTGATCTACCGCAAAATGAGACTCGCTATGAGTTCCTGGTTGACAACTTGCTGATTCCGTCATATGAGATCACTCCTACTGAAATGATATGTGTTGTTGGTCTTGAATCCCAGTTATATGGTTCCATATTCACATACCTTCGCGACAATATCTTACCTCCTGATCTATCGAATAACCAACGCCGCACTTTCATTCGCCAATCCTCCTGATACGTTATCCTAGCTGATATCCTATACCGACGAGGTCTAGATGGCACCATTCTTAGATGTTTAGAGAGTGACGAAGCTCAGATTACGTTACGAGAAGTACACGAAGGGATATGTGGTCCGCATACTAGTGGTCCTACCTTGGCCAAGAAACTCATCAGGACTGGATACTACTGGCCTACTATGGAAAAAGATGCATATCAGTTTGTCAAGAAGTGTAAGCAGTGTCAAATTCATGGAGACCTCATACATGCACCAGCACAGGAACTACAACCACTTGCATCTCCTTGGCCCTTTTGTCAGTGGGGACTCGATCTCATAGGCAAGATTCACCCTCCTTCTTCCAATGGACATAAATTCATTATCACAGCCACAAAGTATTTCACAAAGTGGATTGAAGCCGTGCCTCTCACACAAGTTACTGGGAAACAAATTGCTACTTTCATTCTGAACTACATCATTTGCCGATACGGGATCCCTACTTCCATTATTACCGATAACGGGCGTCCTTTCAAGAATCAGGATGTTCGTGAACTCTGTGAGCACTTCCATATCTCTCATCATTTCTCCACACCATATTACCCCCGAGGTAATGGCCAAGCTGAGGCGTCTAACAAAACAATTCTTAAAATCCTTAAAAAGACAGTCGACGACGCTGGCCGTAACTGGCATGTCCAACTCAATCCCGCACTTTGGGCCTACCGCACAAGTGTCCGCACACCTACAGGAGCTACACCCTACTCACTTGTCTACGGCTCTGAAGCCATCTTGCCTATTGAGGTCGAGCTACCTTCTTTACAGGTCTCCTTGAGAAACGTAATCAACGATGAAGACTACAGGGTCTCTCGCTTACAAGAACTAGAACTGCTGGAGGAACGACGACGCACTACTTTTAATCATCTCAAGGCTTACCAACAACGAATGAGTCGCAGTTACAATCACAAGGTCAAGCCTCACACATTTGAGGTAGGTGACTTAGTCCTCAGAGAGAACCCCAAGAATCAGCAAGACAGAGATAAGAAGGGCAAGTTCGAACCAAACTGGCTTGGTCCTTACATCATCACAACAGTATATGGATCTGGGGCATATCAGCTCTCAACTACAGAAGGTGAACCCTTGGAGGATCCTATCAACAGCATGCACCTGCGCAGGTTCTACACATAGCTCTTTGGAATATCCTAATTCAAAAATACAAAAAAAATAAAAAATTTTCAAAAATACAAAAAAAATTATAAAACAAAAAAAATCGTTACTTGGTGAAAACCTGGCAAACAAGCGCCTTGTGACAACAAAAAAAATTGAAAAATCGAAAAAGTAAAGAGAAATAATTTTGTCCAACGGTGAAAACCACTTCGGTGGCGCCCTAGGCAAGTACCATGGTGAAAACTGGGTCACCAGCACCATGCGTAGAGACTTTGCTCCTCTCTCCTTTAGGATTATCTTTCATCATTTCACATTGCACACACTCACAACCTATTCACTCACAATAAACTTACCCATTCCCATCATGGCTTGTTATTGATCTACCCAAGATTGGTTAGCCATCCATAACCCTCCCTTTTTCACTCCCTTTCCATCCATAATAAATCAGCTCCTATCTGTGACTACGGCCAATTCCTAAGTCTAGTAATGGGTGTGGAACTAAGAATGTCACGTGTTCGAGGAGTACAGTTTCTTCCAGTTTCCTTCAAGTCTATCCGTGCACAATCCGCAATAAAGCAACATTTGCATCGCCAGTCCACAATAAAGTTCCATCTTCTCCACAATAAAGTATCAGTTTCATGGATTCAGTCAGTTTCCAAGGAGACACAGCAGCAACAATGAGCTTCAACAAAATCAAATCTTTCAACAGACTCAGACAACATATGGTTCAGTGCTATCTATCCTTTTTGTGAAAGTGAACATTGTGACCACAATCGAATAAGACTTAAACAAGTGACAAGAGACACTAAACTTGAGGACTACAGGGGATGTTGGTGTCGAGTCTTGGTTTTCTTTTGATTTTATCTTTTTGGTGACATGTCTTTTAGCTTTTCCAGGATGTCTTTGACTAGAGATTCTATCTCCAGGATGTCTTTGACTAGAAAGGCGAGGATGGGGTATCGTCACCTATTTGCATTTGCTGTCTGTGGATTGTCTCTTAGTAATGCTATGACTTGTCCAAGGATATGAGGACACTGTGAGTCTAGTATGAACTGGGGCATTCCTTGTTTGTGACTGTCTTATCTCCATGCAAACGGGTACAATGACTTTCTGGGCCGAACAAATGCCTCGATTGTCATAACTTATTCTGCCATAATAAAGCTCAATGATGATAACGCACAAGAAGCTCTTTCACGTTCATATCTTCTATCTTCCATCCCCCTTTCTTGATTGACTTCCATTGTCCTTCTCGAGTCCGCGTAGCCCGCTATCACATGACTGAGTATAATGACACACCAAAAACATTTGCATTTCATATAGTTACACCTGCATCACCACATATAAGCATTTCATACATACATATAGATATCACAATTGCATCACATCCTGCATACAACACATGTTAGCACATCTCACATTTTCATTATGTAAATAATCATTTACATTATCATATTCATTTGCATTACATACATTCACATTTGCATCATGCATCACATATACAACATAAAAGAACAAAAATATATTGCATTGCATCATATAAGCATCCATATCATAAAACATGCATCACATAAGAACATTTCATCACATAAGGTACACATGCATATAGCTACCGCAAAATGAATCATCTCTCATATATATATAAAGTGTCATGATACAATGATGTCAAAAGAATCATATGGCTACAAAGAATCACCCGCAGGTGTCTACAATACAAGAAGTGATACATATACTGATACAATGGGGAGCCCACTATAGCTATGAGGAACTCCCTCCCTCGGAGCCGCCTGGCCTCGACGGAGTCTGAGCTGTAGATGGTCCCGCCCCAGGATCCCCCTGTCTCTCTAGTGGTGGTGGAGGCCCCATGACCCCACTGCTGGATGCCTGTCTCCTGCGACTCCCTCCCATAGCCGTCGCTGTACGCGACGATCTATGGAAGCTCCTAGCCTGTTGATCTGCTGGCACGGCTGCATAGTATAGATCCCTCCAGTAGGCGATCTCCTCTCCGGCTCACAAGACATATGCGTAGCCTGCCCCTGCATCCTCTGTTGCCCGCCTCCCTGCCCTCAGAGCTGTCTCGGCCTCTGTGTATCTCTGGATGGCCTGATCCCTCTCTCACTCTGTGTCTCTGACCCTGATCCTGAGGTGATCTCTCTCCCGCACCAAATCCTCAATCTCATCTGCCTGGCCCTGGCAGATCTCTCGTAGCCTCAACACCTCATCCTCCTCAGAATCTCCGCTCTCAGCCTCTGCCTGTGGCTCCTCCCCTGCAGGTGCCTGTCCCTGTGCCTCTGCCTGCACCTGTCCCTGTGCCTGTCTAGGTACCTGTGGCTGTACCTGTCTCTGTCCCTCTGCCTGCACCTGTCTAGGTCCCTGTGCTCTAGGACCCTGTGCTGCTGGCACCTGTAGGGGCAGTCCACCCCGACCCCTCACCACCGGAGCTTCTCTCTCCTGTCCTCCCTCCCTCTGAGGTGCCACCCGCATCTCTCCCACCACTCCCCTCCACCTCCGCCGGCCCCTACCTCCATCCCCTCCACCATCATCATCATCTCCTCCACCCTCTCCCTCCAGTGGCTCTGCCGGATCTGTCAACCTGGGAAACGGATGCTCTGCCCAATACGCAGAGTACTCTACGTCCATCCCTGCATCATCTACCTCTGGCCACATGTCCCAGGGCATCGACATCATCTCTGCTAGCTGTGTCACCGCCTGATCATATGATAATAGCGGCCCAAACTGCACCTGATCTCTGACCGTACGGGCATACATGCCCGAGCCCCGTGGCATCCGCTGGATCCGCCCAAACTGCCTGCACACCCTATCAACAAGCTGCCTCTCCAAAATATAGGGCGTCCGCCCAATCAGATACCTGCTCCTGAAAACATATGGTAGCTCCAATGCGTCATCATCCCACTCCTCGCACCCTAGGTACGGCCTCTAGATGACCATGTCTATGTCATCTATGA
Organism: Cryptomeria japonica; assembly: GCF_030272615.1. Classification (NCBI taxonomy): domain Eukaryota; kingdom Viridiplantae; phylum Streptophyta; class Pinopsida; order Cupressales; family Cupressaceae; genus Cryptomeria; species Cryptomeria japonica. Next base: position 333,455,469 of record NC_081409.1, read on the forward strand.
CGCGCCTCCAATGCTCCAATCTACCAATCCGAGGCTGGGAAGTAATCATGTCGTACAAGTGCACGAAGCTCCATCCCTGTCCTCTGCCTCTGAAATGAATGGGCCATGTGATGGGAAGGTGCTCATAAGCCCACACCTGCAAGAGAGTCACGCCGCAGCCCAAACCCACTGATCCGTGGTATACAAACTGATGCAGCTCATAATATAAATGTGCCAGGACACATGGCCCCCAGGCATACCTAGTGTGCTCTATCATCAGTATCTCCAATGCCCCTCCCCAGCCCACTGCCAATCCTCGTGTGGCCCTGTCTGGACACAAATACCCACTGATGGCTCCCCCAATAACTGTCGGCAATGCTAAACCTGTGGCAGTCATGGTATCCCAGGCTACATGACCTGCTCGCATCTCCAACCCGGGATCCTGGAAGACCCGTCTCAATGCCTCCCTGTCACCGTCACGGTCATAGGGAATCAACTCTCCATCAATAGGGATATGCAGAATCCTGTAGACATCCTCTAATGTAACTATCATCTCACCCATCGGCAGGTGAAACGTGCATGTCTCCGAGTGCCATCTCTCAGCTAATGCAGTCAGCAACCCCATGTTTGCTCGAAACTCAGGCACATAGAGCACATGTGTGAGACCCATCTCCTCAATGGATATCATGTCCTGAATCGACAACTCTGGTCGCAGCCTCTGAGTCGACGGGAATCTCTCCCGTGACTCTAACATTGGCAAATACTCCTGCAGTCACACAATCAATTTTGTCAGTTATCGTGGCATTCACTGTTTATCACAAAATGCTACTTGCTACCTAAATGCATCTGGTTATCTCTCCTAGTGACACTCACTGTTCATCACAAAGTGTTGCTATCTACCCTAGTAGTGCTCCCTGTTCATCACAAAGTACTACGTGTGTGACACTCATTGTTCATCACAAAGTGTTACTCACATTCACACTCCCTGTTCATCACAAAGTGCCTTGATCTATCTTAGTTTTCCCTAGAGGACCTTCTTGAGTGTATCCTCTCAGTAGCTTATCCAATCGACGGCGTATGTTCATCACAGAACTGTCGGTTTGACCTAAAAGACTAAAACCATGCATTTTGACACACAAACGCACTTTTAACACACAAACGCGCTTTTAACACCTAAACGCGCTTATAGACTGCACAAACGCGCTTCTTCAACACAGACGCGTTTTCTGAACACAAACGTGCCTATGCCATGCACAAACGCGACCAGGGAACACAGACATCCCTACATGACATAAACGCTCCTACAAAGCACAGACGCTTCTACATTTCACAAATGCGTCCGCATTCAGCACAAACGCGGTTCCAGGCACAGACGCGCCTGGACCCGACACAGACGCGCCTGCCCGACACAGACGCGCCTGGCACCGACATAGATGCGGCTGCGCATTTTTGCATATTTAAACTATCCTATTCCTAGCGCATTTATTGCTACTAAACATGCATTTATGACAAAACTTGAAATGCGTGAAAGTACGAGGAGGTTTTCGGGTACTTACCGGCTCTCCTGCATCGGCTGGTCGCTGGAATCGCCGAACACGGTCGAATCTATGAATGAAAGCCATCGCTGCTGACTACTGCTGCTCTTTTCTCGCTCTGCACTGTGATCTCATAAGGGTGTGGATGACAATGAGGATATATTTTCCCCCGTGGTCTATCTTATAGCCTAGCCTAGCCCTCGTCTTCATTTCCGGAGTCAGTCTTCCTTATCCCGTGACTTTGTCACTTTATCTGATCAGTCCATTCTATCCCGTTTTTCTTATCGAGAGATTGTCTGCAATCTTTTCAGACATTTTCATCCAATCTCTCGAGGGGGCATATCATTCCCATCCTGGGGCAACTCTGTATCAGTTCATCTTATCTTCTTTGAAACAACGCGACAAGCCGCATTGTCTCAAAGAGGGGCAAAATGTAGACACTCAAAATTGTCATGTCTAATTAAATAAATATTTTATTTATTTAATTATCTAAGCCTATTTCTTCTATTAATTAAATAAATTTTTATTTATTTAAATTAATTCATTTATCCTCTTCTAGCCTTATTTCTCATTTAAATAAATACATTTATTTATTTAAATTACCCCTTTCCTAAATTAAATAAATATTTTATTTATTTAATTGTCCTACTTCTTCTATTAATTAAATAAATATTTAATTAATTCATTATCTTTTTCTACACATGACACATGTCATTCATCTCTTAATTCATACACTACCTACCTCTTTCATTATTTTATTATTTCCTTTACCTACCCTCTAATCCTAGCCGACCTCTCTTTTTACACCTCTCAATCTTAACCCTCCATTTCTTATTGTGTCTTCTATTTAAGGAGATGCTTTCTTCATTGTCAAACCCTAATGACATATCCTAATGACATATCCTAATGACACATCCTAATGACTGATTTTGGAGTACTTGGCTACACTACAATTCCACTTGCAACCACATTCCGTTCTTTGTTGAGCTCTTGTGCATATAAAAATCTGAGAGCAAATATATCAAGCAAGATCAATGGAGATAGGAAGAATGGAGATCAAAACCCTATTGGACATGTGATGGTATAATCTTTGTGATTTTGAGTTATTTGCATTGTCTTAGGTAATCTTCATATGTTATGGTGGATCTTTGTTCATTGTTAGGCTAGGGTTTTGTGGTTGAATCCATTTTAGTCTTTCAATATTGTTATTATTGTTATCCATTTTCACCATAAACAGTTCTAATATTATATAACCTCCTACTGGTCACTCCCTTCTTTTGCATTCCTTTGATCACAAGGAGTGAGTGTTCTTCTATCTCTAGTCCCCTAATGCCAAAGTGGAGGGCTAAAGCTTAATAATGCAAAGGGCTTTACATTCACTATCCATAATGAGTCCTCCACTTCCTGCAATACCTAGGTTGTCCTTTGGAGCAATGTCAAAATTGAATTTGAATCTGCCTTTCTGTTGTGGAACACATTTTCTATAGGCTTCTACCATGGATCCATTTATTAGGGGAATTAATGATCTTAGGATTTGAATGTCTATCCTATGATTTGGACAGGATTTAAGACTTTTAACTATCAAATGCTTGGCAAGAGGTCCAGGCATTTTAGTTACAGTCTTTCTCAGGCTTCTTTGGAGAGAGTTTTACTTTACATGTTTGTGTGCTTTTGTTAAGATATCAGTGGTAGTAAGTAGCGTAGTATAAGAATTTGTAGGTCAATGAGGTTTCTTGAGATAAGAAAGAATTGACCTTGTAAGAACACACTAACATAGAAGGACAAGCAAATGTCTACATCTAATCTTTGTTATTAAAAAGGCATAATAGAAACTATCATTAAACTTGACTAAAAGATTGAATCAAACTAAAATGAATTAAAATAGAAAAGGTGGGGTAAGATAATAATCTGAAGAGAACAGTATGCATAGTTAAGGCTTTGACCATGTCAATGTTAAAAAAAAAATTCATAAAATTCATAATAATGGTTTCAACTAAAAAAACAACCATGAACCATAATCATCTTCAGTATGTCTCTGTATTTTGTTGACAATCAGACATAACAGACAAAGTCACAAAAGCAAAACCGAGCTTCTTCTATTTGCAAGGAACTTCACTGTCTGCAACCATTCTTTATTTAAAGAACATTAAAAGGTAAGTATAATAACACACAGTACTAAAAATAAGTTTTTGAGTCTATTTTGAAGATGTCAACCAAATTGAGAAACACGTAAATTATAGATCACAAATTCAATGTTTTTCTGAATGCTTACAGAGAACAAAAGCTGCAGCAAGGATTCCACCATGTTTGGATTTATCCATAGGTTTGTTTCTTCAGTCCACATATTCCTCTAGCTGGTGTGCTTCACCTCGATCAGATTTTTATCAATAAAACATTTTCATCAAGATAAAACCTGCAATCATGTTAGACAAGTATTGAAAGTATAATTCATAGACCAACCATTTCAACTAGGTTTAGATAGCATATATTCATAACTATTTCAATTTTATGTGAACTACACAATATATATAATGCATAATTGGAGTTAAACCATAATAGGGCTTGGATGAGAAACATGATAGGGCACTTGAAGCTGTCCACATGCTAAGCCCAAGAGCGGATATACCATCCCTCTTGGCCCCATGTGGCAGTCCGCCATCCATATGAGGTGGTGTGCTTAGTGGGTAAACTTGTACCTTCCCTCCCTATCCATGCTACCTTATCCACCCTTCTATGATTGAGACCCCTTTAATCACAATGGTAGAGGTTGATGGGGAAACCACAATAGGGTGTCTTGAGCATCCCTCCCTTCTAAGCCCAAGGGCAGGATATACCTTTAACCCCCTTGGCCCACATGTGGCAGACACATCAGTCATCCACCATGGGGTAGTGTACTTAGAAGAGGACCTCATCACAGTTTCCCCTCCTTGTATTCCCCTATTAACCCCCTCATGATTGATTGCAACAATTTAAGAATCAGATATTCAATATTATTTCTCATATCCAATGTAGGGGAGGTTATGTATCAAGTATAATATTGCATTGCATATTATTATCTATGTCTATATGAGAATAATTAATCATAAGAGTACTATTATGCTGCATACCACAAATGGAGTAAGATTACTATTGCCTGCAGTAAACAATAATTTCATATCTGATCTGTTTGCCTAATTGCTGATATATATATTAGGAGTTGATCTACTCTTATGAGTGTTGATGCTGATTGAACTACTTTCCTTGATGCAGATGTAATTATCCTTGATGTCCTGTCTATTAATGCATGATAGCTTCGGTAAGATAAAACTTATTATAAGAAAGAATAGATAATCAACTTATTGATAAGAAAGAATAAGTGAGTCAACCTCAGCACTATGAAGTTTATTTCCATGACATGTTATGAATATATAAACATTTTCAATACCTTGCCCGAAGTCTGTACAATGTAAACTTTTATGAGCATCAATCTTGTGCAATCATGTTGCACAGTAGTGCTTTAAATACAAAATTTAATCTCAGAAATTAAGAAACAAAACATCAAAGTTTAAAAAAGTGCAGCGATTGTGTTACCTCAAATGTTGCTAAAATCTTGGAGTTTGAGGGAATTCTTAACTTAATAGTAAAGATAACCTATGAACATTGAAACCATAATATTTGTTAGTTACAAATTCAATTTTCTATCTTAAAACAAAATAAAATACCAAGAGCTTTTCCATCTAGAACAAAGTTTTCAAGCTCGAGTTGGAAGATTCGCAAAGATAATAATGTTGTGAAATCTTCAAACCATAGAAATCAATTTTACAAAGCACTCACAAAAAAATTAAAAAACCGAGCAACATAGACGAAAAGATCAGAGCTGAAAGCTGGAACATGGGGACAAAGTATCTTTAAGAACACCATTAAAGTAGATGAGTACGGTGCTTAACATGGGCAATCCTCCCACATGAATAGTCAAAATGTGTAGATGATATAACTTTTAATTTTTCCACAGAAAGATACATTTTTTTGTTTATATAACAGTAACCTAGATTTAACCCAAATCATGGATTTATATTTTCTTTCATCTAACCTATTCTTTTTCTTTTTTTCTCTAAATTGAAGAAAGCTGAGAAAAACTAAATGTCAAAGACATAATAGTTGCCTAAGAAGACATAAATAAAATCATAGAACCGGTGGCTTTATGTAATAGATGAAAACACAAGAAAAGATGTGGATCCCAATGATCTCAGCTATATTCCCTTATGCTTAAATGAATGTCCATCCCCTATTCCAAAGGTTCCCATTTTCGCACAGGTGGGGAGGGTGCTGGCAAAGGTTGTAAAATTTTTCAACAAGTCCAAATTTTGCATATCCAATGACCATCACAGTCCATGAGACACATTTCTTGGAGGAATTTTGTCAAACAGTTCACGTACCTTGTCTCTGCTTCCACATGTTGCATACATGTCTGCCCATTGAAATTTGAACATTAACAATGGTGGTAGAGTTTTGGAACTTTGGGAACAAACTAAGAATAAGTATAAGAATTGCGGATGAAACTTTGGCATACAAAGTGTTTAAACTAGTCAACATAAAAAAAATGGAAACGATTGCATTAACAATAAGAATGGTGGGTAGAGGTTTGGGGTCAATGGGTAGTGCCCCTTGTGGGGGGTTTGGGGCAGAGCCCCCATCAAGGTTAGGGGGCATTGCCAAACCTTTAATACGGATGACATTTTCATAATAATTTCACCATTTTTGTTTAGAATTGGAGTTTCTAATTGGGGGCCATGGGAGACTCATAGGCATCCTCAAGATGGTCAAAAGACTCCTTGGAGTCCCTAAGTGGTGTGGCAAGGGGATGTTTCCCCTAAGTATTGCATCCTGAAAAAATAGGGATTTTGGAGGGGGGGAAGGGGTCCCCATGTTTCAATGGTTTCAAAAGATTCTAAGTTTTTTTTTTATCTTGTCATAACAAAATATACTCTTGCATCCTTGGATGATTTGAAAATTGAAAACAATTTGACAAGAAAAAACTAACTTCTAAAGTTTAGACTTAGTTTTCTTTTTTTATCCAAGTCACTACAACATTTCAATGATCAAAGTAGCTTTTTTTTGGTGGTTTCGAAGCATCCAAAAGGCTTGAGAAATTCAATATTATCTTTCATTCCACCAAAATTGGAGATCAAGAAGCATTCTCACAAACAAGGATTTGTTTGTAACTTAAGGCAATCGACTACTTTTTGGGGCATTTTCAGGTCTAAAGAACCTACCATTGTGTCAAAAAGGCCCATAAGACCCCATTTTCATCTAAAACTTGTCTCTTTTGGTCGTAGAAGCATTTAAGGAAAAAAAAAATCACACAACCAATGATATGCCTATACCATACATATTTGAGTTAAAATAAAAATAAAAAATTCACAAGGTTTGGAGACCATTGAACAATTTGGGAGATTGTTAATACATACACTCAATTTATAAAGTCTCAATTTGATGTACTTAATCTTCAAGAGGCATATACAAAAGCATTTTGTAATTGTGAACTAAGATAAATTTCCATTTTTGGCAGTTTTCATCATGGATTATGGTATTAAATTCCGATATTCTATTGTCAAGATAAATTCAAAGAACCATTTGTACTCGAAACAAGGGATAGTGAAAAATTACATTATGTAGGATCTCCTACCCTATCTCATTGAATTCATTCCTACACCAAGTGACTATGAACAAAAGTGTAGGTATTTAACAACAATGACATGGTCCATGGACTAGTGATCCTCCTCTTGATATTCCATCTACAAATGAGAACATCTCTTATACACATTGCTACTTCAGAATTAAAAGTTGCCTCTTCTAGAACTTTCCATGATTCTTTGCAATAGGATTATATGTCTTCTAGATTCACCCCACTAGGACACATTCATATCAAGCATCTTTACTTTTTTGAAAAGTAGACCACATTTCAGATCTAGATGACACCATAATGACTTTGATTTCCTCTTGCAAGATATTCCTCCATCATGTATTGCTTCATCAAAGTTCAAATTTGCTTCTTCAAGGGCTCTCAATGATTCTCTATATAGGATTCTTCGTCTCTATGAGATCCACTTCATTGGGAGGCCTACTTAAACATTTCACATCTATTTGTGGACTCTCACCTTTCAAATATGTTATGAAATCAACTATGTTATGCTATTTTGATTTTATTATCATTTATATTTAACAATTTTAAAAATGTTATCACTTGCATTAATTTCTAGGTTAATATTTATTTTGTAGATTCTAATAGAATTGAATACAATACCCAAACAATATCTAGTATGAACTAGTTAGTTACAGGCTAGGTTCCAAGCATACTTGGTAACACAATTTTTGAGCTTGTGTTTGTTTATGATTTAACGATTGATGCATCTAGCTTTGCTATGCATCTACTTTGAATACAATGAAAGGGTGATTTTGTCTAAGCCAAGAGACCCTGCTATCTAATATCACCCAAGAAAGATACTGATATTTTACCTTGGAAATATAAGCCTTTTGTAAGTATAATTCAATGAATTGTGATAATAACTTAAAACAAAGTGAATTAAAATTTGATTGAGTTCCCCGTTGTATTTTAACAAATCACCTAGGAAGATGTTCGTTCCTAAAAAATTTCAATTCTCTTTCCAAAAGGATGAAAAAGAAGAGAAAGGAACTAATTAATGTTGGGACAAAATTTAGAAGACCTATGTTTTGTGTCTGAAAGCTACTAGCCTAGAGAGCATGGAAACAATCTGAAGTCATGGGAGAGAGTTTCAATTCTATCTCCAGAAATTATGTCCAGTACTCTTGTATTGAATTTTTAAATCCTTCTAAGTTTAAATGTTCACAAGGAAACTCTAAAATTTTAATAAAATACATAAATGAAAACCAATTTTGTTTTTGTTGGAATACTTTTGAAAATCACATCACCTTAGTAATTGAACTGTAACAATAAGATTGCATACAAAGTGCAGGTTTGCTATGAAACATGTTAAAAGGGTTAAACTATTTCAATTAATACAAACACTAGAACTATTAAACAACAATAGCTTGTTGGTAATCAATATTTTGGACTATACCCACATTTTACACCTTTTCATACAGTTACAAAGAACATAGAAAACATGTACGTGGAACTACAGATTCCAACATATGTAAAAATACAACAATCTAAATAAGAATGGGAAGCATGTGGAGAATGGTTAAGCCATGCATAAATAAAAGGAAAACAAAAATCTCTCAATGTGTATCACAAACAAATCAAGGAAAAAAGCTTTTAGGCAGGGGACCGATATGATCATAAAAATTTCAAAACTTCCAAAGTATAAAGCATTTGAGATTTTACAAAGAATGCGCTAATTCAACTTTATTCATGATGAGGCATGTTCACAAATTTTGTAGTCGCGCCATGGTGTTGTTCGTGTTGGCTCTGTTGGACCCTACAATTAAGATTCAATATACGTACATTATTCAATAAGATTAACTGCGCAACATAATGAAATATTGAAAAGTGTGTTATCTTATTGAGCTTTGCTTTGTTTCGAGAATAGTTTAATATTCTCTACTTAACAGGTCCAACCACGTGAAGGTGGAAGCTCATTTGGCCCCTCCCCCACCTAACATCACTCGAAATTCCCCATTAACATCTAACATTCATTCATTCTTTCATTCATTCTTTCATCCATTATTAAAATATAACATTCATTCATTATCACATAACATTCATTAACACATAAAATTCATTAACTTTCATTAAAACGCAACATTCATCAATAATCATCAACACATATCATTCATGAACATTCATTAGCACATAATTACATTCATTAACACATAAAAATCAGTCATTATCAAATAAGGTAGATTACAATCATTTCTTTCTTTGTTTTTTCTTTGAAGCTATGAAAAGACTAAGTGGAACATCGGTTTCTTCATCATTTCCCCCATCTTCGAATGTTCTTCCCTCTTCTCGTGCTCTTGATGTATGCCTAGTCCTATACAAAGGATGAGGATGCTGAACCAAAGGGGGGTCCTCTGCAATAACAAAGAATTGGGTTAAATTTAAAACATTTTTTTATTATTGTTACAAGTATTTCATTAATTTAAAGAACACAACCGTTACACTCTTTATCTGATGGGGCCACATCATCTTCCACATCATTTTGTCTAGCCTCAACCTTGACATGCTGAACACCCTCTAGATTCTCTGGAGTTGAAATACGAAACGTTACATTAATCAATACACCAATTGAAATTAAATTTGTTTAAAGGAATAACAGTGGTCCTCTTTACCTGATTGGGGAACATCATGTTCCTAATGTTGTCTACCCGGATCATGCTCCACTTGGTCACCACCGACTACATGCTCTAAAATATTAACAATAAAGGTTACATTAATTACTGCACTAATTTTCAATTTAAGATGTTTAATTGTATTAATAATTACATTAAAAAAATTGAATAGCAAATGAATACCTCCGCTACTAGGATGCACATCCGGACCTTCATGCATAGGTTCTGTTCCACGATTATCATGTTGCATTCCAATGTCATGTGCAGTGTTATCATTGCTTGCTTATTAAAAAAAAATATAGTCACTTTATGTTGAAACTTAACATTAAATAGATTATTGGTTAAGTATTCAATTTGAAATAATTTTCATTTAGCTTAATTACCATTGTGACAGATGCATCAGAATCTCGTGTTTGCCCACTCAATTCTCATAGCCATTCAACCACGACTATATAGCCTTGCTAGTAGCCAATTCTCTTGTCATCTTCTGTGGGTGCTCTATTGAATTCAGAGCCCTGCATTTTTGCTTAGTATTGTGAATTTTGCTTGTATTGTTTGATCAAAAAAAAATTGTTTACAATTTATAAATATTTTGATGTGATACTTAATTTACTGAATCTTACAATTTGTGTGGCAAGTTTCATATAACCACCAAAGCTGAGTTTGTGTTGCCCATGCTTTTCTTGTCTTGCCTTGGTTTCCTTTGATGTGTCTCTCAATCTATGAAAAGTTTGAAATATGTTAGATTATATAAATATAATGAATAATTAGTACATATTCACATTCTTAATAGTATCACATACCTTCTTCTGGTGTCTGGTGGTGTATTTCCTTTTTTCCTTTCAATTCTCTCCTTTGCATCCGAAATCAGGTCCTTCCACTCCCGCTCTAGAATCATGGGGGGACGCTCATACTTTATGTTCTTCTCTAAATGTGTCCTGTATTGGTCCCTCACATACTTTAGATATGTGCCAGCTTTTTCCAAGAGCTTAGTCTTGTCAAATGTGTCATTTCCAAACAACCCTACTATACGGTTTGTGAGTTCATCTTTTAACTTTTTTTCTTGGTCATTCCACATTTAAAGCAAAAACAAACCTGTTAGATTTAGAAAGAAACTAAAGGTACCTTTGATATAGTTCAAGAAATGGATAGAAGGAAAACTATTCTAGCAATGATATGAAATCAAAATAGTGGATAAGGGTTAGTTCACGTATGATGTTCCACCTTTTACATATGGTGGGCCCAAAAATCTGCAATGTAATGTCATTAAGATTTTTATAAAAAATATCATTTCCTGCAAAAAAAAAATGGGATCATTAGTCCAAAATGAGTGATCAGTAAGTAAATTACAATTAGACTATATATAATAATAATTTTAAAGTACCTGGAACCTTCTGTATCTTCAAGGGAATCAATTCTTCGTCGCTCACCACCAATGTGGCCTGCAACGTTCCCGTACTAGCAATACAGGAAGATCTAGGAAATGATGGTATGTTATCACCAGTAGTCACCTCTGGCGCATCCTCATGTGCATCTCCTACCATAGTAAATGAATCCACTACGAAATGCCTCCAAGAAAGAAAAATTCAAGGGTAATAAACACATAATGAAAGAGAGAGAAAAAGAGAGATCTACCACTAGTGGGTGGGTCAACACGAGCCGGTGCAACAGATGATGTCTGCATGCTACGTGTTGCCGACATTGCAGTTAGCAATACAGTTGGTGTTGACCTCAGACCCATGTTAGCACCTGAAGAGCAATACATTAAATATGTAAAACATTAAAAAAGCAAGTTCACAAGTCCAAAGGAGTGGTTTTAATATATAGAACATGGTCATCACCTAAACTATCCGCAATACCCTGATCATCACCACCAGGATGATGAGGCCTTATAAATTTCTGTAAAAACAACACATACATATTTTAGTTAATGACATAAAAGAGAAAAAAATATAAACCATTATTGAACTTTTGTTATGATTAAAGCTTTCATTACTGCTTACTTGCAAGTTTTCCACTGTCTGCAACAATAGTTGCACCCTCTCTGTTATCTCATCAGTCTGAGGGCTTATGGTTGCCAAATCAACAATCTCTTGGCCAATTTTTTCAATATTCTTTTGTACCAATTGTATAGGGTTTGCGTTAAGTGCGATGTCATCAATGCATAACACTGTTGAGTGCCCCACATCCGTATGGAGGTGTTGAGGTATTGCAGGTTCCTTTCCCTTATCCCAAACATCTGTTTGTGACAAGAATATAATTAACACTATCAAAATTACTTCAAAACACTCAAGAAAAGATCATAATGTAACAGTTTTCTTCTATCTAATTTGTACAATTACAATGAGGTTTACCTACTCCATAGAAGTGTCGAGACTTACACCCCTATCTGTGCTATGTGGTGGATCCATGTGGCCCAATGACAAAGAAAAAATATTAAAATGTTAGCAAAATGAAACCAATAGACTTAGCAAAAAAACTTAATAATACAATGGTTTATTGGATTCATTAATTGGAAGTTGGCTTAAATGGTATATATATAGTACGTACCACCCCCATGATAGTAACTTTGTTTGTATCTATATGATTCAAATTGTAATTGATTAGCAGCTCTTCTCCTGCACTTATTGATTTTATCGCACATACAAACACACAATTTCCCTCATGTGCCTCAAATATGCAATTGGGTTGCTTATTAGTTGACCCAGGTCGTGTACTATTTATAAAACTTGCAATATTCCCTCTTGCTTTTGGCCTTCCATCAATGTATACAGCCACTCATTTACTTTGATCATTATCTTTTTGTTGTATATAATTGGCTAACAGTGCATACCTACACATACTTTTTTTATATCGAACAATTTGCATCCAATCATTATAATTGTAACAAGGTCCAACAAACTCCATCAATTCAGCAACTTTGTTGTAAGAGACCTTTATGTTGTCCATGGAAAATAGGCCCAAACCATGCAACAACAAAGGTGCTATGTGATATATCCTCTCATTAACACAAAAATCAGTATTTATTGGAGGAAGTTCCTTGGGTACACATTGTTTTAGTAGATGTTTGTACTTCAAGGGCACCTCAATGTCGCCTTTGGTCTCATCATCATAATAACATGACCCCCCTTGAGCAAGAAAAAATTCCATGCGTTTATTGAATTTTCTTCTAATCTTTTGACCTCTAGTTGATATCCCTATTTGAGATCTACTACATGTCTCACTTTCCTCTTCTATTCCTACATTTCCCTCACTCGAGGAAGACACATCTGACAAATACCTATTTGGTGATACCTGTGCACCATCAAATGAGAGAGTTAGTTGGTAATGAGAGAGGTATTTTGCAAATGAGGGTAATATTGATGAAGAAGTCGGCCATAAAGTTGATGTTGAGATTAAAATTTGAGTAAGTCCAACTGGGGCCTCAAGTGTTGATAACTGTATTAGATTTGCTGCTAATGTTGAGGTTTGAAAAACTGAGGAAGTTTGTTTTTCTTGTAATTTTTAAAAAATATATTATTTCTATAAGGTGTATTGACTTATACCTGTCGATCCATGAGACTGTGCAGGATCCTCGTCAAAGTGGTTCAGGTTCCTGCACCAACAATTGAGCATCATAAGCATTACATTTGTAATTTGATAAGCAATAAATACTGTAGTATCATAAGCATCATAAGCATCACATATGTATCATCATATATGTAATTGAGCATCATAAGAATCACATATGTATCATCATAAACATGTAATCCATCACATATGTATCATAAATCACCATCCATCACATAGCTAATAAGTAGTCCACATTCCATAAATAAACACAAAGTTCAAAAAATGTCACATGTATCATCATAAGCATGTAATCCATCACATATGTATTTTAAATCACCATCTATCACATAGTTAGAGGTGCATCATGAATTAATTAAGTAATGGCATTAGAATTCAAAACATATGAATTATTTATGTAACCATATAAGTCAAATCAATTTCTATCAAGATATCAATATTAAATAGATAATATAATAATCGCATCTCATACATTTCATTCATGTCATTGATCTTCTTCTTCATCCAACTCATCATCATGATCATCATCATCATCATCATCATCATCAACGTCGTCATCGTTGTCATCATTGTGTTCATCATCGTCATCATCATCACCATCACCGTCACCATCACCATCACCATCACCATCACCATCACCATCACCATCACCATCACCATCAGTAGCAGCATCATCATCATCATCAGCTTCTTCTTCGTGTACATTTCCGTCAGGAATATCATCGACTAACTGTCGATCGTGATCATCATCTATATCATCTTCTACTTCTTCGGTATCTTCTTCTTCCATCACATTATATATTATCAGCCTTCCTCTTGGATCATGTCTAACAACAAATGACCAACTCAGTTTATGTGGAACCTCCAAGTAAAATACCTGCTCACATTGACTTGGAAGAACATAGGGCTCATCCCCAACTCGTTCAAATGACCTTGTATTAACCATTGTAAATCCATTATCATGTTCGATAACAGTTCTATTAGGATCATTTTTATTCAGTCATAGCCTATACCATTTGACGACGAACCGAACTAATTTGAAGGAATTAAAGTCACACTCAAGTATATCATCCAAAATGCCATAGTATCGATTTTGAGACTCTTGAGGATGTATGTCGTTTCTAGATGAAATATTGGTCACCTCAAAGATTGCAGTTATCCCAGAATCACAAGTTTTCTTCGTGTCATCCAACTGTTTGATGTGAAATTTATGACCATTTCAGCACATAGCCTTGTGGTGTTTGACCTGCAATATGTCTAACATATTAAAATTATTGCATCATGAGTTGATAAACATACGGGTGGTTAATAAAATTATACGTACCTATTGATCTCTTAAACCATATGCTAAATCAATTTCCCTTTGTGTAACATTGAAATCTCCATTACGATGAGCTTCTTTAACCAATGAAGTGACACCATCCCATGTTAATGTGCGACCAGAATGTTGACATCATTCAATCCACACCGTCATCCAATCAAGATTGTTTGCAATATACAAATGTAGTGCATCCTACTCCTGACCAACTGTACAAATAATTAATAGACCACTTACAACTGATTTATTTAGAAGATGAAGAATTAATTTACTACAATAACATCTTATAATTACCTCTCACTTTCTTCAATCTACCTTTGCCCATCAAGTGCTCCCCTTCGAATTTATTAATGGGGTTGGGATCCCAAATGTGATCTACATGTATTTTTGTTGCAAACTTAGGAAGATATTCAGTAATGTACACCATAGTTTGGTATACCATGTATCCCTCTACCATAGAACCATTAGGATGTGCTCTTTGTCGAACCAAAGCCTTCAAAAATTTCAAGTGCCTCTCAACCATCCACATTGACCTAGTGTGTACAGGTCCACACAATTCGATCTCCTCAACTTGGTGTATGAGGTAGTGTTCTTATGCATTGAGAAAAGTTGAAGGTAGACACTTTTTCATTTCACACATTAGATGAGGGATTTTTCTCTTCCAATATTTTATATCTTCCTTGTGGATTTCTTTAGATGACAACCACCTAAAAGAGATTGAAGACGCAAAAATATATAAACGATACTTTACAAAATAATATACAATATATTGCATAACAAGTAAAACAAATGGAAAATATAATATCTATACAACAAATTAAACAAACATCACTACTTCCCTCATGTATTTTCCAAGATCATATATGACTTGCTTGATATTATTGTCAAAGTGGTCTGGGAGAGATAGAGGTAGAATGTACTGCAACAATTATAAAATGATCTTTTCATTATTTTCTAACATAATACAATGAAAAGTACATGCGCAGTATACAAATATATAGTAAATACACAAGAATGTGAATTACCTTAATGAAGGTATGCCAATCATGCGTTTTCATCCCTGACCCAAATTCACTCTTCTTTGATATGAGTTTGTTTATGTTCGCAACAAATCCTGTGGGAAATCAAATTTTTCGTATGACTTCTTTTATAGAATTGCTTTGCTACTCCATTAATAACCAAGGAAGGGCACTTATATTAATCTGATCTCCATTGCTATTTGATTGAATGACATTTTTCATTGCATGATTGGATTCCACAATGTCACTACAAATTTTGACAATTTTTTCTTTGTCATGCCTTCCATCCAATATTTTCCATAATGTCTCTGTTATATTCTTTTCAATATGAATTGTATCAAACAAATGCACAATTTGTAGCTGCTCGTAGTAAGGCAACCTACTGAATTTTCTAGGATAAATTTTTAGTCCCTTTGGAAGGTGGCCATCCATGCCTTGACGACCTTCAATATCATCAATTACATCATCAGTAAACAAAACATGATAGAAAAATTCAAATTCCAAACATAAACCATTAGATGGAATGACATTACTGTGTAGGGGAAAAAAGTGAGACTAGGTTAATCATGCCCTAATCCTACCTCTTGACACACATTACGGAATACGAAAGAGCCTAGAGATATCGCACAATTGGCTACTTCTTTTGGTGAAAGAGAGAGCCACGGGATATCTATTAGGATTTCTATTCCCTTGTTGAAATTGTAAGATCAAGTAATGCAAGTTCAAACCCTAATCTCAAAATGCAAGTATGAACTAATAACAAGATTGCAGAATTGAGATTAAACAATGAATAGCTGTAAGTGTAAGGATAAAATAAGAATGCAGATATGTACCCGGAGTCGAAATCAGACTGAAAATGTTCAGGACGGGGGCGCGGGCGCCACTGTCCTGAAAACTGCACCAGAAACCACTGTTCTGCACCCTGAAACACTGTTGGAAAGTCATCGGAAAGCTATCTGTCCGGAGGACCAGGGCGCCCAGCGCCTCTGTCCCAGGGACCAGGGCACCCAGCGCCCCTGTCCTGGTCTTTTGAGCTGCAATTTCACACAGGGTTCTGCCTCAGCCTTCTCTCTCCAGATCTGTGTCCTGCGGCATCGTCCGAATCCCGAAACCTACAATAATATCTGAAAAGGGGGAGGGGCGGCTATATAGGGTTTTGCCTTAGTCAAACCCCCACTTCGGTGATTTCCACCTCCACGAATAGCCAAGTTGTTTTGTAAAATGTATTGTGTGTGCAGACCTAGTGTGTGTGCAAGGTCCAAAATGCAAGAAAGCAAACTAGAGCAACCTAGAAAGTAAACTCTAATTGCTTGTAAATGATAATGTAAATGCTCTAAATCAAGATGCAATGTGATCTAAAGCATGAATAAATGATGTATCAAAGCT
The DNA here is from genome assembly GCF_030272615.1 of Cryptomeria japonica. Lineage (NCBI taxonomy): Eukaryota > Viridiplantae > Streptophyta > Pinopsida > Cupressales > Cupressaceae > Cryptomeria > Cryptomeria japonica. The sequence continues at coordinate 333,472,568 of NC_081409.1, forward strand.
TATGCAAAGACATGAAAACAATACGAAATCATACCCAACCCTCGAGGGAGGAGTACAAGCCAATCTTCAGTCGGTAATCTCTTATTGTTCTTCAATGTCTTCCAAGCCCTAAGTGGATGAATGAATTTGATAGATGCTTGATAAAATGATGTTGAGTGTTGTTGAAGTCCTCAAAGATCTGCTCTTTCACTGCATATGAAGTTCCCGAAAACAAAAATCCCCTCCCTTCAAATGAGAAAAGAGAGCTCTTATGTATGAAACCCTAGGTCGTAAATTCGTATTTTGGCCGACCTAGAGATTGAATATCCTGCCAATTTCTTGGGGTTAAGCTTTATTTTATGATTGGATCGTGCTCCCAAAATTTCGGGAAAAATGTCCGAGACCATGTTGCACGGGCGCCATGGTCCTGACAACTTTTCACCAAATTTTCAGGGCCGTTAGATATGATGATTTTAGAGAGAATCCCGAAGTTACAGGTGATTTCGAGATGTTTAGACCCCGAAACCAAGCCCCCCAAGTTCGAAATAGGACTTAATTAGGGTTTTTGATTAAGTGGTGTATTGGAAGAATAAAATGCGAAGGGCACGCTTTAGTGAAAGGGCCCAACTTTATGATGTAGAAAATGATGAAATAGGGCCTTAGACCTAATTAATTTGATTAATTAAGTGCTTAAGGAGAAATGCAATGCAGAATGCAAAATGCACTAAGGCGGGTGCTAAACTAGGTGCGAAATTGTACCACCCTAGCGAGTGCGTACAATTTACGACGCTACATTTAGCCCCCACTTTAGCGGTCATATGAGTACTACGTGCATATGCAAGCTAAAGTATAGAAAAGTAAACATTATTTGAAAAAGGATATATCCATAAGTCGTCGGACGAAGCCCCCAGCGGTATCTGTAGTACACAGTTAGGAACCGCACCCTACAAAACAAACGTTAGATCACAAAATCACCTAATGCTTACTAGGGAAAGTGATGAAATCTGTGAGTAGCTATATGCCCCCCCCTGTTTTGACTTGCTTATTTAGGGAGGTGAAACAGGGTAGCATGTTTACTTGCGACAAATTGTGTAAGAGAGCGTTGATGAGGAGTGTTCACTAAATAGGCTTCATCAGAGCACTTTTTGGAACATCCCGATAGTAGGAGAAGGAAAGTACGATTCCAACGCAACAAACGGCTCGAAAATTGCATCTCCCAAACTCAAGTTATGATAAAATGAATGATAGAAGAAAAATTAGGGTTTCAAGAAGTAAGAATAAACAAACGAGAGTATATACTTTGAAAGTGACACTTGTATTCGTCACTTTGTCGATTTCAGGATACTATTCAGTGCAGCGGAGCCCATCTAGCCATCACCATGCCTTCATGATGACCGGAGCGTCCCACGAGGATCGAGATCCTGCGCCAGGCCGTGATCGACGACGAGCCACTGGACGAGGTGAGTTGACTGAACGTTTGACTTTTGATTTTTCGCATGTTTGACTTTTCCGTGATTGAATGCGGACCTTGAATGCCGACCGGGGCCCACTTAGGGCACCATGGTCCCTGAGGGATGCCCTAGTCCCCCCAGGGCGCCATGGTCCCCTCAGGGCGCCATGGTCCCCTCAGGGCGCCATGGTCCCTGACAGGGCGCCATGGTCCCCATTAGGGCGCCATGGTCCCCAATCAGGGCCTGGCGAGGGGTTACAAGGCGAGCATACAATGTACAATAGTTTGCATTTGCGATTTCGATGATTGAGTACTGATTATGGTCATGTTTTCGTTTTGCAGGGTCTCCCGTACATGAGAGAGCATACAGCGGGACACATTCTTCGCACTTTGCGAGATCAGATTCCACGGCTGACTCAGTCAGAGAGAGACACCCTATCGATAGTAGGATTGTGGTACGTGATTCTTATGCCGGCCATTCGATTTCATCCTGCGATGCTGATGGCACTGATGGAGAGATGGGATCCTGACACCTCTACCTTTCACCTTCCGGTAGGAGAGCTGACAGTCACACTCGAGGATGTGTACCGTATACTGCGTCTTCCTATCAGAGGAGCGACAGTCACATACACGACTGATCGGGTAGCGGAGGATCATCAAAGGGAGCAGATGTATTGCATAGGGAGAGTCATGCCGAGCGAGACGAGAGGCCGTATCATGGTCAGCTGGCTCTTACATCCTACAGGGGAGATACCACTTCTGAGATGCCTCATGATAGCCATCATAGCACTAGCTGTCTGCCCTAATGGGCGAGGGACACACATGCACGGGGGCCTCACATGGTGTATCAGAGTGATGGAGAGACACAGGAGAGTGTATGCCTGGGGTCGGAGTATGCTTGCGCATCTCTATCACGACCTGGAGGAGTATGTATTCAGACAGGGTTGTAGTTTGATGACATGCACACTTCTGCAAGTGTGGATCTTAGAGCATGTCACATGCACCAGGCCCGTCGGCTTTCCACTGAGTATAGCGAGCGAGCGACCTAGGGTGTTCGCTTATCCACTGACCAGCGAGTGGAGATTTGGAGATTTGTTATATTGGAGAGTGATTATTGACAGACTGACATCCGAGGTGATAGTGTGGAGACCTTACCTACTGATGCACAGATGGGATGGGATGGAGAGACAGTTAGCATGTCTACAGAGGAACCGCCTACTGTGAGGACGATATGCACACATCATAGTCCCTTTCTACTTTGATCGAGTACGGAGGCAGTTCGGACTAGAGCAGTGTGTTCCAGCTGATGTGCCCATCTATACTCGACACTCACGGGTCCTTCCCAGACCTAGAGTAGTAGCGAGACCGACGGTAGATGATATCGAGATGACAGACTTAGAGGGATCAGATCAGGATGTAGTCACTGAATATTCTGCAGAGCCTGGAGCACAACACAGATATGTTTCATGGTTCATGAGATCATATCCAGGTCCTATCTTTCCACCAGATCATCCGACAGGCTATCCAGGCCCATGGAGACATGGAGACCGAGACGAGGAGGAGGGATCCAGGTTAGAGGAGTCAGAGGAGGGAGAGGATCATGAGGAGGTGGAAGATCCCGATCCACCTACAGGCGATCAGCCCAGTGACAAGGAGGAGGAGGACGAGGATGCAGATAGAGAGGAGGACGAGGAGGATGCAGGTGATGACGCGGATGAGGACGAGGATGATGAGGATGATGAGGAGGAGGATGATAGAGATGCTAAGGAGGAGTCAGATGCAGCTCCCCACCATTCAGGAGACGATACCATAGCTCTGGATCCACCTCTTATTCCCCAACAGGGGGAACAGGGGGCGATACGGAGACCTGTCACCAGTACCGTCCAGCCTACACCCATCATGGATAGAGTATATGAGCGAGGGGAGCCTAGCGGTTCTCAGTCACAGATACTACCATATCATGATCCCTACTGGCGCGAGGGAGATCCAGGTATAGTAGGTTTATATTGATTGATTAATGTTTTGATGATAAAGAATGGTACTAACAAAGATCTGTTCTACTGCCACAGCTAATGTGCAGGAATGGAATTCCTTGATTCAGTAGGCAATGACAGACATTTCCATGATAGCACAGATCCCCAGTTCCTCACAGATTACCTATAGACCTCAGGGGAACGCAGGTCGGCATGAGAATTTATTTTTCCCATTCCGAGTACAGGTAGATATATGGAGGGAGAGAGAGAGAGTCCTATCAGAGGACCTCCAGCAGGCACGACAGAGAGAGAGAGTCCTATCAGAGGACCTCCAGCAGGCGTGGCAGAGAGAGAGAGTCCTATCAGAGGACCTCCAGCAGGTGCGGCGGGACCTCGTAGCGGCTCAGACCAAAGCTACCACCTATCGTGTGATCCTTATGGATAGGGATCGTAGGAGTTCCTCTCAGAGTCACTCACGATCTGTATCGCGCTATACACCCATGGGTCCACCTCCACGGCTAGATCAGGAGGGAGCATCCAGTCGACACTCTCCAGCCACTAGCCCTAGAGATAGGAGATGATTGTATGATGTAGGAGAGGTCACATTTTGGATATACAGTGACCTATGTTTGTATACGATTCACACATATATATATGTATATATACATGCTTCTCTTTTGTCTCAAATGTGTTATCTCTAATGCTTAAAATAATGTATGTTTTGTTTTGATTAAATCTAATACATTTGGTAAATGTACATGTATGTTCAGAATTTAATTTCTATGTGATTGATTTCTCAATTCTCCATGATTAAATTGATACATGTGTGACTTAATTAAAATATTTAATCAAGTACAACATTGATGATAAGGAAGAAATATGCATTAAGTCTAAGAATCATATAACTAATGTGATTTAATTTTGAACTTAAACACAACATGATACGATTCTACTTACCACACATAAAGACACTGTATAATATGCTAGCATAATGGAAATGTAAATCTTTCACAATTTACATAAATGAATTCAAGACAAACTATAAAGTAAGAAGGCACGCTTGTCAGGAACGAAGCAATATAGATTAAACAATATAACATTTAATTCTATTTTGCTTTAATTAAGAAACACTAACATATTATCCAATGTTGAAGATAGATAAGAAATGAAGAATTTAAGCATAATATCTACGCAAGTGCATAGCATTGATAGGTTCTTTAAGAGGCGTACCGTCTACATCCGCTATTTTGTAAGCACCTGATCCATAATCCTCAATAACGATATATGGTCCAAGCCAATTAGGACTAAATTTTCCCTTTTCGGCTGGCAAGGCATTCACATTGCGCTGATTCTCATAAAGGACTAAATCACCTACTGAGAAGGAACGTTGAATAACCTTATCATTATAGCTTTGCTGTAGAGTTTTGTGATACGCTTGGATATGCTCAAGAGCGTTTATACACTGTTCATCAAGCATCTCAAGCTGTTGAAGTCGTTGTTCTCTATAAGAGTCATCATCTATTATACCTTTAAGAGAAACCCTAAGTGATGGAATTTCTAACTCTAAGGGCATAATAGCGTCAGCACCATAAACAAGATTATAAGGTGTAGTTCCCGTAGCAATTCGTACACTCATTCGGTAGGCCCAAAGAGCGTAGATTAGCTGGTTACTCCAATCCTTACCATGCTTATTTACGGTTTTACGAAGAATTTGCTCAATTATCTTATTGGATGATTCGGCTTGACCATTTGACTGAGGATAATACGGTGTAGAAAATCGATGTTTGATATGATACTTCTCGAGGAATTTCTTCACGTCCTTGTTCTTAAACGAAGTTCCATTATCTAAGATAATAGTGGAAGGTATCCCAAATCGAGAAATAATGTTTTCTAGAAGAAATTGACAAATCACTTCAGCAGTAGTAGAGCGAAGAGGAATAGCTTCTACCCACTTCGTAAAGTAATCCGTTGCAGTTATAATGAAGGTGTGTCCTTGAGATGAAGGAGGAGAGATTTTTCCAATAAGATCCAAACCCCATGCGGAGAAGGGCCAAGAAGCTACTTGAGAGCGGAGTTCTTGGGCAGGAGCATGAATCAAGTTATTGTGTTGTTGACATTGATGACATTTTTTAACAAATGAAAAGGAATCCTTCTGCATATTTTGCCAATAGTATCCCATACGAAGCAGCCTATGAACCAGGGATTTGCCCCCAAAGTGCCCCCCACAGGCACCCGAATGTGCCTCTTCAAGGGCAATAGGGATTTCTGACTTGTTAAGACAACGAAGGAGAAGACCATCATACCCCTTCGATAAAGGACATTAGAAAGGATGATATATCTAGCAGACAACTTGCAGATTCTAGCCCTAGTGTTCCTATTAGCAGAATCAGGGAAGGTACCATCGGTCAAATATCTTACAATATGCGAGAACGATTCATCTGAGTCTACAAAGTCACAATATGTTACCAAGCTAGAATCATCTTCAATAGCTGGAGAAATAAGATTGTGAATAATGAAGTTAAGATCGACCATAGGGTCCTCTAAAGATACTAACGAAGCCACACATGCCATCACATCCGCATGTCGATTATCTTTTCGAGGAACAGGTTCCATGGTATAAGAATCAAAATTTTGTAATAAAGAGATAGCTAGGTCTTTATATTGTGATAATTTGTCCTGTTTTGCTTGATATATTCCTGTTACTTGTCTTATAATCAATTGCGAATCTCCATAGATATGTATGTGTTTTATATTAAGAGCTAAGGCTGCTTTTATTCCTGCTATAAGAGCCTCATACTCAGCAATGTTATTGGTACACAGGAAATTTAGACGATATGATAAAGGAATAGACTTCTTTGTAGGAGAAATCAGAACAACACCTGCCCCCGATCCCGTACGACACTTAGAGCCATCAAAGTATAACTCCCAAGTTTCATCTTTCTCTATAGAAAGAATGAAGTCGTCAGGAAAGGATTCAGGGTTAGGGAATGAAAAAGGTGAAGGGGCCTCAACTAAGTGATCGGTCAACGCTTGTCCTTTAATTGCTCTTTGTGAAACAAATTTAAGGTCAAATTCAGTTAACATCATAACCCACTTAGCGAGACGTCCTGATAAATCAGTTTTAGAGAAAAGATGCTTCAACAGATCAAACTTAACCATGACGTGGACTTCTGAATTTAAAAGATAATGTCTCAATTTCTGAGTCGCAAACACCACGACCAAGCATTGTCTTTCTATCGTAGAATATCGGGTCTCATAATCGAGTAAAGTACAACTTACGTAATACACCGGACACTCCTTACCATCTTTATCATGTTGTGCTAACAATGCTGCGAGAGCATGAGAAGAAGCAGCTGTATACAGGATAAAGGGTTTAGAAGGTTCGGCAGGTTGAAGAATAGGAGGACTAGCCAAATACACTTTTAAATCTTCAAATTCTTGCTGACAATCCTCATTCCACTGAAAAGTGATATCCTTTTTAAGAAGTTGAGTAAAAGGAAAGGTACGATCCGCAAGTTGAGACACAAACCTACGAATAGCTTGAATCTTTCCTTGTAAGCTTTTAAGTTGAGATACATTTCAAGGAGGTGGCATGTTAACAATAGCATCTATTTTCTTAGTATCCACCTCAATCCCACGATGCGAAACTATAAATCCTAATAGTTTTCCACTATCCACACCAAAAACACATTTTCGGGGATTCAAGCGCATGTGATATTTACGAATTCTTTCAAAAATTTGTCGAAGGATTTTAACATGATCCATGCGAAGAAAAGATTTGGCCAGAATATCATCAACATAATCCTCTAAAATCTTATGCATATAATCATGAAAGATAAGGTTCATCGCTCGTTGATAAGTTGCACCGGCGTTTTTAAGTCCAAAAGGCATAATTATCCAACAAAACGTACCCCAAGGAGTGGTAAAAGCGGTTTTGAATTGATCTTGAGGGTTAATGAAAATTTGATTGTAGCCTGAAAAACCATCCATGAAAGATAAGAGGGCATGTCCTGCCGTAGAATCAACTATCATGTCAATGTTTGGAAGAGGGAAATCATCTTTTAAAGAAGCCTTATTTAGATCCTGAAAGTCGGTACACATTCTTATTTTGTTATCTAGTTTAGCCACAGCGACAATGTTTGAAATCCATGGGGAATAGTCAATAGGGCGGATAAATCCAGCCTCCAATAATTTTTCAATTTCAGCTTTAACAAGCAGAGCCACCTTAGGATTCATTTTTTGAATCTTTTGTTTCACGGGCTTAGCATCAGGAACTAAGACAATATTATGAGTAACGATCTTAGGATCTATACCAGGCATGTCAGAATATGCCCAAGCAAAGATCTCAGGGAATTCATGCAATAGCTCTTCATATTGTTTCTGTTCCTCTTCATCCAAACATTTCCCAATTTTAATGACTTTCTCTTTATTGCAAGGATCCATCTTAACATCAGTGGTGTCACTTATGAGAAGATTACTTTGTTGAGGAGTATCCTTTAACTGAGGGAATTCTTTCACAATCTTATCGTTATCAATCTCCTTTCCAAAATAGGCTTCAGTGTTCAAACAATAAGGGAGTCCCCTATTGTGATGATAATGAGGAAGAGTGTCATAGGCTCCCAAGAACTCAGCTAAAGCATCGTCGGTAGGGAAGATATCTAGAGCACAATCACCTGAGGAAGCCTCATCAATATACTCAGGGTGTTGTATTGATAGAGATGTAGAAATAGCAGATGTAGAAATAGCATTAACACTAATGCATGGTATTTTAGCAGGTTTTTAGTATGTCTGCAGGGATTAAAGCCAAGTCCAAAGGCATAATGTTGAAAATTAGTCTCTAGAGGAACTCTTATCCCTTGTTCATTAGCACCACAACCTTTTCCATGATACCCATGCTTAGCGAAAATGCAAAAACCACGACCATAACGATCAGCCATTTCAGGAAGAGAAGGTGGTTTTTCATAAGACAAAGAATCAAACTCTTCATAATTATAGATGTGAGGAGAAGAAGTTTGAGAAGCGGCCACAAAATTATTACTCATAGCTTCAGGTAAGGTTGATTGACTTTTAGCTTCTTCTTTCTTTTCAACTTTGTGATTTTCAGCTTCTTCCTTCTTTTCAACTTTAAGTTCTCTAGAAGGAATCTTATATTCACCCACAAAGGTAGGATTAAAATCAAGAGATCCCCAATCATCTTCTGCGAGAACCTTCTCAGGATCAAAATCCTTTTTATGTGTAGTTTCAAGTCGAGAAGGATTTTCTTCAGGAGATCTGAATTCATCCAAAGGATTTTGATCATCAGAAAGTGAAGACTCATCGATAGGTTTCTTGTTTAAAGAGTCATCACTAGACGAGGATGGCTTAGAAGAATCTCCTTTGGAATTAGATGTTTGTAGACAAGCTTGAAAATTAGTATCACCCATCAAGGTATATGTCTTATTATTATAAATGAATTTAACTTGTCTATGCAATGTAGAGGGGACAGCTTGCATGCTGTGAATCCAAGGCCTCCCTAATAACAAGTTGTATGTTAAATTTCCCGGCATAACATGGATAGGAGTAGGCAAAGTAACAGGTCCCACTGTGAGAGGTAAGGTAATGATACCCAATGAAGTCTTAGCCACATTATCAAAGCCACGAATGGAACGAGAGTCAGGCTCCATAAGAGAAGTATCCACATTCATCTTATGCAATAGATTGATGCTACACACATTAAGGCCAGAGCCATTATCCACTACTGTTCGTCTTATAGTAGTGTCTTTCATGACAACCACAATCATCAAGGGATCGTATTGTTGTTGGACTTCACCAGTAGGCAACTCATCTTGCGTAAACACAATTTGAGGTTTAGGATTCATCACGGAGTTAACAAAAGATGCTATATTACTAGATGTATTCGGTGGAGGAACATTCAAATCTTTCAAGGCATCTTGTAACATTCCATGATAAGCGGAAGAAGTTTGAATCAAATCCCAAAGGGATATCTTAGCAGGGGTAGCTTTGAGTTGTTCTATGAGATCATATTCCTTACCCATAACTTGCGAAATACGGGGAGCTTGAGGGAGAATTGGTTGAGGATTAGGAAGAGAGACTGGAATAACAGGAGGAGGATTAGGTTGCCTATTATTTCTGGTATGATAGGTATGGGCAACTTCATGATAACTCTCTCTAGTTATTTGTTTAGCATAATTGTAAGGACTTATAGGTTTTCTTCCTTGTACGGTGATGATTGGTTTATTCGGAGTACAAAAGGAATCATGATCATACCTCCCTTGGACAGTAAGGAGAGGAGTCTTAGGAATTTGAAAGGTGGGAGAAGGATAAGCACCTTGGACTTCAAAGAGAGGTTTGTTATATTCATTCAAATTTATCATGTTAACCAATTTAGAGGTATTGTTTTTGTTTAAAGGTTTCGACAAAGCCACAAAGTCATCAAGAGCATCATCCAACAAAGCATGATCATATCGATTAAAAGGTTTGTCTTTTGATTCAAAAGGAGACATCTCCTCATAGAGGGGATTATTGAAAACAACCATGTTACTAGATTCAGGGGAAGAGTGGATAGGAATGTATCCTTGAGAGGAATCATTCGACTTATCTTTCTCATCACACCTAAATGGCATAGTAACAAGGTTTATGAGTTTTTGGTAAAATGAAGGTTTAGCATCCTTAGGGTTTAAAAACTCATCTAAAGCTTCATCTAATTCATCTTGGCTATACTCATAATAATCATCAAATGCATGAACATTTTGCAAATAAAAATCTGACATTTTGAAAAAATTGCATAAAATTTAAACACACAATGCAAAGAAACACAAGTTTTCTCTCTTTTTTTTTTCTTTTTTCTTTTAATGAAATGAAATGAAAACACACTAAATCTAGATCTAGATCTAACACATGCAATGCAAGAGGAAGCAATTATAGGTTCACGTCGGGTTCACCCAAATGTGTAGGGGAAAAAAGCGAGACTAGGTTAATCATGCCCTAATCCTACCTCTTGACACACATTACGGAATACGAAAGAGCCTAGAGATATCGCACAATTGGCTACTTCTTTTGGTGAAAGAGAGAGCCATGGGATATCTATTAGGATTTCTATTCCCTTGTTGAAATTGTAAGATCAAGTAATGCAAGTTCAAACCCTAATCTCAAAATGCAAGTATGAACTAATAACAAGATTGCAGAATTGAGATTAAACAATGAACAACTGTTAGTGTAAGGATAAAATAAGAATGCAGATATGTACCCAGAATCGAAATCAGACTGAAAATGTTCGGGACGGGGGTGCGGGCGCCACTGTCCTGAAAACTGCACCAGAAACCACTGTTCTGCACCCTGAAACACTATCGGAAAGTCGTCGGAAAGCTGTCTGTCCGGAGGACCAGGGCGCCCAGCGCCTCTGTCCCAGGGACCAGGGTGCCCAGCGCCCCTGTCCTGGTAGGACCAGGGCGCCCAGCGCCCCTGTCCTGGTAGGACCAGGGCGCCCAGCGCCCCTGTCCTGGTCTTCTGAGCTGCAATTTCACACAGGGTTCTGCCTCAGCCTTCTCTCTCCAGATCTGTGTCCCGCGGCGTCGTTCGAATCCCGAAACCTGCAATAATATCTGAAAAGGGGGAGGGGCGGCTATATAGGGTTTTGCCTTAGTCAAACCCCCGCTTTGGTGATTTCCACCTCCACGAATAGCCAAGTTGTTTTGTAAAATGTATTGTGTGTGCAGACCTAGTGTGTGTGCAAGGTCCAAAATGCAAGAAAGCAAACTAGAGCAACCTAGAAAGTAAACCCTAATTGCTTGTAAATGATAATGTAAATGCTCTAAATCAAGATGCAATGTGATCTAAAGCATGAATAAATGATGTATCAAAGCTTATGCAAAGACATGAAAATAATACGAAATCATACCCAACCCTCGAGGGAGGAGTACAAGACAATCTTCAGTCGGTAATCTCTTATTGTTCTTCAATGTCTTCCAAGCCCTAAGTGGATGAATGAATTTGATAGATGCTTGATAAAATGATGTTGAGTGTTGTTGAAGTCCTCAAAGATCTGCTCTTTCGCTGCATATGAAGTTCCTGAAAACAAAAATCCCCTCCCTTCAAATGAGAAAAGAGAGCTCTTATGTATGAAACCCTAGGTCGTAAATTTGTATTTTGGCCGACCTAGAGATTGAATATCCTGCCAATTTCTTGGGGTTAAGCTTTATTTTATGATTGGATCGTGCTCCCAAAATTTCGAGAAAAATGTCCGGGACCATGTTGCACGGGCGCCATGGTCCCGACAACTTTTCACCAAATTTTCAGGGCCATCGGATATGATGATTTTAGAGAGAATCCCGAAGTTACAGGTGATTTCGAGATGTTTAGACCCCGAAACCAAGCCCCCCAAGTTCGAAATAGGACTTAATTAGGGTTTTTGATTAAGTGGTGTATTGGAAGAATAAAATGCGAAGGGCACGCTTTAGTGAAAGGGCCCAACTTTATGATGTAGAAAATGATGAAATAGGGCCTTAGACCTAATTAATTTGATTAATTAAGTGCTTAAGGAGAAATGCAATGCAGAATGCAAAATGCACTAAGGCGGGTGCTAAACTAGGTGCGAAATTGTACCACCCTAGCGAGTGCGTACAATTTACGACGCTACAATTACCTTGACGATTAATTCTATTATATTCCAACTTCCATAAGTGAGGAGTCATTCTTCATGGCTTTGATGTAGTCTCTTCTTTCCCATTGAAAAGATGTTTTTCAGTATTCCAGTACTTATGATTTTTGTGAAGGAAATGCCTATACTCATCAAACACCTGCTTTCCTAAACTTTTTGAATGACGGGATTTCATCTTTGGACCACAAACTGGACATGCAAATTTTCCCTTTGTTTGAAGACCTACAAGATAATGTATAATTCTATTAAATCTGTTAATTTTTATAATTATAATTATCATGTGCAACTTGAACACTATAACGTACCACAAAAATGTGTTAGCCTTGGGGCATCATGTATTGTCCATACAAGCATTGCATGGAGTTGAAATTGTCTTTGTCCTATTGGTCTAGAGATGTCATACATGGTCACACCATTCCATAACTCCAGCAACTCATCGATAAGAGGCTCAATATATACATTCATATCTTTAACTTGGTACTTGCCTAGTGGAATGAACAAAAACATTACATAATTATTATGACCATTTTACTGCAATATTTATAATTAAATGTAGATGACTATTAAATGATAAAATACCTGGAACAATCATTTCCAACATTATGTGCTCCCTCTTTATTGACATCCATGGAGGAATATTATTGTTGATAACAAAAATAGGTCACACCGAGTAAACAGATCTCAACTCTCCAAATGGATTGACACCGTCCGCTGCCAATGAAAGCCTGAGATTATGAGGTTCTTCTTTAAAGTGTGGCCACTTTTTCTCTATGTCCATAAATGTTGAACCATCTGCAGGCATTTGAATAATGTCATCTTGACTTCTATTGCATGCATGGTAATCCATAAATTGTGCCAAGCTAGTGCACCTAAATAATCGTTGCATATGTGGAATAATGGGAATATAACGAAGAACCTTGCGAGGCACCTTTTTTGTTATTTGATTTGTTCGATATCTACTGATATGACATTCAGGGCATTCTATTCCAAATTCATGTTGTTTATGATATATAATATGATCATTAGGACAAGCATCTATTGTTTGATACTACATTCCAATATCTTTCATAATGGCAGATAATTCTCAGTATGAGCGAGGTAGAATATTTGATGGTGGTAAGAAAAACTCACCTATCAATCTACAGCAAAAAAAAAGTTTGAGGTGTTAATATAAAGAATATTAATGGTACATGATTCACCATTTATTAACTGTAATGACATGTATGACACACCTTAGCATATGTGAGATTGTTATGTTGGATAAACCATTCATAACCTTCAAGTTCACCAACAACAATACAATAGAGAGAAGAGTTGTTTGGGAGCCTTTGTAAAGGGGCTCATATGCCTTCTCAAGAAGAGGTAAATCATGAACATCGAGGTCATTCTGATCATCATGATCAGCTATGCTAGTACTAAATGTATCATGGATCAATGTATTTGTACCATCATCTTCAATTGTATTTTATGGTGCATGATCGTCATCTTCCATGGGATCATTATCTTCAGCTTCGATATTCACACCTCCATGTTCCTCCACTTCAAAAACCATATTCTTAGGGTTTTGTTGATCCATACCATGTGCTTCGAGGTGCTCCACCTATATAAAATTGATATACATAAATAAATTGTGATCATGATCTCATTATCAAGTGATTTCTTATGTATATAAATTGTTAAAATGATATAATGAACAACTTACTAGTGGATGATAATCATGTCCCCCTTCAATGTGACCATGTTGCCTACAATGTTTCTTAGCTGTTTTGATTAGAAGTCTTCTAGTCTTTAAGCCCTTACAAATTTTGCAGGGACAATAACATTTCCCATCACCTTTTCTTTTCAAGTTAGACCATAATCTAGCAATTGTCTCCTTATTTTGTTCTTCGTTGATATTATCTGACATGGTCTTTCTTCACAGGCAAAAAAATCAAGCTATGGAAACTTCAGTGCAAAAGCTTCACAAAAATTGCAAATCGAACCAAAACCATTTAACTTTTCTTTTTCATCTTAAAACATTGAACTTAATAGAGAACGTATTTAATGTAGCTGATTGTGTGAATTTCTGAGCATTGTGTCTGCAAATTCTTACTAAAAGTTTGCCTGTTGCAGACTTTCTAAGAGACATTTTTGAGTATTCTAAGCAAAGCATTTATTTTAACATACACTTATTCATCCACATTGCAGGGATAACAATACAAGGCTCACATATTGGTCTAAGAGGATGCCATGGTCTCACAAAGTAACCAAGAACCATATGAAATGATGGTCTTGAATCCACACACAACTAGGGAGGATCCATACGATTATGTATGACTTCCCCCTTGTTTGTTTAATGGGATTAGCCTCCAAGACATAGCCGTCAATAATCACTAAGAATGTACAAGTGGATTGTAGCTACCCATACAACAAACACTTACCCCTATCCTCAAATTTTCCCAATGTTTGATTCCTTATATACACTCATCCAAGGTCATCTACGTCGATCTTGGTGAGGAATCACATCACAACAAAGAAGGCAACATTTAAAAATAGCAAGAGTTTCACTAAACTACCAAAGATCATAAATATTGAAAGAAAGAAAAAATATTACCAATAATAAGTCAAATAAATGTGTTCAATTCCAATAGCAAATCAAACATAGACACAATAACTACACAATACAGAAAACTCACAATAGTGATTAAACTAATTCAAACAAGATAAAATAAAATTGTTGGCCCATGCAACAAAGATGAGAGATCATCAATAATTGAAAGAAACTTCACAATCCTTAAAAGTGCACATTACATAACTATACGACTAGAAATTATGGCTAAATAGAGTGAAGATTCATCATGACTCCAATAATAGTCCCTCATGTGTGCATTTGTGGCATGAACACAAAAACTCCCACATGGCATGGCCATGTACCTAATGGAGAAGACATGCCTAGGCTACATGCCCAAAAAACATGACTATAATAATAGTCCCTCATGCATGCATTTGTGGCCTGCACACTGCAAATCCTAACATATCATGGCAATACACCTCATAGAGAAGACACACCTAGGGCCACATTGCACATAGCAACGTGCCTCACAAAGAAGACATGCATAGGGCACATGCCACATAGCAATGTGTCTTATGGAAAAATGTGCATGCATGTCACACACCAAAGCTATATGTATACATCATGAGGCACATTCATATGTTATCAAACACAACCTATTGTATCTAACATGAGTTCCTCTCTACATGTGTGCAAATCTTCCAACACTAATCGCCACTAAGAAGGAATAATATAAAATGCATCTTCAAATATTTGTGTGTGTGTTTGGAATTGTGTCTTTGAACCAAAATCGCTACCATCAACAACATGTAACCATCACCTACACTATATCAAAACATAAGTATGGTATGACATCATATCTATTTGCATAATGTCAAAACACATGCAAACATGAAAATCATCATAGCATGACAAAAATCAATCTCCACATGTTGGAACAAAGATATAAATAAGATAATAGGGTAAGAGGAAACCCGTACCAAGAACCACATACCAACTATCGGTAATGCCATCAAGATAAATGTAGGATAGGATACCACTATGAGCCATCCAATGGTCCATTCTATGAGGAGAACTAGGGGATACTATCTTTGAAAGGTGTGGTCAATAGAGATAATCCCTACCAATGCCACGATATGTCACCATAGCTTCTTGAGTTTTCCATTCTTCTACTTAACACCACATTTATTGAGCTCCTCAACAATGAGGTTGGTTCTCAATAGGATGCACAAACATGTAAACACACAAGCATGCTTTCATCATACTTGTACAACAATACAAATTCATTTTTCTAGTTAATTAATTAGTGTAAAAATAACTCCATTACATAACATAGGGAAATAATCACCATAAGTTTTCAAATAAACTACCCAAACATCAATTGGAGTTACCCTTTCTAAGGTACAAACATAATTTATTTATAACTTCAAAATTAAAATAATCACAATACATCTAAATAAGTTCAACAGTGCATGGAAATAGACAACATGATCCATAATTAAACCCATAAATTACCCTAATTGGATATGCTAATAAAATGGTGTCTCAAATAATAAAGATTATGTTGGACCTATAATAGAGATCTGGACTTTGTTTCATCACACACAAGCATGTTTTCATCATACTTGTATCCAAATACACCATCCATAGATAGGTACTCAGTACCACAATCTCATGGGTACCCTTTTAGCTGAATTTACCCTATATTTAGGTGAATCTACCCTTGTATCATTCCTTGATCTAGTATGTCATTCCACCAATCAATAATTTTTCCATATTCTTGGGAGAATACACTATCCCTTAGGTGAATATGCCATATCCTTAAATGAATCCTCCTTGTCATCATCCTCAGTCCTCTTTTTGTTAAGTCTTATCCCTTCATCTTTAGGAAAATCCACCTATCCTTATGTGAATCTACTTTCTCTAAGTCCTCTTTTTGTTCAAGAAGACACACTCAAGCCTTCATCACATTCCATAAAAAGAAAATCATTATTCCATATAATTGGAAGGAAATGATATATTGCAAAGATTACTATGAAGGTCTAAAATAGTAAAAGAGATGAGACTAATATTTTATTTCTACTTACAACAGTGAATTGGTTGAGATATACTCATAGACAAAGTGAATGACATGTATGAGAACAACCTCAATAAAGGTAAAAAGGACAATAAATAGTTGTGATAGATGACAATGCATTGAATGTGCCAAGAAAAAGACAGTGGAAGCCATGGAGAAATCACTATCAAAACAAAGCCATTAAATAAAACTATGTTGGTGCAGCTTGAGAAGCACAGTAGAACAATGAAAAAAGAACACTACTTGGTCCTTGAAAAGCATGTAGTCGCAATGATTGAAAACCACAATGACAACATAGAGGGCATGAATGTTTGGAGTATTTCCATTCTTAAGAATCTAATCATAGTCCATTATTAGGATAGGCGAAGTGCACTATGAAAGTGTCTTAAAAAGCTAATATAGCCATAAGTGATAGTGCCAATGCTTTGAGTTCAAATCCTCATGAAATACAGTCATGTTTATCTCAATGTCGGCCCTGAGACCCAAATTTCAACCACAAAATTGCATCTATAAACCAAATCAGGATTTTTATTGTTGATAATGCAACATTCTCAGTTAAGTTAAGTTATCCATATTATTTGATGTTACCAAATTTGTCCCTTCAACTTTGAAGATCCAATGTATACATGGTTTGTGGTCTCAACATATTGTGATAAACAAACGAGAGGAGGTATCATCCAGACACAAAATTTCTAGGCATTTCTCAAGTGCATGTGAATTTTCTATCGAAGAAATAATAGTTTGTCTTGATCCAGTTTCGAATCCCCAATTGTGCGCATTCAAATATTCTAGGGCTCTTTCACACCTGTACCAAATGCTATTATCAAGACTTACCCCCTTCACAATTTTTCTAGGATTACTAAATAGTCACACATTTCAAGATGGGGTATAGTCTTTGATTTTAGTGTGATGGATTTCTTTTTTCCTTGGTTGGTTGTTTTCCACCCTCATCTTTGTAAAACTGTCCTAAGGGTGTGGAGAGCTTCATTGCTAATATATCTATGTCATCAATGGTATCCATTTCCTAAAAATCTCTTTTTTGGGTTGACTATTCATTCTTGCTCCCTTTCCTTTCCTATTGCTACTGTCAATTTGAAACATTGGAGCTCATTCTCCCCTTTGGTGGAGGTATATCATTTGAAGCAACCATTGTTGGAAGGTAAGCTAAACATTATGATCCCATCAAAATTCATTTACAATATCTTGAGCTCTAGCTATGACACACACAATAGTTAGGGTTCTTGCTTCTTGGATGAGGAAGAAATTTGGACATTCCATGATAGTTTGGTAAGGAAGTCGATGACTCGTTGAATAGTGAATGAAAGGCATTGGTTTCAGTTACAATGGATATTTATGTGTATCTTTTCATTATTCTCATTTTGTTTCAAGGTTTGAAAAGTAAAAGTTTGTTACCCTATTTCCCATTGATTTTTATATTTTCAACTATGTAATTGGTAGCCCGTGTCTGATAAATATACAAACTGGTATGTATATTTATTGTATGATTAAGGGTTGTTTTTATAAAAATCCTCGTTACTATCATGTCTAAAAAACATTTTATTAACTCATTTCGAGCTTTGCATGTGTAGTGTCTATTGGGTCAAGGGTTTCATGATCCATAACTGTTGTATTTTGTTAATAAAGTTTCTCTGGAATGTTTGCTAGCATCCTCCCTGTGTGTGCCAAAATAGGAGCTTTGGAACAAGGTATGGACATCCATCAAAGCATAATCGAAGGGGGTTTTTTGTCAGAAACTAGTTGCAAATGCTCCAATAACAAAAATCGCAAAATGGGGTAGCATACACACGGCATGTGATTAATTCACAAAATGGATTAATTTGCAAAAAAAAACTAGTCTCAATATGATTGCAGAAAAAAATTAGTTGCCCTTACCTTGCTTGTGCAGAGGTCGCTCCGGCGGGGGGGGGGGCAGGGAGGCAAGACGGTCGCCGCTTGCTTCTAATTGCTTTCAAAATGAAAATGCATTGTGTTTTTTTTTTTTTAATAAAATGCCCGATGTCATCAGAATTCCGACAAACATGGGCATTTTTAAAAAAAAAATCAAATTTTCACACAATGCTCCTTGTCTGTCGAAAACCTCCATCGGAATTTGACCCCAAATGTATTAGTGGAACCTTGGTGGCCGCTTCACGAACAAAGTGTTTTAACCACGACACTATATATCCAAAGATAAATTTAATTATATATTACTGTGAATTTAATTATAATATTAATTTAATTATATTTATATTATAGTACAAAATTAATATTGTATTGTTTATATCAAAATTATATTTTTAGTTTTTAGAATGTTCTAATTATTATACTATTATATTATTGTTTTTTAAATTAAAAGCAGCATAACAAGGGTGTTGTCCCTATAACATCCACAACCCAAAGGCATACAAAAACAATAGCAAAACTACAACAAATAGCCAGTAACAACTATAGTCACAACAATTCAAAAGCAGTAAACATAACCAACTAGAGAATAACTAGAGTCCAAAACATCAACTAACATAAAACATGTAGTAACCTAATAAGTTTATCAGAGGAGCCAAGCTCCAATTAACAAAAGCAACAAGAGAAGGAGACACATATGACACTAAGAATTAGTAGACTTCTTGACACCCTGACCCACTTGTAGTAGAGCATTGTTATTATTATATTATAGTATTGTTATTATTGAATTATTTATTATTATATTAATATTTAAATATTTTATTTATTAGAATATTATGTTCTTAATTTTTTATTTAAATATTGAAGTATTATTATATTATTTTGTATTACTATATCAGTAATATTTTACATTATAGTATGCTATTATTTCATTTTTGTTTTATTCTTGTTTTTGTTATACTATCAAAAAAATTTACTGTATTAAATTATATGAGCAAAGTAGTGGCCTAACTAAGAACTATTTATGAAAAATTACTCAAAACTTAAGTATTGGGTAATTATTGAAGGAAAGAGTTGTAACTCATGGGCATGAGTTGCTTATAGGAGTTGTCCGAGGTAGCATATCTCACAATTTGGAAAAGATGTTTTAGGAAGATTATAAAAATTTGAGCGAGAATATCTATAGTTAGGAAAAGGTGGAGTTGGAAGCAATGAAGATATTTTTCTCTGTCTATTCTAAGCAAATTCTAAGCAAGGCATCTATACTCTCCAATAAAAACTAGTAGAATTTATTTATTTTAAACAATGGTTTTCTTCCATTCCTATACCTGATGAACCTAACCACATAAGGAATATGTAACTTGAATTGTTGAGGATGATGGGCAAGGTTTCCATGCATTACCTAAACACAACACTTAATTTTATATAAAATTGGCCTCCTTTAATGCTTGGACCTCATGCTCCAGGAAATTGCAGCAAGTTGCATTGGATCTAGCTTACTAGAATGTGTTGAATTTTTAAAATCTTAACGATTATCACCTAGCCATAGATTTAACCAATTGTGAAATATAAAAATATAGGAATCTAATAGGGTTGGGTTCTAATGAAATAGAGTTAAGGTCATCATCTAAAATTAGTCATAGACAAGAATATATGATATCCTATATCAAATTTATAGACTTATCAGACTATCAATTCTTTTTTGTATGTGTCAAACTAAAGTAACATCAATCAAATGAAGTAATAATAGCAAAGAAAACATAAAATCATAACTTCAACCTCCAAAATAATGTTTAATGTTTTCAATCATGAAACAAGAAACTACAAAATTGAAAGCCAAAACAATGCAAAAAAAATTGGGCTTACTGCTACAAAGATTTATTTAGTTGTCCTCTGCCTATTTCTATCTCTATTTTTGGTGAACTAATGAAGCTTTATATATAAAAATAAGCTTTTGTGGAGAACTTTAAACATGATAAAACAACATATAAAGAAAGATACTCGAAGCTCTATGCATGTGAAGATGGCATTCCTAGATTGGCCTTTTAACCCTCCCTTCTCCTTGTCATAATAGTTGCTAAGAATTTATTTCAGAAATATTTAAACTATGTAGCCGAGGCGGTTACTTTTGTAGGCGGTGGAAGCCAAGAGAATTTTCTACAAATAAAAGTTGAGCAATTAATAAATCCAATGGATGCAACTGTAGGGTCAAACGTAGGTGGTTGGAGGATGAGTTGGTGAAATAAATCAAATGCATGGACATTTTTCAACATTTTATAAATCTTGCATCAACAAAGTTTTGGCCTAAGGGCATGAGAAAAGTTCTTGGTGTGAGGGACTAATTTTTATTCTCTATTCCATCCATTCATCACCTTAGGTCATTTTTATAGCTGCAATACCAATCAAGGTTAGATATTCAAGTGGAATAATGATCCTAAACTTTAAAATTTAAAATTTAAATTTAAATTTGTACTATTACTAGATTCTTCAGGTATTGATTATTAAGTTTGTTAACTTATGTTGTAAGGTGTTAAAAAAACTCTCATTCTTATCTTATTAAAGAATATCTAGGGTGTGAAGATAGGCACACACATAATTTGAAGAAGACACATATTTCTATATTCCAAACATTGTAAATGAACATAAAAGGCATTTTATGTGCAGGGAACACATCACAATTTGTTACAAAGATGGATTATAAAGCCATTTGGTTCAATTAAATTTCTCAAATACTCAACAAATGTTTCATTAATAAATTACTTAAATAATCTAATGATTAAAGCATGAATTTAATACATATTAAAGCTAACACACTTTAGATCCTGAAATCCAACTGAATTGTTAGAAATGTGAGTCAACCTAGAAATGTAAACCAGGGACTTATTCATTCACCATTTCCAATTATGAATCATTGGATTGAGGGAACAATCAATTAGGTTCAACTTCAGTACTTAGGGAGAGTTGAACACTATGATTGGTTGCTCTCCTTTTTTATTCAATATGATTTGATAATGATTATGCAAGTCCTGGGTAAGATGATGTAAAATTGATAACATTTAGCATAAATAGAAAGATAAATAACTAGAAACAAACACACAAGTATAGATCTAGAAATGAGATGTAGAGAAGTGTTGGGAAAATGGTGTCTCAACGTTGCATTTACATAAGGTTACTATTTATAGTAAGTTTTCATTTGAGCATGAAATGGTTTGAATTTCTCCCTGAAGCTTCTGGTTGGCTGGATAAGTATTCTGGTAAAGTTACATCGCAAGATCATAGCTAGTTTTGAAGATATTAAATTTTCCATTTTGGAGGGGTTTAATGAAAGGTTTAAATTTGATTTTGAGGACTTTAGAGGCTCCAAAATGCCTTGAAAAATGGGTTTAAGTGGAATAGAGGCTTACAAGACAATAGAGCACTTCACGAGCTTTCCAACGCTTCAAACGGTTCGCCAATTGGACACACGGTTCACAAGTTATGGCCTCCAGAAGTTTGTATTCCTAAAATAGGAAAATATAATTTGTATCAGACACATAAATGAGATTTAAAATGGAGGGAAACATGTTGATGTGTTTTGTAACACATGATAGGGCCTCTAGAAGGGAGGTAAGATTAGCTACACCTTATTGGGTGGTTTTAGCCCATGGTTTTGTAATACCATTTGATGGTTTCTTGTATTGTATCTCTTATATATCAGGTGCGTGAGATAGAGGTTGTGTGTAAGAGTCTTATGGCTATTGACTTACCTTTGAATCTCTAATTAGTGGTACTCTTGCAAAGAGCTTTCTCTGCAGGTATAATGTAATCTATTTTGATTGCTGAATAATATATTGGGTGGCTTTTGGAGTGTGGGGTTTTTCTCCTGAAAGGGTTTTCCTCATGTAAATCATTATGTTATGGTTTGAATGTTATTATATCTATTTCTATTTTCTGTAATTGTTGTAAAGATCTATAAAAAAAATTGCATTACCCTCCTCTCAGGGTTAGTGTAGGAAGTTGTTCCACTACTTAACTTCCTTACAAGTGGTATCAGAGCTTGATCACCTTTGATTTTAGTTGTGGGTTGTTGGGTTTTTTGAACTAATATAGATTTGAGTGGGAGCTTTTGCAGAAGACACCTTTTGATCTTGTTACAAGAATTTTTAGATGGCAAGTTTTTTAGGGAAAATAGAGGTGGAGGAATTTAACAGAACAAATTTTGAGATGTGGAAGCTAAGGATGGAAGATCTACTAATAGATTGAGATCTATGGGATGTTGTTGATGTGAATGTCCAAAGGCCCTCAAATCCTACTACAACGGCTCAGTATGATGTTATGGACCGAAAATCCAAGGGTCTAATTAGACTGTGCTTGGTAGACTCTGTTTTGGTCAATGTCCATGAAGAAAACACTGCAAAGAAACTGTGGGATAAACTTGGTGAAATATATCAAGTGAAATCTCTATTAAATTAGATTTTATTGAGGAAGGAGTTGCAGACCACCTGGAAGCATTCAATATGTTTGTGGATCAATTAGTATCTATTGGTGTTAAGATGAACGAAGAGTAGAAATGCCAGATCTTTCTTTGTTCTTTGTCTGATTCATGGGATTCTCTTATTATGGCTATTGGTAGTACTTCTATTGTTTTGAAGTCTGAAGATGTGGTGGGTGCCCTACTTGTTGAAGAGATGCGAAGGAAGGTATCCCATAGTTTGAAGGAAGCCCTAATTGTTCATGGAAGACCTAAGGAGAAAGACAAGAAGAATGAGAAGCGTGATAAGTCCAAATCAAAAGGGAGATCAAAATCTCCTGGAAAGTCCAAAGTCATTTGCTAGAATTGCGGTAAACCAGGTCACATCCGTAAGGACTACAAAGAAGAAAGGAAGAAGAAAAAGAAGAAGATTGACTATGATTCTGAGTCCGAGAAGGAAGATGGTGATGCATTCATTGTGGATTTGGTGACTCATGCAGGTAATGATGCCTAGTTAATTGACTCAAGTGCATCTTTTCATATGACTACCAATAGAGATTGGTTTTTTGAATATGAAGAATTTAATGGAGTTAAGATGTACTTGGTTGATGATTCACATTTAGACATTGTTGGTCGAGGTAAAGTTAGAATCAGGTTTTCTGATGGTAGAATAAAAAGGATTAATGGTGTCTTGCATATCCCTAGTTTAAAACAAAATCCGTTATCTGTGAGCAAACTGACAGATGCAGGTGTGTAGGTAGTCTTTTCTAAAGCAGGATGTAAGATGATTAAGGGTGCTATGGTAATTGCTAGAGGTGTCAGGTTCGACACTTTGTATAAGATAGATGCATACACTGTTGAGTGTAATAGCACCTCTGTAAAAAGAAAATATGTGGAAGATTTGAGGGTTTCACCTTTAGCAGATGGAAATGGGTTTTGGGTGCCTAAGGGTGCTCTTTCTTCTGAAACAAAGTTACCTGCAGAGAAGACTATGTTATGGCACCAGAGGCTTGGCCACATTGGATAAAAGAGTGTAAAGAACTTGAAAAATAAAAACCTCGTTGAAGGTTTGAATTATTGTAATCTTGACTTTGATTTATGTGAGCATTGCATTTATGGAAAACAAAATTACATTCAATTTTACTCGAGTTCTCATAAAACTTGTGGTATTTTGGATCTTATTCATTCTGATGTGTTTGGTCCTATAGAAATTCCTTCGATTGGAAAATCCACATATTATGTTTCATTTATTGATTATTTTAGTAGAAGGACATGGGTATATTTTCTAAAGAGTAAATATGAAGTTTTCAGATGATTTAAATAATTTAAAGCAATGGTTGAGTTGTAGGCTGGAAAGAAAATTAAAGTTTGAGGACTGATAATGGCGGTGAATTTTGCTCTAATGAATTTGATATATTTTGTAAATATTATGGCATTAAAAGACAAGATACAACTTCGTATTCTCCACAATAGAATGGAGATGCAAAAAGAATGAATAGGACACTGATGGAGAAGGTTAGGAGTATGTTGAGTGGTACTGGTCTAGAACAAAATTTTTGGGTTGAACCTATCGCCACTACTTGCTACCTAATTAACATGTCTCCTATATCAACTCTTGTTGATAAAACGCCTATGGAAGGATGGTCAGGTCACAAGCTTTCATTGAGACATCTTAGAGTTTTTAGTTGTGAGGCATATGCACATGTGCCAAAGGAGAAGTGAAAAAAGTTGGAGAACAAGGCTCTGAAATGTATCTTCATTGGGTACAATTATAGTGTGAAAGGATACAAGCTTTGGGACCTTGTTGCACAAAAGGTAATTCATAGTAGAAGTGTTATTTTTAGAGAAATTAAGTCTCCTTCTACTACATTGCAACCAAAACATACTAAAAAAGAAGATGTGATTCAATTTCCTTCTACACCTGAAAGAGTTGAAACAAGACCTTTAGATAGGAAAGAAGTTCAGGAGAGCTCATTTATCTTTGAATATTAAGAAGAGGAGGAAGAACCTCCAACTCATCTTGTTCAAAGGTCTACAAGATAGATAACCACCTGAAAGGTATTCACCTGATGATTGGAGATGTATTTTTTCTTTGAATAATAATGTGGATGAACCAAAATCTGTAGAAGAGGCATTAGGTATGAATGATGCAAAATCCTGGAAGATTGCTATGGAAGAAGAAATGCTAGCCTTGAGAAAGAATGATACATGGGATCTTGTACCATTGCTTGAAGGACAAAAGCCTATTGGTTGCAAATGGGTGTTCAAGAAAAAGATTGGTTCAGATGGAAGCATTGAGAAGTATAAAGTGAGGTTGGTTGCAAAAGGCTACTCTCAGGTTGAGGGTGTTGATTATGGTGAGATATTTTATCCTATTGCCAAAATGACATCCATTAGATTTTTTCTTTCTATTGTTGCTGCTTATGATTTATAAGTTGAGAAAATGGATGTGAAAACTCCTTTCCTTCATGGTGATTTGGAGGAGGATATTTATATGACATAGCCAGAGCACTATGTGGTGAAAGTTAAAAGTAATTTGGTCTGTAAATTAAAGAAATACCTATACGGCCTCAAACAGAGTCTTAGGATGTGGTGCCAAAAATTTGATACATGTGTTGAGTTTTGGATTTGAGCGTTCAAAATTAGATTATTGTATTTGTAGATGTATAAAAATGACCATATTCCTAAATGAATATTTAATGTTCATTTTATTCTCATTCCTCTATTTAGTTAAAACCAATTTAATTAAATCATCCACATTCTTCTATTTAATTAAATAAATTATTCAATTTATTTATTTAAATTCACTTGTCCTTTATATCATTTTATTTAATTAAATTCCTTCTCTCTACTTTTTAATTAAATTAACATTAAATTAAATAGTTTACCCCAATTAAATAAATCTAATTTATTTAATTTCCCAACTTGCAATCAAATTAAAATAAATTAATTTTATTTTAATTAAATTCTATTTTCCCCATCCACTTGCATTTTCCTACATCTCCATTGGATAACCCCAACCTTAACCCTTACCTTCTAACGTAACCATGAGGTCTTCTCAAGCATTTAATGCTTCTTACCTCTCCTCTCAAGCAGTCTTATGTTGACAATTGTCACCATTTCATTGGTGAAAATTGTAAACATGGATTGATAACTTTCAATCCTGACCCTTGATTAACTCCTCCAATCTTGACCATCCATTGCCCTATTTTCCCTATAAATAGAGCTCTCATTCCTCCATTTTAAGGGATCCAAGCTTTTAGTATCTCATTTATGCTCAATTTTATCAATACATCTAGCCTCTCTTTATAATAGGAATTAATCTAATTAGCATTTTAGAGTATTTATGTTATCATTAGCTTAAATCATTAACTAGTATATCATGTTAGGATAGTATTGCTACAAACCTTGTCATCTTATAATATAGTTTAACTCATTTATAGAATCATGCATAAATAGGATGCATTTCATGTTAAAATCAATCTAAAGCATCCCTCATTCTTGCATTCGTCATCCCTAAGTCACTTTGCTCAGTGATATGAGAGCAAAGGCATTGGCTTGAGGGACCTTGTGCGATAGAGAACCATGGAACCTACCTTGGGAAGTTGAGTCATTCCTCGACTCCATAACTTGCACCAAGAAGTCCTGTGGGTGTGTGGACAAGCTCTTTGAACATTGTTTTTCACATTTTGAGTTTCGACGACCCATTTTTCCTGCATACATTTCAGGCTCAGTGGTCAGCTATGTCTGCATGTACTACACTGATAACTGTAGTGACCTAATCTACATGTCCTCCCGGTGTGTCAGAATCCACATCTAGATGGGTACCTATGAAGTGGTACCCCCTATCCCTCTCCCTGTCCTCGATGTTGGTGGGGGTAACACATCAGACCTCCTCCTCTGAGTCAGCCATCTAAACTTGTTAGTCCCTCCCACCATTGCTATGACCTCTCCAACCCTCTCCTCTCCTCCAGCTCTAATAGCTAAACCTCCTCTCCCTCTATCCACCATAGCTTGCTGCACTGCTCTCTCCACTCGAATCCCTTTGTCACCACCATCTCCACCCTTGTCTCCTTTCCTCCTCGATCTCCATCCCAATCTCCTCTCCTCCCCTGATCTCCTCTCCTCCCTCTATCCCCTCGCTGACCTTGGCCACCTCCTCTACCATCTCCACCATCATCAGCTCCACCATCCCCACCTCCCACATCCAGCTCCTCTCCATCCTCTCTTTGTCTCCCTAGCCTCTCGGGCTGCTCATCATCCTCATCATCATCAAAAGTGAGAATCATCTTCACTGGATCTAATATCCTAGCCACTACATGTGCCGCAAACAATGTGGTGAACTCCTCTATCATCCCTGCATCCACTACCCCATAGGCGTAGTCCCATATCTGGCCAGCGTAAGTGAAATAACTCCTCAACTACCGCCGCGCTATCAATAGTGGGTCCCCACTCTGGTATATCTTGTCTTCATCGAGCATATAAGCATGCTCCCTATGGAACTCCCTTTTGACGACCATACTACAGCAACACTCAGCTATGCAGGAATCTCTCAATAACAAAGGGCGTTCGCCCTATCAAGAATCAGGACATATAGACATAAGGCATCTCCATCCCATCCTTTACCCATACCTCGCACTCCATGTACAGTCTCCAGATGACCATATCAATATCATTTAACATTCTCCTCCAATGCTCTAGTTTTCCCAGCTTACGCTGGATAACTATCCCTCGATATCTGTATGCATAAGCACACCCAACAGGCCTATCTTTGTCCACCAGTGGCCTAGCTACGGGAATATGCTCCCATGCCCATACCTGTAGCAGTGTCACTCCAGCGGATAGACTGTTGTACCCCAAGTAAACCACTTGATATAGATCCTTGTATAAATGGGCTAGCATGGCCGACCCCCATCTGAATCGGTGACCCTGTGTCACCATGTCCTCCAGGACCAACCCCCATCCTACTGCCAGTCCCTTTGACCTACGATTGGGACATAAGAAACCACCTATGAATCCTGCTAGCACTAATGGTAGAGGAGCATAATCCAAATCAATGAACTCCTGCCAGGGGATCTCATATCCCCAAACTGTATCATCCTGTAGAATCTAGCAAAGTGCCTCTGTCCCACCCTCCTCTATCTACTCATATGGTAATAGTGCACCTACCACAAGAATCCACAGAATCTAGTAGCAATCCTTAGGTGTCACTGTGATCTCACCTGTCGCCAAATGGAAGGTGTTGGTGTCACTATGCCACCTCTCAGCCAACGCTATCTATAAACCCTGGTTAATGATAAACTGGGGCATCTCTAACAAAGAGGATAGGCCACACCTCTCAATGATATCCTTGTCAGCCTGTGTCAATTGTGGTATCAATGACCACAATCTCGAAAATCACTCTTGTGACTGAACAACTCCAATGTGCTCCTGTCACAAAGCAAAACAAGTCCAATATCAGTTTCCTCATCACATCATTTCATATCCAAATCAAATTCATATCAACTTGAAACATTGAAAATCTAATCAAGTTCCACATCATATCAAATCCATTTCCATATCAAACCATATCAACTTGTAAAACAACTCAAGTTTCACATTCATATCAACTTGTAACACAACTCAAGTTCCACAATCACATCAGCTTGTAACACAACTCAAGTTCCAATCAGATCAACTTGTAACACAACTCAAGTTCCACAATCATATCATATTGTAAAACAACTCAAGTTCCACATATATATCAACTTGAAACAATGCATATCAAATCAAGTTCATATCAAAACATCCATATCAAAAACCACATCCCATCAGATCAATATCAACTTGAAACATTGCAAATCAAATCAAGTTATCTATCCAAAAACCATATCGGAACTCATATTGGACAACTTATCAAAACAATAACAACAGGCACACAAGCTGAACTTTGCACCCATCCCGGCAAAACTGGCAAAAACCTACTTTTTTTTTTCATCCATAATCCTACTTTACCCAATTTTTTCTCTGCTAAAAAATCTTATCTACGTGCTAAGCTGCTACCTATGCGCTACCCCATTAACCCTACATGCTAGCCTGCACCTATGCGCTATCCCTTTTCTCCAATGCACCACCTAAACTACCCTTTGCGCCACTTCTATCCTATGCGCTATCCTACTTGGTCCTTGCAATGTGAACCTAACCCTACACGCTAGGTCAGACCTATGCGCTATCCTACACTACCCCTGCAAGCCCCTGGTAATCCTATGTGCTAGGTCTTTCCTATGCGCTATCTTTTTTCCCCCACGTGCTACCCTATGCCACTGATGTGCTAACCTAGTTCTATGTGCTACCATATCCCACCCCTACGCTATCCTAATCTACTCGGACGCTACCCTACTTCATTAAACTCTACGCGCTATGCAGCCTATCGTATGTGCTACGATTTAACCCCGATGCACTAAACCGTTAAATTCACGTGGAAAAATTCAAAAACATGATAAAAAATGACAAAACAAAAATCCAAAAGAGGTCAAAAAGGATGACTTACCAGTGGTCCATACATGGCAGGCCTCCGATACCTCCGAACGCACTCGACTCAATGAGAAGCAAAAGGAATCAACATTTTGCCTTTTTCTCCAAGTGTCACTTTCTCCAAACTCAACAAGCACAAATGAGACAAAATAAATCACTCTTTACCTTTTTATAGGGTAAATGAAAATTAGGGTTGTGTGGATGAGCACGTAAATTTCTCGTGGTCTCATTTCTAACCCTCGCAAGCATCATTATCGGGAGATGAATCAATTTATCGCATTCAACATAGACAAAAATTTAAAATGCAATCAAATTTATCAAAACAAATCAAATTTTCAAATTTTTGATTCATCTCCTGAGGGGGCATTATCAACATCATTTATCAAATCTGGGGCATGACATGAACATCTCAACATGACATCACACTGATCATAACCAAATCATGATGACATGTCATTTTCTTTGAATCAACATGTGCACACACGTCACTTCAAAGAGGGGCAAAATGTAGACGTATAAAAATGACCATATTCCTAAATGAATATTTAATGTTCATTTTATTCTCATTCCTTTATTTAGTTAAATCCAATTTAATTAAATCATCCGCATTCTTCTATTTAATTAAATAAATTATTCAATTTATTTATTTAAATTCACTTAAGTCTTTTAGATCATTTAATTGAATAAATCATTTTATTTAATTAAATTCCTTCTCTCTACTTTTTAATTAAATTAACATTTAATTAAATAGTTTACCCCAATTAAATAAATCCAATTTATTTAATTTCCCAATTTGCAACCAAATTAAAATAAATTAATTTTATTTTAATTAAATTCTATTTTCCCCACCCACTTGCATTTTCCTACATCTCCCACTTGCATCCTAACCCTCTTCCTAATTTCTTCTAGAATCCATCTAATCCTAATCAATTAGCCTAAACCCATCCAATAGCCCTTTTCCCTAAAATTGAGGAGGTCACCTCTCAAATTTGGAGTAATGTCTTCAAAAGGCATTAAAGCCTCTATGCCTTCAACAAGATAGCTTGTTGAATACCCCCAAATTTGGAAGGACTCTTACAAATTTGTCCCCAAAGTCTTCAAACCATTAATGGTTAACTAACCCTTAGTGGCATGGTTAGAGACTTTTTGCCTAACTTAACCCTCATCTAACCCAGGGGTCTCATCAAACATTCATTGCTTTGACCATGGTTATCCCTTTAACCTTTGCACAAGAGTTTACCCCTTGGGTAAAATCTTTATCCATTGGATAACCCTAGCCTAACCTTAACCCTTACATTCTAAGGTAACCATGAGGTTTTCTCAAGCATTTAATGCTTCTTACCTCTCCTCTCAAGCAGTCTTATGTTGACAATTGTCACCATTTCATTGGTGAAAATTGTAAACATGGATTGATAACTTTCAATCCTGACCCTTGATTAACTCCTCCATTCTTGACCATCCATTGCCCTATTTTCCCTATAAATAGAGCTCTCATTCCTCCATTTTAAGGGATCCAAGCTTTTAGTATCTCATTTATGCTCAATTTTAACAATACATCTAGCCTCTCTTTATAATAGGAATTAATCTAATAAGCATTTTAGAGTATTTCTATTATCATTAGCTTAAATCATTAACAAGTATATCATGTTAGGATAGTATTGCTACTAACCTTGTCATCTTATAATCTAGTTTAACTCATTTATAGAATCATGCATAAATAGGACGCATTTCATGTTAAAATCAATCTAAAGCATCCCTCATTCTTACATTCGTCATCCCTAAGTCACTTTGCTCAGTGGTCTGAGAGAAAAGGCATTGGCTTGAGAGACCTTGTGAGATAGAGAACCATGGAACCTACCTTGGGAAGTTGAGTCATTCCTCATGACTCCATAACTTGCACCAAGAAGTCCTGTGGGTGTGTGGACAACCTCTTTGAACATCATTTTTTACATTTTGAGTTTCGACGACCCGCTTTTCCCGCATATAGTATTTATTATAAAACCAATGGTGATCATTTCCTATACATTGCATTGTATGTTGATGATATGTTATTCATTGGTAAAGGGAAAGGTACGATTTCAGATTTAAAGTCTCAACTTGCTGCTAAATTTGAAATGAAATATCTTGGTGTAGCAAAACACATTCTTGGGATGGAAGTTAAAAGAGATAGAGTGAACATAAAGCTATGGCTAGGCTAGAGTAAGTATGTGAATTTAGTGTTATAGAGGTTCAACACACATGATTGTAGACCATTGTGTGTTCCTTTTATAGTTGGAATGAAATTATCTACTGCAAATTATCCTACATCCCCATCAGAGATGGAAGACATGAGAAAAGTGCCTTACCAAAGTGTAGTTGGAAGTTTTATGTATGCTGTGGTCTATAATAGACCAGACATTGCCCAAGAAATGAGAATTTTGTCCAGATATATGTCTAATCCTAGTAGAGTTTATTGGGATGCAGTCAAAAGAGTCTTAAGATATTTAAAGGGTACCTCAAAGTATTCTGTGTATTTTCATGGTAATCATTTGGGGACATGATTTCCCTTGATATTCATGGTTATGTGGATTCAAATTGGGTAGGTGATATTGATAGTAGAAGATCCACCAGTGCTTATGTGTTTACTTTATTTGGTGGTGCAATTAGTTAGATGAGTAAGCGACAGGTTGTGGTTGCTTTGTCCACTACTAAAGCAGAATATATGGCAGCCACTCATGCTTGTAAAGAGGCCATTTAACTTAAGAGATTGTGTTCAAACATTGGAATACAAAAGGATTTATGACAATTTATTGTGATAGACAAAGTACGATCTGCCTAGCTAAGAACCCAACATTTCATGCTCGGACCAAGCACATTTATGTTCAGTATCAGTTTGTCAGAGATATGGTCAAAGATGGAAGGGAGAAGCTGGTTAAGGTAGAAACTTTGATGAATATTTCATATTCTTTGACTAAGGTTGTGAGCATAGAGAATCTCAGATGGTGTTCGGAGTCTATGGGCCTCATGGGCCCTAGCAAATGATTCATTGTGTTGATACTCCCTTTTCTCTTTCAAGGTGTTCGACAAGTGGGAGATTTGTTGGGAAAATGGTGTCTCAACCTTGCATTTACATAAGGTTACTATTTATATTAATTTTTCATTTGAGCATGAAATGGTGTGAAATTCTCCATGAAGCTTCTGGTTGGCTAGATAAGCATTGTGGTAAAGTTGCATCGTAAGATCACAACAAGTTTTGAAGATATTAAATTTTCCATTTTGGAGGGGTCTAATGAAAGGTTTAAATTTTATTTTGAGGACTTTAGAGGCTTCTAAATTACTTGAAAAGTGGGCATAAGTGGCATAGCATCTTACAAGGCAATAGAACACTTCACGAGATTTCTGACACTTCAAACAATTCATGAATCAGACACATGGTTCACAAGTTATGGCCTCCCGAAGTTTGTACCCCTGAAATAGGAAATATAATTTGTATCAGACACATAAATGAGGTGTAAAAGGGAGGGACACATGTTTATGTGTGTTGTAATACATCATAGGGAATCTAGAAGGGAGATAAGGTTGGCTATACCTTATTGGGTGGTTTTAGCCCATGGTTTTGTAATACTATTTGACGGTTTCTTGTATTGTATCTCCTATATATGAGGTGTGTGAGATAGAGGTTGTGTGTAAGAGTCTTATGGATATTGAGTTATCTCTGAATCTTTGATTAGTGGTACTCCTGCAAAGAGCTTTCTCTGCAAGTATATTGTAATCGGTTTTGATTTCTGAATAATATATTGGGCGGCTTTTGGAGTGTGGCATTTTTCTCCCGAAAGGGTTTTTCCCATGTAAATCATTGTGTTATGGTTTGAATGTTATTATATCTATTTCTATTTTCTATAACTGTTGTAAAGATTTGTAAATTTTTTTGCATTACCCTCCTCTCAAGGTTAGTGTAGGAATCTGTTCTGCTACATAACTTCCTTACATGAAGAACCTATTACTAAAATTTGGAGCTGAAAGTGTTGGTCGGTGGAGATAGGTACCCTATACCTAGAGATTTCTTTGTTAGTCGAGGCATCAAAATATGGATCAGGATGATTTATAGATTTTTCCCTTCAAAATTCAGCCTAAAAGTGTTGGGTAATTGAGCTAATCAACATAGTTACAAGGCTTTTGTGCATTCAAAGTTTGAGACTATGTGTCTTAGTTTTCTCTATGCAATTGTGCAACTTTTGACAACTATATTTGTAACCTACACACATAGAAGGAAAAATATTGTGTTGTATAGGAGCTTGCCTAAGTCAAGCCTAGTATTATTGTTTCCACCTCTACAACAACAATGCTAGATGAAAGAGAGATTACCCCTAGTAGGGTAGGGATTGAAAAATTCAAAGGAAATGCTTGAAATGACAAATGATACATTTGATGTGAAACTCCATACCTTGGAGCCTCACACAAAGCTTGATGTTGCTTGATAGGTATCAATGGATGCCTTCATCATGGAGGAATGCATAACTTGATCATGATTACTAAAATTGAATGCTTGAATACTTGATTACAAAATTCTCCTCAATTGCCTTGAGGATGCTTGATTGAATGCTCAATTGGAATTGATATTTGATTCTAATTAATAACAAATAGATGTTCAAATGAGAGGAGTCATATTTATAGACAAATTAGACCATTTTAGGTAAAATTTTCAAAGAAGGTAGACATTAGGGAGCATTTTCTTGATACTTGCAAAGCTAACCATTTGAATTTCAAATTTTGGGTCAAAATTATTGGACAAGTATGCTAGGCACCCTAGTTTAGGAGGTATGGGCACTAGGTGCCCTGGTCCTATCATTTTAGGCCAAAACAAAGGTCTTGGAGTAAGGGATTGCACTGAGCTTCTAGAAATGGCTATGAAACCAAACACAATCAAGAATGAGTTAGGTGCATGAGGCACAACCATTAAAGAGACCAAAATGAGTATGAATTTGTAGAGGGATACAATTTGTGGCACTACATTTAGCCTCCACTTTAGTGGGAGTATGAACTTATACTCATTTTCTTGATAAAATCTATAACAACATAGACACACTTTCATCTAGTCATTAAAGAGATAATAAGACACCAATCCCCAAGGACTTAGGATCTTATTAGTCTAAAATAAAAAGATAAAAGGGGCAACATGATCAGCATAGGTAGAACACACATGGAGCATGCAAGGAAAAAGAAGGGTATGACATCATAGAGTTGGTAAGGTTCATGAGAATTTACTGCGAGCCATAAAATATAAGACATGGCATCTAGGACTACTAAGGATCCTCAAATACTTACTAGGATTCATGTTAGAAAAGGGAATTACATAGGTATAGCAAATTGTGTTATGCTAGGTGATTTGTGCAAGGGTGAAGGTCTCACATAGGTCTTGTAAGGTGTGTTATGCTAGGTGAGTTTTACACTAATCAAGATTAGAAATAAAAACCTCTATATTTGCTAGGTAACCTAAATATGAGATTGCAAGATGGGTGTTACAGTGACACCAAGAATTTTTTTTTGGTATGAGACTACAGAATGGGTGTTGTAGTGGAACTAAGAAAATCATGGTGTGTGAGCAAAGTGTACAAACCAATGTTGTAGTGTGTGCACAATGAAATATATAACGAAGTGTATGCCACCATGTTAAAGTGATTTCTTACAATAATTTAGTACAATTTCTCTAAGGTATCATCCATGTACATCCAAAGACAAGCAAGTCACAATAGTGAAATGTCCCCAAACATAGGCAAGTCAAAGGCAAAAGTCACAAAACAAGAAAGATAACATATGGGATCCACAATTTGGGGTTAGTATGCACATCAAATAAATCATGTATATCAATATGATAGTTTTGAATTGACCTCATCACTGAAATGAACTAGAACTACAAGAACAATTGAAGAAGAAAACATAAAATCAATGAAGGGTATTTTTGGGTCAACATTGTAGACACCAAAAAGATCTCAACACTTTGGATCATCCCCAAAAGACAACACAAGAGGACATTTAAAACAAAAGCACATTTACAACATAACTTCTAGATGACATATAGAATAAGTGATATATAAATAGAGGAATGTCACAATAAGACCACTCTCTTTGTATTTGTGTGCCAATGAGGCATCAGGGGTCATCAAAAGAGAGCCTAATAAATAGAAAGACATGCCAAGAAACACATCACAGGGAAGCATATTACATGCAAGAAAAGACACAAACAAAGTCGTGACTACAAGGATGATCTAGTCTAGCAAATCATTTGCCTCGGGCCAATCTTTCTCACACTATATAGAAAAGTTGGACAAGATGCTAAAGGAGCTACAAGTAGTATAGTAAATGGAGTTCTCTAGTGCTAAACATGGAGCATTCCTTAATAATGGATCACAAGGTTTGTCACTAAGAGCTAAAGTTGGTGCTTTTGAAAATATTAGACAAATCAACATTAGTATTCTCAATAATTTTAACAACACATTTGGAATTATCATATAATTTGATCTCTATAGGAGATTTGATAAGAGGAGGAGAACAATCCCTTGGAATTGACAACTTCAGCTTTCAATGAAGTTGGGCAGGGTAAGGATCCTCTCTAAGTTTTGTAGATGGTAAGGAAGGATAAAAAATGGAACCAAATTAATATTTGATTGCTTATGGGAAGAATCATGTCTTGTAGAAAGTTCGCAAACCTTAGCACATGACTTCTTCATCAATGTCCCCTCACACTACAATTTTGTCAATTATGATTCAAATATTTTATAGGAGGCTGGGTATCACTCAATATCAATTATTTATTCATTTTATTTGGAAAGAAAATGAGTAATGAAAGGAACCACTAAAGGTTTAAAGATAGAGGGAGTTGTAGATGGTGTCAATTATTTTCCCCTTTGTCCTTTATAGGAATGTGGAGGTGAACCACAACATACATGCTAGGAACTTTAGGAGTAGGGAAAATTCCTAGTCCAAGATGTGGTTCACTTGTTACTTGTATATCTACTTTTATATCCATAGACAATGAAGGATCTTTTGGCAACAAGGTAGCAAATTGAGAGGGGGGGGGGGGGGGGGGTGAATCAGTTTGCACAAAATTTTTATACAAATTAAACTTAAATTTTGATTTAATAAATAATAGTTAAAGAACAAATCAACACCACATCAAAAACACACATAACACCTAGTTTTTTGGCATGGAAAACTCGGTTAAGGGAAAAACCACAGTGGGGACCTACACACAATGAGATAATACCCTATTAGGAGTAAATGAAATATTACAATGGGGAATGCACATGCATTCAGGTACACTACCTAGAGCTCACTACTCAAATCACAAAACAAGAAGGGCTACATCCTTGAGAAAGAATCATTGTCTTAAATAAGCATTTAGATTACATCCAGAGAATTATGAACTAATGAAATATCATCTCCTCATGTTTGGTTACAATTTTGGTTAAGCATAGTCTAACCTACTTTGCCACACTTCCCTTAGACTTTTGAAAGATCAAAACACTTTCCCACACACTTATTCGATCGCACACTCACATATACCATGCAAGTACATCTCACAAATAAATACTACATATATTTATACAAATCATCAACCTATATTTTAAGGTCGGCTCAACCCTCAACACAAATTAAAAAATATAACCATACACGATACATCAATACATGCGAACCAGAACAATGTCAAATAAGACATAGTCTGGAGATAAATCAACTCCTCGAACACAAAACACCTCCAAGAATTATGCCTCAAAAATCCACAACACCCTATAATCATCATGAATGTCACATAACATGAAGAACACCATCAGATCAAGAAAATGATCAATAACACATGCAATGATCAATGCAAACCATCAACAATAATAGAAAACAATCTAGAAATATCCATAAGCAATGTGAATTACCATAAAAACAACCACAACATCACCACTTACTATAATCATCATCATCATCATTATACTAAACCTCAAGAACATACACTGAACTAACTGTGAAACTAAAATGTTCACTTGCAAACCTCATAATCATGAACCACCTGAATTGAGGACACACCATAACATCCCAAACACTCTACCAAATCCAGATAACAAGATATTGCAATTCTGAAGAAGATTATAGAGCACTAACCAACACAACCAATTGAAAAACCAGCCTCAATACCAGACCTCATAACTCAAACAAATCATCATGCAGACTAGTGAAACTTATGTTGAATCAAATAGAGATACTTATCTCAAAACCCTTTAATCTACATCAACTAAAATGCAACACACTGGCCAAACCAACTCATTTAATCTGACTACAACATTGAAACACATAGATAAATTTGTTGACATCGATGACAAAACATTGTTCTAGCAAACTTCTAAACAATATCCAATAATCTCCCCCTTTGGAATTGATGGCAACATATGAATGTGAAAAATAATCAATGCAAAGAAAGAAATCAACAACCAACAAAGTGTTAGATAGTTCAGATAACCAGAAGATAACTGAGAGTGGGGGGGGGGGGGTCAATAAGTTGTCACAGATTACCGGAAGCATTACCAATTTAAAACATCAATACCAAACCCAAAACAATAATACCAGAATAGCAGTTAATCCAATTAAGCATAAACAATAATCACAAAACAAAAGTTATCCACACAACACCAAGATTTGTACATGGAAAACCTGGTAAAGGGAAAAACCATGGTGGGAAGCCTACCCACGGTCAGATAATACTTCTACAGTATGTGAATTTACAATGAAGGGGCCTACACTTGCAGGAAGGCCAACTGCCTAGAGCACACTGCTCATCACAAAATGAGTCTCATTGACTACATACAAATCCAGAATACGATCCAAAGAAGTGTTGAACTACAAAAGATAGCATCTTCTATGCTTGAGTACAGTTCTAGTTAAGGTCAATACTGAAGGACTAAATCCTCTTACAAACCCAATTTGATCTCCAATGATCGACCAACTCCTCTACCTAAATAATATTACATTATTCGCCCATTGCAATCCTTGACCATGACCTCTTACAATAACCATGATGATTTGCAATGAGATCTTACATCTATATATACAAAACCCTTGACCATAAATAATCAGGTTGACTATCAGATAGTAAACCAATTACATAATTACAAACCATGTCGGCCTTAGACCAAAATAAATAATATCCACACATAAGATATCCTAGAAATACAACAATAGGTCTTATCCACACATTACATCTATTAGGGTAACCAGTGAACAACGGAGAGGGGGGGTTGTATCAGTTGTTAACAAATTATAACTTTTAATCCACAATATAACCTTAAACAAATCAAGTACAGGTAAGGCACAAACAAATGCTGGTAAGAACAAATACCGGTAAGCAATACAACTTAACAATTAACTAGATAATCAATGTAAAGAAATCATCCACATAACAACATGATTTGTACGTGGGAAACCCAGAAAGGGTAAAACCACGATGGGAAGCCTACCCACAGTCGGATGATACTTCTGCAGAAAGTATGTGTTACAATGAGGGGCCTGCACTTGCAGAAAGGCACACTGCCTAGAGCATACTTATCATTACAAAAGAGTCTCACTGACTAGAGAGAGGCTACAACCATCTCAAGAGAAATGGACAACAATCCAATAGAGTGAATTGCCAGAAATAGAATCTACCATGCCTGATTACAGTCCTAATTAAGCTCAATGTCAGAGGACTAAATCCTCTTCTGAATCCAATTCAATCACCAATGATCGATCAACTCCTCTGCCTGAATGATATTATAATTTTCGCATATTACATTCCTTGACCATGACCTTTCCAATAACCATGATACTTTACAAAGAGTTTCTACCTCTTATTTATACAAACCCTAAGTCCTAAACTAATTAGGTTGGCCACCTAATGATATTACAATAAGATCATTACATAATTCCATATTACAATGATATGCCATGTTGGCTTAAGACCAAAACAATAACAACAAATCCATAAATCATCTTGAAGCATCCCGATAATGTGTGGAGTACATGTTAGCATGATATCGGTCCATAACATAGATAGGTATCGGACCTATTCTAGGTCCACCACACCAAAGCAATATCTTCAAGTAGTTGAAGCACAATCAAAGAACATCTTCAACATCCTGAAATCCTCGAAGAAGCTGCACCAACACCAATTGTGCATCCTGTCATGATTCCTCAATGAAAGCTCTACTAGTAAAGCCTTAAACCAGTGCTAGTAAGGGTTTACCAGAGTGTATGATAGCATCTGATTACCAAGCCAATACCAACTGACCAAAACATTCTCATGGAGCATATAGCACATGAAATCAAATATACTTCACTAATCCAAACATGCTGGAAGTGTCCAACAGATAGTCTCTTATGTCGGTAACACTAGATCTTCTATTGGTAACCAAAACTCTTCTGTTAGTAACCAATCATAATAGCTAGTGTTGACATCAATGACAAAACATCAATGCAACACATAATCAATTCATCCATAATGCCAAGAATCTCCCCCTTTGGCATTGATGGCAACACTAGATGTGAAAAACATCTAAGTACCAAGAAGTGCCAAAATAGCTCTCCCCCTGAGAATGATATCCATGTAATGTTCTGAATGATTTTTCTCATTAATATTACTCCTCCTAAGGTATACAACTTTATTTTCACATCATCAATATCTCTCCCCCTTTGACATCAATGCCAGAAATCTGATAAAAATATCAAAGAAATGATATAAACCTCTGAATCTCAAAGATGACTACTCCCCCTGAGTAGTAGCACCACTCATTAGTGCCAGAATGAATAGTATCTATGACAATGCATGCCAGACTGATGACAAACTTCATCAATCAAGTCTCTACCGGAGGGGCAGAAACCCCTAACCTATCTCTCAAATATTCAAATGATTCCTTAGACAATGGTTTAGTGAATATGTCTACAATATGTTCTTTAGTGTTCACATAAACCAATTTGACTTCCTTTGCTTCAACCTTTTCCTTCAGAAAGTTATACTATATTGAAATATTCTTAGTCTTAGAGTGAAATACTGGATTCTTAGACATGTTAATAGATGCAGAGTTATCACAGTAGATAACTACTAGTTCACTACAATTTACCCTGATATCCTTCAACATTTGCTTCATCCACAAGACTTGAGTGCAATTAGTTGCTGCTGCAACATACTCAACCTCTGCAGTAGATAAAGAAATGCATGACTATTTTTGCTGATCCATGAAACCAGTTTATTTCCAAGAAAGAAAGCTCCACTAGAAGTTCTCTTCCTGTCATCAGTATCACCTGCCCAATCTGAGTCAGTATATTCACATAAAGTGAAATCATCATTTCTAGAATACCATAAACCACATTTTGTTGTTCCTTGCAAATGCCGAAATATCCTCTTTACTGCACATTCATGATTTTCTTTAGGATTACTGTGATATCTTGAAACAATACTTACTGCACTCATAATATTGGGTCTAGTCTAAGATAGATAATTTCTCAGTTGTAGCCATAGGAGTACTTACTGGTTTGGAATTATCCATACCAGACTTCTTCAACAATTCTCTCAAATACTTTGTTTGACAGATAAAAATGTCTTTGTCAGTTTGAGTAATCTGCAAACCTAAGAAAAATTTCATCTCACCAATCATGGACATTTCAAATTCATTTTTCATGTTGTTAGCAAATTCCATGCACAGTTTATCTTCACCTCCAAAAATGATATAATCAACAAAAACTTCAATAATCAGAATATCATTATCAGTGATCTTATAATATAGATTACTATCAACACTTCCTTTAGTAAAACCAAGCTTCAAAAGATATTTGTCCAACCTTGCATACCAAGCTCTAGGAGCCTGTTTCAAACCATATAAAGATTTCTTCAATCTGCAAACCATATCTTTATCATCTATCAGTGAAAATCCATCAGGTTTCTCAATGTAAACTTCTTCCTCAAGCTCACCATTCAAAAATGCACATTTAACATCCATTTGATAAACCTTATAGTTCTTATAAGCTACATAGGAAATAAATAGTCTAACAGCTTCGATTCTAGCTATAGGTGCAAATGTCTCACCATAATCAATTCCTTCCATTTGAGAATATCCTTTACAAACTAATCTAGCCTTGTTTCTTACAACTTGACCATCTTCATTCGGTTTATTCCTAAAAACCCATTTAGTTCCAATAACATTCTTATTTTTAGGTCGGGGAACTAAAGACCTTATTTCATTCTTTTCTATCTGATCTAATTCATCTTCTATAGCCTTTAAACAATGTTTATCCTTACAAGCTTCAATAACAATTGTTGGTTCAATTTGAGAAATAAGACATACCTCTTCATTTGCCATTTTTCTTCTTGTCATAACTCCCTTGTTTCTATCTCCAATAATTTGATCTTCAGAATGATTTAATCTTACATACCTAGGTGTCTTTTGAACTTCAGGTTCACTACATTGATCATCAGTCACAGTTGAATTTTTTGATTGTGCTGGTGTAACTATCTCAGATTCCTGTACCGGTTGAGGCATTGTCAGTTCCGTTATGATCATTTCCACTATCGGTTCCCTGTCATATGATATAGAATGATTTCTTTACTATTCATCCACTTTCAAATTAGAACTCTCCACATTTTTCTACAATCTTTTGTTATAGCATCTATATGCTTTGATTTGAATTGAATAACCAAGAAATATCCCTTCATCACATCTAGGATCACACTTTCCAATTGAATCATCTCTTTTGATATAGCATTTACTTCCAAAAATTCTGAAATACTTAACAGTAGGTATATGTCCAAACCATAGTTCATAAGGGGTCTTATCAGTTTCACCTTTGATGTGAATTTTGTTGAAGGTATAGACTATTGTACTCACTGCTTCTCTCTAGTAGATATGAGGCAATTTGGCTTCCATCATCATAGATCTAGTTGCATCCAAAATGGTTTTGTTCTTTTTTTCAACTACTACATTTTGATGAGAAGTCCTAGGTGCAGATAGTTGTCTCCTGATTCCATTTGTCTCACAATAACTGTTAAATTCATGAGAAGTGAACTCACAGCCATGATCTAATCTTAGACATTTGATTTTCAATCTAGTTTCTATTTCAACCTTCGCTTTAAAGATCTTGAATTTCTCAAAAGCTTTAGACTTCTCCATTAGAAAAGTCACCCACATCATTCTAGAATAGTCATCAATAATCAACATGAAATACCTATCACCTTGAAATCTTCTAGTCCTTGTTGAACCACATAAGTCAGTGTGAATCAAATCAAGTACATCATTACATTTATCATGTATGCTCTTAAAGGAACTTCTAACTTGCTTACCTAATTGACATTCCTTACATACCGGATTATGAGGCTTCATAATCTTAGGTATATCTCTAACTGCCTTAGTTGAACTAATCTTAACAATACAATCAAAACTAACATGACACAACCTCTTATGCCATAGCCAACTCTCATCAATATGAGCAATCAAACATGTCTTATTACCAGTGTTCAAGTGAAAGATGTTACTTCTTGTCTGAATATCGGTTGCAATCTCCAAACCAGTCTTGTTAATGATTTTGCATTTTATATCTTTAAACTGAAGTTGAAAACCCTTTTCAACCAATTGACCAACACTCAAAAGATTATTCTTCAAACCTTCTACATAATAGACATTATCAGTTTTATGCTTGCCATCCAAAGAAATAATACCTCTACCTTTGATCATACATGCCTTTTCATCTCCAAATCTGACTTGACTGCCATTGTATTCTTGCAGGGACAAAAATTTCCTTTTATCTCCAGTCATATGATGTGAGCATCCACTATCAAATACCCATTCATCCTTATCTTCAACTTTAGCTGCCAGGGCCTTCTCTTCATTCTTGATAGTCGGTTCCGGTTCATCTTCCTTCAAAGTATAGAACATCCATTCCTTACCATTGTCAGATCCACTAGCAGAGTCTTCTGTCGGTTCATCTCCAAGGTCATCAGTTACTCCTTCCTCATTTGCTATGTAGCATTGTTTGCTTTTCTTTAATCTATATCTGTTCTGGTTAGGCTTAAATGATTTCTTAACTCTTTCCTTAAACCTTGCATTCCTTTCAAGACATCTAGATGCAAAATGACCAATCTTATTACATGCAAAACATTTAAAAGGTGTTTTTCCTTGATACTTACTTCCATTGGTCCTTTAGGTACTCTTCTAGCAAATAAAGCTTCAATTTGCTCGATTTCTTCATCTTCTTTCCTCATGTCTTCCAATTCCTTTGCATGTAGGGCTTTCCAATCACTCTTGCCGGTAGATGTTGATGATGATGCATGAAAAGTAGCTCCAGACTTTACAGCTCCAAAAGATCCAAATTCTTCAAGCTCAAAAGCAGATAATTTTCTAATTAGAATGTCTATGTTAAGTTAAGTGTTTTCCATTGTCCTTAACTCATTAAATGTAGTTGCCTTCATCTTGTAAGCCGATGGAAGGGCTCTCAAGACTTTGGAAACTATTTCATCTTCACTAAGAAATCCTCCACAACATTGAATTCCCATAACAATCTCATTTACTCTTTCCATAAACACAACAATTCTTTCATTATCTTCCATCTTCAAGTTTTCATATCTTACCTGGTAACCATCAAGTTTAGCAATTTTGACAGTAGGGTCACCTTCATTCAAAGTTTGCAATTTGTCTCATATAACCTTAGCCGATGATTTGTCAGTCAATCCCATCATTTTCTGATCAGTAAGTGCACACAAGAGGGCTTCTCTAGCTCTGCAATCATTTTCAATATTCTTATCCAAGTCTGCAGGAGTAGGATTACCAGATGTCGGATCATAAGGTGTGTATCCTTTCTCTCAACGATCTCCCAAAAATCCTTGCCAAGACATCTAAGATGACTCTCTATTTGAATTTTCCATATCCCATGATTTGTTCCATCAAGCTTAGGGATTTCTCTTCTAAAAATAGTGTTGGTGTAAATAAATATTCATTTTGGATATTATTACACTTAAGTTAACTTATGATAATGCATCTCTTCGTAGTTTGGATTTGAGACACTTAGGGAAGTGTGCACATAGGAATACAGCTTGTAAGAGAAATTCCACCTTTTGTGGTCTTATTTTGCTGTTACACTCCACATTCGGTGGGTCATCCACCTCTTATGGAATATTATATTATTTCTCCTACCTACCCCTATTATTTCTTACCTACCCTTGTTTCTCATTGAGCCACATGTCATATTTGTGTGCTCATACATCCATATGGCCTTGCCTATATAAGCAGGCCTATATTCATTGTATTGAAGAATCCAGT
Source organism: Cryptomeria japonica (assembly GCF_030272615.1). Taxonomy (NCBI): domain Eukaryota; kingdom Viridiplantae; phylum Streptophyta; class Pinopsida; order Cupressales; family Cupressaceae; genus Cryptomeria; species Cryptomeria japonica. Next base: position 333,517,421 of record NC_081409.1, read on the forward strand.
TGATCATTTGCATATTGATGAGAATATAGTTTGCTCTTGTCATTCTATTTTGTTCTCTCTTATTTGTGCTTTCCATTGCCTCTTGATCTTGGCAAAATCTCACAAATAGTTGTCCGTGGATTAGTTGCCATAGGATCTACCTCAAGCGGTTAAGCTTCTTCAAAAGAGGACCAAAGCTCTGATACCAATTGTTAGGATAACCGGTGAACAACTGAGAGAGGGGGGTGAATTAGTTGTTAATAAATAAATTTTAATCCACAATATAACCTTAAACAAAGCAAGTACTGGTAAAGCACAAACAGTTTCCGGTAGGAACAAATACCGGTAAGAAATATAACTTCAAAATTAACCACATAATCAATGTAAAGCAACCATACCACATAACACCATGATTTGTACATGGAAAACCTAGAAAGGGAAAAACCACGATGGGAAGCCTACCCACAGTCAGATGATACTTCTATAGAAAGTATGTGTTACAATGAGGGGCTTGCACTTGCAGGAAGGCACACTGCCTAGAGCGTACTTCTCATTACAAAAGAGTATCACTAACTATAGAGAGGCTAAAACCATCTCAAGATAAATGGACAACAATCCAATATAGTGAACTTCTAGAAATAGCATCTATCATGCTTGATTATAGTCTCGGTTAAGCTCAATGTCGGAGGACTACATCCTCTTTTGAATCCAATTCGATCACCAATGATCGATCAGCTCCTCTACCTGAATGATATTACAATTTTTGCACATTACATTCCTTGACCATGACCTTTCCAATAACCATGATACTTTACAAAGAGTTTCTACCTCTTATTTATGCAAACCCTAAGGCCTAAACCAATTAGGTTGGCCACCTAAAGATATTACAATGATATGCCATGCTGGCTTAAGACCAAAACAATAATAACAAATCCATAAATCATCTTGAAGCATCCCGGTAACGTGTGGAGTACATGTTAGCATGATACCAGTCCATAACCTAGATAGGTACCGGACCTGTTTTGGGTCCACCATGCCAGCGATCTACAATTTTGGAGCATTTTTGGTCAAATCCGTCATCACCATTACGCTCAAAAGGCCCAAAAACCCCAAGATCGACTATCAATTCGTTGAAATCGGCCTCCGTCACCCCGAGTTGAAAAAATCTCCCCTCCCAGCGCGCCATATAGACTTGTAGGTACAAGTCTGAAAATTATTTTTTAATTTTTTCCTTTTTTTTAAATTTTTGGAAATTAAAAATTAAAAAAGAATTAAATATTAAAGGGGGGGGGGGCATTTTTATTGTTTTAGTTTTTTTGGGGTGAAAAAAAAAATATTAAGGGTGGGGGGCGTTTTTATTGTTTTAGTTTTTTTTGGGGCGAAAAAAATAAAATAAAAAATTTTGGGTTTTTTTTTGGCCCGCAAGCCACATGCGCATACCGCAGGGTACATGCGGCCCCGCAGGTGTACCTATGGGTACCGCAGGCCACCTGCGGCCCCGCAGGCACTGCGAGTAACTGCAGGGTACCTGCGGCCCCGCAGTGTACCTGTGGGTCACTGCAGGCTCTGTGGCCCCGCAGTGTACCTACAGGTGTCCGCAGGCACTATGGTCCCGCAGTACTATGGGCCCCTCCCCGCATGGCGGGGGTAAACTTTTTTTATTTTTTTTATTTTTTAAAGTTTTTTTTAAAAAATAGAACTTTTTCAATAAGTTTTTAATAATTAAAAATAAATAAACTTTTTTATAAAAGTTTTTTTTTATCTTTAATAAATTTTTATTAAAGTTTTTTTTAATATCATTTTTTTAATCAAAAAAATGACTATCGCCTTTTTTTTTGCATTTGTTTTTTTTTTTTTTTAATAAAGTTTTTTTTGCATGGGCATAATAATTGTTTTTATTTAGATTTTTAAAATCTTATAAAAACACAAACATCATTTAATAAGTCAAATTGGGAACACTTTTTTTCTTGTCACTTCACACCTGCCTTGCAGTGCTTCCAATCGGCAGTCAAGGGAGGGGGTTGATTTGCTCCTTTATATCTCTTGGCCACATCCCAATCAGAGGCTTCTTTTTCTGCAATATTCTACAGGGCTTCTTGGTGGCATCATCTTCATGTTTCCAGATTTGCACTATCATGTTGTATGCTCTTGCATGAGCAATGTTGTACTCGCACTATCATAAAGTGTCACACCTCTTTGTATGTTGTCATTGTTGACATATTTGATGTAATCCTCTTGTATACATAGATTAGGAATATCTTGTGAGACTTGGTGCATGGCTCTAGTTGAGACTTAGATTGTACACATTTGTGCATGGCTCTCATGAGACTTGGATTGTACCGGTATTTCTACTATTTCTGGGTATCCAGATGATGCTCACAGCAGGTTGTCTCCAAGCCTGATCTTCTTTTTGTTGCAACGAGTGATTAATCGTCATTGACTTGGTACCTGGTTTTGTCACACTTTGACATTATTTATGCAGCAATGGCTCTCTTTCTTCCTTATGGGGAGGTATTTTGGTCATCATCATTAGACCATCTTTGCAGGAGATTCGACATTGAGGGGGTCTTCATGGTCTCTTCTTCTCTCTTATGGGGGGTACATAGTTTGTTCTTCTCATTCATCATTGAGAGCATTGTGTGCTTTCATCATCTCTCTTTTGGGGGAGGCTTTTTTCCCATTGAGTTTTTCTCTCTTTCCCTGCTTTATGGGAGATTGCATTTGCATTTGTACATGGGTACCTAACATGGCCTCGTAGCCAGGACCCATCTTGCATTGCTTAGTTGCATTGTTGACTTGAGTCTTCATTCCCTTAAGTTTCACTTAAGGGGGGGTGTTGGTGTAAATAAATATTCATTTTGGATATTATTACGCTTACTTAAGTTAACTTACGATAATGCATCTCTTTGTAGTTTGGATTTGAGACACTTAGGGAAGTGTGCACATAGGGATAGAGCTTGTAAGAGAAATTCCACCTTTTGTGGTCTTATTTTGCTGTTACACTCCACATTCGGTGGGTCATCCACGTCTTATGGAATATTATATTATTTCTCCTACCTACCCCTATTATTTCTTACCTACCCTTGTTTCTCATTGAGCCACATGTCATATTTGTGTGCTCATACATCCATATGGCCTTGCCTATATAAGCAGGCCTATATTCATTGTATTGAAGAATCCAGTTGATCATTTGCATATTGATAAGAATACAGTTTGCTCTTGTCATTCTATTTTGTTCTCTCTTATTTGTTGTAAAGCAGAAAATCGCGAGTGAACCCCAAGTGTTCCCCCCACCACTCCGAAGAGAGGGGAAGGAGGTCACTAGGGTTGACGGTTTTCACTTAGGGGAGACTTTACATTCAAAAGAGGGGTTGAAACCCACAAGATCCAATCCCACACAATGCAAGATTGGATTCTAAATGAGTTTCAACGGTTCAAACAACAAGGCTACCCTCTTTTGTAAAGAATGTAGATAGAAGGATTAAGCTAGGAATGCATGAAAAGTGAGAAAGATTCACTTATAAACTGAGATAGGGATATAGGATGAAGCTGCGGACTTGGAATTAGTAGTAAAATATCAAGATGGCGTTGTCCTGCAAATTTGAGCAAAAGTTGACGGGACGATGGCACCCGGTGTGCACACGGTCCTCCGAAAAATCCACGAAACGAAGGGGGATCTGTTCGTCTCTACACAAGGATTCCAGATCTTCAATTACAGCCGTGTACCTGCAACCTACACACAGAAAAGTGAGGACAATTGGGGGGTTAGGGATTAGGGGTTTGCCCTTAGGTCAAACCCCGGTTTTGGAATTAACCAAGAAATGAGAATGTTGTAAATGTAAATGATTGTAATGTAAACAAGTACTTGATACCTTGTTGTAAGAATGTTTGTATTCTTACATGCGAAGGTGTAAATGTTGTTGTATGTTGTATGTTGTATGTGATCTCCTCTTCAATGGTTGAATCCTTTTCTTGAATGCAACACTTAGCCTTGAATGGAGACTTAGAATGATCAATTGCTTGAAGGAATGCTTGAATGTTTGAGTATCGCTTCCACCTTTTTTGCATCTTACCAAAATGGGAGAGGAAATGTAGTTTATATACTTGCCAATTAGGGTTGATAGACTGATTTTTCTAACCTTAGGCCGACCAGGAAAGATTATTTTCCAATTTGCAAACATAAAGACCCGAGACCCAAAAGAGACCGGGCCCAAAAATAGGGCCAGGGACTAGGGTGCTAGGCACCATGGTCCTGGGGGACCAGGGCACTGGGCGCCCTAGTCCTGAAGGACCAGGGCACTGGGCACCATTGTCCCACCTCTAGGGACAGCAGGGTGCAAGAAGGATTAGGCCAGGGTGCTAAAAAATGCAGTTTTTGATGTCATGAACAAGTTTCGGGGTCTCCATTCAGGTTCAGTGTTGCGTCGCCATCGTGAAGACCCAAATGTGGTCGAAATTGCAAGTGTCGCAATTTTAGGACACTACATTTAGCCCCCACTTTAGCTGGAGTATAAGCGTACGCTCATACTTCCAGTAAAGTACAAGGAAACAACATTGAAAAACTTTCACCACGTCAAGGAGGCAAGACACACCAAGCCCCCAGTGGACTAAGGATCTTACGACTTCGATTGACAAAGTAAAAGGGAAGATCACGAGGGAGAACCATGACTGTCAGTAGTAAGGTTCCCTCACTATGAGTCATGCAAGAGAAATACCAAAAATTTTCAAGGCAAAGCTAAGTTCACCAAGAAATTTTCAAGTATCCTGAAGGGATAGACGGGGTGTATGCCGCCCTACGTTAAAGCGATCACACATGCCTCAACGAGGGTGATTGCTTTAAGGTAGTGATACACATAAGAAATGAGAAGGGAAAGGAGCACGTCATCACAAAGATTTAGCCCCCAAGTGTGAGATAAACCCAAGGATAATAGACACAAAACACAAAGCACAAAGTGACTTCGCTTTCCTTGGGGTCAGTATGCTGTATGATAATTCATGTATATCATATGTATGTATGCATAATTGTTCTTCATTCCCCAATCAAGGAGGGTCACCTAGAAGAAGGGAACACATGTGTCTTTTGAGTCAACATGAGAGAGACCAAAAGAGATCTCAATGCTTTGCATCGTCCTCAAGTAGACAACACTAAGGACAACAAATAGACGAATGAAAATAACACATAGAAGAAGTAACAAAAGAGAGGAGGAGAGAATCTGCTATGCTAATGAAACTAGTCTAGCACGTCATCTACCCCCCGATCTTGCTGATCAATATTTCAGGAAGGCAGGGAACACACTAGAGGAGGAACATTCAACACAGCAGATGGAGCTATCACAAGATCCAAACAAGGGCTATGTTCATGTTCCAAGCCACGTTGTTCTTGTCTAGGAGCTAGGATAAGTGCTTTGGAAAATTCGTTAGATAAATGGTTATCAATATCAACAAATTCATATTCACTATCAGAAGCAAGAGAAGTAACATTTTCATCATGAATAACATTTTCATCTATATCATCATCAAGATTTATAAAAATAGGATCTTTAACTCGCACAGGATCAAGACCATCATGCATCTTATGTTTAGGAGATCTTGGAGAAAATGGAATAATGCTTGTTGAAGGTGTTTTTGGGGATTGCAAAGTTTGAGAAGCAACTACCTGAGCTCTAAGATGACGCTTTCATCGGCGTTCACGTGCAAAATGATTTCGTCTAGTCTTAGTAGGAAGATTGAGAAGATTGAGGAGGAGGAATGTTCTCATCCTTATCACTTGGGTGTTTAGGTTGTGGTCTCTTAGGCTGAATAATAGGAGAAGAGGAAGGTCTCTTCTCTCCATAAGAGGAAGGAGGAGGAACTGCTCCATATAAAGGAGGAATATTTGGTTTAGGAAGGAGACCAAGTCCATCATGACGAGGAGGTATAAGTCTACTTTTAGAAATTTTATTAGGCATAGACATAGTCACATCCATAGGGATGGGTTGGGAATCTTCTTGAGGAAAGACATTAGTTTTATCTTTCAAAGGAAGAAATTCCTTCTCAAGAACGATAGGAATATCAAGTTTGGGTGTTCTCGGTTCGCTTAGAGATAGGATCATATCTGTTTTCCACTTTTGATAAGATTTGAAAAGATGATCACTTCGTGGTGGAAGAGATTGGAATTGTTTAGGCCAAAAATAATCAATAGGAACGCTAGAAGTTCTTTCAGCTGGTTTAAAGAGACTATGATTGACAGTAACAACTTCACCATTATGGGGAAATTTCAAACATTTGTGAATAGGAGAAGCAATAGCTTTCATGGAAGATAGCCAAGGATAACCTAGCTTCACACGAAATTGTTCGGATGAAGGAATAATAGCAAAGTTCACATCAAGGGATTTGTTATGGACCTCAATAGGTAATGTAATAGAACCAATTGCAGGAGAAGAAAATGCATCAAATAATTTCACAACCACATTTGTTTTTTCATAGATCACTTGATTCAATTGTAAAGTAAAGAGAAATTCTTCAGTAATAACATTAACCATGCACGAAGGATCAATAAGCACTCCACGGCAAGGTGTATTCTTGACTTTTGCAACTATGTATAAAGGACCATCAGGTGCCCTGATAGTTTCACTAGAATCAAATGTGATGGAAGGTTCTTTAGGGTTTTCTTGCTGCTCTACAAACTTAATCACAATCGGAGTCATAGACACAAGACCATCAGATGAGAAAGAGGAATCATTAGTCTCAATCGTATTAGAGGTATGAGAAGGTAATGGATTAGTAAAAATCTTAAGATTTTGATTAGGAGGAGCTACATATGTGTTGCCTTTATCATTCACTCCTGAAACAGAGATAGTATTATTATCAATTATATCTTGAATTTTACCCTTTAAAGCACAACATTTTTCAGTATCATGCCCAGGTTGACGATGAAACTGACAAAAAGATTTGTTATCAAAATAGGGTGAATTAATCTTTGTAGGATCGATTTGCTTTATAGGAGGGAGAGTAAGCACATTTTGTTCCAATAACTTATTCATAATACTATGCAACGATTCATTCAAAGGAGTAAACTTTCTTTCTTTCTTGAAAAACTTAGAAATAGGAGGCACACCTGATGCTGCATTCACATTGTTGTTGATGATGTTTTCATTGAATTTAATGGACTCTCTATTCGGTTTAAGCTTCCCAAATGGTTGTTGACTACTATCACCCTTATCACTCGGAGCCCTAGGATTTGCTTGTTCCATTTGACTCACAGTCAGTTGATAATTGTGAAGAGTTGCACACAACTGTTGGAAAGAAGTAAACTCAGAAAATAGAAGTTTTTCTCTAATATCTTTTTGTAAATTAGAAATAAAGATTCTTTGAATATCATTGTCTGGCACTGGAAAAGAGATTTGAGCATACAAATGCTTATATCTGCCAATGAAATCAATCACTTTTTCTTTAACACCTTGTTTACAATGCATTAAATCAATCAAAGTAACTTTAGGACTTATATTGTTTTGAAATTGTTGAATAAAAGCATTTGCAAGTTGTTCGAAAGAAGTAATAGAATAAGAAGGCAACGAGCAATACCATTGTAGGGATTTATCTCTTAATGTCCTAGTAAACAGTTTTGCAAGCAACCTCTGGTCATAAGCAAAATTGGTACATATTGTTTGAAAAGTCTTAACATGTGTTAGAGGATCACCTTTACCATTATAAAGCTCCAAATGTGGGATTTCAACATGTTTAGGAGGGATAGCTTGAACAATGTCAAGAGAAAGTGGGCTCGCAACATCAAATGTGGGCACACTAAACTTAGATTGATTCATAGAGGCAATTTGTTGATGTAAAGAAGAGACAGTTTGTGCAAGATTGTTAATGTTCACTTCAGTCGAAGAATTCATATTAGACATGTTAGATTGTGATGGAGGTATTATGTTATTGAAAGAAGGTATTGATTGAGAGTAAGGTGGCGGGACACTATGATAGTTAGTCATAGGAGAGGATTGATAAAGAGGAGCACTACAAGGAGGAATGGAATGGTTAAATGAATTGCCCCCTTGCGCCAAGTTCATTTGTGGAGATGTAACAGGGACACTCATTGAAGGAATGAATGAAGAAGTCAGATTGAATGAAGGAAGAGGGTTAATTGAAGAAGAAGGATTGCCCCCATGACTGGTGATCATAGGGGGAATGCTTTGTATAGAAGTAGTCATTATGTTTGATGTAAAGGTAGGTATACTAGCAATAGAAGTTGTCAAAGGAATAGAATGATTGACTTGAGTGGGAGGTTGTGTATAACCTAAAGTTTCAGCACAACTCTTCATAGGCATCACATTCGAATCTACAATGTGTGCAATACCACGCAAAATATCAATTCCATTCTTATCACTTTGAACCATACATTTTAGACCCTCAATTAATGAAAGAGCTTGACTATCAAGATACTCTTGAGACATCCATTGCTGAAAATCATCAAATTGGTTATCCAATTTTGAAAGTTGTTCTACAGAATCCTCATGGAGAGCTTCTTCATCATTAGGAGGATTAGAGGAATTACCCGTGTCCTCGTTAAAAAGGCTATTCAAATTAGGTTCCATCTCCTCGGTAATTAAACCTTGGAAAGACTTAATTCTACGGCTTCGTCTAACGGGAATAGTATAAGTAGGGCTTATTGTTGTAAAACTCATGCACTAGAGAGAGAGAGAAGATTTTGAATTTAGAGGTAGCAAATTTCAATAAAATCAGCCAATCTCCTGGATTTAAGCTGTTAAATGCAATCACAACAATCCCCCAAAATTTCAGAAAAAATGTCAGGGACCGTGGCGAACGGAGTGCACACAGTCCTCGCAACTTTTTTTGAAATTTTCAGAGATGAAAGTTATGATGATTTTAAAGCTAATCTGAAAAAATTGAGTGATTTTACGATCTGTAGATAGGCCAAATTAAAGTTGCAATCTCAAAATTGAACCCTACCAAGATTGTTGAAAAATGCAAAAATTTGAATTTTGAAAAAGAGATGGAAACTGAAATTTTGAATTTTATGATTTTAGAGGGAATACCAAAAGCAATGCAAGTTTTGAATTTTAAAAGTTGACTCAATTTCACGCAAAATTCAATTTTGAAAGCGGAAATCAAAGTTGGTGCAATTAAACACTTAATTTCAAAAGTCACAACTTGCAAAAATTTGAATAAAGCACTGAAATTTCGAATGAATGCCAACACACTTTTCAGATTTAGGACAGTAAGAACACAATTTCGACACAAAATTTTAATTTCAACAATTTTTGAATGATTAGGAGCCTTAATCCAAGCAATCACTAGACCAACTTTGACTTTAATTTTGAAAGTGTTAGAATTGATGAAATCAGCCAAAATTCTGAATTTTAGCAGAAAAATACAGTAAGATCTAACTCCCGAAATTTCGGAAAAATGTCGGGGACAATGGCGCTCGGGGTGCACACGGTCCTCGCAACTTTTTTCCAAATTTTCAAGGATGAAAGATATTATGATTTTATTGCGGAATCCAAAGTTACAGCTGATTTGGAAATGTTTTGATTAGTGAAATTGTCGGTCAAAGGTTGAATCAAGAGGGTTTTAAAAATTAGGGTTTTGACACTTAACCACTTAATTTTCAAAATTAAAGCACATATATGATTTGATAATTTGCAATAGAAGGGTAGATCTGAAACCAGCATTAACAATTAAACATTTCACAAGCTCAATTACTAAAAAGAAAATTTAGGGTTTTTATGCAATTAACCTCTAAAATTTGCAAAAGATCAAACATGGAAATGTAATCAAGGAATCCAATTTTCAGATCTAACCATGAATAATCAGAAAGGATGTTCACATCAGGTTCACCAAAATGTAAAGTGGAAAATCGTGAGCGAACCCCAAGTGTTCCCCCCACCACTCCGAAGAGAGGGGAAGGAGGTCACTAGGGTTGACGGTTTTCAGTTAGGGGAGACTTTACATTCAAAAGAGGGGTTGAAACCCACAAGATCCAATCCCACACAATGAAATATTAGATTCTAAATGAGTTTCAAGGGTTCAGACAGCAAGGCTACCCTCTTTTGTAAAGAATGTAGATAGAAGGATTAAGCTAGGAATGCATGAAAAGTGAGAAAGATTCACTTATAAACTGAGATAGGGATATAGGATGAAGCTACGGACCTGGAATTAGCAATAAAATATCAAGACGGTGTTGTCCTATAAATTTGAGCAAAAGTTGACGAGACGATGGCGCCCGGCGTGCACACGGTCCTCCGAAAAATCCGCGAAATGAAGGGGGATCTATTCGTCTCTACACAAGGATTCCAAATCTTCAATTATAGCCGCGTACCTGCAACCTACACACAAAAAAGTGAGGATGATTGGGGGGTTAGGGATTAGGGGTTTGCCCTTAGGTCAAACCCCGATTGTGGAATTAACCAAGAAATGAGAATGCTGTAAATGTAAATGATTGTAATGTAAACAAGTACTTGATACCTTGTTGTAAGAATGTTTGTATTCTTACATGCGAAGGTGTAAATGTTGTTATATGTTGTATGTTGTATGTGATCTCCTCTTCAATGGTTGAATCCTTGTCTTGAATGCAACACTTAGCCTTGAATGGAGACTTAGAATGATCAATTGCTTGAAGGAATGCTTGAATGCTTGAATGCTTGAATGCTTGAATGTTTGAGTATCGCTTCCACCTTTTTTCCATCTTACCAAAATGGGAGAGGAAATGTAGTTTATATACTTGCCAATTAGGGTTGATAGACTGATTTTTCCGACCTTAGGCCGACCAAGAAAGATTATTTTCCAATTTGCAAACATAAAGACCCGAGACCCAAAAGAGACCGGACCCAAAAATAGGGCCAGGGACTAGGGAGTTGGGCGCCATGGTCCTGGGGGACCAGGGCGCTGGGCACCCTAGTCCTAAAGGACCAGGGTGCTAGGCGCATTGGTCCCACCTCCAGGGACAGCAGGGTGCAAGGAGGATCAGGCCAAGGTGCTGAAAAATGCAGTTTTTGATGTCATGAACAAGTTTCGGGGTCTCCATTCAGGTTTAGTGTTGCATCGCCATCGTGAAGACCCAAATGCGGTCGAAATTGCAAGTGTCACAATTTTAGGATGCTACATTTGTACTTTCCATTGCCTCTTGATCTTGGCAAAATCTCACAAATAGTTGTCAGTGGATTAGTTGCCATAGGATCTACTTCAAGTGGTTAAGCTTCTTCAAAAGAGGACCAAAGCTCTGATACCAATTGTTAGGATAACCGGTGAACAACTGAGAGGGGGGGGGGGGTGAATTAGTTGTTAATAAATAAATTTTAATCCACAATATAACCTTAAACAAAGCAAGTACTGGTAAAGCACAGATAGTTTCTAGTAGGAACAAATACCGGTAAGAAATACAACTTAACAATTAACCATATAATCAATGTAAAGCAACCATACCACATAACACCATGATTTGTATGTGGAAAACCTAGAAAGGGAAAAACCATGATGGGAAGCCTACCCACAGTCAGATGATACTTCTATAGAAAGTATGTGTTACAATGAGGGGCTTGCACTTGTAGGAAGGCACACTGCCTAGAGCGTACTTCTCATTACAAAAGAGTATCACTAACTATAGAGAGGCTAAAACCATCTCAAGATAAATGGACAACAATCCAATACAGTGAACTTCTAGAAATAGCATCTATCATGCTTGATTATAGTCTCGGTTAAGCTCAATGTCGGAGGACTAAATCCTCTTTTGAATCTAATTCGACCACCAATGATCAATCAACTCCTCTACCTGAATGATATTACATTTTTTGCACATTACATTCCTTGACCATGACCTTTCCAATAACCATGATACTTTACAAAGAGTTTCTACCTCTTATTTATGTAAACCCTAAGGCCTAAACCAATTAAGTTGGCCACCTAAAGATATTACAATGATATGCCATGCTAGCTTAAGACCAAAACAATAATAAAAAATCCATAAATCATCTCGAAGCATCTTGGTAACGTGTGGAGTACATGTTAGCATGATACTAGTCCATAACCTAGATAGGTACCGGACCTGTTCTGGGTCCACCATGCTAAAGAAATGTCTTCATGCAGTTGAAGCACGCTCAAAGAACATCTTCAGCATCCTGAAATCCTCAAAGAAGTTGCACCAACACCAATTGTGCATCCTATCATGATTCCTCAATGAAATCTCTACCGGTAAAGCCTTAAACTAGTGCCAATAAGGGTTTACTAGAGTGTATGATAGAATCCGATTACCAAGCCAATACCAACTGACCAAAACATGATCATGGAGCATATAGCACATAAAATCAAATATACTTCACTGATCCAAACATGTCGAAAGTGTTCATCAGATAGTCTCTTTTGCTAGTAACACTAGATCTTCTATCAGTAACCAAAACTTGTTTGTCGGTAACCAATCATAACATCTAGTGTTGACATTAGTGACCACACATCAATGCAAGACATAATCAATTCATCCATAATGCCAATAACTTCAATGCTCGTCCATAACCTAGATCAACCGAGACCAAGTATAGGTCCACACACTTCAGCAATGATCTCCAAATGCCAAGTATCGAACATGATCACCAACAACATCCTGAAACTCCATCAGAAGCTGAACCACCACAAATTATGCAATGTATCAAAGATCTTCACCAAAAGTTTTGCTAGTGAAACCCTCACCGGAACTAGAAACCAATCTTCATAGCAAGGAGGATAGCATCCAATCACCAGACCGAAACCAACTGACCAAATATGAGTATGAGCATTATGAACAAGTAAATTCCATCACCAGATTATACCAGAGTTAACTAGATCATGTCGGATCCAAGTTAACCAAAAACTACTCAACCTCTCGGGACCAGAAGGGTGTCGGTAAAGCATCCAAATAGGTAGTGTTGACATCAATGATAAAACATTAATGCAACACATAATCAATTCCACCAAATGGCCAACAATCTCCCCCTTTGGCATTCATGGCAATACTACATGTGAAAAACATCTAAGTACCATGAAATGCCAAACCAGTCTCCCCTTGTGGAAGATAGCCAACAATCTCCTGCATATAGCTCTGAATATCAATGTCTCCCCCTTTGAATAATATCTCTGTAAAAGTTTTGAATTTATTTTTCACATCACTATCTCTCCCCCTTTGACATCAATGCCAAAAATCTAACAAAAATATCAAATTAAAAATATAAGCCTCTAAATCTTAAAGCCGACTACTCCACCTGAGCAGTAGCATCCCACATTAGTGGCAGAATGAATAGTATCTCTAATAATGTATACTGGATTGATGCCAAACCACATCAATCAAGTCTCTGTCAGAGGGGCAGAAACCCCCAATCTATCTCTCAGGTACTCAAATGATTCCTTGGATAAAGGTTTAGTGAAAATATATGCAATCTATTCTTTAGTGTTCACATAAACCAGTTTAACTTCATTTGCTTCCACCTTCTCCTTCAAAAAGTTATACTTGATAGATATGTGCTTTGTATTAGAATGAAATACCGGATTCTTTGATATATCAATAGCAACAGAGTTATCACAATGAATAACTACCGGTGCATCACAATCCACCTTTATATCCTTCAACATTTGCTTCATCCATAAAACTTATGTATAGTTAGTAGCAACAACAACATACTTAGCTTCAATAGTAGATAGAGAAGTACATGATTGTTTCTTGTTGATCCATGAAACCCATTATTTGCTGATCAGAAAGTGCACACAAGAGGGCTTCTCTTGCTCTACAATCATTCTCAATCTCCTTGTCCAGGTTAGTCGGAGGAGGATTGCAAGATCCCAGATTATAGGGTGTGACACCATTATATGTGATCTCCCGAATCTCCTTGCCAAGACATCTCAGGTGAGTCTCCATCCAAATCTTCCATATTGTATAGTTTGTTCCTTCAAGCCTCGCTATATCCCTTTGAAAGATAGCTCCAAAAGAACTGGATGAACTTGAACTGTTAGTCACCATAGGATCTTCATCAAGTGGTTAAGCTTTCTACAGAGAGGACCAAATCTCTGATACCAATTGTTAGATAGTTCAAATAACTGGAAGACAACTGAGAGGGGGGGTGAATCAGTTGTCACAAATTACAAAAGCATTAGACATTTAAAACATCAATACTAGAACCCAAAACAATAATACCAAAATAGTAGTTAATCCAGTTAAGTATAAACAATAATCACAAAATAAAAGCCATCCACACAACACCAAGATTTGTACATGGAAAACCCGGTAAAGGGAAAAACCATGGTGGGAAGCCTACCCACAGTCAAATAATACTTTTGGAGTAAGTATGTGAATTTACAATGAAGGGTCATGCACTTGCAGGAAGTCCAATAGCCTAGACCACACTTCTCATCACAAAAGGAGTCTCACTAACTACATATGAATATAGACTACAATTCGGAGAAGTGTTGAACTACAAAAGATAGCATCCTCTATGCCTGAGTATAGTTTCGATTAAGCTCAATACCGGAGGAATAAATCCTCTTAGAAACCCAATTTGATCTCCAATGATCAACCAACTCCTTTTCCTAAATGATATTACATTATTCATCCATTACAATCCTTGACCATGACCTCTTATAATAGCCATGATGATCTGCAATGAGATCTTACATATATATATACAAAACCATCGACCATAAATAATCAAGTCGGCTATCAAACAGTAAACCAATTACATAATTACAAACCATGTCGGCCTTAGACCAAAACAAATAATATCCACACATAAGATATCCCGAAAATACAACAATAGGTCCTATCCACACATTACATCAATGGTGGTCCATAACCTAGATCAACCGGGACCAAGTATAGGTCCACATGCTTCGACAATGATCTCCAAATGCCAAGTCTCAAACTTGATCACCAATAGCATCTTGAAACTCCATCAAAAGCTGCACCACTACCAATTATGCAATGTATCAAAGATCTTCACCAAACGTTCTATCGGTCAAACCCTCGCCGAAACTAGAAACCAATCTTCATAGCAAGCAGGATAGAATCCAATCACCAGACCAAAACCAATTGACCAAATATGAGTATAAGCATTATGAAAAAGTCAATTCCATCACCAGATTATACCAGAGGCAATCGGATCATACCAGATCCAAGTTAACCAAAAACTACTCAACCTACTGGGACCAGAAGGGTGCTGGTAAAGCATCCAAATAACTAGTGTTGATATCAATGGCAAAACATTAATGCAACACATAATCAATTCCACCAAATGGATAACACAAACTCCTCATACAATAAAAATAAACTCTCCCTCCCCCTTAGAATATTACACATTTTTTCACATGATTCTCTCCCCCAACACTGAACCACAACACTGACTAGTCCCCCTAAGTAGCAACCACCAGTCATCAATCCAGAGCACAAGATGTCTTTGTGAAGTTCATAAAACTGATGCAAATCCATGCATCTTAGTTCTCATTAGGAGGGGAAATCACCCCTATCTTCTCTCCGAGATACTCAAAAGTATCTTTATGCAAAAGCTTCATGAAGATATATGCAATCTATTCCTTTGTAGACACATACTCTAATATGACTTCCTTCTCATTCACCTTCTCTTGCAAGAAATGAAACTTGATTGATATATTCTTGGCCTTAGAATGCAACACTAAATTCTTAGAAATGTTAATAGCACTTAAATTATCATAATATATAGCAGTAGGCATACCATAAACAACTCTGATATCCTTCAACATCTACTTCATCCAAATTACCTGAGTACAATTGCTAGCAGTAACAATGTATTCAACCTCTGTAGTAGATGAGGAAATAGCATTCTTCTTACTCAACCACGAAAATAATCTCTTACCCAAGAAAAATGCACCACTAGTAGTACTATTTTTGTCATCAACATCACCTACCCAGTCAACATCAGTAAAAGCACTCAAAGTAAAGTCATCATATTTAGGATACCATAAACCAAAATTAATTGCCCCTTTCAAATATCTCAAAATCCTCTTCACAACTACAACATGATATTCTTTAGGATCAACTTGAAATCTAGCAACAAGAAATACAACATTCATCATATCTGGCCTAGTCTGAGTCAAATAAAGCAATCCTCCAATCATAGACATGTATCTAGTCTGATTTTCTTTTGGAGAATCATCATCTTTAGTCAACTTACATCTGGTCATCATAGGAGTACCAATAGGCTTAACATCATCCAACCAAAACTTCTTCAACAATTCCTTAACATACTTAGACTGAGATATAAAAATGCATTTACCTAATTGAGAAATTTGCAATCTGAAAATAAATTTCATCTCACCAATCATAGACATCTCAAACTCATTCTTCATATCATGAGAAAACTTCTTACACAAAACATCATTTTCACCATAGATAATATCATCAACAATTAAGATATTATCATTATCAACCTTGAAATACAGGTTACTATCAGCAATACCTTTATGGAATTCAAGCTTCATCATATACCTATCCAATTTAACATACCAAGCTTTGGGGGCTTGCTTGAGTCCATACAGTCCTTTCTTAAATCTACAAACCATGTCCTTTTCTTCTATCAACTGAAATCCATCTGATTGCTCAATATAAACTTCTTCTTCCATCACCATTAAGAAAGGTTGACTTGACATCCATTTGATACACTTTAAAAGATTTGTAAGCAACATAAGTAAGAAATAATCTAACTTCAATTCTAGCTATAGGAGAAAAAGTATCCTCAAAATCAATACCTTCCATATGAGAATAACCTTTAAAAGAATCCATGTATTATTATTTTCAATCTGATTCAATTCTTCTTCCATTGCTTTAACCCAATTTTAATCTTTGCATGCTTCATCAACATCTTTAGGTTCAATCTTAGAAATCAAGCAATACTCTTCAACAATTATTTTCCTAGTCATCACACCTCTATTCTTATTACCTATGATCTAATTCTTTGAATTATTTAGTCTTACATACCTGGGAGTCTAAGGATTTTCTTGATTTTTGGATTCTTGAACTCTTTCTTCTGCACTAGCACTTGCACCTTCTCCTTCATTCTTATGCTTTTCTGAAACACTCTAATTTTGATTCCACTTCTACACTTGCTTTCCCTTATCTGAACTTACATCCGGATCATTTAAATCATATTTGCAAGATCTGATCTCTTTCATTGCATTCATCAACTTTCATATTAGAACTCTCAACTATCTTTCTCAATCTCTTATTATAACACCAGTGGGATTTTCTCTTAGTAGAATAACTACGAAATATTCCTTCATCACATCTAGCATCAAATTTCCCTAAATCTTCATCTCTTTTGATACAGTATGTACTACCAAAAAGTTTGAAATATCTAACTGTAGGGGCATGACCAAACCATAACTCATAAGGAGTCTTGCCTGTATCACCTTTAATTTTTACTCGGTTAAGAGTATATACAACAATATTCATAGCTTCTCTCCAACGGATATGTGAAACATTTCCTTCAATCATCATTGTCCTAGTAGCGTCCTAAATTTTCTTGTTCTTCCTTTCCACAACACCATTTTGTTGTGGAGCTCTTGGAGAAGATAACTATCTCTTCACCCCATGTTCTTCACAAAATGAATGAACTCACCAAAGATAAATTCACCACCTTTGACAGATATCATATACTTTAGCTTCAATCCAGTCTTAGTTTCAGCCATAGCTTTGAAAATCTTGAACTTCTCTAATGCTTCAGACTTCTCCCTTAAGAAATTAACCCACATCATCCTTGAATAGTCATCAATCAGCAACATGAAATACATGTCACCCTGCAAACTTCTGAATCTAGAAGGACCACACAAATTAGTATGCACAAGATCTTGTATCCCATTAGAAGTATATTGTTTTCTTTTGAAATTAAATCTTGTCTGCTTCCCTAATTGGAATTCCTTATATACCAGATTAGTAGGATTTATCAACTTAGGTAGATCTCTCATAGCTTGAGTAGAACTTATCTTAATCATGCAAACAAAATTTGCATGTCACATCCTATGCCATAACCAACTTTCATCAACCTGAGAAATCAAACAACTTTTACCACCAGCGTTCAAGTGAAAGATATTACCTTTAGTCTTTGTACCTGATGCAATCTCAATTCTAGAGTTACTCAAGATCTTACACTTGCCATTCTTTAATTGCAAATCATATCCCTTGTCAACCATCTGTCCAACACTCAAAAGATTATGCTTTGGACCTTCAACATATAAGACATCATCAATGTTATTATTACCATGAAGAGAAATAGAACCTCTACCATGGATTATACCAGGTTTGTCATCTCCAAATCTTACTACACCACCATCATACTTTTCCACACTCTCAAACTTACTCTTATCACCTATCATATAATGAGAGAAACCACTATCAGTAACCCATTCATCTTTCTCTTCAACTTTAGTATCCAAGGCTTTCTCCTCATTAATCCAGCTAGTAAAATCAATAGTAACTAGATCATCTTCCTTGATATCAATAAACACTCATTCATCTCCTGAATTTCCTTTCTCAGACTCATCATCTGTCACACCTTCATCAACAACATAATAACACTTCTTTTGATATTTAGGCTTGTAAGGCTTAAGTGGCTTCTTAAAAATTCTTTTTGGACACCTTTAGGAAAAATGTCCTATCTTATTACATGAAAAGCATTTAAGAGGCAAGTTACCTTCATACTTGCTGACACCTTTAGGAAATCTTTTGGCAATCAAGGCTTAAAGCTCCTCAAGCTCTATTTCTCATATCTAGATACCCTTGTAGAAGTTTCTTCCAAAACATATTTTTGCTTCTCGAAAATAGTAGCTTTGAATGTGGATTCTTTTTTAGGAAGAGATTCACCAAACTCACTCAACTTAAAAGCAAAAATCTTTTCAATCAACATGTCTCTAGTCACATTTGTCACCCTCTAGATCTCCTCAATAGAAACAACTTTATTCTTGTAAGTCGGAGGCAAGGATCTTATCACTTTAGCTTCAATTTTAGACTCTTTCAATACTCCACCGACACATCTAATATTCAACATAAGCTCATTCACTTTCTACATAAAGGAGGTAATGTTCTCATCTTCTCCCATCTTCAACATCTCATACTTTCCCTTAAAGCTCTCCAACTTAGCAACTTCCACATGACTATCACCTTCATACAGAGTTTCTACCTTCTTCTAGATCTTATGAGTAGTCTATAAATCCATCACATTAGTCATCTCAGAATCAAACAACACACTTAACAATGCATCCTTAGCTCTAATATTGAATTCAACTTCCTTAATCTCATCTGGAGTGATAGGACCATTCTGAGGAACATTATACACATTCTTAGTAATCTTCAATGATGCATCTCAAATGAAATTCCATCTAATTCTTCTGAAGAGTGTAATTCATTCCATTAAATATCAGACTATCCTTCTTGAAAGCAAAGGTTGACATCCTAGATCACCTTAAACAACCAATCTTCTTCTGGAGGATCTAGCTTTGAAACCAATTGTTGGCAACAAAGCAAAAAACTGATAGGGGGGGATGAATCAATTTGCACAAAAACTTTATACAAATTAAAATTAAATTCTGATATGATAAATAATAGTTAAAGCACAAATCAACACCACATCAATAACACACATAACACCAAATTTTTTGATGTGGAAAACCCAGTTAAGGAAAAAACCATGGTGGGAACCTACCACAATGAGATAATACCCTGTTAGGAGTAAATGAAATATTACAATGGGGAATGCACATGCATTGAGACACATTGCCTAGAGCTCACTGCTCAAATCACAAAGCAAAAAGGGCTACAACCCTGAGAAAGACTCAATGTCTTACAAAAGCATTCAAATTACATCCAGAGAATTGTGAACTGATGAAATAGCATTTGCTCATGTTTGGTTAGAGTTTCTATTAAGAACGGTTATCTTCTTTGCCACACTTCCGAAAGATCAAAACACTTACTTGCACACTTATTTGATCACACAATCACAAATACCACATAGATACTTCTCACAAATAAATATTACATATATTTATACAAATCATCAACCTATATTTCAAGGTTGGCTCAAATCTCAATACAAATTACAAAATATAACCATAAATGCTATATCGATACATGCAGACCAAAACAATGTCGGCTTTGAATTAGATTGGACCCAAATCAACTCCTTGAACATGAAACACCTCCAATAATTATGCCTCAAACATCTGCAACATTCTATAATCATCATGAATTTTTCATAACATGAAGAACACCACAACCTCAACAAAATGATCAATAATGCACACAACGATCAATGTAGACTATCAACATGGATAAAGCATGATCTAGAAACATCCAGAAGCAATGTGAATTACCACATCAACAACCACAACATCACCACTTACTATAATCATCATCATTATGTTGCAAGGTGTGTGCCCTTAGTCTCCTCGTATTGTGCAGCATGGTGCTCAGGTTTGTGACATGGCTTCACCGCCTCATGTGGATTTTATGTCTAATGTTTGTATCGAGCATTAACATGTCAATCTTTTGGTGCAATGACAACTGTCGTGCCTGTGAAGTGTGATACTTGCAGCTACAACACAAACACTCAATAGATCATTACAAGCATGGTTAGTAAATAAGAAGAAAATGAAAGATGAACCATGGCAAAGTGACCTATCACCTCCTAAGAGGTGCGAGTATGGATTTGCTCTCAGATCTGGATAAACAATCCTAGTGACTTGATTACACCTAGATGGAGGATTTGAAATGATAATGATATGCAAAGATGAGATTGATTATGCTAGATTTATCCAAGAGAATAATTAAGCTAATGATATGCATGATTAATCTATGATGATGATGCAATTAAGCTAGAAAAGAGATTGATTAAGCTACATGATTCAATAATTATGCTAGAAAATGATCAAATTAAACTAAATCTAAGATGCAATTGCCTATAATAATAATCCTCAAATGATATTCCTATAGTAACAATGCCTAAATTGATAATGAGATGGGATCCTTTGTGCTCCAAAATGGGGGATATTTATAGGATTTCCAAGGCCAGGGGTGAGGTGACAGGAATCAACGGTCAAGATTGAGTCTGAAGATATCAAGGGTGAAATTGGAGGAGGTTGGAGGAAGGGACACTTGTCATCTCTATGGTGACAAGTGTCAAGGAGCCTTTCTCATAAAAGGGCAAGTGTCCAAGAGAGGAGACATGTGGTCAAAGTGCCATGTGTCTTAAGGAAAGAATATCCACACCATAGGAGGTTAGGATAAGGAGGTTAGGATGTGCAAGATAGGATAGGGTTGGTTAAACCCAAGGTTAGGTGGAATGGGTTAGGTTAGAGGGATGGTTAGGTTAGGTGGTTAGAAGTTAGGAGGCATGTGGGTAATTTGAATTTTAAAAATTCAAATAATAGGAAAAGACTAATTAATTTTCAACAACTCATAAATTAATTTGTTTAATTAATTCAGGGATTAGAAGAATTGATTGAAATGGGGGGAAGATTAATAAATTTGAATTAATTGATCAAAAGGGACCATGGAATGAACTTAATGAATAAATCCTTAGATTTATTAATAAGTAGATGAAAGGGATAATTTAATCAAATTGCCTAATAAATTCAATTAATTTAGGAAGGGGGATTAATTAAATAATTGCTTATTTAATTAATTATCTTCATACCATTTTTAGGTGTATACATTTTGCCCCTCTTTTAAGTGAGGTGTGATGACATGTCGATTCAAAGAATAATCTCATTTTGATGATGATATTGGTTTGATAGGATGCCCCAACTATTGCTTGATAAATTGTGATACGATGATGCCGCCTCGAGAGATCAATTGAGATAATTGACCTTTGGAGTTTTTGTATCTTTGCAAAATTTATATCCCGATTAGAAATGATTTGATTTCTGCAACTGTGGTTGATGAAAGTGCGATTTCTACAATCATGGTGATGTAGTTCTTGATTATCGATAAAGCTTGATTCATTAGATTGATAAGATCGAGATTCAGTCTGGTTTCAGGAATGACACCTCCTATATAAGACAAAGATGATCAAAGTGTCTGGTCTCATGAATGATATATCCTGTATAAGACATGATCAGAATGTCTGGTTCTAGGAAAGACACATCATGTATAAGACATAATAGGATAGATTAGATGTGATCGATTGATAGAATTGATAAGGTTGATTGGATAAAGAACTGACAGTTTGCTGATATCAAGTTGTAGGAAGATTCAGATATGCTGATGTTGGTTATGTTAAGGGGGGAATATAAGATTTTCGCTAGGTGGACAATATCTAGAGAGAGATTAGTCATCAGTCTGATTGCGTATACACTTATGATGATACCTTGATGGTTTATGTGATAGATTTAACCTTGGATAAAATGAGCATGCGAGATCCCATGCAAGAATGAAATGCAAGCTAAATACAAATGCCAATGCAAATGAAATGCAAAGCTACGACTGGACTAGTCATTGGGTTATTGCGTTTTGTCATCATTGAGCCTTTGAAAATGTGGGAAGTGAGTGCAAAAATTGATGGTACAATGAAACCATGATGACCTGAGCACTACTTTCCTAGATTTTGATATTGCAAGTTAGCACAAGCATCGAGGTATGAATGAACCAAGATGACTTGAGTGTTTCTTGCGTAAAATAGGTAGTATTAATCATTTCAATATGCAAATCAGAAATGTCTTCGATGATACTCCGATGATCTTGTCCCAAGACAAATTTTCACATATTAATGATTAATTTACAGACAGCGGACAAGAAAGATATCATGTTCCTTCCTTGTTCCTCTAGTCAAAGACATCCTAGAGTCACTCAGAAATCATGATGGCGAAAATAATGATAGAAAAGTTGAACAATCATGTTAAAATCATTATCCAAAAGATATCATTCATTGAAAAGTGTGTGATGTGCTTAGACTAACTTTGTGATAGTTTGATGGTTGACAATTTGATCATGTTCGATGTGTCTCAATTTTTCGCTTGATAAGAGTTACCTGGCTATTGTTCTACCTGTTTGATTAAGCTCAAAATGATCCAAAATTTTGCCCCCAGCTAGGTGCATGATTTTGTCCAAAGCCTAGAAACAAATTCATTATGATATACCCAATGATCCAAACCATGGCGAGAAGCCACCCAGGATGCCTACGTATGTACAAAGGCTTGATTATGGATGTGAAGAGCACTGATGGAAAAGAATTAATGCAGAAGGATGCATGAACCAATAGATAGAAGAGCTAGCAGACAAATAGCGCCTATTTGCCAGGTTTTCACCATCTATTTTTATTGCACTTTTTCTCATATTTGACTTTTTTTTTTTTTTGGATTTTCTACTTTTTCAATTTTTTTTGGATTTTTCTGCTTTTTCACCATTTTTGGATTTTTCTGCTTTTTCACTGTTTTTGGATTTTTCTACTTTTTCAGACATAAAACTTCTTTAGATGCATGCTATTGATGGGTTCCTCAAGCTGATCCCCATCTTGTGTTGATAGCTGATATGCTCCTGACCCAAATACTATTGTGACCACAAATGGACCTAACCAGTTTGGTTCAAACTTCCCTTTCTTTTCTCGATCTGACAAGTTTCGTGGATTTTCTTTTAGTACTATTTCCCCAACTTGAAAGACTCGTGGTTTGACCCTGTGATTATAACTTCAACACATTCTTTGCTGAGATACCTTTAAATGATCAAAGGCATTTTGTCTTCATTCATGGATTAATTCTAACTCTTTCAATCGAGACACTCGTTGTTCTTCATCTGGCATAAGACCTTTTAATGATACTCATAGAGAAGGTATATCCACTTCTATTGGTAGTATTGCTTCTGATCCATAGACAAGAGAGAAAGGTGTGGCACTTGTTGGTGTGCAGATACTAGTATGGTAGGCCCATAGAGCAGGGTTCAATTGAATATGCCAATCTCTACCAGCATCATTCACTGTCTTTTTGAGGATTTTCAGAATAGCTTTTTTTGATGCTTCTGCTTGCCCATTCCCTTGTGGATAGTAGGGTGTGGAAAATTTGTGTTGGATCTTGAATTTCTCACATAGTTCTTGGACATCCTGATTCTTGAATGGTTTCCCATTATCAGTGATAATGGTCACGGGTATTCCATAGCGACAGATAATGTAATTCAAGATAAATGCAACAATTTGTTTTCCTGTGATATTGATGAGAGGTACTGCCTCAATCCATTTTGTGAAATATTTTGTAGCTACAAAGATGAATTTGTGACCATTAGATGAAGAAGGATTTATCTTTCCTACTAGATCAAGACCCCATTGGCAAAAAGGCCAAGATGTTGCCAAAGCATGAAGTTCTTGCATTGGTGCATGAATCAAATTCCCATGGATCTAACATTGTTTGCATGTTCTAGCTATCTGAAAAGAATCTTGTTCCATAGTTGGCCAATAATAGCCCAAGTGTATGAGTTTTTTCGAAAGGGTAAGACCACTTGAATGAGTGCCACAAATGTTGTTATGGACTTCATGTAAGGCCTTCTTAGATTCTTCTTGTTCGAGATATCTTAAAAGAGTATTGTCTAGACCTCATTTAAATAGGGTATCCACGACAAGAGTATAATGGGAGGATTGGCGAATAAATTTTCTCTTTTGATTTTTCAATAAGTCAGGAGGTAGGGTATTATCTTTCAGGTATGTGTAAGTTTGACCATAATGGGAGGAATCATGCCCAACAAGGTGACAAGTAGTTTGGGAATCAGGACAATTATGAGCAGGGTAAAACAACTCTTCCACTAGGAATTCATAACGTTGTTGATTTTCCTATTTTTGAAGGAGAGAAGAAAGTGTTGCCATGGCATCTGCTGCTTTGTTGTCATTCCTTGGAATCTGCTAAAAATATATTTCTACAAAGTATTTCTTGATATCATCAACCATCTTTTTATAAGGCATTAACTTTTCATCCTTTGTTTGATAATCGTCATTGATTTGATTAATGATGAGCTGAGAGTCTCCAAAGACTTGAAGTTGTGTAATGTTCCATTCTATAGCCATTTTGATACCTATAACCAAAAATTTATATTCTGTTGTATTGTTGGTGCATGGAAAGCTTAATTTGTATGCTTTTAGAATTGTATGACCTTGTGGTGTGATTAAAAGAATACCTGCTCCTGATCCATGTTGTGTATATGAACCATCAAAGTATAATTGCCATCTTTTTGTTGTGACTATTAGGATATCAATATTAGAAAATTCAATCTGTACAGGATGATCATCTTGAAGTGGTGCCTCTGCTAGTTGGTCTGCAATGACTTGCCCCTTTATAGCTTTTTTGTCAACATACTCAATATAAAACTCACTCAGGATCATGATCCATTTTGCTAGTCATCCTGTTAATGTTGCCTTGCTGATTAAATACTCCAATGGATAGATTTTAGCTATCAACTTGATGGAGTGAGATAGTAGATAGTGTCTTAATTTTTTAGAAGCAAAAACTACCACTAAGCATGCTTTTTTTGTTGGTGAATAGTTGAGCTCGTATCCCACTAGTGTTATGCTAATGTAGTAGATGGCTTGTTCTTTTCCTTCATCATCCTGTTGTGCAAGCAGAACTCCTATGATACTTCAGTGGTCGATATATGGAGTAATGGCTTTCCTGGAATTGGCAACATTAGGACAGGTGGTTGCATGAGATATACCTTGATCTTTTTGAATGCATCCTCAGATTGATGGTCCCACTTGAAATGAACATTTTTGTGTAACAGATGAGTAAATGGTTGACATTTATTTGTCAGTTGAGCAACAAATCTTCTGATTGACTGGAATCTGCCTTGGAGTGATTTGAGCTGATTGATATTCCTAGGAGATGCCATTTCCATGATTTCTTTGACCTTAGCTAGATCTACTTCGATACCTCTAGCTGAAATAATGTATCCCAATAACTTGCCTGAAGTGACACCAAAGGCATACTTCTTGGGATTGAGTCATAGCTTATACTATTCTAATCTATCAAAGATCTTTTTGAGTATTCCTATATGGTCTTCTTTGTTGTATGATTTTGCCAAGATGTCATCCACATAATCTTCCATGAATGTATGCATCATGTCATGGAATATCATTGTCATAGCTCTCTGATATGTAGCACCTACGTTCTTTAGTCCAAAAGGCATGATGTTCTAGCTCTTCTTTTCTTGATCTTCAGGTGCTATTTTAATCTGATTGTATTCAGAGAAACCATCCATTAGAGAAAACATGGAGTGTCTAGCAGTTAAATCTACAATGATGTCAATGTTAGGCAAAGGAAAGTCATCCTTTGGACATGCATTATTAAGATCTCTGAAGTCTGTGCATATTATGATACTTTTATCTGGTTTAGAAATAGGAATGATATCGGATACCCATTTAGGATAAGCTACAGGTCTGATGAATCCAACATCCAATAATTTCTTTAATTCTGCTTTGACTAGAAGAACAATATGCGGATGCATTTTCCTTAATTTTTGTTTAAATTGTTTGGCTCCTGGACTAACATTTAAGTGATGCATAATAAGCTCTGGATCCAACCCTGGCATGTCTGCATATGACCAGGTGAAATTGATTTGTTGTCATTTGAAGAATTCCATATATTTTTGCATTTCTTCTTCTGACAGAGAAGTTGCTGGATGTAGGATCTTTGGTTGCTCTGTTGTCCCAATGTTAACTGCCTTTGTTGGTTAGATCAAAATGGATGACCTTTCTTGATAGTGTGCAAGTAAAGTGTCAAATCTCCCATCTTCTGACACCTAGAGGAGGTTTTCACCATTAGATGCATCCTTTCTTTTTACTTTTTCCTGATCTAATGTTTCCAAGAAATGGTTTTTCTGCATTAGACCTGTTATTGTTTTCTTTATTTTCCTTTTTGCGACTAGGATATTTGGCACACACCTAACTGGAAGATGTGTTGTTGAAATTCCTAGTGAAATTTGTTGCGGGTTTGATTGCATTAAGATATACGGATATGGCACGGTCATTCAGAAAGGTATCAATCGCAGTATGTCCTTCATTTTCCCAATCAATAAGTTCGGGGTGGATTAGAGGTAGGGGGTCATCAAGTTGAGATGTTTTGAGAGTATCAAGGGTCATGATGGATGTATCAAAGTTTTTGATATGTATTTCTATGTCCAGAATAGTACTCTCATCAGAATGACCTCACACAAGGAGCTCTTGATCGTCCTCGATTAAGTCCAAGTTAGTCGAATGTGATTCTAATTCAAGTGAGCTAGTTCCTAACATTTTCCTTGCATACTTGTGAACTACATCAACTCCTACATCTTATTCAAAGAAATTTTCTTCAGTTGATTCTTCATAGTGATAAGAATCCCATTCCCATTCGTTAAAATCTATCTCACTTGTAGCTTGCAATCTACAGATTTGTTCATATAGTATTTGATTTGTTTCTTCAACTTTTCTTTCTATATCTTTTCTTCTTTCATATTCAACCTCTTTTGGACTGAGATTGAGTTTTGTCAACCTTTCTATGAGCTCAGCTTGATTAGTACCAGGTTCATGCTTGTTTTGATTGAGATTTAAGGCTGCTTGGGAGGTGCTTTTAGTTTGTTTTTCCTATTGATTTGAAACTTGCTTCTTTTCCCATTTCATGTTTGCTTGTTCTTGTTGCTTAGCTGATGTTTCTTCTCTTTCAATTTCCAGTTGTTCTTATCTATTTTCATATTCTTCTTGTCGTTGGCTAAAAGACGTGTCTTCTGGTATAGTAACTTGTCCATATCCTAAGCCTACTTTGTTTGTAACCTTCTCAGTGTGAGGTTGGATAGGTTTCGATATACCTTCTTTTCTTTTCCCTATAGGACATGTTCCAGTGTATCCCATTTTTCTAAGAATGTTAAATCCTTTTCCATATTTTTCTGTGGGTATGTGGACATTGTTGATCTTTCGTTGAACTTCTTCATCCTTGTATAGCCACTATAGTACATCTTTGTCTTCTATTTCCTCTGATAAGGTCCCAACACTAACAAATTCTCCATCAAATATTGGAAGATGTTTCACAATTGGTTTTTGTTTAGAGTTTTATGGTTTTCCAAAGGATTTAGGAGAAAGTGGTAATTGTGATATTGAATATTCTCCATTCCCTTGATCCCTTAGCTGCATTTTTTTTTCCATACTTGACAAAATCAAGGCAAATGATTTTTCTTTAGATTATGTGTTCGAAGATGATGCCTCCCTATTATGAGGAACAATGACTTCTTGAGCTGGTTTGAGATTACTATAATACTGAAATGGATTTGAATCTGCTGAGATCATAATTTATTGTCCATTGTAGGGAAACTTTAGGCATTGATGATATGTGGATGGAATAGATTGTATGTCATGTATCCAGGGTCTTCCCAAGAGTATGTTGTATGATAAGTCCAAGTCTAGAACTTGGCATGTTGTGTCTTTCTGTAAAGGTCCCACTTTGATGGGTAACATCACAATTCCTTTAGAAGAATGCTCTTCTTCATCATAGGCTTTAATGGTGATCTTTTTTCGGGGATCAACTACATCTTCTGAATAACCTAGAGCACATACTAGAATCAAAGAATAAATGTTTAAGCCAACTCCTCCATCTATTAGGACACATTTAACTCATGTCTTATGAATGATGACTTTGATATGCAAGGGATCATTATGGGGATGTTGCAAGGACATGTCATCTTCTTCGGTGAATGATAAGAAGTGAGGGGTTGTGAGGTGTCCCATCATGGTTTGGAATTGATCTATATCCAGATATTTAGACATTGTTGTATCTAATAATGCTCGTTCAAGAATTTCTTTGTGTGCAGGTGAAAGCTTTAAAAGTTCTAAGATGGATATTTGTGCAGGCGTTTTCTACAATTGCTCCACTAGATCATATTGTTTTATAGTGGATGACGTGTTTGTTGTAGGACCCAACAAAAAAACTTTATCTTTGCTTCTTGTGATAGCATGAGAAGGTGTTCTTGATTTTGTTTTTCTTTAACCACAATCACATTTACCACATTATCATATGTATGAGCGTAGTTTACCTTCTCTTTACCCTTACCATTATTTGTTGTTGATGATTCACCCTTCTCATAGTTTGGAAGTGGAGTTTTAAAAGCTGTATGAGATTCGTTTGTTGTATGTCCATCCACAGTTATTACTTCATTATCAATCAAATCTTGGATGACATGTTTCAACCACTGACAATTATCTGTGTGATGCCCCTTGTTTCGATGGAAATCACAATAATGGTTATCATTCCACCAAGGGGGTTTTACTTGAGATTCGTAGTTCCTTTCTTCTGGCAAAGTAATCAATTTGTTTGCGAGAAGTGTCTTTAGTGCTGACCCAAGGGGTCCACCAATGTTTGTAAATTGCCTTCAAAAGAAATTTTTGATAGTTGCTTTTTGGTGATTGTTGTTTTTCTGAGCCACTGCTGAGTGATTGGATAAATTAAAAACTAGTTGTTTTGGTTTCACATTGTTGTTATCCACTATTCCATCATTGCCAACATTACAATTTCTATTCCAAACCTTTGTCTTATCATTGTTGTTATTGTTAGTGTTGTTAGGAGGGTGAACTCCTTCTTTGTATATTTTCAACTCACCCTTTTTTATCATGGCTTCTTCCATTCTGATTCCATTATCAATCATCTTTCCAAAACTTTTATGTCCTTGCATTTTTAGATGATAACTCATTTGATCATTTAGGTTGTTGATGAATATGTCCATTTTTCATACTCTGGCACTGTACGAGGATATCATGAAGCTAACCATCTCCATCTCTGTAAAAATGTCATGAAAGGTTCTCCACTCTTTTGTTTGGCATTACATAGATCTAGCATTGTTACTTCATGTTGTATGTTGTAAGAGTATTGTGAAACAAACTTATCCACCAATTCTGAGAATGACCTGATTCTAGGTGGAAGTTTGGAGAACCATTAGGAAATGATCTGATTCTCGTATATGATCTTGAGGGTCAGTGCTTCCATCATATTTTTCGTATCTAGGAGTTTCACAACCTATAGGAAATGGTATCATGTTTAGATTTTTGTCGAATGGATAAGGACATATTTCTTGAAGTATCTTCTAATATTTTCTCTCTGCATATCTTGAATTTGCGTTTGCAGTCTTTGTATTTGTTGTATGAGTTATGATAGGATTATCAACATGATTTGTTCTTGCATAACCATGATTTTTCATTCTAGGAGGATCTTAATCTCTTCTTGTATCATCTCTACCCCTTCTTGTATCCTCATTGGATTGAACGTTATTTAGAATTTCTATGTCAACCCTTTTGGGAATGTAAGTTTCCTCATTGGTTCTGGTGTTACTAGGAATTGACGTGTCATTAATTTTGAGACCAAAAAAATCCTCATGTTGTTCATTATTAGGGGGGGGGGTCACTTCTCTTTTGTGTCAATTTGTTCACATCAAAATATTGGGGGAGTGTAGCACTAGATTTTGCTAACATTAGGAAATATTTTTCTTTTTCTCCCTCCAATATTTTTTGCATAAATTTATCGAATTGAGGATATTTTTTGATGTCTATGACATGTTGTTTTGTTATTTCCTCTTCAACCTGTATTTCATCTTCATGTTCCATGTTTCTATAATCTTCAATTATTTCCAATGTTTCAATTTCCATCTCTACAATCTTTCGTCTCTGAGCCCTTGTTAAAATGGGCATACACGTGTGTTAGATATTGCACTAGGATTTGATTGTCCAAAAGTTGTTTCAATAAGTGATCAATTGTCAATGTAAATGTGATAGAGTGATATGATACACAAAGATGATTCAAGTGTTTAAAAGTTTGTAAGTTTTTCGATCTTCGATTTTGGAGTGCAATGATGATGATTTTGATAAAAACAAAGTCCAATAGGAATGATATATCCTACGATGTGGGACAAGATTGTCCTGACCAAACGTTGTAGTTTCATGATGGAGGATGATAGATCCTGATGAGAAACTATGTTTTGAGTGATCAGTTTATCAAATAGGGTGATAATGCACTTTGAGATGTTAGATCTTGAACTTGTTGAAGGTGAATACTTAAAAATCTTGAGGTGTCTATTTCTAGAGTCTAATTTGACAGATAATAACTTGACCAAGCGAACCAAGAAGACAATTCTAAGCATAGAATGACAAATAACAGGTTTTTATGCTCACTGTAAACTGACCAAGCAAATATGACAGATCTAAAAAAGACATGAAAGAAGACAGTTCTGGACAGATAGAGACATAAATTCATACAACAAATTATACAGCCCCAAACGATAATTTAGATAGGCTCATACGACAAACCAGAAATTTTGCACGACAAAAGACATAAACTCATATGAGCTTTCTCATAGAACCAGACGACAAAAGATGACACAAAATTCTCTGTTAAATTGACTCATATGATGATTCCCACTAGGCCAGATGATGAAAGATGACATAATTTTTTTTGCTAAACTGGCTCGTACGACAATTCTTACTAGATTGGACAATAAACTAGATGCCTCGTATGACAAACTAACAAACTCGTATGACAGAGGACATAATAGAGACAAAAACTTTATTTGGACAGATTATTGATCAATGAAGTTTGATGTTTTGCTTTTGTTTTCCAGTTTTTTAGATATTTGATCTTCTGTTTTAGGGATGAAGACACAACAAACACGTGATATGTTAAGTGACCTCAAGCATAGTATGCTACCTAAGGAAGTTGGCTAAGAGAGAAAACCTTTTCTTGCAAACTTAGGTACACACCCAATAGCTAATCAGAATATGGTCATTGAGTCTCATGCAATGGATTCTCAATGCTGTATTATCCGACTCCAAATGCTAATGGGGGCACAATATGGAAAGTGTCTTGGGAGACTTACTATCTCTCTTACACAAATATTATCCCCCTTTCGGAGGTGAATCAGGTAGCTTCTAATTTAATCGAAACTAGTAAGGGATCCATTTGGCACGTCGGGGTATAAACTCAATTAAGAGGTCTCCCAGCCTTGAAAACCAAGGTTTGATATACTTGAAGGTAAGGAGGAGAGCTATTCCCAAGCACTGTCGTTGACTTGATTTTCATCAAATCACATTTATTTTATAGTGGGTTGGAGTACTTGGCATTAGCCATTCCCACTTGGGTCGTTCCCCTCTCACTGACCTTAATGGCTTTGGCCTTATAGGCTCCTCGAAAGGGCGGGCCCACTAAAGATATGTACTATTGAAAGAAAAGGATGATTCTGGCTTTCTAATCACCTAAGAAAGGTGAGAGCATACTCGCCTATCATCAAAACACATAATACATGTTTGTTCATTTCCTTTAGCAAAAACAAGTTGCCTAGAAAATTTAAAGAAGACATAAAGTTTGGTTGAGTCCTCCTAGGCAACCTGCAAAATAGATACATTAGTAGTCATGATGTTTGGATGAAATGAATCTTTGACAAGCATAATCTTCGACAAATGTCCTACAAAAACTAGTTAGGCTATCGAAAAACTCACAAACAGACCAAGGTTAGCATTAGTAATAATCAAATTGAAGCATGAAAACCCTAAAATGCAATCTGTTTTGAAAACATAGAAACGAAATTTCATACGACAATTCTCACCTGACCGTATGACAATACTAACTTGCTCATATGAGGACACAAAGGAACTCGTACCAGGTAGAAAGGGAACTCATACAAAATTCTAAATTAGACCCGGCCAGAAACCTGCTAAATTAGAATTTTGATGATGCTAGAAGGCCAAAAATGAGATTTCTGGCCCCACGGTGGGTGCCAAAATGTTGTGCCTGTGAAGTGTGATACCTGCAGTTGCAACAAAAACACTCAATAGATCATTACAAGCATGGCTAGCAAATAATAATCAAATGAAAGATGAACCATGCCAAAGCAACCTATCGCCTCCTAAGAGATGTGAGTATGGATTTGCTCTCAGATCTGGATAAGCAATCCTAATGACATGACTATACCTAGATGGAGGATTTGAAATGATAATGATATGCAAAGATGAGATTGATTATTCTATATTGATCCAAGAGACTAATTAAGATAATGATATGCATGATTAAGCTATGATAATGATGCAATTAAGCTAGAAAAGAGATTGATTAAGCTACATGATTCAATAACTATGCTAGAAAATGATCAAATTAAACTAAATCTAAGATGCAATTGCCTATAATAATAATCCTCAAATGATATGCCTATAGTAACAATGCCTAAATTGATAATGAGATGGGATCCTTTGTGCTCCAAAATGGGGGATTATTAATAAGATTTCCAAGGCCAAGGGTGAGGTGGCAAGAATCAACAGTCAAGATTGAGTCTGAACATATCAAGGGTGAAATTGGAGGAGGTTGGAGCAGAGTTTGGAGGAAGGGACACTTGTCATCTCTATGGTGACAAGTGTCAAGGAGCCTTGCTCATAAAAGGGCAAGTGTCCAAGAGAGGAGACATGTGGTCAAAGTGCCATGTGTCTTAAGGAGAGAATATCCACACCATAGGAGGTTAGGATAAGGAGGTTAGGATGTGCAAGATAGGATAGGGTTGGTTAAACCCAAGTCTAGGTGGAATGGGTTAGGTTAGAGGGATGGTTAGGCTAGGTGGTTAGAAGTTAGGAGGCATGTGGGTAATTTGAATTTTAAAAATTCAAATAATAGGAAAAGACTAATTAATTTTCAACAACTCATAAATTGATTTGTTTTAATTAATTAGGGGATTAGAAGAATTGATTGAAATGGGGGGAAGATTAATTAATTTGAATTAATTAATCAAAGGGGACCATGGAATGAACTTAATGAATAAATCCTTAGATTTATTAATAAGTAGATGAAAGGGATAATTTAATCAAATTGCCTAATTAATTCAATCAAATTAGGAAGGGGGATTAATTAAACAATTGCTTATTTAATTAATTATCTTCAGACTAGTTTTCGGTGTATACAACAACGACACCTCTAACAAGTGGTATCAGATCTTGGTCACACGTTCAAACCCCTTGCTTGTGTTGGGGGAGATTGTTCCAAGGTGTGCTACCTTGGTCTCCTAGTGTTGTGTAATGTAATGCTTGGGTTTGTGACATGGTTTAACCACCTATTGTGGATTCTCTAAGTCTAGTGGTTGTATCAGGAATTAACATGTCGGTCTTTTGGTGCAACTATAACTACACTTGTAACACATTATGCCAAACCTCAAGAGCATATGCTAATTTGACTATCAAACTGAAAAAATTCAGTTGCAGACCTCCAAATCATGAACCACCTGAATCGAGGACACACCAAAATGTCCCAAACACTCTACCAAATCTACAAAATAAGATATTGTAATTTTGGAGAAATGCAGAGTAGAATCAACACTAATCAACACAACCAACTGAAAAACCAACCTCATAACTCAAACAAATCATCATGCATACCATTGAAACTTATGCTGAATCAAATAGAGATACTTATCCCAAAACCCTTTAATATGTAACAACTTAACTGCAACACATTGGCCAAACTAACTCATTTAATCCTATTGCAACATTGGAACACACAGAGAAATATGTTGACATTAATGACAAAACATTACTCTAGAAAACTTCTCAACAATATCCAATAGGATCTTTAGGGGTAGTAGTTGAAGTGGATCCCAAATGATTACCTAAGGATAAGTCATCCATTATCTTGGACTTAAAATTTTGGTAGGATAAAAATAGGACATATTCATTATGTTTGATCAATTGAGGTTTTTGAGGCCAAAAGTAATCAAGTGTAAAGTTTCCACATCTATAAAATGGTTGGAAATCACTATGATGTATGGTTTTTAGTTTTCTTTTAAAAAGGAACTTTAAACATTTGTGTACTATGGAAGGTATTGCCTTCATGGATAGGTGACAAGCATGATCCAACTTTAAATTAAATTGGTTTGAGCTAGGGACAATGTTAAAAGGAATATCTAAGTTCTTAGAGATAACCTTTATGAGAAGGGTGATGTAACCTATGGCAAGACAAGTGAAGCCATCATGCACCTTGATCAACACTTCAGATTTATCATAAGTGTCTTGATATAATTCATGTGTGTATAGATATTCTTTTGTAACCACACTCACCATACATACTGGATCAATAAGCACCCCATGTGAGAGTTTTTTATTGACTCTAACAATAATGTATAATGGAACATTAAGTGAATTCAAGATATTACTTGAGGTAAAGGTGATATTAGGTTCATGTTTAGACTCGGGATTCTCATTCTATCAAATTCACAACATTTTTATTCTGGTTGAAAAAGTTATTAAAGTGGATATATAATTATTGTATTTAATCTCAACAACATTCATGGAATGGGGAGACAAATAATTGGTAAATATTTTCAATTTTTTATTAGGTGGCGCAATGAATTTATTCTCTTTGTCATTCACACCATCCATCACAATAATATTAGTCAATGAGGTTGTAAATTTTTTTTTTTGATGTATACATCTCTCTATGTCATGTCCAAGTTTACAATGATATTGACAAAAGGTCATTTGTTTAAAGGAAGGATACAAAGGTTCAGAGGTGTCTACAAGATGCATATGGGGAAGCCTCATCAAGTTATTATTGACCAATTGAAGCATAATAGAGTGTAAAGTGACTCAAAAAGTTGTGTGAACTTGTGATTACTGAATGATTTAGAGGAAAAGTGAGCTAGAATAGAAATTTTTGTGGTTGCAACTTGATTTCTATTATTGTTGGAAGAATGGTTATAATTTATCTTTATGAAGTATTTGCGAATTGTTTTCTAAAGCCTTGGTAAGTTTGATGAGAATCTTTGAACTTATCAAATGGAGTCAAAGATTAAGAGGCCTCATATTGACTAGCTTGGATTTGATATTTATGAAGTGTTGTGCACAAGTATGTGAAAGATAGGTATTTCAAAAGAAAAATCTTCTCTCTAATATGTGATTGTGAATTACCATTAAAAAATCTTTGAATGTCAACATTAGGAAGAGAATAAAGAATTTGTGAATACAAATTTTGATATTTCTCAAAGCACCAATTAATGTAAATTGTGGCCCAATGTTATTTTGAAAATGTTTCAAATATCTATCCACTAATTGTTGAAAATTGTCAAGTGAATTACTAGGCAGGGAGCAAAACTATTCCAAAGTGGTTTTTTAAAGAATCTAGGAAATAAATTTTGCAAGAAAGTCGTGTTCAAAGGAGAATTCATTGTATAAAATGATAAATGTGTTTCATATAAGTATGGGATCGCCTTTTACATTGTATTTCTCAAAATAAGGTATGTCAATGTTTTGTGGGATTTGGTTTTAAAGGATGGAGGTGGAAAGTGGGTTACTTGTGGTATATGAAGGGATAGTGGATTCGGATTTGGTTATGTTGGCTAACTATATTATTGTAAGGATTAAAAATTTTACAAATGTTTTATGGTGACATCAATTAGGTGAATTGGATTGTGAATTTGGATTGTGATGGAAGATTTGAAGGTATATTATTTTAGGTAAGTATGTGGAGGAGATTGTTGATGCATATTTTGAGAAACAAAAGGAAGATTGGTTGAAAATGGAACGTTACCATATTTAATGATAAGATTAGTCTGATTACTAACATGGATATCATTACCCTTTTGTGTAGTGGTCATCCTGATAAAAGATGTGTATGTAGGAACAATGTATATCATTGTAGGCATAGACATTGGTGTTCTTTAGGATATTTTTTTATTTTTAGTGAATTATTCCACATGAGTGGCCCTTGAAGTAAGTCAAACAAGAAAAGAAACATCTTTGGTCAAAATTTCACAAATACTTAGCATTTAGAATAGCAACCCAATCTATTGCTCCTTATAATAAATTCCATCCAATCTTGTCAAGAAGAGCCTTGATAAATAATTGGATCCTCCTAATACACAAAACACCAAACAATTTTTGGTGTGAAGAAGTTATCCCGACTAAATAAAGCAATTCTAGAATTATCTTTAGTACTAATTTTAAGCAATTTCCTCTAAATTTTCTCAATTCTATCTACACTAAAAGAAATAATTTTGAACAAAGAGAGGTAATAAATAGGGATACTTTGAAGTGAAGCCTTAAGAAGCTGAAGTTTTCTAACTTGACTAAGAAGTTTAACTTTTCAACTAGCCAATTTTTTTTGAACCCTTTCAACTATACTATACCAATATTTATTTGAAGGCTTCTTAGTTATCAAAAGGAAAATGAAGATAGGTATCTAGTAGGATAGTATTTTGATAACCTACGATCCTCATAATTCTATCTTTTAGATTTTTATTCGAGTTGAAAAGTATAACATACCTTTGTTATAGTTGATATGTTGCCTAGAGCCCCTCGCATAGTCCTCTAGAATAGATTTATAGTGACTATCCTCAACTCGAAGAATCCCCAAAAAGAATATTAGTATCATCCACAAAATGTTGATGAGAAGGAGGCAAAGAAGAAGCAACTTTAACCCCCTTAAAAATCTTAATTCGACCTTAGATTTTGAAGGTTCCTTCTAAGAACTTCAATAAATTGTTATGAATAGATACCGTGAGAGAGGATCACCTTATCTAAGTCCTTTGAAACATGAGGAATAATACCTAGGTACTTTATTAACAAGAACAAAGCACTTTAGGGTAGTGATACAAGATTTGATTTGGTTCAAAATTCTACCTTTGAAGACAAATTTCTACAAAATAGTAATTAAAAAAAGTCAAGAAACCCTATCATAGGCCTTAGAAATATCTAATTTATAAACCATGCCCAGTTTTTTACTATACTCCATAAAATGTATATATTGATAAGTAGATTAAAAAATAATCCAAAATTTTTCTACCTTTGACACACACCTTTTGATTAGGAGAGATCAACTAATGAAGGATAGAATTTAATCTATTAACAATGAGTTTAGAATAAATCTTATAGACAGTATTGCATAAGCTTGTCAATCTATGGTCTTGCATATATTAAGCTTCATCTTTTTTATTTAGACAATAATGGTAGAATTCAACCAATTTAGAAGTTTGTCAATACTAAAAAATCATTGGTAGCATTGAGGAGATCAACATAAATAAACATCCTAAAAATCTCGAAAGAACAAAGGAGGAAACCCATGAAGCCTAAGGGCTTTATACAATCCAAAGGAGAACACAACCCTTATGACTTCTTCCAATGAGATAGGCTTCCCCAGATCCTTAATTTCCTTATCAGTTAGCACATTGGGGATAACATCAACCAAATATTCAAATTCTAAGAAATTTAGATTGGAGATATTAGATATATCTTATTTTTTTGATAGAATAGTCTCATCTTCAAGAGATGAGTTTCTTATATAAGATTCATCCTTCTATATTTCATAATGGATTGATGGACAAAAAATTCTCTCTCTCTCTCTCTCTCTCTCTCTCTCTCTCTCTCTCTCTCTCTCTTTGTTAGCCATTGAATAATAGATTTTTGTTTCCAAAAGACTTCATCAATCTTTGAAAGTCTAAACCGTTTAGTACACAAATCTCTCTTTTTTACACATGTTTCCATATCAATATTTCCTCCATTTTCCCCTAAACTTATTTTAAATCTTTGATAGTGATTTTTTTTTTATGAAATATATTCCCAAAAGAAAACCTATTCCAAACTTCAACCTTTCCTTTGGAAACTTTTAACTACTTAGCTAAGAAATATATTGGAGTACCATAACAAGAAGCCTTTACAAGGAAAGTCTAGGAAGAATATTCCAACCATTGGAAATCAAGAACCAAACAAGTTTAACTTGAATTTGATTGATTACTTACCTCCATTTGGAACAAGTGAACATAGATCCTTGCAATTTAACATCAATAAACTGTATTGATAAATTCAATAAAATCAATCATCCTATTGGAAAAGTCATTCAAACCATCTAATTTCATATAAGAAAACAAGGGTGTGTTGAAATCTCCTTGAAGCGTTCATTTTTTCATTTGTCTAAAAAAATTTAAGTGTAGCATCCTAAATTGTAGTCAACTAAAAATTTGTCCCCACTTAGGCCTCACTTTTTCATTCTTCTTCTAAAGGCCGGATAGAAGCTCTGATTCTACTCACACTAGCTACCAAAATCAAATTTTCATTGTTTGCACTTTCTCCCCCTTAATCCTAGATCCCTAACGTCTAGGACCATGGTGCTAGTTTTGGAGCCTCATAATGGTCACCCAATTCGGGCTGGGACCTAGATCCCATGTCAGCCAATGTCATAAATTTAATTTGTTTTTTGACCAACAAATGTAAAACAAGGTCTACCCCTCTTATTTTAGACCTAATACTCCTAATTTGAATTTATAATAAACTCAAGACAACATAATTGAGATCCCACAATAAAGTGAGCAAGAAATTAGTCTTCTATCAAGCATTGGAGCATAAGTGAAGTCAAGATTCAAGCATTAGAGATGACATTCATAGTCTATGTTTTATGAAGACTATCTACATGAAACCCTAATTCCTTGTGAAGACAAACAAAACTTCATTAAAGGTATATCATTAGTGTTTCAGATATTTTCTTCCTTTCACTCAAAAGGAGAGGATTTTACTGTGATACTTCATTTACATTTCAATTCTATTTCATGGTGAATTCTGAAATTGAGGTTTGACCTAAGGAAAACCCCTATTCCCAACAATTTTCCCCTTTTCACTATGTATGGGAACATGTACAAAGCTATGTTTTGGAGGAATGTCATGATTCACATAGAAAAACAAGTTCCCCTTTGGATGGCAAAAAGTTAAGAGGACCATGGCGACCACCACCACGATCCTGAAAATTCAGGCTGAATTTTGAGGAGGAGATCTGAACCTTCATCTTCTACTCAGATCTTGGTTTGTGGCTCTATATGATGATTGTAGGTCACTAGTTATGCATTATCTCTTCGCTTATTAACTATTTTACCTTAATATTTTACAATTAAAAAATACAATTCAATCTTAGGAAAAGAAGAGCCCCATTTAGGAGACCCAGAATCTCATTAGAATCTTGGTTTTTTAAGGCTTAGATCTATCAAATTCCTATCTCTCCCCAATGTGATGGTAATTAAGCAAAATTAGTGGTTTTATTACATTCTATAGTGAAACCCTAATTTTCACCCATCACACAAAAAGGACAAGGAATCTCAATTATTTTCTTGCATCACTCAAATTAGGAGTATAAATATTAACTAACTTCTAATTGACTAATTCATACAAATATACCAAGGAGTTTATCAAACTATTTTTGCAATGAGGCCCTTTACACACCTTTAAATCTACCATTATTCCATAAAGTAGTAATACCTCCAAAATCATCCCTAGTTAAACAAATATATTAATTAGGTAAGGCTAAATATTCTTAACAGTCTGAGAAAAGGTAAACTTTGACATCTTAATTTCTTGAATAATGATTATGTCAAATTTCAACTCCACTATATAGCTCTTAACAATATGTTGCTTAAAAGGACTATTCAACCCTCTAAAATTCAAAGAAAGAATCTTCTTATCAACAAAAAAAAGCAAAAATTGTTAGTACAATCCCGCAATTGAATGAAAAGGCAAAGACTCCCTAAAAAGAGTATCATTTATTCTATTTTTTAGGCCTCAAGACACTATACATAGTTTTTCTATTTTTGAAAGGCATCATCACGAGTAACATCTTTACTTTCTCCCCAAAACATCTATTTTTTTCTTCTTTTTCAGTTTACCGTTAACTTGAGTCCAATCGTCTTCCTGAATACCCTCCATCAACTTTAGATGATTATGAATAGCATTAGCTCCAAATAATCTCTACTTGGAACATGTAAAGAACTAGACATAGGACCATCATCTTCCAATTTATTAGCCTTGGTAATATTAACCTAATTAAGAGTAGAAAAATCTCCATCTTGTTGAACTTTCTTAATTTTAGTTTCAATCTCTTCTTCTTCCAATAAACTTTTACTTTTTCATGAAGGAGAAGAAACAATACCCTCACCATTAATAATCGCTTCCTTTTCGAGTAGAGAATCACACTGAGTATTCTTAGGGACAAATTCCCAAAGGACTACATTTTCATGTTCTCTACATAAACCTTTAGAACCCTTATCAAAAATACCTTCCTTACCTACACTAGGAAGAAGAATTGCAATTGTTTCCAAAAGTGATATAGGACCATGGTGTGTTTTCTCTTGTAGCTTTTCTTGTAAATTGACCTTGTCTTACACCTTATCAGACTCATCATTAGTCATCTCCATGACTTCCTCCACATTATTTCTAGCCTTAAAATTTTGATTCAAAAATAGATCAGTCTCTTTTGTATTTTTCATCTTGTTTGAACATGTCAATCGCCAAAGCCAAAGACTTGGGGACAACATCTTCCTTTTGTTGACCAACCACCTTTTTATTTCTAGCCATAAGTTGTTTCTTATAGTTATCACTCAAATGACCATATCTTTTACAAATCTAGCAAACAACCCTTGCATTTTCATACTCAATAGTTTGGTTCCACAAACTGTTAGTTAAGATGAGAGTTGGGGGTGGGGGGGGTGAATCATAAAAACTTCACTATACAATATATTCACCAGATTCAACCTTGGTAGCCTTTAATGATATGCAACTATGACTGTAAATCATTCAATACTCAAATAGATACACTTAAAACATCATAACACATTTAACACTAGATTTAATGTGGAAACCCAAATAGGGAAAAACCACTGTGGGATTTTGGACCCACTAAGAAATATACCCTTCTAGAGTATGCTCGGTTAAAAGATAATCCTATTAAAGATTACAAACACAATTGTTCCAAGTTGAGTCAAGATGAAATGTATTACCTTTTGTTTGTGTCCTGGTAGCAACCAACTTTCCATGTTTGTCATGAACTTTGACACATCCCTTCTGGAATTCTATTCAGTATCCTGTATTGTTTAGCTGTGCTACACTCAACAAATTGTATTTCAAACCTTCAACCCAGTATACATCATCACATTTAGCATTGTCAAGAAGTGTTATAGATCCTTTACCTTTCACTGGACATGGTGCATCATTACCAAATCTTACATATCCTCCATCATAGTCTTCTAATTTAACAAACTTGTGTTTATCACCTGTCATGTGATGTGAGCATCCACTATCTATGATCCAAAGAATAATTTTTATTTATGTGAGATATTAGGGCTTTTTCTTCATACCTTTCTTCATTTGATCCATCTTTGATAGCCACATAAACAACTTCCTCTGTATTAGTCCCATCAGATTTATCATCGTTGGATTCCTCATCAGCTACTAGGCATGTCTTTCTATCTTTCCTTCTAAAGTCTCGGTGTCCTTTGTATTGGTTGTCTTTTTGTCTATCATCTCGGTATTCTCTCTTTTCACTAGATTCTTTGTCAGGGCAGTTAGAAGCCATATGTCCTATTTTATCACAATTGAAACATTTCAAAGGTAGCTTTTCTTTATACTTACCTTTGCCTCTCGGTAACCTTCTGGCTAATAATGCTTCAAACTCTTCTTACTTTTTGATTTCTTCATATATTTTGTGTACCTCTTCCATGTTTTTGCGAAATCTTTCACTTACTCCACTATGATTTCCTTCACTATACTTATACATTCTATCATTGTAATCATTAGATTCACCAATATGAAAAGAGTTGAATGCAGATTCAACTTTATTTACCGAGGACCCACTGTTATCAAAATTACTTAATCAAATGCATGTAGCTTACCGATAGTAGCATCCAAAGAGACTGGCATGTTTGGCACAAACCTTAATTCATTGATTGCAGAGACTCGAATGGCATAAGCATGTAGAAGTGTTC
The DNA here is from genome assembly GCF_030272615.1 of Cryptomeria japonica. NCBI lineage: Eukaryota > Viridiplantae > Streptophyta > Pinopsida > Cupressales > Cupressaceae > Cryptomeria > Cryptomeria japonica. The sequence continues at coordinate 333,560,121 of NC_081409.1, forward strand.
TAATCAACTTACTTGTTACATCCTTTTCTTCAATAGTTCCTCTTGCTCCTTTGATTTGATTGATAGTTTCCTTTAACCTTGTACTATATTGGGTTGTGTTCTCACCTTCATTCATTCTCATGGATTCAAGTTGACCTCTTAGACTATCTACTTTTTCTCTCTGAACATGTTCATCACCACCATACATAGATATAAGCTTGGTCCACATCGCTTTGGCATCATTGCAGCCTTCTAGATCATTAAACTCTGAGTCAGTTAATGTAGATGTTATTTCAATCATAGCTTGAATATGTTCTTTATTTTCCTTTATCTCTTCCATTATCATCAGGTTGGTGCTAGGTGCTATGTAATCATTCTCCAGATAATATGTTGCATATTCTCTAATTCCTGATAAATGCAGCTTCATCCTTTTCTGCTATGTGGAGAAACTTGACTTGTTTAGCTTTGGTGCATCCCTTTTATACATCTTCGGATCTTGCCTCAAGTACCTTTAAACTTTTCTTCCGGAGTCCAAATCTCTAATACCAATTGTTAGTTAAGATGAGGGGGGGGGGGGTGAATCATAAAAACTTCACTATACAATATATTCACCAGATTCAACCTCGGTATCCTTTACTGATATGCAACTATGATTGTAAATCATTCAATGCTCATAAACAGATACACTTAAAACATCATAACACATTTAACACCAGATTTAACGTGGAAACCCAAATAGGGAAAAACCACTGTGAGATTTTGGACCCACTAAGAAATATACCCTTCTAGAGTATGCTCGGTTAAAAGCTAATCCTGTTAAAGATTACAAACACATTGCTAGATGTGACCTGGTTAAGGAATTTCCCTCAAACTTGTTAGAATCTTGCACTTTGTTAGAAGTGACCTTGTCAAAGGATTTCAAACACTCATTTAGAATGTTACCTTGCTAGAGGGTTTACAAATAAGACTGTTAAGTCCACTCGGTTAAGAGATTATCTGTCACTTACAAAATAAATAATAGTAATAAAATATATCTACAACTTCACATCTGAAATGCTAAAGAAAATTCTATATGCTGAAAACAATCTTGTCATAAGACTTATCTTGTCCCTTGTTGGGCTTGCTAGGCTTCTCAATCTGTTCTTCAATCAGATCTTCAAGCTTCTGTGCTCGGTAAATAAAAATGTAGCATCATTGTGCATACATTTTCCTGCATACATTTGTCATCAAAAATTCCTTATTTATAAACAATTTCTAACCGCTTAATCTCCTTGATCACATTTCCCATGATCAATCTTAGCCATCAGATCATCAAACTTGACTAGGTTCATTGTATCTTTCGATCTGAAAATGTTTTACCTTGCCTTAGAACTTGCATTCCTTCCTTGGAACTTGTGCTAGGTTATTGTGGTTGAATCAGTGTTGTAGATCTTCCTCTTGATTTTCCATGTCGCCGATCCTCAATAAACTTCTTGCATGACATACCAATCATTTATTCATCTCTAGCTCATCAACATCCTTCATTAAATAATGCTTTTATTCATCCAATGTGATCTATTATAACTTAGTTGTTACTTGGTTAATACAGAACTTCACTCGGTAGACATTCTGCCTTCTTTAACCGATATCGATAACCTTAGGGTTTACCGACTAGGTACCTTAGGGTTTACTGACTAGAATCTTTGCTCGGTGACATAGTACAATATTAAACTTATAATCAACGACATATGTAGAATATCAAAACAATAAAAACAACTTGATCTCATCATTGTCTAACTCGGTAATAGTTTCCCATTGAATAACTTATTTCTCCCCTTCATTATCACATTCTTTATGTGTCACTTACCGACATCTTAATGCTCATCAAAACATACTTCTCAAGATATGGCAACATCATACTGAATCAGAAAATCAATTTCTTGACATCAATGACAAAATAATATTATTGAGATAGTAATCATCCTTCTTCAGTTATATCAATAATCTCCAACAACCTTCTCAATATTCTTATTGAAATGCCAACAATCTCCTTTCCATTGTAATGCCAACACAAACCAAATATGGAATGTAGAGAAATGTTAGAAGGCAAAATCATGTTAATAGCCACATTATGCCATAATCTATATATCTTTATAATTGATATTAAATTTCTAAAAGAAAATAATTTTATTTTCTTAGAAATTAGCTCAATTGATTTACTTTTTTTGGAAAAAGCAGTCATACTCCTAACAATGAATTTAATTACCAACTCTATTTATAGAAAAGGAAGAAGATTTGCCATTATCCTGCCAAATGTATCACCACCTTATGACCATATTATCGATAAACCTATGCCTACGTTGGCTCTATACTTATGTTATCTATATACCTTCATTGTATTTATACCAATGACATCTTTGTGCCTTTGTTTCCTTATACTTGTGACATTTCTAAATCTTAAAAATTGCCTCCATACGTTAGTAATTGAATGCCACCTATGTGGTTTATGATGATTGAAGATATTGGATAAACTCATCCATATGCCTTGCATGTAGTGCCTAGGACTCTCTTTACCTAAAAAGCCACTACAGATTTATAAGGGTTTCCATCTTCTAACTTCTTACACATAAGCTTTTCATGGCTTCTAGCTCTTTGCCTAATTAATTGTCTCCGTTTTTTTGGCTTTATTTTCCTTCACCTAAGATCCATGCAAGGTCCCTGATTCCTTTTACCATAATTAAAACTATATTTCCCTAAACATGGATTGCTTCATTTTCTTAGTCTTCAGTGGTTCCATTTAGTTTTTCAATTAGTAGATTGCATGATTGGATGTCTTGTTCTAGAAAGTGGGGAGCAACTATAGTTTAGGTTTTCAAAAATTAAGTTGAATGTGGACAAGGGGTTAAAATTACAACATCACTTAATAGAAATTTGTCAAAAAATTGGATTTTTTTGTTCAATTATAATCCAACACTTGAATGTTGAAGTGTTAACATCTTAACAATCAAAATGATTTCCTCTATAGCTCAAATTTAACAAATCCAAATATTAAATTATTTAGAGCATAGCATTATTCCAACCTATGAGGTGATGCTATCTTATTTTAATTTTCAATCTCCAAAACTCTCATTTTAATTTCTAGACATGAACCTTTTCAATACATATATAAAATGTCCTTTGTATAAAATAGTGGATAGGTTTGAATGAAAGATAGATCATGTAGCCTAATTCACTATTTGTATTCTGAATAACACTTTCTTTACCTATTACAATCATTGGAGTATAATAATAAATTAATAAAATAGATGTCCACTATTGCCCGTTAGCCTATTTCATCTTTTTATGCTCTTCTTAGCTTAAAAAAAGAGTTAAAAAGAAAATTAAAAAAGTTCATAAATTCTTCTAATCATAAGCAATAGTAGGATGGGTGTGCTTATCTATCGGCTTAATATTTGTTATTTTTACTATATACATTTTCATCAACAAGATTACTTTCTACAATAACAAAAAATAAACAAATTCAAACCTTCCTCCGTGCTCTTCTTAACCGAAAAAAACAAAAGAGTTTTAGAGAAATTTTAAAAAGTTCATAAATTCTTCTAATCTTAAGCAATAGTAGGCTAGGTGCCCTTATCTACTGGCTTAATATTTATTCTTTTTACTGCATACATTTTCATCAACAAGATAACTTTCTACAATAACAAAAATAAACATATTCAAACCTTTTTCTTTGTTATCTATTGTTGCCCATTGAAGACAGTCACAAGCCTCTTTCAAATTCCACAAAATTATATTGATTCAATGCATAAAGTTAACAAAAGGAAAATGCTATCTGGTGCATTTTCCAATGCTTTGTAATGAACCTTTGTTGTACTTGCCTTGCCATCCTGATAATTAGGGCATGATCTGTCCATCGAAGGTTTGATTCAGGGCCAATTAAACGAATTTACGATTTCCTACACCATTATAGATATTTCATTTTATATGTCAGCAGTAATATTAAATTAGTGGCATAATTATTGCAGTACAAAATAAATACACGATCCATTCTAAAATTTGAGGACTCTCCAGGTTGGTTGGGCTACCCATCCAAACCCATCCCATCTCTTAGGGCTAATAGGGCCACCTAAGGATGGGCCCAACATACCCCTAGCTTTCACTCATCATCTTTAATGTACTAACAAACAGAGGATAACAAGAAGATAATAAATGCCTACAGAAAACATAGATTCATAACTATAGAATTTGCATTACTTGGTTAACATTTATCCATTATGTTAATTTGTAGGGGTTGATTCATTATGTTTGTGCCTAGTTGCAGAAATATGACTATTATTAATTAGTATTCATTTTCTCTACTTATTTGTTGCGCCTGAGCATGAATGAATTATGTTTATTCCTTTGTCTATTACTAAAGTTCATTTTAATGAGTCATACTAAGCCTGATATTGTAGGTTACCTATTTGGCATGAAAGATAAGTTCATTTTACCATATGCACATTACAAATGTGTTTAGTTCATTGGCAAGAATTGTTTATGCATGGAGCCAAACAATTAATCTAGGTCACTAGTTTGTTTATCTTCATTAATGTTATATGAAGGATGAATTAAAGGAAAGAAGATTGAATACGACTTGCATAGAGACATACTTCATTGGCGATAAACACATGGGCACATTTCAACATTTAGACGGACTGGCCTAGGAACATACCAAACTGCTGGCGATGGGGAGGGATGCTTACTAGGTGTTGGTTCTTCATCACTGGGAAGAACCAACAACTAGCCCTCCACATCGTCTATTGACTAATGCATTTACTGGCCAATCCTCATGGTTGTCTAGGCATTGTAAATTATGAAACTAAAATAAATATTATTGTTGAGTAACGAGTTACCTGTTAGATGCTTCTCCTTGCCCTTCTCTCCTTGTCACCTCCTTCTCCCATGCTTCCCTTGGGGTGCCATTTTATACCTCTTGAAACCACACAATTCCCTTTGAAACATTCCATCTATTCTGGAGGTGACTGGGGAATGGACACATCCTTTCATCACTCACACTAGTTAAGACAAAACACATTTAAGCGGTAAAATAATTTATGCATTGAAAGAAAATATATATTTATGTACATGTATAGTTTATGTTTCTAATCATTTTCCATTGTCTACAAGGGAATATGACAATCCTCCCCCCTTACATTGTGTGTCCTCAAGCGATGTGGAGATTTGGGTGGTTGAAGATCTCTTCACCCTCCCATGTTGCATCCTCCTCCGACAACCCTTTCCATAAGATCAAGCATTCTAATATGTTTTTATTCTTTATTCTCCTTTCTCTTACATTTGAAAGGGCTTCTAGCTCTAGTGTTAATTTTCCCTCATCATCTAACGGAGGTAACTCCTTGCATGGGGATAGTTGCTGCCCTAATGTTTTTTTTAACCTAGACACATGGAATACATTGTGGATGTGGTTTCCTGGAGGAAGCTCATGTTCATATGCTACCTCCCCTACCTTCCTTGATATTGGGTAGGGTTCATAGAACCGTGGCCTCAGCTTCTTTGCCCCGCTAGATTTCAACAATGACTACTTGTAAGGCTGCAACCGTAGCAAGACTAAGTCTCCTATCTCAAATGATCTCTCAATACGATTATGATCAGCGTATATCTTTTGCTGATTTTGGGCTTGATGTATGTGGTCTTTTAGAGCCCTTAGGATGTCTATGCTTTCCTGAATAAAATCCTTGGATCATGGTACTTGACTTTTTGGAGTAATTGGTGATCCAAAAGAGGTGGTTTCATAACCATAAAGTGCTTTGAATGGGCTCATTTGGATCGACATATGATGTGTAGTGTTATAACAATATTCTCCTAAATGTAACCATTTGGTCCAAACTTTCTGCTGCCCAGTGACATAATTTCTTAGATATCCTTCAATCCATTTGTTGACAATTTCAATTTCTCCATCAGTTTGGGGATGATAGCTAGTACTCAGGGTGATACTAGTCCCTGTCATCCTGAAGATTTCTTGCCAAAATTGCCCCATAAACCAGTTGTCTCGGTCACTTATGATATTCTGGGGGAGCCCATGAAGTCTGAAGACTCCCCCAAAAAACACTTATGCTACTTGAGATTCTTGGAATTTGTTTGTTATAGCAAAGAAGTGTACATATTTAGTGAGGCGGTCCATGACCACATATATACAATCTTTTCCTTCGGCCTTGGGTAGGCCAGTGATAAAATCCATCGAAATACTTTCCTACTTTTGTTTGAGAATGGGAAATGGTTGTAGCAACCTGGTTAGGTGATTGAGTTCTTCTTTGTTCTTTTGGCACTATGTACATTCTTGTATGTATTTTTGGGCTTCCTTCTTAAGTCCTTTCCAAGAATACCGTTCTCTGATTTGTTTATATATCTTGTAGAACCCTGGGTGTCCTACCAATGGATTATAATGGTACTCTTTAACTATAACTTCCTTGAGTTTAGAGTTGGGTACCAAGTACACCCTGTCCTTATATAGGATAAGGTCCTCCACAACTTTGTATCCTGCATGACTTTATGGGTCCCTCAAGATCTCGCTAGCAAAAGGGTCTTTGATGCATTATGCCAAAAGATCATATTTCCAATCAAGATTTATAGAAGTTATGGTATTTATTTGTGGCTTCCTTGATAAGGTATCTACTACCACATTGGTTGTTCCTTTAACATATTCAATATCAAAGTCATAAGCTTGTATCCTGCTGACCCATTTTTGTTGCCTATCATTTAGATCCCTTTGGTTTAAAAAGAATTTTAGGCTATTATGATCTGTCTTTACATGGAATTTGGTGCAAACCAAGTATTGGCAGAATTTGGCTAGGGCATGCATGATGGATAACATCTCTTTATCATAGATGGGGTAATGCTTTTTTGTTCCTGTCAGCTTATGACTTTCGAAGGATATGGGGTGTTTGTTTTGCATGAGGACAACTACAATCCCTTCTTCGGAGGCATCACATTGTAGTTCAAAAGGAAGGGAAAAATTAGGGATCGCTAGGACGGGGCATGAATTCATAGCTTCCTTCAGACTCTCAAAATCTCTTTGGGTTGCTTCATTCCAAGCGAAAGCCCCTTTCTTATTTAAATCGGTGAGAGGGGTTGCCACTTTGGAGAAACCCCATACAAACCTTCCATAGTAACGACATAACCCCTTAATTGTGTGAGGGACTTAGGTCTAGGCCATTCTTTGATAGTGGATATCTTCTCCTCATGCTAACTCCCTCTGCATTAATCTTATTCCCTACATATAGGATTTCCTCCATTCCAAACTCGCATTTGGACAACTTTTCATAAAATGACTCTTTTTCTAGGATCCTCAATGTTTCCTCAATATGTTTGAGGTGCTCCTCCCAAGTTTTGTTGTAGATCACAATATCGTAAAAAAAAACTAGTAGAAATTGCCTTAGTTGCTTGCGGAAAGTATGATTCATACATGACTAAAATGTTGTTGGTGCATTGGTTAGACCGAAAGGTAGAACCAAGAATTCAAAATGTCCATAGTGACACTGAAAAGTTGTTTTGTGGATGTCCTCTTCCCTCATCCTGATTTGATGATATCCTGATCGAAGGTCGATCTTCAAGAAATATCTGGCTCTGTGTAGTTCATCTATCAACTCATCTATTCTTGGGATTGGGTACCTATTTTTTATGGTTTTCATATTCAGTACTCTATAGTCAATGCACATCCTTAGAGTACCATCTTTATTTTTAACAAGTACCACCGATGATGCGAAAGGGCTGGAACTAGGCTGGATGTGTCCCATAGCAAGTAGTTCCTTAATGGTTTTCTCAATTTCTTCCTTATATTTGTGAGGGTGACAATAAGGGGTAGTGATGATTGGTTTCACCCCCTCTTCCAATTCTATAGTGTGTTCAAACCCCCATTTGGGAGGCAAACCTTGGGGAATTTCCCCAAACACCCTTTTATATTTCTCCATGATGGGTTGGATGTCCACATGCATGGATTTCTCATGATTATTTCTCTTATCTAATATCATGCATTGGGCCACCAATTCTCCTCGCCCTTTTCTAAAAAAATTCTCCATTTTTTTACATGAAACCACCTTAGGACTACCATCAGGTAAGCCCTTGAGAGTAACTTCCTTCCCTTCATGCTAAAATCAGATTATTTGGTTTGGGAGATAAAACATGAAACATCCCAGTGAATAAATCCATGGAGTCCCCAATATGATATTTGTATTCAATGGTACCACATAGAGATCTTCCCTTACCAGATGGCTACCTATTATGAACTCCAACTTAGGTACCAACTTAGTGCATTGGACCCTTGCCCTTGTGGCTGTTGCTGCTTCGAACCCCTTAAAAATCTATGTGGGTAATTTATTCTACTTGACAACTCTTTCATCGATGAAGTTATGGGAGGCTCTGCTATCGACAAGTGTGACTACTTTCTTCCCTTTAAGTGAACTCTTGATTCTAAACAAGTTGTGTTTAGCAGCATGGGTGATAGTGGTAACTATGGCCTGATCTTATTCCCCCAATCTCATCCTTTTTCTAGGTGGCTCTTCCTCATCCTAATATGGTGAGCTTCTATTCTGTGAACCCAAGCTTGACATTTATGGCTCCTTCCTTCATAGGGTTTTAGGCATGTGAAACAAAGTCCCTTCTTTTTAAGGTCCTCCAAGGCTGAACACATATATCCCCTTTCTCTCTTTCCCTTTCAATAGGTACAAGACCTTACAATCCCTTCTTGATTGTGTTTACTATCCTTGGGTGGAGGTTTGGAGGAGTTGCCAAAGGGTTTGGTCTTGTCCTTGGGTGAGATTTCTTCAAATTTCATATCTTTTTGTATAGCCTCATCTAATGTTTGGGGTTCATGGGAACTTACTATGCTATTGATTGATCCCCTCAACCCTTCTATAAATAGGTAAGTAATCATTTCTTGTGTTAGACCCGATACCATCACTTCTAATTTCTAAAATTCTATGGAATAGATTTCAATAGTCCCCTGTTGCCTTAGTTGTGTGAGCTCTTGAAAGTACCACTCGGGATGCTTTTGGTCAAATCTTTTATGAGCTTTTGGGTGAACTCCTTATATGTGTTTATAAGTTGATGTCCTTGAGTGATGAGGCCATGGTGCCACCACTCATGGGAAACTCCAGATAGATAAAGTATAGCAAATTTAATGGCATTGGATTGAGTCATGGGGCTAAGGGATAAATAGGTATCCAATTTTTGGACCCATGACCTAATCAATACCTTTCCTTCCCCATCATAGTTGGGGATAGTCACCTTACTGAGTTTGTTTTGAATCTCTTTGTGGGCTGGAGGATGTCTTTTGTTATGACCAAGTGTCTTTAGTTTGGCATCACAAGTCTTTGAAGGTTACAAGATCTCGTAGTTCAAGATCCAACCCGTGGTAGTCTGCAAGGATCTGGTCTACATTTCCCATGTGTCTATCATGGTTATCATAACTTATTGGTGCTTCCTTGGGTAGGAATGAAGGTTGGGTGGACCTTGAGCTGGTGTCCTTTGACGGGGTGGGGTCGTGGTTTTCAGAATGATTGGATTGGGCTTCTTTGGTATTATGGTTACTTATGTTTGGGAGGGCCTGAAGGACCAATTGGTTGTTCCTCTCATTCTATTCAATGAAGGCCTGCATGGTTCTTTCAGTTTGTTCCCTCAGTGCTTGAGCGATTTTCTCCATGAAGGCCCTAAGTTTATTACTAGCCTCACTTATGTTGTTGGCTCCTTTTTTCCTCTCTTCCTAAGGCCCTACTGGTTCTTTGGCTTTGTTGCATCAACTATTTCCACAAGGTGGTAGGAAGGAGGCTTTGATACCACTGTAATGAACCTTCATTGTACCTACCTTTCCTTCCTGATAATTAGGGCCTGATCTATCCACCGAAGGTTTGATTTCGGGATAATTAAACGGATTTACAATTTCTTGCAACATTATAGATATTTCATTTTATATGTCAGTGGTAATATTAAATCAGTGAACTAATTATTGCAGTACAAAATACGTACACGACCTATTATAGACTTTGAGGACTCTCTAGGTTGGCTGGGCTACCCATCTAGACCCATCCCATCTCTTAGGGCTAATAGGGCCACCTGAGGATGGGCCCAACATACCCTTGGCTTGCACTCATTATCTTTAATGTACTAACAAATAGAGGATAACATGAAGATAATAAATGCCTACAGGAAAACATAGATTCATAACTATAGAATTTGCATTACTTGGTTAACATTTATCCATTATGTTAATTTGTAGGGGTTGATTCATGACGTTTGTGCCTAGTTACAAAAATATGACTATTATTAATTAGTATTCATTTTCTTTACTTATTTGTTTCTTTTGAGCATGAATGAATCATGTTTATTCTTCTGTCTATTACTAAAGTTCATTTTAATTAATCATACTAAACCTGATATTGCAAGTTACCTATTTGTCATGAAAGATAAGTTCATTTTACGATTTGCACGTTACAGATGTGTTTAGGTCATTGGCAAGAATTGTTTATGCATGGAGCCGATTTAGCAATTAATCTGGGCCACTAGTTAGTTTATCTTCATTACTATTATATGAAGGATGAATTAAAGGAAAGTAGATTGAATACGACTTGCACAGGGACATACTTCATTGGTGATTAACACATGGACACATTTTGACATTTAGATGGACTGGTCTGGGGATGTACCAGACTGTTTGCGATGGGGAGGGATGCTTACTAGGCACTAGTTCTTCATCACTGGGAAGAACCAACGACTAGCTCTCCACATTGTCTATTGACTAATGTGTTCACTGGCCAATCCTCATGGTTGTCTAGGCATCGTAAATTATGAAACTAAAATAAATATTATTGTTGAGTAACAAGTTACCTATTAGACGCTTCTCCTTTCCCTTCTCTCCTTGTCACCTCCTTCTCACATGATTCCCTTGGGTTGCAGGTTTATACCTCTTGAAACCACATGATTCCCTTTGAAACATGGCATCTATTCCGGAGGTGACTGGAGAATGGACACGTCCTTTCATTACTCACACTAGTTAAGATAAAACACATTTAAGTGGTAAAATAATTTGTGCATTTAAAGAAAATATATATTTATGTACATGTATAGTTTATGTTTCTAATCATTTTCCGCTATCTACACGGGAATATGACATACTTTCTCTCATAAGTACCCCCCATGAACTATGTATCCTTAAAATTATGAGTTAATTAAAACCGATATTAATTTACATTTTATTGCTCACTTCGATCACATGTTGAAGCATAATAATGAGTAAGTACATGATTTCATGTCTTGTTTAATTCACTTCTGGAACTGCGTTATGATTCCTCTATGCTTCACTATCAGCAATATCAATAAAGACTATTCTAACCAGTGATATAAGGGATGACCCCTGTGAGAATCTAGTTGTTTTCAAGATAGGGACATCCTTAGGATGTGGGGACTCCAAGGAAATGTCATGTTAGTCCACCACCACTGCAATCCATTACCACTATATGTTAGGTAATGTTTCTAGGATGTTCCCTTATTTTTGGTATTTCAAGGAGACAATGAGACATGTCCCTTGAAGGATGAGACTTTGAGTAGAGTTGATAGTGTCTTTCAAATGCACCAGAAACTCGTAGTCATCCCATTTTCCAAACAACTTAAAATATTTGATATTTTCAAAGAAAATCAAGCATTTGTTTTAATATTCATACCAACCCTAACCTTAATGGTTTATGAAACCTACCCAAATCCTAAGTACTCACCAAAATCAATAAATTAGGATCCCAAACTTCACTCCAAATTTGTCCTTTGGTTCTAACACCATGTTGAATCCTTGCCAGCATAAAAATATCATGGGTCATACAAAACATTCTTTTTTATATCCTTTCTATCAACATAATTTATCGAAAAATTCCTTACTTTGTGCAAGAAGCATACTACATTAAAACCACACCCTCTAAATCAAATCGACCTCTTTTTGTAGGGTCCATGATGGCAGTGATATTTCATGCTTTGCTCTTATGCCTTTTGACTATCAAAAAGACTATTGTGGCTACACATTAAGGTCTACAACAATATCTTGACTACCATCTTGTTTGAAACTTGTAGATAGTGGTGCTTCAAAAATGATCTTGCATCACCTTATGCTCATCTTATTGTGTTTTTGATTTAAGTCCTACAACCATTGCTTCTTCTATGCATTATAGTTGTTCTTCAAGAATGATCTTGCATCCCCTTATGTTCAACTTGTTGTGCTTTAATTGTAAATTGGAAGTTCTTGATTGCTCAATGTATTTTGGACTGTCTTTTGTTGTTGCAACCAAATTTTATTTTTTAAGACAATATTTTGGGCATTCTTGCAATTAGTGCAAACCACTGCCTTGACTATTCTTGAAGCTATGTCATTGTGGTATCTCATGTTTGATGAGCTTGAAGACAATTTTAACAAATCTACTCTATTGTCGTTATTCATATTTTATCATTGCTAGGTCTCTTGATTTCTTTCCTCTGTGATCCACTTCAATGCTTTCATATTATAGGAGTGTTATAGTTTTACCTTCTATGGCTATCATGTGCACCCATTTGACTACATTTAAACTAATGGGGTCTAAAATGTTCATTAAAGCCATTTACATTGTGGTTGTCAAACTATTTTGTTCTTTTTTTGCTCTCATTACAAACCTATATCACAAATATCTCCCATGGGGTTGACTTTTATAGTCTTTTCTTACTTAGACAAATACGAGCCATTCTACTTTGATTTATGTGTGCTCATTTTCTTGTGCCTAGACCAACACTGCTTTTCATGATTGTTGTTTTCATTGTGTCCTCTTCTTCCTGACAATGAAAATTAAATTGTCTAAGCTTTTGACAAGTTTATCTCTTGTAGACCATGTGTTCCATGGAACATGTCTACCAGGGTAATTATAATAATATCATAAAATATCATTTTTCCATTATATCTTGGTGGATTCTCATATTTTGTTGACACTATTAGCTTTAAGCTTGAGACCTTGCTAACTTGTTTTGTTCAATGGGGCTCTATCATATCCTTATGATGTTTTCCTTTAAAATATTTTTTCTTCCTTTTGTCATGCCAAAAATCATGTCTTCACATGATTGTTATACTTGTCTTCATTGTGACTGCCTTCGTCATGGAGTTTTGGTTGCAACAATGAATATTGTAATAAATATTTTATATTATAACAATGATCCTCATGAAACCTTCTCATTGTTCTCAATTTCTAGCTTTGTCTCTGTTACATAAATCTCTACAATATTTAGTATCTTGTAAAAACCCATTACGTTTAGTGTAATCATTAGGGGTTTGTCATTACTTCTTCTATGCCTAATCACAACAATCCCTACTCTTATATTCCTCTTTGGACTATATTTATTTTCATATACAGGGGTCTAATCCATTGGCTTCCCTTGTTTTGGGCTATGATAATTCCTTTTGGCTATCCCACTCTTTTCTTGTACTTAGGAATGCCATCAAAGGCTCTTAAGAATTCACTCCCTCCTAATCAAATGCTGCAACAATACCTTTTGACAAATATTTTTCTTATCTTTTTGTATCTTGGTCATCATGTTTAGGTTATTATTCATGAAGACTTATTGAATCTACTTCTCTTTAACTACTAAAACCCACTTATTCATTGTTTCTTATGCTTTTCTCTTTTCATACCTCAAGCTCAAAGCATTGTCAAATGCTGCAAGTCAGCTTTTTATAGCTCTTTCTCTGCTTTGATAGTTAATAGATCATTTGGTCCTTATTCATGATTACCACTACTCTTCTAGTCTTTTACCTTGCTCAAGGATGCTTGCTTGGGATTTGGCCTTCTAATTTCCCTCTATTTTCTCTATTCTTTTCACTAATCATGACAATCATGAGATTGTTGATATTTATGAAGGTGATGAGTTGTTATTCTATTACATGTAGTGTTGTCATTGTTTCCTTGACTATGTCTTTGATGACCTTGTTGTGCAAAATAATTTTAATTGTTCTTAAATGTTGACAGGAAAAGCTTGAAGATTGTTATGACTTGCCCTGTAAAGTGACTGTCCTTTGCACTTCATGTTCATGTTTTTTCATTGTTAATTGATGCTTGACTTTTGAGAATGCTCTATATATTTTCTATGGGAGACCTTTAGTATTTGCATGTGGATACTTTAAGATCATGGCTACTCTCTTGTGAATATTACTAAAACAATCACCCCTATAGTAACTTGACTTTTTGATAAAACTCGCAACAATTTATTGACTGTAAATTCATGGATCTTCATGCATACTTGATGAAGTTAGAACAAAACTAGACTTTGACATGAAGGATGGAAATATTTATAATGACCACACATCGAGTTCTTCAAAACTCATTATATATAAAAGTTCACCATTTCGCCCTTAAAATGATATCTTCACCTATACATTCCTTATATCATTTCTTTATTTGTGAGAATGGAGGAGGAATGCGTAGTGGACTTACAGATCTACATGATATGACAAAGTGTCTATGCCTTTTTTGGTGAACTGTTGTAAATTTCCCCATTTCTCTGAATTGTTCTAGTCGCCATGAGTTGTAATCTTCATGCAATCAAGAAATTGAACTCTAGGGTTTTTTCTTTAAAACTTTTAGTTTCTAATTTCATAGGCTCAAACTAACTCATTTGAAGTTAAGACTTAGTAAACCTAGAATGGAATGGAAAGAGTATGTGGAAAGAATTTGTTTTCTTTTTTTTCTTTTTTTTTTCCCTCCAAACATTTAGTTGGAATGTGCATTGAAGATTAGCCCCCTTTTTACCTCATGTTACTTATATTTTTTAGAAACACTAAGGTTTTGTCAAATTTCACACCTTTTGAAGTTTTGGTGTAAATTATGTCTCGTAATTACACTTTTAAGTTGACTTAGGATAATGCATTCATTGTAGTTTTCATATGAGACACTTAGGGAATTATGCATCTAGGGAAGATGGTTGTAGGAGAAATTCCACCTTTGGTGGGTGATCCACCTTTAGTGGAATATTATTTTATTTCTCCTACCTACCCTTGTATCTCATTGGGTCACATATCATGATTGTGTTCTCTCATTTCCCTATAACCTTTTCTTTATAAGAAATCTCATGTACATTGTACTTAGTTGATCTAGCTATTTGCATCATTGATGATAATACAATTTGTTCTTGTCTTTTTTGTTCTATCTTTCTTTTGTGCTATTCATTGGCCTCTAGATCTTGGCTTGCTATAGGAAAATTCTTACATTATATCAGAGCCTATAAGGTTCCATTCATAGTCATTTTTTGGAGAGATCTTAATGCATGCAAAGGTTGGCATCTTGGGAGATTTGTGGTGCAATACATTTTTGAAGCTTCCTAGGCCATATCTAACTCCACCATTGCATCTAAAAGGATGTTTCCATTAATTTTGACTACAAATATGCATATATTCTAGGTAAAATTATTTTAATAGCAAAAAAAAATTACCCCCTCCCCAATAACAACTTGCAAAATTTGTTTTTCAAAAATATTCCTTTTTTTGCATATTATATGAGAACTAGGTAAAATTTTGTGTATTGGGAAAATATCCATTTTGGCAACCGGTTTATGATCTCCATACCAAATCAAACATTGTTACCTATTCTCATATCTACATTGGGCATTAGTCACTAAAAATCAGCCAATTGTCAGTTCATAGACTATTGAGTTATTTTTTTGTGACAACTCTAATTTGCAAATCTAGTGGCTTATGTTGTTGACTCATGATTCTCTATTTAAATTGTATGTAATCCAATCCAATTGATAGTCCAGTTGGACATTTTGCATCTTGATGAGAATACAGTTTACTCTTGTTTGTTTTGCTCTCTCTTGCTTTTGTTCTATGAATTGACCTCTAGATCTTGGGTTTCTATAGGAAGATTCTTACATGTTATCAAAAACCCCCTCAAAACCTTTGAATAAGACCATAAGACCCATTAGAAGGATATTTTTGTCTTGAAAGCAAATAGTAGGTAACAAAAATAAAAACCATTATCAACATTACATTACTGGTTACTATATATTTTACCCATTATGATAATGTTTGAGCATTATGACATGAGACTATTGTTGTTAAATCTTCTAATGTAATTGAATCTTAAAATACTTGCATGTTGTGGTAGTATAGATTGGGCCACATTAGTAAGAATGTCTTAAAAACCATTTTGAATTAAAAAATTGCTAGATGGTTTTTCTTATTTTGATGAAATTCTTGATAAGACATAAGTCTGAAGTTTTCAGTAATTTTTAATATTTTAAAGCCTTAATTGAAAAGCAGACATATTGTAAAATCAAGGTTTTAAGCATTAATAATGAAGGAGAACATTATTCTAAGGAATTTGATGAATTTTGTAAGCATGCAGGAATTGTAAAACAAAAAAGTATTCCCTATACTCGAAAGCATAATGGAGTGGCAAAAAGGTTAAATTGAACAATAATAGAAAGAGCTAGAAGTATGTTAAGTGGTCCACAACTTGATAAATGTGTTTGGGTAGAAGCTACAAATATTGCTTGTTACTTGTTAAATAGATATCCTTTTAAGGCTCTTGATATAACACCTTATGAAGTCTGGACATGTAAGAAACAACCAAAAGAAAAAGACAAGAAAAAAATAGTTCATTTTAAAATTAAGAACGAAAGTGCACGTGGAGAAGAACAAACAGATGAACATGAGGATGAGGATGAGAAAGAAGAAGATGAGGGTTCAAAAATAATTATTGATCAAATTAAGGAACATGAAGAGGTTGAGAAAGACCAAGAACAACAAGAGCACCGTACTCATATTTACAAAAGGTCCACAAGGCAACAAAATCTAGTTGATAGGTATAGCCCTGTTATCCCCATTTTCAGCTATGGCACAAACATGGGATAACCTCTACAAATGTTTGTAAATTTTTTTATCCCATGTTCTCTAAGCATGAAAATCAAAGTGATTTTTTCACTCCCCTTTGTTAACATTTTAGTCCTTGTGAAAACATGGCGATCTAGGTCTAAGTCGTCAATTAAAAAATTGATAAAGTTCTCTTTTTACAGCACTTAGTTTTTATTTTTAAAGAGTATTTTCAGGATTGAACTCTGATTTTGCACTTGTTATCATGTCTAAGGTGCATTTTGGGGTTATAAACTTCAAATACACATCTTAGGTGCATTTGGGGTTTATAACCTCAAAGTGCACATTTATGTGGCATGAATTGCATTAAATGTCAAGTGTTTATAATGCACTCGGTTTCTTTTTCCTTCTAAATCTTTCCTTCTGCTTGTTCTAATCATTTTTGTGTCCTTCTTGGTGCCCTTTTTTTTATTCTTTTCCTCCATTGGTGTGAATTGGAACCTCATAATTTTGGCATTTTTATATCAGGTATGTCATTTGCTTTCATTGTTTCTGATTTACATTTTGGAATGTAAAATTCTTGCCCTAGTTTTAAATGATTTTAAGTTTTTTTCTTTTTCTCTATCTTTAGGTCATGTTTTAATATGCCAAAAATGCATACTAATTTCAATTTACCAAAATGATGTTGTTCGGGCTTATAAACTCAAGCTATGCCACTATGTTTTCTTTTCATATTTTATTGGTGTCATTCAGGTTCCTAAGCCTAAACAACACCGATAATTGTTGTATTTTCCTTGTGATACATGCCTAGCATGTAGTGTGGTGTTATGAGCTTGAACTAAAGTGATAAGCATGTAGTTCAAGTTCATAACATCGAACTACATGCTCGCTATTTTTTGTTTGCTTTTGAACTACCAAACTCGGTGTAGTTCAAAGTGGTAACTCTGAATGACACCACTCAATCAAAACATCATACTTCGATGTTGTTTGGAGCCACCACTTCAAACTATACCACTACACCAAAATACTTCCAAAATATTATACTTTGGTGTAAAATTTGGAGTGGTAATTCTGAACTACATCGATATGTTTACATTGCCCAAAATGGTGTAGGTTAGAGTTACAACTTCAAACCACATGAAGCCATGAGCTTTTACAATGTGTAGTTCAGAGTTGTAACTCTGAACTAAACCGATTCTCCGAACCAAGCTACACCAAAGTGCATTTCAAGGTTGTAACCCCAACCACATGATCACACCAAAAATATAAGGTGTAGCTTAGGTTTACAACCCTGAACTACACCATGTCTCTTTTCCACTTATAATAAGTGTAATTCGGGTTTATAAACCTGAATTACATATAAAAAAAATTTAGTCCCAAGTGTAAATCGGGTTTATAAACTTGAATTACACATTTTCACATTGAGATTCCAAAAAAGAGCTAAGTGTGAATCGGTTTATAAACCCAATTTACACCATTGCATTTCAAAGTTAAGATTGGGGTTTCTAAACCCAATTTTGTCATAAAAAATACCCTCCAAGCCAACTATTCCAAAATGAAGAATGTCTCATGGATTTTGTTTTCAAGATATGATGGTGGTTTTCTTCTAACTTTGGAAGGATTTTTCTACCCAGTGTTGTTGTTTTAGTTCCTTAACAGATGACAAAGCCATCTCCTGGCAAGAGAACCATGAAGTTTAAAAAGAAAGATCCACATCCTATTTTTTCACCTTCTTTAGTATCATCTAACATTGACAACATTAGAGATACTGAAATAGGTCATGTGGACTTGGAAGAATTTTTCAAAAGGGTCAAAGTGCCACCTCAATACTATAAGTTGGAGTCTACCATTAATAGTGGTATTCACTTGGTTTCAACTTTTCCTATGTCTACACAAAATCCAAAGTTTGTGCTTGTAGTGGCCAAACATTTTGATCTTGAGAGAAGAAGTGTTAAAGGTATAGATAGTAAAAACATCATCAGGTTGGATAAATATTTCTTTGACACTATCTTCAAATTTCTAAACATTGATAGATATAATAACATGGATATGTAGACAACTCAAGCCTATTATGAGAAACACTCAGATATGTGTCAAAGAAATATGAATGATAATTGGTTGAAGAATCCAAGGCCGACCATTCCTAGATGGCCTAAGACCTTTCATCATAGTGATTTCATTGAGGAAGTTAATAATTTTATTACTCTTCTCAGCAAAGTAAAGGGTCTTCCTATCTCCAATACATTCATGTCATTGGGTAGAACAAAGAAAAGATATACTAGGGAAAACAAATAAGTGATGCACTATGTGATCAGCTCACCAAGGTACCTATCACTTTGAACTTTTATATGACTTCCTACTTGGTGTATCTTGCAACATCAATGAGGCATTTTCTAGGTTTGTCCATAGAACGAGATAGAAGACAAGTTCCAGTCCATGAATACTACTCTCAGCTAGTTCTAAAGAACAACTTACATTATTTTAGGAGAGTCAATGATGCTTTCTTCTATCATTACATAAGTATTCTTAACAAAGACTATCAAAAGAAGAGAGTAGTAGATGAATCCTAGGATGTGGTCAACTAGTATGGATGTATGTTTCTACAATTATTTCCTACTTTAACCTACCTTAGGATAAGATGTTTTGATGATCAACCCTTCATTCTTCCAAGATATCCTTCCAATAAAATTATTCTCATGGATTTAGCTTGACAAATGGTTGCAGTTCATGAACAACATTCATGCTCTCACAAGCCTAGTTTCAAATTCACCTTGACCATTGGGAGGTATTATATTTCTTCTATCTACAAAGCCTAGGAAATGGATGAAGAAATGAGAAGTGTCACAATGAGATTCTTCAAAGCCAAGAAAGATTTTGATTATAGGGGAATGAAGAATAATTTGAAAAAGAGCTACACTCATGTGTATTGCATAAAAGATATCTAGATAGATTGTTGAACTAGAGAAGATATCAAAACAATTGGCTTCTGTCATCTTAATTTGGAGAAAATTGAAAATATTAATCTTCTAGATATCCCTAAAGTAATGAAGGATGGTGGAGATATTTTGGATGTAGTTTATGTGGATGAAAAGATTGCAGACACACCATTGCAACTCATACAATGGTACCAAAAGGAAGTTACTTCCATAAGAGCTATATTCCAAAACACCCTTGTGAACACCAATTTTTGGTTGTCACAAAACGGTATTCAATTAAAGTCATTCAATACTAGGTTAGAGGATGATACAATTGGACCTATTTGTAAGACATTGGAACTTAGAACTAAAAATAGGCAAGATCCTACAACTCCACAGAAGGCTCCTAAATACAAATTTACTATGGAAAGAGTAAAAGCAAATATCAAGTTGAGTCTCAAGTTGCTCAACATGAAAAATAATCTAAATTAGGAGAATTAAAAGATGAGCCTATTGATGAAGAACAATCTGAGGAAGAACTACCAGATGAGGAACAAGAAGAAGAATGTGATGAAGAGAGATTACCAGGGAATATTGAAGCTCCTCAACATGAGGATACACAAGGATCTACTCCTCGGGTAACAAATATTGTTCTAGCTACTATACCCCCGAATTTATACTTCTAAGTTTGTACCTTCTGGTTCTACCATTTTATATACTCTGGTAGCAACCAGTGTGGTTATCAATACAATTCCATCTTATACCACTAGTGAGTTGGCCTTAGATACTCCACATAAAAATATTGAAAATGTATTTTCTTCCTTCCCAAATTTGTCAAAGTATCTACCACTATGCTTGATGACTTTAACAAGTTCATGTCTGAAACAACACATAATCTGAATGTTTCTACTATAGACATTTCATCTATTGTTCTAACTTCCACTTCACCTATTGTAACCACTGCCATCCAAAGACATGAAACTCCATCCTAGACAATGGTTGCAAGGGATGAAAATGATTCTTCATTACCACCTTGGTTTCTCTCAAACACTCCTAAGAGGAAGAAACAATCCATATCTCTAGATGAATTCAACTTCAACTAGTTGGTTCCAATAAAATCTAAGACTACGAAGACATCTAAGACTCTTTCTTAATCAAGGTGAATAATTCCAAGAACAAATATGTTGAGATCATTGTGCCTCCTCTAGACACAGACATTGATAAAATACAACCTACAAATTATGTCATCAACATGATTGAAATGGGAAAACAAACTCATGAAGTTACTATAGAACATGCTCAATTAGCTTTTGATACAATTGTAGTGAGGTATAATGAAGAGAAGATCAAGAAGGAAAAACTTAAGGCACAAGTGGAACAACTCACTATGGTGTTGACAAAAATAATAGTCTTCAAAAGTAATTGAGCTAGTAACTTCATCAGTTGATGAAGAAGTGATAAAGAAAGCATAATGGGTCACTTCATGAACTAGGGCAATTGGTGAATGGATGGATAAGATATTAAGTCGAGGAACACATCTCCCAAGATTTGTAGTCACATTGACTAATAATTTGAAAAGTGTAAAGTTAGAAGTGGACAAAATACTAAATCTTATCTCATAGGAGCTGCAAACATAGGAAAAGAACTTCAATGTTTGGTTGAATCTAGAAGACTTTGATTTACAATTCCTAGTTGGCAATGGAGTGTTTTCCAACCACAATATCTACATTGAGCAGTAGGAGGCATTGGAACATCAGATGAATACCTGGAATTAGTCATCAAAGATATGTAGAAGGCACAGAAGGAGTGTATAGATAAGAAGGAAATTGTAGGGAAAACATTAGAGTTTCCATGTACACTCCTAGATAAAAATCAAGGGATTATTCATGTAGATACAATCATCAAGGAATTTAGTTTATTTGTTAGTCCAGAAGTTGATAAGGAGGATTTTTCCATATCCTCAATTGATAAACTATTAGATCGAAAAGTCATTACAGATAACATAGGATCTCTCCTAAAGAAACATAGGAAATGTTATATTTACTTAGGAGATTCTATTACTTAGGTTAAGGTTATCACTAGCCATACTCAAAGTCCCGATGAGTCCCAGATGAAGGTTGCTTTGCAAAAAATTGAAGAATTCCTAAAACAAGATCAAAATGAACAAGAAGTGCCATAGGACACTTAGTAAATTTTCATGCTTTCTAGTTTAGGTGCATTTTTATAGTTGACAATTGACACTTCAAGTGGAATTTTGTATATACATTTTTGCATGAAGGATTGCACAATTCCTAAGTCAAATAGGACTTTGCTTTTGAAAAAGTCAAAGTTAGTTGTACTTTTCCTATTTTTTCTCATATACCCTCACATATATATATGAGGGTGGTCATTGTAAATAGGGATCTTTTAGAATTGCAGTTAAACTATGTTGAATTGTGTAGCATTTTGAGACTTTGTGATTATTTTTGTGAAACATCTTTTCGAGTGAGTAAAGGAGTAGTTTTTTCTTCAAACTTTGTGTTGAAGTATTATTTCATATGAGTGCAATGTTCTTATGTCAGTGCAATTATATGACCTTGAGTTTATTTGAAGTATGTAATTATTGTTGTGAGTTTTAAAAGAGATTTGATTTTGATATCTGCAAGTCTTTGAGCTACAATATCAAGTTTGGAAAAAAGAAGTTAGAGTCAAGAGATAGGAAATTTTGATAAGTCTTTGAGCTACAAGTTTTCTCTCTCATATGTTTTAGGTTATATTATATTTGAAAGTATTTGTTCTTCAATATAGTATTATCTTTGTTATTAGAATTAGATAAGAAGTTGTGAAAGTCTTTGTGCTACACGAGTTCTTAAATTGTATAAATTGTATTGGTACATTCTTAGGTTGTTCTTTAGTTAAACTTAACTCTTTATTGGTAATTATTGCTCATGCTAGTGTCTTGAAAAGTTCCAAATATGATGAGAGGTAGAACCCTTTATTTTGAAGAAAGAGAATAAGGAAACATTCATTCTGAACAAAGAGAATTGAATGATTGTAACACCCTTGGATAGAATAGATAGTTGATTTTAAAATAGATACTAGTTCCCTAAGTGGAAAAGAAGTAAGATGAAAACCTCCACTTTGTGAGGAGAGACTTAATCTCACACATTGTGGCTAAAACTCACATTTTGTAAACCTTTCTAGTTTACAAAATTTTCAACCAACAAGCCCACTAGATTTTCATTGTATATTATCTTTATTAATTATTGATGATGAACCTAACTCCTGTAGGGAATATATCTTAGTAGATGATTGTGATTATTAGCAACAAGTCATGTGAGAGGAGATGATAAATCATGTGATACATGGGATCTTGTTCATTTTATCAAGGCAAGGAAGCTCATTGGTTGTAAATGAGTCTACAAAAAGAAATTTGGAGCAGATGGCTCACTAAAAAAGTACAAAGCTAGGCTAGTAGCTAAGGGCTACTCCTAGAGAGAGGGAGTTGATTTTGGTTATATTTTCTCTCCTATTGCTAAGCTATCCTCTATTAGATTTATTTTATCCATTTATATAGCTAATAATTTTGAGATTGAGCAATGGATATTGATGATGTGTAAAATTAGTGAAAATTCATTAAAATGAATCACACAAACATCCAATGAAGCATTTCATGAAACGGTAAGAACACAAATAAAACAATTAAAACACTCCCTCAAACTGCCTCATTGATCTATATTCTTGAGGACCTTATGTGTTCATATGATGGCTCTTAGATGCATGATATTTATAAAGCGACAACTCAAGAAATGAGAATATGATTTAATGCTAAGATCTACAATGATATGCAATGTAATTCTAAACTATTATGCAAAATGCAATGAAATCCATGCTTAAAATTCCAAATGATACCATGGTAAGATAATTAAAATGCAAAGATAAGTATAGTGCAAAAGATGATTGTTGAGATTGTTGAAAAATGCTAAGAATGCTAAAGATGCTAGGGGGCTCTCATGACTGAAATGAGGACCATTTATAGATATTTCAAGGCCAAGACTGAGGTGGCACAAATCAACGATCAAGATTCGATATGGAGATATCGAAGATTAAGAATGAAGAAGTTGGAGAAGAGGTTGAAGGAGAAGACACATGCCATTGTTGGAGAGACAAGTGTCAAATAATCTTCACCAAGTACCCACAAAGAGGCAAGTGGCAAGGATAGGAGGGACAAGTGGAAAAAGTTCCATGTGGCCTCAAGGGAGGATGCACAACCCATAGGAAGTTAGGATGAGATGGTTAGAGAGGATAAAATTGGTTAACCTATGGTTAGGATAGGGGTGGGTTGGTTAGAAGAAGGTTAGGTTAGTAAGTGGTTAGGAGTTAGGATACATGTGTCCAATTTGAATTAAAAATTCAAATTTAATGGGGAGAGAATAATTAAATAAAAAAATTCCTTAAATTCAGTTATTTAATTAGGAAATAGAAGAAATAGAATCAAAGTGGGATGAATTAGGAAAAATGAACTATATAAATGAATTATTAAATTTATTTATATAGTAGAAGAATAAATACTTTAATTAACGTCCTAAAATTGCACCCCTTGCAATTTTTGACTACATTTGAGTCATCGCGTTAGTGTTTGCGCCCCTCAGCCTGATCAGAGACCTGAATATTCTCATGCGCATAAAAAATACATTGCAATTCAACCCTGCACTTTGCCTGCACCTTGATCCTACCCCAAAATAGGGTAGGACCAGGGCGTGGTGCCATGGGATCCCCTATTTGGGACCCATTTTGAGGCTCCTCCCTTGTGCTCATCTCAAATCAAAGTGGGAAAATCCCCCCTATGTTAGCCTGGATCAGAAAATCAATCAGTTAAACCCACTAGAAAGTATATAAGAGGGATTTCCCCTCTCATTTGACATCCTATCAAAGCCTATCAAATCTATCATCAATCATTATCAAGCATCTGAGAACTCAAGAGATCAAGCATTCAAGCATTCAAGAGCAATTGAGCATTTTTAGTCTTCCCTCAAGCTTTGGAGCAACAATAGAGACAAGATTTCAAGCATTGAAGATGAGATCGACATTCTACTTCATGAAACCTTAATTCCATTTGGAGGCAAGGAAAACTTCACAAGGATGTATAAGCACTTCAATTTCATTCAATTCAACATCCCCTCAAAGAGGAGGATTTATACTTTTAGCCATTTTATTTACATTATTTCAACCACTTGCTTAATTCCAAAATTGAGGTTTGATCTGAAGACAAACCCCTATTTCCAACACATTTCCCTTTCTTTTTGTGTGCAAGAAATAGATGCACAGTTGTACTTCTAGAATTAAGCTTTATTTGCAAAGACGGAAAAACCCTTTTCGATGCATGAAAATTTTGGAAGACCGATAGGAGGGCGCCCTTGTTTGGACACACGGTCCCTGCAACTTTTGCCGGATTTCACAAAGTAGCTCTGAATCATCTCAAACTTCTTAGATTTAGGTGCATGACTGAATCCCGAATCTATAGCTCATTGTTTTTTGCATACTTTGTCTCCATTCTCAGCACTTTGTACTAATTTAATCAATCAACTTAAAAAAGAGGGTTAATTCCATTCCCATCTACTTAGTATTCAATCCTTACATCCTTTGGGATTGGATCTAGTAGATACATCCCCCTCTTTTGAATGTAAAGTCCCCCAAGTGAAAATTGAACCTTAGTTAAGTTCCCACCTTTCCTCTATGTGGATAATTTGGCTAAGGTTCCCAATTTTCCACTTTACACTTTGTATTTAATTAATTATCTCCAGATCAAAATTTTAGTGTATACAGATATTAAAACTACTTTTTTGCATGGAGACTTAAACGGGAAAATTTGTATACAACAACCTAATGGATTTGAGGTAAAAGGAAAGTAACACTTGGTTTGTAGGTTAAAAATATATATTTATGATTTAAAACAATCTCCTTAAATATGGTATCAAAAAATTGATTCATTTGTGAGGAAATTGTGTTTTACTAGAAGTGAAGAAGATCATTGTTTGTATATTAAATGTATTGATGATCATAGCCTCATTATTGTCTTATATGTTGATGATATGCTACTTATCAGTAATTCTAAGGGAATGGTTAGTGACCTAAAAGCTCAACTCTTAGGAGCATTTGATATGAAGGATTTGGGAGTTGCAAGATATATACTTGGTATGGAAATCAAAATAGCCTAGGTAAACAAAATGCTTAGGTTGTCACAGGTTAAGTATGTTGGCACTATTTTGAATAGATTTAGTATGCAAGATTGTAAACCAATAAAAATTTCTTTGCAGGTTGGCACTAAGATTTCATTACATATGTGTCCTAATAATAATGATTATTTAGAGGATATGTCTAATGTGTCTTATTGTAGTGTTCTAGGAAGCCTAATGTATGTAATGGTTTGCACTAAACCATATATATCACAAGTAGTAGGGGTTGTATGCAGGTTTATGTCTAACCTTGGTAGAGAGAATTAGAATCATGTTTTAAGGGTGTTTCTATATTTGAAAAGAGCTATTGATTATTGTTTATAATATTATAAGACTAATAGTATGGATAAGACATTGGCCATATAGGGATTTGTTGATAAAAATTGGCAATTGACTTGGATAGTCGAAGGTCTGCAAGTGGGTATGTGTTTACTTTGTTTAGAGGAGTTGTAAAATGGATAAGTAAGAGGCAACCAATGGTTACTTTATTAACTACTAAATTAGAGTGCATGGTTGCTACCCATGTTTATGAGGTAGTATGGTTACATAGATTGTGTGTTGGTATTGGTTTTGATTGCAGGACAATTCAGATTGGTTGTGATAGCTAGAGTGCAACTCATTTAGCTAAGAATCATATATGTCATGCACAAACTAAGCATGTGGATGTTGTTGTCAATTTGGAGGAATTGATTATGTGTTACATTGATGTCAACACTAGCTGTTTTGTTGTCTATAGGGTTTCGGTAGAGTGGTTGGATTATGATGTTGATATGGAGATCTTCTCTGGTATGTTCCGACTTGTGGAATTGGTTTCGATTGGTTATTCATGTGTTCTTGATGCATATCACATTCAATTGGTTTGGGATTTGATGATTCGGATGCTATCATTTGTTTTAGTAAGCCTTTTGGTTACCGTAAGGGTTTTACCAGCAGAGCTTTGTTGAAGATCTTTTGATGAATCTGATAAGTGGTTGGTACAGCCTCTAGAAGGTTATCAAGATGTTGATGGTTATCATGTTCGTGTTCCAGTTGATCGGTGGTGTTTGCATTTAGGACCAGACCTATTCTATCTTACTCTACTAGGTTATGGATCGGTTTATGTAAGTGTTGGTTGATGCTCCAAATGCATTACCGGTTGGATTTATTATTTGGTTTATGTTGTTTCGGTCTTAGGATAACTTGGTTTATCATTGGTTTGTGAGATTATGTAATGGATTTATTGTATTATCTTTTAAGTGGCTGACCTAATTGCTTAGGTCATGGGTTGGTATAAATATGATGTAAGATCTCTTTATAGATAATGTGATTAAGGTTATGGGATCATCTGTGTGCGAATAAAGTTGTAATCATATGCAGAGGTTTTGGTCGATCATAGGTGATCTAATTGGGTTTGTGTAAGAGGTTTAAGACCTCTAGTATTGAGCTTAACCAAAACTGTACTCATGCATAGGAGATGCTATTCTTGCAGTTCATTCATCTTTCTGGATTTCTTTTGTAGTCAGTGAGGCTCCTTTAGTGATGAGAAGTGCACTCTAGGTTGTTGGTGTTCCTGCATGTGCAGGCCCATCTTATTGTAATCACATACTTACTACAAAAGTATTATCTGACTGTGGGTAGGCTTCCCACTATGGTTTTTCCCTTTACCGGGTTTTCCACGTACAAATCCTAGTATTATGTGTTATGGATGGTTGGTAATTGTTCTATGATTTATGTTTGTGCTTAATTGTTATATCTACTATTCTGGTATTTGGTTTATGCATTCCAGTAAAAGGTTTTGTGTGCTTAAAGTTTTATAATCTGTTGACAACTGATTCAACACCCCCCCCCCCTCAGTTGTCCACCTGTTATCCTAACAATTGGTATTAGAGCTTAGTCCTCTCTGTAGAAGCTTAACCGCTTGAGGAATATCCTATGGCAACTAATAGTTTATCTGCAGCTGTTTTCCAGAGAGACGCCCCTAAGCTTGATTCAACAAATTACAGAGTATGGAAGATTCAAATGGATACTCATTTGAGATGTATTGGGAAAGATATTTGGGAGATCACTGAGAAAGGCTATACTCCTTATAATCCGACATCTGGCAATCCTCCTCTGGTAGACTTGGATAAGAACATTGAAAATGACTGTAGAGATAGAGAAGCCCTTTTGAGTGCACTTTCTGATCAACAAATAATGGGATTTGTGATCAACAAATAATGGGATTAACTGACCAATTATTTGCAAAGGCTATATGGGATAAGTTGGAGACTCTGAATGAAGGTGACCCTAATATTAAAATTGCTAAACTTGATGGTTACCAAGTAAGGTATGAGAACATGAAAATGGAAGAAGATGAAATGATTATTACTTTTATGGAAAGAGAATGAAATTGTTATGGGAATTCAGTTTTGTAGTGGATCTCTAAGCAAAGATGAGATCATTTCTAAAGTATTGAGAGCTTTGCCACCGACTTACAAGATGAAGGCGACTGCAATTAATGAGCTGAGAACAATGTCTAATACCTCTGTCAACAGGGATACTTTGGTTGGAAAGTTATCTACTTTTGCGCTTGAAGAATTTGGTCCTCAAGGAGCTACAAAGATTCAATCTTCTTTTCATACATTTGCATCATCAATGAATAAGAGTGATTGGAAAGCTTTATATGCAAAAGAACTAGAGGAAATGAAGAAAGAAGATGATTAGTTTGAGCAACTTGAAGCCCTATTTGCTAGAAGAGTACCTAAAGGTCTGACAGGAAGTAAGTATGAAGGAAAAACACCTTTTAAATGTTTTGCATGTAATAAGATAGGTCATTTTGCATCTAGATGTCCTGAAAAGAATTCAAGATTTGAGGAGAAAGATAGAAGATCTTTTAGGCCTAGTCATGATTATCATAACAGGCATAAGTACAGGAGGAACAAAGACAAGTCATGTTACTATGTAGATGAGGAAGGTGTGACTAATTCTGATGATGAACTGATACAAGATTCAGCTAGTGGATCTGTCAGTGGAAAGGAATGGGTATTTTTTGTTATCAAGGAAGATGCTCTGGCAATTGTTATTCAAAATGAGGAAAAGGCCCTTGCTACTAAAATTGAAGACAAGGATGAATGGGTGATAGATAGTGGTTGTTCACATCATATAACTGGAGATAAAAGGAAGTTTCTATCTTTGCAAGAATTTGATGGTGGTCTGGTTAGATTTGGAGATGACAAAGCATGCATGATCAGAGAAAGAGGAACTATATCATTGGATGGTAAGCATAACACTAATAATGTTTATTATGTTGAAGGTTTAAGGCATACTCTTTTGAGTGTAGGATAGTTGGTGGATAAGGGATTTCAATTACAGTTCAAGGATGGAAAATGCAAAATCGTCAACAGATCTGGTTTGGAGATTGCAACTGGTACTCAGACTAAAGGTAACATCTTTCATTTGAACTCCAGTGAGAAGACATGTTTGATTGCACAAGTTGATGAGATTTGGCTATGGCATAAGAGGTTGTGTCATGTGAATTTTTATTGCATTGTAAATATCAATTCAACTAAGGCTGTTAGATATATACCTAAGATTGTGAAGCCCTATAATCTGGTATGTAAGGAATGTCAAATGGGAAAGCAAGTTAGAACTTCTTTTAAGAGTATACAAGCTAAATATAATGATGTTCTTGACCTTATTCATACTAATTTGTGTGGTCTTTCTAGAATAGAAATTTTTCAGGGTGATAGATATTTTATGCTAATCATTGATGACTATTCTAGAATGATGTGGGTTACTTTTCTAAGGGAGAAATCTGAAGCTTTTGAAAAGTTTAAGATCTTTAAAGCTAAAGTTGAGATAGAGATAGGGTTGAAGATTAAATGCTTAAGGTCAGATCAGGGTGGTGAATTCACATCTACTAAATTTAACAGTTATTGTGAGAAGTATAGGATAAGGAGATAGTTTTCTGCACCCCAAACACCTCAGCAAAATAGTGTTGTGGAAAGAAAGAACAAAACTATCTTGGATGCAACTAGAACTATGATGATGGAAGCTAATATGCCTCATATCTATTGGAGAGAAGTTGTGAGCATGACGATATATACACTCAAAAAATTTCATATCAAAGGAGACACTGATAAGACACCTTATGAGTTATGGTTTGGTCATACACCTACAGTTAAGTATTTCAGAATCTTTCGTAGTAAATGCTATATCAAAAGAGATGATTCCTTTTGAAAGTTTGATCCTAGATGTGATGAAGGGATATTTATTGGTCATTCTAATGAAAGAAAATCCTATAGATATTATAACAAAAGATTGCAAAGAACCTGGAGAGTGCTAATGTCAAGGTGGATGAGCAGTACAAAGGTCAAATCAGAACTTATGAGAGAGAACCGGAAGTGGAGATGATCATAACTAAACTGGTAGCACCTATACCAGAACAAAATGTTGAACCAGTTACCCCGGCAATATCAGAAAATTCAACAATAACTGAAGATAAAAGTAGAGGAATAGAAAGTGAGAAGACTCCTAGGTATGTAAGGTTAAATCATTCAGAAGATCAGATCATTGGAGACAAGAACAAAGGATTAATGACAAGAAGAAGGTTGGCAGCTGATGAGGTATGTTTAATTTATCAAATTGAACCGACATCAGTTATTGAAGCTTGTAAAGATGAATGTTGGATGAGATCTATGGAAGAGGAACTAGATCAGATAGAAAAGAACAACACATGGAATTTAGTTCCCCGACCTAAAAATAATAATGTTATTGGAACTAAATGGGTCTTTAGGAATAAATTAAATGAGGATGGACAAGTTGTGAGGAAAAAGGCTAGATTGCTATGTAAAGGATATTCTTAGAAGGAAGGCATTGATTATGATGATACTTTTGCTTCAGTAGCTAGGATTGAATTTGTGAGATTATTTCTTGCTTATGATGCCCATAAGTATCACAAGGTTTATCAGATGGATGTTAAGTGTGTATTTTTTAATGGAGATCTTGAAGAGGAAGTTTACATTAAGCAACTTGGTGGATTTTCACTTTTAGATGACAAAAACTTGGTTTGCAGGTTAAGGAAATCTTTATATGGATTGAAACAAGCCCCTAGACCTTGGTATGCTAGATTGGACAAATATCTTTTGAATCTTGGTTTCACTAAAGGTAATGCTGATAGTAACTTATATTACAAGATCACTGATGATGACATATTGATTGTTGAAGTCTTTGTTGATGATATCATATTTGGAGGTGAGGAAAAGTTATGCATGTAATTCTCTGATAATATGAAGAATGAATTTGAGATGTCTATGATTGGGGAGATGAAATTGTTTTTAGGTTTGTAAATTACTCAGACTGATAAAGGTATTTTCATTTGTCAAACTAAGTATGCTAGAGAGTTGTTGAAGAAATTTGGTATGGAAAATTCTAAACTGGTTGGTACCCTTATGGTTACAAGTGAGAAATTGACAAAGAATGATGCATCAGCTCCAATAAATCCTACAAGGTATAAATATATGATTGGAGGTTTTCTATATCTGATTCAGACTAGACTGGATATAATGAATGCAGTTTGTATTGTATCAATATATCAAAGTGATCCAAGAGAGAATCATGAGAATGCAGTGAAAAAGATTTTCAGGTATTTGCAAGGAACAACTGAGTATGGTTTGTGGTATCCTAAAAATGATGACTTTACACTATGTGCATATATAGATGTAGATTAGGCTAGAGATGTTAATGACCATAAAAGCACATCTAGTGGAGCTTTCTTTCTTGGAAAGAAATGTGTTTCATGGATCAACAAGAAACAGTCATGTACTTCTTTATCTACTATTGAAGTTGAGGATGTTGATGTTGCTACTAGTTGTACACAAGTTCTATGGATGAAGACAATGTTGAAGGATATAAGGTAGATTGTAATGAACTGGTAGTTATTCACTGTGATAACTCTACTACTATTGACATATCAAAGAATTTAGTATTTCATTCTAAAACAAAGCACATTTCTATCAAGTATAATTTTCTGACGGAGAAGGTGGAAGAAAATGAAGTCAGACTAGTTTATGTGAACACTAAAAAGAAGATTGCAGATATCTTGACTAAACCTTTTCCTAAGGAATCATTTGAGTACTTCAGAGACAGATTGGGAGTTTTTGCCCCTCTGATAGAGACTTGAGTGTTGTTGATTGGCATTAGTCTGGCATGCATTATCAGAACTATCATTCATTCTATATTGATGTGTTGGTGCTACTACTCAGGGGGAGTAGTCATCTTTGTGGTTTAGATGATTTATGAATTTTCTCTTATGTTTATGTCATATTTCTAGCATTGATGTCAAAGGAGGAGAGATATTTATGTCAAAAATAGAACTTAATAGGGATATCATTCACAGGGGGAGTTTGGTCTGTTGGTTCAGAACTTCATTGTCATATCATTTTGGGGAGATTGTTGGATGTCTTCCTTTGGGGGAGACTTGTTTCAAAATTTCTTCACACTTGGATGTTTTTCACATCTAGTGTTGCCATCAATGCCAAGGGGGGAGATTGTTGGCAATTTGGAGGAATTGATTATGTGTTGCATTGATGTTTGTCATTGATGTCAACACTAGTTGTTTTGCTATCTACCGGGTTTCGGTAGAGTGGTTGGATTATGATGTTGATCTAGAGATATTCTCTGATATGTTTCGGCCTATGGAATTAGTTTGGATTGGTTATTCATGTGTTCCTGATGCATATCACATTCAGTTGGTTCAGGATTTGATGACCGGATGCTATCATTTGTTCTAGTAAGACTTTTGGTTACCGGTAAGGGTTTTATCGGCAGAGCTTTGTTGAAGATCTTTTGATGAATCTGATAAGTGGTTGGTGTGGCCTCTAGAAGGTTATCAGGATGTTGATGGTTATCATATTCGTGTTCCAGTTGATCGGTGGTGTTTGCATTTAGGACCGGACCTATTCTATCTTACTCTGCTAGGTTATGGACCAGTTTATGGAACGTGTTGGTTGATGCTCCCAATGCATTACCGATTAGATTTATTGTTTGGTTTATGTTGTTTCAGTCTTAGGCCAACTTGGTTTATCATTGGTTTGGGAGATTATGTAACAAATTTATTGTATTATCTTTTAGGTGGCTGAACTAATTGTTTAGATCCTGGGTTGGTATAAATATGATGTAAGATCTCTTTGTAGATAATGGGATTAAGGTTATGGGATCATCTGTGTACGAATAAAGTTGCAATCATATGTAGAGGTTTTGGTCGATCATAGGTGATATAATTAGGTTTGTGTAAGAGGTTTAAGACCTCCGCTATTGAGCTTAACCGAAACTATACTTAGGCATAGGAGATGCTATTCTTGCAGTTCATTCATCTTTCTGGATTGTATTCTAGATTTCTTTTATAGTCAGTGAGGCTCCTTTAGTGATGAGCAGTGTGCTCTAGGTTGTTGGCCTTCCTGCATGTGCAAGCCCCTCTTATTGAAATCACATACTTACTATAGAAGTATTCATCTGACTATGGGTAGGCTTCCCACCATGGTTTTTCCCTTTACCAAGTTTTCCACGTACAAATCTGGTGTGTCATGTGTTATGGATGGTTGGTAATTATTTTGGGGTTTATGTTTGTGCTTAATTGTTATATCGGTTATTCCATTATTTGGTTTATGAATTCCTTGAAAAGATTTTGTGTGCTTAAATTTTTATAATCTATTGACAACTGATTCACCCCCTCCCTCTCAGCTGTCCACCGGTTATCCTAACAGATGCATAGTACCATTTTTTCTTGAGTTGATTGTAATTAGAAAAATTGAGTTGAAGAAAATTGAAGCTCAAGTGAATGTTAAATATTATCTCACCAAACCTGTGATTACCAAAAATTTTACTTGGCATAGAAAGGCCATAAGTCGTGCTTCTTGTTCCTAGTTGATTCTATGATTTCCATAACTCTTGCAAGGTATTCAAAAAGTGGAAGAATGTTGGGAGTCCAGGTGTCTCAACCTTAGCAATTCCAAATTATTTATTTATTATTATTTTATATTTCCCCATGGTTAGTTAACATTTAGTTATTAAATAATTAGGCTCTATCATAAGGGGCATGAGTCTTATGAGTTGGCACATTTTCTACACATCAGTGCCTTTAAAATCAAGTTATTAGTTGTCAAAAAGATTCCCAACAAGTGGTATACCAAGGAAAGCCTATTTTTAGAGATGTTATGATAGATTTTATGACAACTATAAGGGCTAGAAATGGGGTGGATCATTTTGGATGTGAGAATCAATCATTGTAACACATGTATGAGTATCCTTACATAATTAATTGATAGTTTGTGATGCATGTAAGAGTATCTCCAATTTTTGGGGGATTCTTATGACAACTTGTAAGAAGGTGTAATTTCATGTAAGAGACTATGTTTGGCATGTATGGTTTTTTACCATTATATTTGGGAACCTTGTGTTGAGCCATGGTAATATTTTGTGGTAGTATTTACAATCACCATGAGTCTATATGTTGAGGGGTTGAGTTGGAGGCAAAATGGACTCTGTTCAGGTTTTGTTTTATAGGGGTTATGCTAATGGATTGAAGAAAAGTATGGAGTTTGAGAGTTGTATTGTAATTTCATATTGTTGATAATACGTCTTTCATCTCTTCTTGGTGTAGTTTTTTTCCCAAAAGAGTTTCCCCAAATAATTTTAATGTTATGTGTTTAATATTATGTGGTGTTATCTTTTGATGTTATAGATTTTTTTTTTCATATGTAAAACACTTTCAAATATAACTTACAGTTAATTTGAAGCCACATATATTTTTTATCACCTCTTCTTTTCTAGCATGTTGGAGGATGACAAGATTTATTTCTTGATATGGCAAGTATTTTTAATATTTTTGTAGGTATCTTGATGAAGTACAAGAGCATGTTGTAAATTCATGTGGTTTCATGGATGGTTGTTGTAGTATCATAAATTGTAATCTCTTACAATTTCACACTTCTTTATGGGCCCTTGTATTAGTGTACTTGATCCTAGCTCTTTCCAAGTCTATTTTTGGTCGTGTTGATAGAAAATTATTGTCATAAGTTGATATAGTGATTAGATCATATGTTGTGAGCCTGGGCACACCTAATATTCCTTTGTACCTCTCCTTTCTACATGGATTACGATACTAGGCTCCATGTTCCCGGTGTAATTGGGTACTAGGTGTCATAGTCCCCCTAGATTGGGCCCAAGTTTGAATATGTTGGTGTGTCAGTTCTCGTTAGTTGATTTGATGTTGATATTCAAATATGATTGTTAGAGATCAAATTAATTTATGTAATATCTTGGGAACCCTATACAAAATCATCTTCTAATTCATTTTCATCTATTCACCCATCCACATTCAAGCACTTCCTAGAGCAAGTATATGAAAGAATTTCTTTAGATCTGAGCATTATGGTGTAAATTACAACAATCTTCATGCAAGTGGTCTTTTATGATTGATCTTGTATTCTCATGTCATGTTATTGCATCAACACTTGAGGGTCCTATCCAAAGGGCATTGCATCATTATCATCAACATCAAGCTTGAGGTATAATATTGTGAATTCATTATTTCCTTAAGGTTTCAGCCTTTGCATTGCAAGGGTAAGCTCTCTTTTCTATCTTTCATCTTTGTAGGGTTAATTCCAAACTCGAGGTTTGACCTACAAAAACCCCTATACACCCAACACCATTTTCCTCTCTTGTGTGTGCAAGTTTTAGATTTGAAAAGGAAGGATTATAGATGTTGGCATTTTAGTAGAAAGAGATATTGTTGATATTCAATAAGGATATTGAGAAGGTTGTTGAAGATTATTTGATATAACTGAAAAAAGGATGATAACTATCTTTATAACATTATTTTGTCATTGATGTCAAGAAATTGATTTTCTAATTCAGTATGATGTTTCCATATCTTGAGAAGATTGATTTGAAGAGAATTAAGATGTTGGTAAAAGACATAGAAAGAATGTGATGAATAAGGGGAGAAATAAGATATTCAATGGGCAACTATTACCGAGTTAGACAATGATGAGATCGTTATGTTTAGATTGTTTTGATATCCTACATATGTTGTTGATTGTAAGGTTAATACTATACTATGTCACCAAGCAAAGAACCTAGTTGGTAAACCCTAAGGTTATTGATATCGGTTAATGAAGGCGGAATGTCTACCGAGTAAAGTTTAGTATTTATCGAGTTGTAACCGAGTTATGACAGATCGCATTAGATGGATAAAAGCATTATTTAATGAAGGATGTTGATTAGATGGAGATGTATAAATGATTGCTATGTCGTGCATGAAGTTTGTTAAGGATCTATGGCAAAGGAAAATCAGCAGGAAGATCTACAACGCAGATTGAACCGCAATAACCTTGTGCAAATTCCAAGAAAGGAATGCAAGTCCCTAGGCAAGGTAAAACATTTTTCAGATCGAAAGGATACATTGAACCTAGTCAAGTTTGAAGATCTAATGGCTAAGATTGATCATGGGAAATGTGATCAAGGAGATTAACTGGTTAGCAATTGTTTATAAATAAGGAATTGTTGATAAACAATGCATGTGGGCAAGTGTAAGCACGGGGATGCTACATAGATTGCCGAGCATAGAAGCTTGAAGACCTGTTTGAATAATAGAATAGGGAGCCTAGCATAGGGACAAGATA
This sequence comes from Cryptomeria japonica, assembly GCF_030272615.1. NCBI lineage: Eukaryota > Viridiplantae > Streptophyta > Pinopsida > Cupressales > Cupressaceae > Cryptomeria > Cryptomeria japonica. The sequence goes on from NC_081409.1 coordinate 333,596,707, forward strand.
AGTCCTATGACTAGATTGTTTTGAGCAAATAAGAATCTGCTTTAGCATTTTAGATGTGAAGTTGCAGATATATTTTTATTACTATTATTTTGTAAGTGATAGGAAATCTCTTAACCAAGTGGACTTAATAGTCTTATTTGTAAACCCTCTAGCAAGGTAACATTCTAAATAAGTGTTTGAAATCCTTTGACAAGGTCACTTATAATAAAGTGAAGATCCTAACAGATCTGAGGGAAATCCCTTAACCAAGTCACATCTAGCAATGTGTTTGTAATCTTTAACAGGATTTGCTTGTAACCGAGCATACTCTAGAAGAGTATATTTCTTAGTGGGTCCGAAATCCCACAGTGGTTTTTCCATATTTGGGTTTCCACGTTAAATCTGGTGTTATATGTGTTATGATGATTATGTGTTTATGAGTTTGCATATTTAGCAGTTTTTGGTTATATTGCTGAAGTAAGTTACCGAGGTTGAATATGTTAATTTTATGGAAGATTAAGTTTGTATGATTCACCCCCCCCCCCCCCCCTCTCATCTTGTTAGCTATTGGCATCTGTACTTTACATTTAGTATCAAAACCTACAATAGATTCAAAAAGTGTAAACTAATATGAAGAGTTCAAGACTTTGATTAAGCAAAAAAGTTTGGATAGTGGCAACTCTTATCAGTGTCTCTCTTTTTTGACAAAATTTTAGGGAGATATTTTGAGTGACATATTGATCCAAATTATGTTCCAATATTTGCATCAAACACCTTTAGTATTAGGATGCCTATTGGTATATTGGTCTCAAATTGTAGAGATGGGTTCCTTTTTTATTCCTATTTCTAGATCTATTCTAAGATTGTGCATATTTGTTTTGTAGATTATTTCTTATGTTGATTACTATCATTTTTGCATCATTAAACCTAGTTCTTGCATTCTCTTATCAAATCAAATGACAAGAAAAAGAATAAATCAATCTATAGAGCCCATCTCTCCCAAGGGTTTGTAGTTGGGCCTATTAATGCATTCTTGAATGTATTGTTGGTGTTTAGACTAGAGGATCCTATTTACCTACTTCACATTTTGGTGAACCCAACGCTTCTTGGATTTTGCATAATTTTGATTGGTTGTTTTCAAATCTAATTTTTTACTATGGATTTCACAAAATCTGATTGGTTTGCACTTTTCCATATGCTTACATTGTTTATTAGATATTTTTAATAAAATCATATGTTGAATGGTGGTTTCTTTCACTTCATGTTTCTTGCATTAATCCACTACATTCAAAAATATTGCATAATAAGGGTTTCAAAAATGTTTTCTACATTCACTTCATTTCTCAAAGATTTTATGCATATTTCATGTTGCTATATGTTTATATTTTTAAAGATGTGAATGGAATGTTTGGATTTCATTAAATATTTAGCAGATGTTTCAAGTGATACCTTTGATAATCCTCCTAGGGATGATGTTGAGATGAATTGTGCTTGTGCTTCTCCAAAAATGTCCCTTATCCATGAGGAAATAGTTTACTTTTTTTAATGATATCTCCAATGGAGATGTAGCATTGATGAGTAATGATGAATCCTCTTCTCATGAGGTTGCATTGGTACAAAGACATGCTTCACACATTGACAATCAAATTCTCAACACTTCTATCACCTTAGATGCTCCTCATTCCCCAAGAGATTACCTTATCCATCAACATGTTTGAAGACAATATGATGTTATATGTTTCCTTAATAATATGTCACCAAATATAAAATTGAATAGAGATAAGGCTAAAGATCACAAGAACACTTCTTCCCAACTCAAAAATTTAAGGAAAAATGATTCTCTTACCTCTCAAGTGGATATGAATAATCATAATAAAGATGTGCATCTTCTTACAAGGATACATCCCACTTCATCTATTCATCCCTTTGGTCCTTCAAAGTATACTTACACATCAAAATTTAATGACGTATATGATGAAAGTCCTCCTTCATATTTGCAAATAAATTATAAAGTTGTCTTTGACATGATTCCTAAACAAGGATATAATGGACAAGGTATTGGAAAGATGGAACAAAGAATTGAAATCCCTATAGAACCTTCATCACAATACACTAGAGAAGGTGTACGATTTCCTCCCCATTCCTTTCTTGTGCATGTACCAAAGCTTAACCTTCCCCATTTCACAAGAGACAAGGCCTATCTTTTTGGACACTCATTTGAGTCTAGCAGAAATAATCTACATTAGAATTGTAAATAATAAAATCTTCACCTTTTATCCTCCAAGACGTAGGTATAATACAAAAATAGGTGATGGCAAAAACTTCTTCATCTATCATTGTGTGTATACTCATCCTCTCTATTATTGTTAAGCATTCAAGGCATATGTTAGAGAACTTGTTAGTAAGGCCTTAATTCCTATATAAAATGCTATTGAAATATTTTTTGTTGATCGAGTAGTGCCTTGACACTCCTTAGCCCTATTATGTTGCTCCTCACTATGTGGTATTTAGTAGCTTATCATTTTTGGGGGTTCTTTGGCATTTATAGTGGTACATACATGTGAAATCATAACTGGATAGCAACATAATAGCCTTGTTATTGTTGTCTCCAAACTAGGGGGCAAGAATAATTTTTCAATCTTTTTCCTTCCTTTCTAAGAATCCACTTTTCCTCTATTGAGTTATCTTTTATAAGGATATCCTTTCTTGTATCAAATTGTTTGTCCTTCATGAGGAATTTTTTTTTTGCTTGGAGGTGTGTATCCTTGACTAGGAGCTCTTCCTTGCTTGAAAGTGTATCTCTTATTAATGATCTCTCCTTGGTCTTGAAAGTTTTCAATCCTTTCTCAAGAATCCCCTTTCCTAGCAATACAGAAGGTGCATATCCCTAGTTTCCCTCCCCTTCCTTAGATTTGAAGATGACATCTTTTTTTAAAATTTCCTCTTGGAGGTAGATATATTTAATCACATATCTCTTTCTCCCCCTTTGATAATCACATGTCCTTGAAAAGGATCCCTTTACACTTGTTGCAAGATATCCCTTTTACAACTTTCTCTTCCTTTCTTAAAGTGTTGTATCCTCTTTCTATCTTAGGAGTGAGTTCATTTTTTCTCAGAGGATATCTCCTTGGTAGTGAAGGTGTTTGTCCTTGATGTGGTTCTCTATCTTCCTTATGATCTCATAATGGAGGTATGTTGACACCTTAAGGGGGGCATGTGAAGCCTCCTTTTTTTGTGTGTTAGTGCATGTCGCAACACCTATTTTGCAGTCGAGTTCTTGTATTGCCTTGCAAACAGAGGGTTTTCTTTGGTATTTTTTGTGTTTGGTGCATGGTGCAGCACCCATTTTGCAGTTGAGTTTTTGGATTTCCTTGCAAACAAAGGTTTTTGTTTGGTAATCTTTATGTTGGTGCATGCTATAGCACCCATTTTGAAATTGATTTTTCAAATTATTTAGAAAACAAGATATTTTTCTTTATAATCCTTCTTAGGGTGAGTCAACTAGCATAACAAAATTTGCTAGCCCAATTTGACTTCCCTTGCTTTAACACGAATCACATAATACGCCTTATTGTCAAGTGGAATTAATTGTTCTCCCTCTTTTTCATGGATTGCCTAGCATAACACAACTTGCTAGCAAGTGGAATCCATGCATCTCTCTCTCTCTCTCTTCATAAACCCATAGCATAATAAACCTTGCTAGTTGTTGGATCATGGTTCCTTCTTGCATCAATTAGTGTATGATCTTGCTCTTTCTATACCTAAATGCTTGTGATCTTGCAATACTATCCAATAATGATATTAGCGGTTGAAAATTTTTTATTATTGAGGTTTCTTCAACTAGTTAAATTGAAGCCTTTGTTTTTAGTACTAACAACTTTTTGTGTCTTTTGCTTGTCTTTGCTTGTCTTTTTTGCCCTTGTGTTTGGTTTTTATTTATTTTTGCCTTGTGTTTTTGTCCTTACTTGTATGTGATTGTGTGAGTTATGATTCTAAGTTTGGGGTTTGTTCTTTCAAACTTAGTGACATATTACTTCTTAGTACTCTCTCTCTCTCTCTCTCTCTCTCTCTCTCTCTCTCTCTCTCTAAGTGAGTATGAGTGAAAATTAATACTCCTACTAAAGTGGGGGCTAAATGTAGTGTTGTAAACTAACTCCTACAATTTTACACTCCTTTTTGGGCCCTTGCCTTAGTGTGTCCCCTCCAAGATCTTTTCCAAGTCTATTTATGGCCTTTTTGCCACAAAATTATCGTCATATGGATATGGTGATCAGATTTTGTGTTGTGAGTCTATGCACACCTTATTTACCTTTGTTCCACCCTTTTATGGGTGGACTATGGCACTAGGCACCACAATCCTAATGGACTAGGGTGCTAGGTGCCATAATACCCCTAGATTGGGCCCAAATTTGAATATGTCAGTGTGTTGATTCTCGCTAGTTGATTTGTTGTCCTAATATTGAAATATGACCATTGGAGGCCGACCTAATTTATGAAATACCTTGGGAACCCTATATAAGAGAATCTTTCTTAATTAATTTTAAACAATCCATCCATCCACATTCAAGCTCTTCCTAGAGAAAGTATATGAGTAAATTTCTTTAGATACATAAGCATTATGTAGTAGTAAATTACAACATTCTTCGTGCAAGTGAGATTTTATGATTGATATTGTCTTTTCATGTCATTTTATTGCATCAACACTTGAAGGTCCTATCCAAAGAGCATTGGATCATCATCAACAACATCAAGATTGAGGTATAATATTGTGAATTCAACATTTACATAAGGTTTCAACCTCTAACCTACAAAGTAAGCTCTCTTTTGTATCTATCATCATTATAGGGTTAATTCCAAACCTAGATTTTGACCTAGACAAACCCCTATATGCCCAACACCATTTCCATCTCTTGTGTGTACATGTTTCGGATTCGATAGAGAAGAATTATGGTTTAGAAAGAGGAGACTAAGATGAAGAGATCTAGACTTTTAATAAGTAGAAAACCTTGGACAATGGCAACTATGGTAGTGTTTGACAATTTTACAATGAAATTTCAGGGAGATATTTTGAGCAACATATTGATACCAAATATATTTTTGATATCCACATCAGACACCCTCAAGACTAGGACACCTATTGACATAGTCCAACACTTTCAAGCTCAAATTACAGACATAGATTCTTTTCTAATTCCTATTTCCAAATATGTTCTCAGAGTCTACATATTTGTTTTGTATCTCACTATTTATTTTGATTACTATCAATTTTGCATCAATAGACCTATTTCTTGCATTCTCTTATCAAATCAAATTAGAAGTGAAAGAATAAATTAGTCCAAGACCCCAACTCTCACCAATATGTTTGTAGTTGGGCCTATTGATTATTCTTGAATGTATTGTTGATGTAAATGGTTTTGACTCCTACTTTGCATGATTAGGCTAGTGAATCCCATTTACCTATTGTACACTTGTGATGATGTTTTTCCTTCTTTGGTTCTTGAAAGGTCTTTGACAAGTGGGAGAATGTTGGGAGTGAGGTGTATCAACCTTTGCAAGTCCTAATTTCATGTCATTTCTTAATTGTTTATTTTTATTCGTACTAATGTCATGTCATTTTGTGGGACGTGATGACTAGAACAACATGCAAGCATTAATTATAGATGTAGGTATCCCAATCGGTGGACCACACTATGATGTCATGTTAATGATCCATTATGACAAAATCTTATGATGGCTTATGATGGTGTAAGCATTTTATAAAAAAAATCTATGACAACTGGTCGTTTTAGGTGTAGGTGCCTATGCATGCATGCAGACACTTTGCATGTTGACGAGGTTTTATACATGTTGAAGGTATTAGGATTGGAAAATATCTTATAGGTGGATTTCACTTGTGACTATGCTTTATATGTAAGGTTTTTGCATGCATGGATGTAAAGACATCAATCTAGGATCGAAACCTAAACTACTCTTTATTCATAAATAAACTTAAATTTCAATCTCTAAGCATATTTTATAAAAGATATAAGCAAACATCGAATATGGATATAAGAACATTCATAGATATAACATTATAATGCAAATGAATAATACAATGTCATACTTAGAAGTTCCTATTCCCTACTTAGGCTTCCAAATTGCCTTAAGAATATACAAGAAGATGCATCCATCGATCTTTAGTCTAAGTTGCTTCCTTCTGTCCTTTGAACATAGACGAGAACAAGAATCAGGTGCTTTTTTCCCCCAACCTTGAAGCTTACGCTTCCCCAGAATTCTTGGTCAATCAAGAATACCCGACCCTGCACGAATTGGTTTAACCAAAGAATTTGAAAGCAAGAGGGAATTTGGTGCATGCTTATATAATATATGCATTTTCATTTTTCTACTTCATTCTAAGAAACAAGCATTTGCTATCATACTAGGATGTGGTAGAGAGCATAAATAAGGAATTTCCATCATTTTCTACGGATAATTCAAACAATAACTCGACCGAGTATAGTGCCATGCACAGCAAAATAATAGTTAGAAAAAGCAACTATTCTCCCTAAAAACATCCACATTCGGCACCCATCCCGAAAGGTAATTTTCTAACTCAAGCTTAACCCTAGCTTGGTTCCCTCAAACACAAATTCCATTGAGAATACAATCTTTCTTTTGCAACAAAAATAGAGATATCATTTTCTTTACTAATCATTACTTGTCTAATATATCTATCGAAGACAATCTTTCATATTTTGGAAAATGATAAACTTTCTGTACCGTCATAAATTGTACGCACTTGCTAGGGTGGTACAATTTCGCACCTAGTTTAGCACCCGCCTTGGCACATTTTGCATTTTGCATTGCATTTCCCCTTTAGCACTTAATTAATCAAATTAATTAGGTCTAAGGTTCTATTTTATCATCTCCCATATCATAAAGTTGGGCCCTTTTCATTAAAGTGTGCCCCTTTCATTTTATTCTTCCAATACATCATTTAATCAAAAACCCTAATTAGGTCCTATTTTGAACTTGGGGGCTTGATTTCGGGGGTCAAAACATCTCAAAATCACCTATAACTTCGGGATCCTCTCTAAAATCATCATATCCGATGGCCCTGAAAATTTGGTGAAAAGTTGTCGGGACCATGATGCTCGGAGAGGACCATGGCGCCCGGAGTGCACATGGTCCCGGACATTTTTCCCAAAATTTTAGGAGCACAATCCAATCATAAAATAAAGCTTAACCCCAAGAAATTGGCAGGAGATTCAATCTCTAGGTCAGCCAAAAGATGAAATTATGACCTAGGGTTTCATACATAAGAGCTCTCTTTCTTCATTTGAAGGGATCTGATTTTTGATTTCAGGACCTTATATGCAGTGAAAGAGAAGATCTTTGAGGACTTCAACAACATTCAACATCTATCCATCAAGCATTCATCAATTTCATTCATACATTTAGGGCTTTGAAGACATTGAAGAGCAATAGGGGATTACCGACTGAAGATTGGCTTGTACCCCTCCCTTGGGGTTGGGTATGATTTCATGTTGTTTTCATGTCTTTGCATAAGCCTCATTATATCACTTGTATTCATGCTTTAGATCTCTTTGCATCTTGATTTGGAGCATTTATATTATCATTTACAAGCAATTAGGGTTTACTTTCTAGGTTGCTCTAGTTTGCTTACTTGCATTTTAGGATCTTGCACACACACAAGGTCTGCACACACAATACTTTTAAAATACAACTTGGCTATTCGTGGAGGTGGAAATCACCGAAGCGGGGGTTTGACTAAGGCAAAACCCTATATAGTCGCCCACCATACCCTTTTCAGATATAAGTGCAGGTTTTGGGACTCGGACGATGCCGCAGGTTGCAGATCCGGGAGAAGCAGACTAAGACCGACCTTCCCACCAAATTTCAGAGCAAAAGACTAGGACAGGGGCGTGGAGCACCCTGGTTCTGCCAGGACAGGGGCGCTGGGCGCCCTGGTCCTCCTAACAGACAGCAGTTTTCAGCATTTTTGACAGTTTTCCAAGTTGCAAAATAGCAGTTTCCGGAGTAGTTTATGAAACAGTATCAGGACAGTGGCGCTCGCGCCCCCATCCAGAACATTTTCATTCGTATTTTAACACCGGGTACGCATTTGCATTCTTGTCTTGTCCTTGTGTTTACAGCTTTCCATTGTTTAAGTTCAATTCTGCAATTTTGTTATTAGTTCATACTTGCACTTTGGGGTTAGGGATTGAACTTGCATCATTCTATCTATCATTCGCAACAAGGGAATAGAAATCCTAATAGGTATCTCGTGGCTCTCTCTTCCACAAAAAGAAGTAGCCAATTGTGTGATATCTCTAGGCTCTTTTGTATTCTACAAGTGTGTGGTTGAAAGTGAGATTAGGGCATGTTTGCTTAGTGTCACTTTTTCTCCTACACACTTTCATAAGCAATAATCTTAAAGTCAATCTTTCGATTAGATAAGGTACATGCAAAAGAAGGTGTTATAGATGTATGAATTTAATCTCATATATAACCAAAAGTACGCAAACACATTCTTAAAATAGAATTAGAACTAATTATTTCGAACAAAATACGTTATTAACAATTAGTTAACATCTTTTCTCTATATTCTTTTCTTCTATTCTAAAATTATTTACAATGCATTTCAAATAGGATAATGACATATGAAACAAATTTGGATAATCATACCTAATATCTAAAGCTTCTAATTCTATGCATTCTTATACCAAATCATAACAAATAACAACCATAAACAAAGGAATTATGACCTTTTGAAAACTTGATCCAGTTTGTACAGCCTTGACGTTCTTTCGTCCAATAGTTCCTTGCCTTCTTCGCAAGTCTCTCTCAAAGCTATTCCTATCAAATCTATCTCTATTCTATTTCTCTCTTTTGATAATATCAAATTATCTTCTCCTCTCTTCTAATCTATCCTTCCCTTTCAAGAGTTTATCGCCCTTCTCTGCTTGAGAAAATGATTGAATGAATGTGTTTTCCTCTTGTCGTCCATCTCTATTTATTCACTTTTTCCCTACGTTTACTCCTTTATTAAGGGCTCGGTGATTGCAAAGGTTTTGAAGTCTTTTACCTTTATCTCCTCTTATTCTTCCACGTCTGAGAGATATGTTATTCTTTGATGCGTGTTTGGCATTCAACTGGCTTCTACGATTGATAGGTCTTTCTCCTAACACCATGACATGGGGAGTCTATCTATAGATTTGATATGGTAGTCACTTGTGTGTATGTTATCTCATGTGCACTGCAGCTTATAACTCATTCTTCCTGCAGTTCTTTACCACAATTTAAGTCTATCTCCACGTTAACTTCATGCCACGTTAAGTCTATCTCTACACCACATTGAAGCTAGCTATGTTTAGTTTATGCTACCGCAAGGAGTCTTCCTTTTGTTGTGTGGAGATGGAGAAGTAAAACTGTAGTTATCATGTGTTATAGCAGATTTATCGCTTATATGAAGTGGTTGGCATATGAGACTTCTCTTCTATCATGGCGAGTTTAATGCCCATGCTGCCAGGTCTATCCAAGGTCTCTACGTTCCTATGTTTATGATGCCACTAGTCTATGTTTATTTATAACTTAGTTTTAAGACGTTGCATGCTATGTTTCAACGTTAGAATCCTCTAATTTTTGCATTTAGTCACTGGTTTTTGCATCTCTAGTTAACTAAAGTCGTTGTTTTAATTCCAATGTTTGCATGCCATGTCACTCGACTCATATTAGTGGTTATTTTAACTCCAAGTTAGTTGATAGTTTTGGTTTGATTGGTTTGGCCATGCATTAATTAAATGGAGTCTAAGCGGTCTTCATTTGGTCATGCGACATAGTTGCCTTTCAAACTAATTGCACCACCCATTAAAATGCGACTATTTAATAATAAACTTAGAAATATTTAAAGTTTATAATTTATATTCCTAATTTGCAATATAAATAATAATCTTATTTGTTTAAAGTTATATAATTTACATATGTGTTAGATAAATATGTTTTATGAATAGTCATTTTTATAGCTTATAACAATATTCGTCTTAATTAATATTTAGAATTTTGCCTAAAATTCTATATTTACGAATACATGAAATCGACCAAATCAAGTTGTCTACCAAACGACTAATCATTTCATAAACTAGGTCTTATAATTCAATTTATTTAATGACTAATTAATCATACTAAAATATTCAATATAAATCATGAACTATATTCACTTTTGAATATACAAGTTTATAATCTATTCCTAATTCGTACAACTAAAATGTAATTCTGAAAACCAAACATAATCGATAATTTCACACAAAGTAAATGAAATCATGGAATCGCTATATAATTCAATCATTGTTAAATTTTTCATCCTATATGGTCGAATTTAACATAATATTTCATTCATAAATGCAAAGATAAATGTATATGCAAATGTGGTGTGTGAGATTCCCTTTTTCCATCGAAGTCATTTAGTTAAAAACAATTCTACCTGATTCGTGTTCTCGCCTTCGACCTCCTTCACCTGATCCTGCATTACTTGCACTCAAAAGTTTATCAATATTGACAAACCCAAAAGAATATTAAATGTCGAATTTCATATCAATTGCAGGAGTAAAAATGCATACTATATTTCCTCACACTAGATTATGAATGACCTAATCTATTTTAATTTCAAAATCACATTAAATCTTTAAATTGCACATTATTAAATAAAATGATTTGTGACATCCTTCCCCTCTTGGAAGAGACATCGTCTCGATGTCTTGCCACTCATCAATAATCACAAAACAATAATATCTCATAAAATGTCAATCATACCTCATATTCAAATAATAATACCAATAGCACACAGGCTATCCAAGTTTACATCATAAAATTTAAATAATTGTTTCAAAAATATCCAAAACTAAATAGCAGTTATTTCCTAAGAAAGCAAATGAGGAAAATGATGGTCAATCGTCTCAGCATCCTCCCATGTAGCACTATCCCTAGAATATTGGTCCCACTGAACCTTATACTGAGTGAAATCTCTGCTACGTAGCTTCACACTATGTTGATCTAGGATTGGGATGGGCTCCACTAGCACCACCCCTGGATCCTGAACCTGTAAGGATTGCCAATCAAGAATATGAGATGCATCAGCATTGTAAGGTTTCAGTAAAGACACATGAAACACAATATGGATTCAAGCTAGAGTAGGGGGTAAAGCTAATCTATAAGAAACTGGATTGATAACCTCCAATACATAAAGGGTCCCACATATCTTGGAGCCAATTTTGATGATTTTCCAAATGAGATAGAGCTCTTATGAGGTTTGACTCTCAAAAAGACTTTATCTCCTGCAACAAATTGTCTAAAAGTTTTATTTCGGTCTGCATAACTCTTCTGTTGGTCAGCTGCTTCCTTCAATCTACTCTTAATCAACACCATCTTCTCATCCATTTCCTTGAGTAAACCTGGACCAATAATGATCCTATCCTCTAGTCTATCCTAGCTGATAGGTCTGTGACATTTTCGCCCATAGAGTGCTTCAAAAGGTGTCATCCCTAATGATGCATGAAAGGAGTTGTTATAAGAAAATTCAACTAAGGGAAAGTACTCCTCCCATTTGTACTGCTGATCCATGCAATACATTCTCAAAAGATCCTCCACTACCTGATTAACCCTTTATGTTTGGCCGTCAGTCTGAGGATGATATGCTGAGCTAAAATTTAGCCTTGTTCCCAATGCTGCATTCAATGTTGTCCAAAATCTGGAAGTCATCCTGGTATCCCTATCAGATATTATAGTTTCTAGAACTTCATGTAACCAAAAAATTTCTTGGTGAGAACAAATGATCCATCTTTTAGATTTCCAGGTATGAAATGTGCAATTTTAGTCAACCTGTCCACCACTACTAAGATAGTGTCATGCTTATTCTTACTCATCGGTAATCCTTGGATGAAATCCATACTGATTACCTGCCACTTGTATTCTAGTATAACATGTTGGAATAGAAGTCCTACTGGATGAACATGTTCAGCTTTTACTCTTTGACATTCTAGACATTGTGCTACATACTCAACCACTTCTTTCCTAAGTTTAGGCCAGAAATACAATGTTTTCAAATTAGCTACCATCTTCGCTATTCCAGGGTGTCCTGAATAAGGTGTATTGTGCATCTCATGTAAGATCAACTTCCTCAACTCTCCCCCTTCTAGTATGTACATCCTTCCTTGGTATCTCAAAATACCCTTTGGTTCTATCTCATATCCATCATAGCGATGGTCTGAAGAGTCTCTTTCCAAGGCTTGTTTAACTCTTAAATAATGTTCATCTTCGGAAAGATTCTGCAACACTTGTTGCTTCAAAGTTGTCCTTGTTGTAACCATAGCAAATAGGTGTCTTCTTCTGCTGAGAGCATCAGCTACTCTATTTTCCTTCCCTTGGATATATTCAATACCAAAGTCATACTCACTTAGAAATTCAAGCCACCTTCTCTGTCTTGCATTTAGGTTAGGTTGTGTAAAAATATACTTCAATCCTAAATGATCCGTTTCAAGCTCAAAAGGATTCCCTAAAAGGTAATGCCTCCACATTTGTAATGCATGCACAATAGCTAGTAGTTATAAATCATGCATAGCATAATTCATCTCATATTGCTTTATCTTTCATGATTCATATGCAACCACCTTTCCTTCTTGCATCAACACTGCTCCCACATCTTCACCTGAGGCATCTGTAATTACTACAAAATGTCTATTGGGATCTGGTATTATTAATACTGGTGTTGTTGTCAATTTCTGCTTCAGGAGTTGAAATGATTCTTCACACTTCTCAGTCCATTCAAACCTTTTTTCCTTTTTCTGAAGTGAGGTAATTGGTGTCGCTATCTTGGAAAACCCTTCCACATATTTTCTATAATATCCAGCAAGTCCCATAAAACTTCAAACTTCTGATACATTCTGTGGTGTTGGCCAATCTACTATTGCTTCTATCTTTGCAGGATCAACTGAAATTCCTTCGGTGGATATGACATGACCTAAGTATTGCACCTTTTCCTGAAAGAAGGCACACTTAGAGAATTTCCCATAAAGTTTACGATTTCTCAATCATTGCAAAACTATCCTCATGTGCTTCTTATGTTCTTCTTCATTCTTAGAATAGATCAATATGTCATCAATGAAGATTAAAACAAAGTCATCCAAGTATTCTTTGAAAATACTGTTGATGAGGTTCATGAATGTTGTTGGGGCATTAGTTAAACCAAATGGTACAACTGTGAATTCATAGTGCCCATACCTTGTTCGGAATGCAGTCTTAGGAATGTCTTCATCTTTAATCCTTAAGTAATGATATCCGGATCGAAGATCAATCTTGGAGAATATAGATGCACCTTTCATTTGATCAAATAATTCATCTATCCTTGGTAGAGGATATTTGTTTTTGATGGTTACTTTGTTCAACATCCTATAGTCAATGCATAACCTCAAAGTACCATCTTTCTTCTTTACAAAGATCACTGGTGCACCCCATGGGGATACGCTTGGTCTAATAAAACCTTGCCTAAGCAATTCTTGTAATTGAGCCTTAAGCTCATACAGTTCTATTGTTGTCATTCTATATGGAGCCTTAGATTGTGGCTCCGTTCCAGGTAAGAGTTCTATAGAAAAATCGAACTCTCTCTTAGATGGTAACTTGGTAAGATCTTCTGGAAAGACATCTAGAAACTCTGCAAGGACAGGATAATCTATAGGACTTTTCTCTACATTATTCAAATCATTAACCATGACAAAAATGATGGAACATCCTTTTCTTTGGGCCTTCTTGAGTTGCATTGTCAAAATGTATCTCAATTCAAGAGGATTTTGAGACCCGAAAATTTCAACGGAATTCCCAAAATCATCCATGCAACTAATGACCTTATCTTCACAGTTCACTATGGCTTTATGTTCAATCAACCAATTAATACCTAAGATCACATCATATGATCCTAGTGGTGCAACATAAAGGTTAACTTGGGTTTGGAAACTACGAAGTTCTAATTCACTGCAAAATAGACAAGTATCTACCCTCTTTTCTGCTCGATTTCCATACTGAACCATCCATGAATTTGAAATATAACCAGGTTTAACAAATATTCTAGAAACTACTTGTGGATCAATAAAACATTCAGTAGCTCCCGTATCTATTAAAATAGAAATTGTTTGTCCAAAGAGCTTACCTGTAATCTAGATAGGTGCGGCTTGGAAATCAGCTTGACGATTGTCGACAACAGCGTGAATCTGATGTTGAGGGGCTCCTTGCTGATATGCTCCTCTCTATGATGGGGTACATTGTGGACAATTGGAGGCATAATGACTCCCTCCACAATTATAACACCCATCCCTAGGACCAGGATGGCCACCTGACCTTCCTCTGTCCATATTCTGTCGAGCATTGGTGTTATTGTTTACTTTCTTATTTCCATCCCGATTCGCTCTTCCTTTTTCCTGGGTGTTGGGTCCCCTCTTAAGATTTCTTATCTGCCGATTGTTGCCATTGTAGTTCCTTTGGAAATTTCTATTCACAAAATTTGGTCAGTTGTTCTCATTCTTTCAGAGGCTCCCCAACTATTGTAACTTCTGCTCTTGCTTAATCGCCTTTTCAAATACCTCCACCATAGTTAATGGATTATGGATATCCACCTCCGCTCCTATATGGGTTCTTAAACCCAAAATGAACTTCTGAATGCGAAATCTTTCATCCATCTGGTATTGCGGAACATACTTAAGGAGATTAGTAAATTTCTCCCAGTACTGTGTTACCGACATACTACCTTGAGTAAGGTTTTGAAATTTTGTCATCTTCTTGTCGAAGAATAACTATGGAAGCCACCTTTTCTTGAAGGATTGTAAAAACAAATCCCAAGTGATCTCTCTTGGTTGCAGTTTCCTTTCTAACTTTTCATTGTCCCACCAAGTAGCAGCTTCACTAGACAACTAATAAGCAGCCCAAACTACCTTGGTTTCATTTGACATGTTGTGGAGACCAAAATATTTCTCCATTTCAATTACCTATGCCTTTGCACCATCGCCAATTATTTTTCCATCAAACTTTGGCAGGGCTATCCTTTTCAAATCCTTTGCCAACTCTTCTTCTATTCTGGCTTGGTTGTCAGGTTGCTCCTCAACCCTTGGGGCTTCCTATTGGACTTCTCTGACCCTTCGAACCTCTTGTTCGAGATCATTCATCCTTTCACTTTGCTGATTGATTAGGTCAAGAATTTGATCTAACCTTTCACTTCCATTACTTGACCCCGCCTTGTGGTTCTTGAGGCCATTTTTAACAATTCTGCATCAGGGAGATGTTGATAATTCTTAGCGAAAAAGAAACATATTTGCAATGTTATGTTTTTCGTAACTTCTATCATGCTCCCTAATATCTAGCCTTATATTACAACTACAGAGATTTAATACTCTTATTGAATATTAAAGGAAAATAATATAAATTTATAATATAGCAGTATCAAATAATTTTCAATCTACTTCATTCAAATTTATAACACAAGTTAGGTTCAAAATATATATAGATATCATTAAGAAATACACAATTTTTAACTCAAAATACAATAGAAGACATCTTTATTTGATAATAGAAGAGAATACATCTTTATTTGATAATAGAAGGAAAGACATTTTATAGAAGTGTTGTAACATGTTACATCACTCATCAGGAGGAGTTGGGGGAGTGGATTCTTCCGACTCATTAGGACTTAAAGGGGTGTATCCTTCTGATTCAGTCTCACTCAGAGGGGTATAGCCCTCAAATTCATCATCACTTAGAGGAGTATACTCCTTGGATTCTTCAGAACTAATCACTATTGGCCTTATAGGTGAGTATTCTAACTCAGGCTCTTTTTCTTTTACAAGAATATTCTTCTCAGAAGGTATTACAACACTTTCTTCTGGGACTAGTTTCACTTCAAAAGGGGTGTCATCCAAAACCGACTTGATAGGAGATGGAGGATCCTTCTTGACCCTCAGGTAATGGGCATACCCAGCTACGGATTTTCGGGTTGTTTGCTTGGTACACACCATTTCTGTAATGTTTAAACATAAAACTATCAATCTCCAAATTTATCTTAACGTAGTGACTCATATAGGTCCTAGTGTTATAAACCCTAGGCTCTTATACCAAAATGTAAAGACATCAATCTAGGATCTAAACCTAAACTACTTTTTATTCATAAATAAACTTAAATTTCAATTTCTAAGCATATTTTATACAAGATATAAGCAAACATCGAATATGGATATAAGAACATTCATAGCTATATCATTATAATGCAAATGAATAATACAATTTCATACTTAGAAGTTCTTATTCCCTACTTAGGCTTCCAAATTGCCTTAAGAATATACAAGAAGATGCATCTGTCGATCTTTAGTCTGAGTTGCTTCCTTCTGTCCTTTGGATGCAGACGAGAACAAGAATCAGGCGCTTTTTCCGCCCAACCTTGAAGCTTACGCTTCCCTGGAATTCTTGGTCAATCAAGAATACCTGACCCTGCACGAATTGGTTTAACCAAAGAATTTGAAAGCAAGAGGGAATCTGGTCCATGCCTAGATAATATATGCATTTTCATTTTTCTACTTCATTCTAAGAAACAAGCATTCGCTATCATACTAGGATGTGGTAGAGAGCATAAATAAGGAATTTCCATCATTTTCTATGAGTAATTCAAACAATAACTCGACCGAGTATAGTGCCATGCACAGCAAAATAATAGTTGGAAAAAGCAACTATTCTCCCTAAAAACATCCACATTCGGCACCCATCTCGAAAGGTAATTTTCTAACTCAAGCTTAACCCTAGCTTGGTTCCCTCAAACACAAATTCCATTGAGAATACAATCTTTCTTTTGCAACAAAAATAGAGATATCATTTTCCTTACTAATCATTACTTGTCTAATATATCTATCGAAGACAATCTTTCATATTTTGGAAAACGATAAACTTTCATAAGCAATAATCTTAAAATCAATCTTTCGACTAAATAAGGTACATGCAAAAGAAGGTGTTATACATGTATGAATTTAATCTCATATATAACCAAAAGTACGCAAACACATTCTTAAAATAGAATTAGAACTAATTATTTCGGACAAAATACGTTATTAACAATTAGTTAACATCTTTTTTCTATATTCTTTTCTTCTATTCTAAAATGATTTACAATGCATTTCAAATAGGATAATGACATATGAAACAAATTTGGATAATCATACCTAATATCAAAAGCTTCTAATTCTATGCATTCTTATACCAAATCATAACAAATAACAACCATAAACAAAGGAATTCTGACCTTTTGAAAACTTGATCCGGTTTGTACGGCCTTGATGTTCTTTTGTCCAATAGTTCCTCGCCTTCTTCGCAAGTCTCTCTCAAAGCTATTCCTATCAAATCTATCTCTATTCTATTTCTCTTTCGATAATATCAAATTATCCTCTCCTCTCTTCTAATCTATCCTTCCCTTTCAAGAGTTTATCGCCCTTCTCTGCTTGAGAAAATGATTGAATGAATGTGTTTTCCTCTCATCCTCCATCTCTATTTATTCACTTTTTCCCTACGTTTACTCCTTTATTAAGGGCTCGGTGATTGCAAAGGTTTTGAAGTCTTTTACCTTTATCTCCTCTTATTCTTCCACGTCTGAGAGATATGTTATTCTTTGATGCGTGTTTGGCATTCAAATTGCTTCTAAGGTTGACAGGTCTTTCTCCTAACACCGTGACATGGGGAGTCTATCTACAGATTTGATATGGCAGTCACTTGCGTGTATGTTATCTTATGTGCACTGCAGCTTATAACTCATTCTTCCTGTAGTTCTTTACCACAATTTAAGTCTGTCTCCACATTAACTTCATGCCACGTTAAGTCTATCTCTACGCCATGTTGAATCTAGCTATGTTTAGTTTATGCTACCGCAAGGAGTCTTCCTTTTGCTGCATGGAGATGGAGAAGTAAAACTGTAGTTATCATGCGTTATAGCAGATTTATTGCTCATATGAAGTGGTTGGCATATGAAACTTGTCTTCTATCATGGTGAGTTTAATGCCCATGCTGCCAGGTCTATCCAATGTCTCTACATTCCTATGTTTATGATGCCACTAGTCTATGTTTATTTATAACTTAGTTTTAAGACGTTGCATGCTATGTTTCAACATTAGAATCCTCTAATTTTTGCATTTAGTCGCTGGTTTTTGCATCTCTAGTTAACTATAGTCGTTGTTTTAATTCCAATGTTTGCATGCCATGTCACTCGACTCATATTAGTGGTTATTTTAACTCCAAGTTAGTTGGTAGTTTTGGTTTGATTGGTTTGGCCATGCATTAATTAAATGGAGTCTAAGCGGTCTTCATTTGGTCATGCGACATAGTCGCCTTTCAAACTAATTCCACCACCCATTAAAATGCGACTATTTAATAATAAACTTAGAAATATTTAAAGTTTATAATTTATATTCCTAATTTGCAATATAAATAATAATATTATTTGTTTAAAGTTATATAATTTGTGTATATGTTAGATAAATACATTTTATGAAGTCATTTTTATAGATTATAACAATATTCGTCTTAATTAATATTTAGAATTTTGCCTAAAATTCTATATTTACGAATACGTGAAATCAACCAAATCAAGTTGTCTACCAAACGACTAATCATTTCATAAACTAGGTCTTATAATTCAATTTATTTAATGACTAATTAATCATACTAAAATAGTCAATATAAATCATGAACTATATTCACTTTTTAATATACATGTTTATAATCTATTCCTAATTCGTACGACTAAAATGTAATTCCGAAAAGCAAACATAATCGATAATTTCACACAAAGTAAATGAAATCATGGAATCACTATATGATTCAATCATTGTTAAATTTTTCATCCTAGATGGTCGAATTTAACATAATATTTCATTCATAAATGCAAAGATAAATGTATATGCAAATGTGGTGTGTGAGATTCCCTTTTTCCATCGAAGTCATTTAGTTAAAAAAAATTCTACCTAATTTGTGTTCTTGCATTCGACCTCCTTCACCTGATCCTGCATTACTTGCACTCAAAAGTTTATCAATATTGACAAACCCAAAAGAATATTAAATGTCGAATTTCATATCAATTGCAGGAGTAAAAATGCATACTATATTTCCTCATACTAGATTATGAATGATCTAATCTATTTTAATTTCAAAATCACATTAAATCTTTAAATTGCACATTATTAAATAAAACGATTCGTGACAATGGAGACACTATGCATGTCATGTAGTAACTTACAATTGTTAGATTCTTGTTATGTAGATCTTGGTGTTCATTTTTGTGATGAATCAATGACGAACAGTTAGTACCAAACCAGTATTGAGAGGGGGGGGGGGTAAATCAGTACTGATAAAATCACTTTTCCATGAACCGGTTTGACTGAGAACACTGCACTAGACTGGCAAGCAATAACACCGGTCTAAACCAGATTACTACCGATTAAACATAGTGAACGACATAAATCGGTGACTCAACTTTCCACATAATCTAACATCTTATTTCCACTTCACCCATACACATATACTAGTAATACTTCAACAGAAATGTAAAGACTTACTGGTTCAATATGCTTTACCGCTTAATAGAGAATAACAAAGCACCACATGAAAAGCATCACACATAACATAGATATTTTTCACATGGAAACCCAACTAGGAAAAACCACGGTGGGGATGAATACCCACAAGCTATTCTTTGAACCCTTTTGAAGTCCACTCTGTTAGGAGCCTAGTCCGGTTAAAGACTTTACAATAGGTTCTATTAGGAACCGATCCTTCTAGGGATCACCTGATTAAGGGATGGCTAAAATACCCGGTTAAGGGTTAAACCCTGTTAAAGGTTACCTTGTTAGAGGATTTTTAGAACTCAATGATTTTGAGTCACCCTGTTAAAGGATTTATAGCAAGTCAGTTAAAGCTACCCTGTTAAGGGATTTTCCAACTATTGAAGTGGTTAGAGGTCAACAGGTATTACAATGATCTGGTAACAACACTCAATGCCAATGTAGATCCACTTTGGTTTCTTCCTTCTACAATCACACTCTGCAGGTATCTATTCTCTTATCTGGTATGGCAAGAATCATGTATCTCTGCACTTGGATACACACACAACATTTGCCAACAACCTCAACATGAAAAACAACATCGACCTTATACGAAACAGATAGGTCGGTAGCATAAACCCTAAACCCTAAACATTTAGGCTAAGCAATTCAGTCGGTTCAATCCTAACCGTTGATCATATTGCATTGATTACAACAGTCTTGAACAGATCTCAAGATGTTCTCCAACGTTCGTTCTTCACCGCTTCTTGGAGGCTGATAACCCATCACGTGTTCTCCACCGTTTACAGAGACTTCGTACATTCCCGAGGTATATAGGATCAATCTACTTCATGCAAGATCCTTCACGTGCACAAGGCTAGCATGGCAAGATAGTCTGTTCTTCATTACAATGATAACTCATCACACGTTGTCATTGATTGAATCACATAGGCATAGAACACTTCAATCGGAAAACCTTAAGCTAAGACTACCAACTGGTAGTCATACCATATGAAACCTTGATACAAAACATTCCATATATCGGTTCACATTCCAACATACCGCTTCACTTTTTCACATATACTGATTCACATTTCAACATACCGGTTCACTTGGACAGACATACCGCTTTACTTTTTCACATATACCGGTTCTCTTGCAAGTGCTTACTTCAATATATTGGTTCACTCTTCATCATATTGACATCAATGACAACATACAATATCATCATGTCAACATACTCTGCACATATGCTAACACTTTGTCCTATTCTCTTTGCATTGTAAAATCTGTTGGCAATTTGGAGGAATTGATTATGTGTTGCATTGATGTTTGTCATTGATGTCAACACTAGCTTGTTTGGTTGTCTACCAGGTTCTGGTAGAGTGCTTGTTTTGTGATGTTGATCTGGAGATCATCTCTGGTATTCTTTGGTGTGTCCAAGTTGGTGGAATTGGTTTGGCTCGGTCATTCATGTTATTCATATGCGTGTCACATTCAGTTGGTTCAGAATTTGGTGATCTGGAAGCTATCATATGTTCTAGTAAGCCTTTTGGTTACCGGTAAGGGTTCTACTGACAAATCTTTATTGAAGATATTTTGATGGATTCGATAAGCGGTGTTGGTGTGGCTTCTAGAAGGTTTTTGGGATACTGATGGTTATCTTGTTTGTGTTCCAGTTGATCGATGGTGTTGCATTTGGTTTATGGCGACCTATTTTAGGTCCGGACTTAGTGCTATTTTGTTAGGTTATGGACTAGTTTATGTAACGTGTTGGTGGATGCTCCCGATGCATTACTGATTGGATTTATTATTTGGTTAATGTTGTTTCGATCTTAGGCTGACTTGGATTATCATTGGTTTGTGGGTTTATGTAATGGATTTATTGTACTATCTTTTAGGTGGCCGACCTAATTGTTGAGGTCCCAGGTTGGTATAAATATGATGTAAGATCTCTTTGTAGATCATAGGATAACGGTCAAGTATGGTGATGCGAATAATGTTTGTAATCATATGCAGAGGATTTGATCGATCATAGGTGATCGAATTGGGTTTGTCTAAGAGGTTTAAGACCTCCATTATTGAGCTTAAACCAGAACTATATTCAGGCATAGGAGATGTTACTCAAGCATTTCAATCTTCATTCTGGATTGTAGTCCGATGTTTTTTGTAGTCAGTGAGACTCCTTTTGTGATGAGCAGTGCACTCTAGGTTGTCGACCTTCCTGCATGTGGAGGCCCCTTATTGTAACAATTATTCATCTGATTAGTGGATAGATATTGTGGGTCTCCAATCTCACCATGGTTTTTCCTCATTGAGGTTTTCCACATATAAATTTGTGGTGTTATGGTATTCATCTGTGTGGTTGCATTATTACTTATTGTTATCTACTTTTATGTATACCGGTTGTTGAGTTGTTGTGTTAATAAGGTTAAAATTAATCATTCTGGCATAATAATGATTCACCCCCCCTCTCAATGTTCTTGGATCCCAGCAATTGGTATCAAATCTTGGTTCCTCGGAGTAAGTTTAACAACTTTGAGGAGATCCTGTATCCGCAATCTATGGAGATGAGTTTGAGGAAAGAACATCAAGTAGCTCTTGAAGACTATGATGCTGAAAGGTTGAGGAACATGAAGTTGCAAGATGAGCTGAGATCTGGGAAGGAATTTATTTTTACTCTGCAAGAGAGGTTGTCATTTGTGCAAGCTAAAAGGAAGGAACTTTGTGATCAATTACAAAATTAGGATGATGAAGAGAAGAATACTTTAAAGGAACTATGTTAGAAGCCAAGTCAGGAAAATGATGTCATGAAGAATGAAATGCAAGCCCTGACTATGAGGATGTCTAAGGAGATTGAAGATTGGAAGAAGAATGAAAAAAATCTTACTAAATCTTTGAAAGACAGATCTGAAGAATGCATTAGGTTGGTGCATGAGAATGATATATTGAGAGCTGATTTAGTACAATCCCTGAACAATGAGCAAGAGTTGGAAAGAATGGTGATGGTCATAAGAAGTGATCTGGATGTTGCAAATGAGTACATAGATAAGTTCAAGGTTAGTTTTGCTAAGCTTGATGAATTATTGAAGAATCAAAGGGATAGTAGAGATACTAGAGGTCTTGGATTTGAGCATGGAGAAACCTTTGGTACTGCAAATCAAGATGACACATCCGATCAGAAGAACAATCAGGAGAATCTACCATTCGATCAAAATTAGAGATCATCCATAAGGAAATCCAATGCACATAAATTAAATGGTAGATGGTTTGTTTGCAATAAGTTTGGTCATATGGCAATTCAATGCAGAAATAGAGTCAATCAGAATAATAATTTAGGTACTAGTCAGTGTTTCAATTGCAAAAAGTATGGTCATAGGGCAGCAGATTGTAGAATGAATGTGAAATGTCATGCATGTGAAAAGTTTAGGCATATGGATAATCAATGTAGGTCAAGGAATAATCAAGGTTACAACAAGAAAATTCAAAAGAACAATGTCACCTGTTATGCATGCAACAAAGTAGGACACATTGCTAAATTTTGCAGAAGCAAAAACCTACTGGCAGGGAATGAAAAATCCAATGATGAGAAGGGAAAGAAAAAGGTTGATGATATTTGGAAGGAGCATGAGAAGATGTGGTTTATGAAGTCTGATGTTCATCTGGTTGAAGCATATACTATTGGCATATGTGTAGAGCATGGTGACATGATGATATTGTATGTTGTCATTGATGTCAATATGCTGAAGTATGAACCGGTATGTTGTAGTAAGCAAATTGGCAAGAGAACCGGTATGATGATGTAAACCGGTATATGTGAAAAAGTGAAGCGGTATGTTTGTTCAAGGTGAACCGGTATGTTGGAATGAGAACCGGTAAATGGAAGTTTTGTATCGGGGTTTCATTTAGCATGACTATCGGTTGGTAGTCTCAACTTCAGGGTTTCCGGTTGATGCACTCCAAGCTTGTGTGATTCAACCAATGACATCTTGTGATGAGTTAGCATTGTAATGAAGACCTGATAGTGTTGCCACATTATCCTTGTGTGCGTGAAGGATTTCCTTGAGGATCTTTCATGGAGATTGATCCTATCTACCTCGAGAATGTGTGAAGTCTCTATAAACGGTGGAGAGCGTGTGATGGGTTATCAGCTTCCTGAAGCGGCAAAGAATGAACGTTGGAGAACATCTTGAGATTTGTTCAAGACTATTGTATTCAATGCAGTATGATTAACGGTCAAGATTGAACCGATTGAAATGTAAAACCTAAATGTTTAGGGTTTAGGGTTTATGCTACCAACCTATCTGTTTCCTATAAGGTCGATGATGTTTTTCATTTTGAAGTTGTTGGCAAATGTTATGTGTGTATCCAAGTGAAGAGATACTTGATTCTTGCTAGACCGGAGAAGTGTGTTGATACCTCCAGAGTGTGATTGTAGAAGAGGAGGAGCTAAAATGGATCTGCCTTGGCATTGACTGTTGTTATCAGGTCAGTGTATTACCTATTGACTTCTAACCATTTCAGCAGTTGGAAAATCCCTTAACCGGGTAGCTTTAACAGGCTTTTGTGTAAATCCTTTAACAGGGTGACTCAATTCAATGAGTTCTTCAAATCCTCTTGCGAGGTAACCTTTAACAGGGTTCTAACCTTTAACCAGGTATTTAGCCATCCCTTAACTGGGTGATCCCTAGCAGGATTGGTTCCTAGCAGAACCTATTGTAAAAGTCTCTAACCAGACTAGGCTCCTAACAGAGCGGACTTCAAAAGAGTTCAAAAACAACTTGTGGGTATTCATCCCCACCGTGGTTTTTCCTAGTTGGGTTTCCCCGTGAAAAATCAGTGTGTCATATGTGATGCCTTTCATGTGATGGTTTAGTGTTTTATGTCAAAGTGGTAAAACATGTTGAACTAGCAGTCATTATATTTTTGATGATAGATTACTTGTTTATGCATAAGGGTGAAGTGGAAATGAGGTATTAGATTGTGTGAAAAGCTAAGGGTTACCGGTTTATGTCTTTCACATTCTCACTGTGTTTTACCGGTAGTAATCTGATTTATACTGGTGTTATTGCTTGCCAATCAAGTGTAGTGTTTGCAGTCAAACCGGTTCAGGGAAAGTGTTTTTGTACTAATTCTCCCCCCCTCTTAGTATCGGTTTGGTACTAACTGTTTATCATTTATTCATCAATTGGTATCAAAGCATCTTCCAAGTCCTCTGTGTTGTAAGCTTAACTACTTGAGGAAAATATCCTACTCTAATGATGAAGAGGGAAGGTCCAAAGTTCAACAGAGACAACTTTAAAATATAGGACAGAATGAAGATATACATCAGAAGCATGGGTGCTCAACACTGGAGCTATGTTGAGAATGCTTATGTTATCCCTATCGGTACTCTCACCAATGATCAAAAGAGAGAGATTCAAGAGAATGGGCAAGTCATGAAAGCCCTAATTAGCAATCTATCTGACATTGAGTTTATTGATGTTCAGGATAAAGACAATCCCAAAGAAGTATGGAATGCTCTTGAGAATATCTATGGCAATGATGAGCATGTGAAACAAGCTAAGGAAGAGAGCCTTAGGGGAAAGTTTGAAGACATGCGGATGGTTGAAGGAGAGACCATTCAATAATATGGAATAAGAATTAAAACTATTGTTGGAGACATCAAGAGTGCAGGTGGTAAAATAGATGATTCCATTATTGTTAGCAAAGTCTTGAGATCCTTATTACCGGTCTATGCAATAAGGGTTGTTGCTATTCAGGAGTTGAGGTCTATAGATAAGACAAAGGTATCCCTAGACTCCATCATTGCAAAGCTGACTGCATATGAGCTAAATAATTATGATGGAAGTATTCAGAAGACTGAATCAGCCTTTAGAGCATTTGTTGCACCATCTAGAAAGGGAAAAGAAGCAAGTACCAATTGTGAACCAAGACAAAGCAGAGAAATGGATGATGAGGAGATCCTAATGGAATATGAAGCTCCTCTTGCCAAGAGACTTCCTAAGGGAACTAATAAATACAGAGGTAAGCTTCCCTTAAAATGCTTCTCTTGTAATAGGATAGGACACATTGTTGTGAACTGTCCTAATGGTGATAATAAGGACAAACCGAAGAAGTTCAAGAAGTTCAAAGGAGGAAACAGGAGAAACTATTTTGTAGCAGTTGATGAAGGTGTCATTGATGAGGAATCAGAAGATGAAGAAAGTGAAGACATTGTGTTTGTAGCAGTTAAGGAAGACAAGAAGGCTACTAACTATTTATCATTTATTCATCATATACCCCGGTTACTCAATCAACAGAGTAGAATGTTCCTTCACTTGCAGGAAATGCATTCGGTAACTAAGGCAAATTGATGACAGATCTTACATTGCCCCTGGTAGTGGTCTGAAAGCCCATTTCAGATTTTGGTGAACTCGGTTTGAAGGTTAACCAGTGAAGATTTGTTGGATCTTGGATCTGGTTTGGTTTATCGGTAAGTCACTTTATGAGTAATGGTTTGGTCATACACCTACAGTTCAGTATTTCAGAATCTTTGGTAGTGAATTGGAAAGTTTGATCTTAGATGTGATGAAGGGATATTTCTTGGTTATTCAAATGAA
Source organism: Cryptomeria japonica (assembly GCF_030272615.1). Taxonomy (NCBI): domain Eukaryota; kingdom Viridiplantae; phylum Streptophyta; class Pinopsida; order Cupressales; family Cupressaceae; genus Cryptomeria; species Cryptomeria japonica. Next base: position 333,622,898 of record NC_081409.1, read on the forward strand.
AGCAAAGCATATAGATGTTATAACAAGAGATTGCATAAAGTTGTGGAGAGTGTTAATGTCAAGGTGGATGAGCAGTACCAAGGTCAAATTACAACTTATGAGAGAGAATCAGAAGTGGAAATGATCATAATTGATCTGGTAACACCTATACCGGAAAAGAATGTTGAACCAGTTACTCTGGTAGTATCAAAAAATTCAACAGTAACTAAAGATCAGAGCAGAGAAACAAAAAGTAAGAAGACTCCTAGGTATGTAAGGTTGAATCAGTCAGAAGATCAGATAATTGGACAAGGAGAAGGTTTGCAGCTGATGAGGTATGCTTAATTTCTTAAAATGAACCGGCATCGGTAGATGAAGCATGTAAGGATGAATGTGGATGAAATATATGGAAGAGGAATTGAATCAAATATGAAAGTTATTGGAACTAAATGGGATTTTAGGAATAAATTGAATGAAGATGGACAAGTTGTGAGGAACAAGGCTAGATTGGTTTGCAAAGGATATTCTTAGAAGGAAGGAATTGATTATGATGAATCCTTACTCTGGTAGCTAGGATTTTCAAATATTTTCAAGGATTTTTAGATATGGTTTATGGTTTATGATGAATTTACACTATGCATATTCAAATGTGGATTGGGATGGAGATATGGGTAATCAAAAAAGCACATCCAGTGAAGTTTTCTTTCTTGGAAAGAAATTTGTTTCATGGATCAGCAAGAAATAGTCATGTACTTCTTTATCTACTATTGAAGCTGGGTATGTTGTTGCTGCTACTAGCTGTACACAAGTTCTATGCATGAAGCATGTGTTGAAAGATATAAGGGTATGTTGTAATGAACCGGTAGTTATTCACTATGATAACTCTGCTACTATTTCATTCTAAGACAAAACACATATCAATCACGTATAACTTTTTGAAGGAAAAGGTGGAAGCAAATGAAGTTAGTTTAGTTTATGGAATCATTTGAGTACTTTAGAGACAAATTGGGGGTCTCTGCCCCTCCAGTTGAGACTTGAGTGATGTTGATTGGCATCAGTCCGGTATGCATTATCAAAACTATCATTCATTCTAGATTGATGAGTTGGTGCTACTACTTTGGGGGAGTAGTCAGTTGTTTGGTTCAGAGGATGTATGGTTTTTCTTTGATGTTTATGTCATATTTTTGGTATTGATGTCAAAGGGGAAAAGGTATACATGTAAAAACCAGAGCTTAACAGAGATATTAGTCACAAGGGGAGTCGGTCTATGGTTTGGTTATTTGGTTCAAAACTTCATTGTTATATCATTTGTTGATGTCTTCCATTGGGGGGGACTTGTTTGGCACTTCTTGGCACTTGAATGTTTTTCAAATCTAGTGTTTCCATCAATGACAAAGGGGGAGATTGTTGGAAATTTGGAGGAATTGATTATGTGTTGCATCGATGTTTGTTATCGATGTCAACACTAGCTTGTTTGGTTGTCTATCGGGTTCTAGTAGAGTCTTTGGTTTGTGATGTTGGTCTGGAGATCATCTCTGGTATTCTCCGGTATGTCCACATTGGTGGAATTGGTTTGGCTCGGTCATTCATGTTTTTTAAATGCGTATCACATTCAGTTGGTTTGAGATTTGGTGATCCGGAAGCTATCATATGTTCTAGTAAGCCTTTTGGTTACCGGTAAGGGTTCTACCGACAGAGCTTTATTGAAGATATTTTGATGGATTCGATAAGTGGTGTTGATGTGGCTTCTAGAAGGTTTTCGGTATCCTGATGGTTATCTTGTTCATGTTCCAGTTGATTGATGGTGTTGCATTTGGTTTGTGGTGAGCTATTTTAGGTCCAGACTTAATGCTATTATGTTAGGTTATCGATCGGTTTATGTAACGTGTTGTGGATGCTCCTAATGTGTTACTGGTTGGATTTATTGTTTGGTTAATGTTGTTTCGGTCTTAGGATGACTTGGATTATCATTGGTTTTTGGGTTTATGTAATGGATTTATTGTACTATCTTTTAGGTGGACGACCTAATTGTTTAGGTCCCAGGTTGGTATAAATATGATGTAAGATCTCTTTGTATATCATAGGATAATGGTCAAGGATGGTGATGCGATTATCTATGCGAATAATGTTGTAATCATATGCAGAGGATTTGGTCGATCATAGGTGATCGAATTAGATTTGTGTAAGAGGTTTAAGACCTCTTGTATTGAGCTTAAACCAGAACTGTACTCAGGCATAGGAGATGCTAATCACGCAGTTCAATCTTCATTATGGATTGTAGTCTGATGTTTTCTGTAGTCAATGAGACTCCTTTTGTGATGAGCAATGTGCTCTAGTTTGTTGGCCTTCCTACATGTGCAGGCCCCTTATTGTAATATTTATTCATCTAATCAGTGGATAGATATTGTGGGTCTCCAATCCCACCATGGTTTTTCCTCATTGAGGTTTTTCACATATAAGTCTGTGGTGTTATGGTGTTCATCTGTGTGGTTGCATTATTACTTATTTTTATCTACTTTTATGTTTACCGATTTCTGAGTTATTGTGTTAATAAGGTTAAAATTAATCATTCCAGTAGAACACTGATTCACACCCCCCCCCCTCTCTGTGTTCTTGGATCCCAACAACTTGTTACAGGTGTGGTTGTTGTTGTACCAAAATATATACCTATTAATGCTCGATACAACCACTAGACTTATAGAATCCATAGGAGGTGGTTAAGCCATGTCACAAAGCCGAGTGTTGCACTGCACAACACAAGGAGACCAAGGGCGCACACCTTGCAACAATCCCCTTGCAGTGAAAGCAAGGGGTTTGAACCTATGACCAAGTTCTAATACCACTTGTTACAAGTGCGGTTGTCATTGCACCAAAAGATCGACCTATTGTTGTTATTCAAATGCATGTCATGTAGTAACTTGTATATCGAATCAACACCAGCACCACTTATTGAATCCAATTATTAGGATAATCGGTGAACAACTAAGAGGGGGGGTGAACCAGTTGTTAACAGATTATGAAACTTTAAGCATACAAAACCTTTTACCATAATGCATAAACCAAATATCAGAATAGGAGATATCTCAATTAAGCACAAACATAAATCATAAACCAAATACCATGCATCCACAACACATAACACCAAGATTTGTACGTGGAAAACCCAGTAAAGTTAAAAACCATGGTGGGAAGCCTACCCATAGTCAGATGATACTTCTGCAGTATGTGATTACAATAAGAGGCCTGCACATGCAGGAAGGCCAATGGCGTAGAGCACACTACTCATCACAAAGGAGCCTCACTGACTACAAAAGATATCCAAACTACAATCCAAAAATAAGAATGAATTGCAAGAATAGCATCTCCTATGCCTCAGTACAGTTTCGGTTAAGCTCAATGTCGAAGGTCTAAAACCTTTTACACAAACCCAATTCGATCACCTATGATTGACCAAAACCTCTGCATATGATTACAACTTTATTCGCACACAGATAATTCCATAACCTATGACCAATAATCTACAAAGAGATCTTACATCATATTTATACCAACCCGAGACCTAAACAATTAGGTCAGGCACCTAAAAGATAATACAATAAATCCACTACATAAACCCACAAACCAATGATAATCCAAATCGGCCTAAGACAAATACAAAATTAACCAAACAATAAATCCAACCAGTAACGCATCGGGAGCATCCACCAACACATTACATAAACCAGTCCATAACCTAGCAGAATAAAACTAGACCTAAAATAGGTCGCCATAAACCAGATGCAACACCACCGATCAACTCGAACATAGACACGATAACCATTAGCATCCTGAAAACCTTCTATAAGCTGCACCAACACCACTTATCGAATCCATCAAAAGATCTTCAATAAAGCTTTGCCGGTAGAACCCGTATCGGTAACCAAAAGGCTTACTAGAACATATGATAGCTTTCGGATCACCAAATCCCGAACCAACTGAATGTGACACGCATCTGAACGACATGAATGACTGAACCAAACCAATTCCACCAATCGGAACATATTAGAGACAAATCTCTTGATCATCATCAAAGTCCAACCACTCTACCAGAACTCGGTAGAAAACCAAACAAGCTAGTGTTGGTATCAATGACAAACATCAATGCAACACATAATCAATTCCTCCAAATTGCCAACAATATCCCCCTTTGGCATTGATGGCAACACTAGATGTGAAAAACATCCAAGTGCCAAGAAGTGCCAAACAAGTCTCCCCCAATGGAAGACATCCAACAAATGATATATAAATGAAGTTCTGAACCAAATAACCAAACCATAGACCAAACTCCCCCTGTGATTGATGTCTCTGTTAAGCTCTGTTTTTCACATGTATACCTCTCCCCCTTTGACATCAATGTCAGAAATCTGACATAAACATGAAAGAAAAATCATAGATCCATTGAACCACACAACTGACTACTCCCCCTGAGTAGTAGCACCAACTCATCAATCCAGAATGAATAATAGTTCTGATAATGCATACCGGACTGATGCCAATCAACATCACTTAAGTCTCAATCAAAGGGGCAGAGACCCCCAATCTGTCTCTAAAGTACTCAAATGATTCCTTGGGCAAAGGTTTAGTGAAGATATCTGCAATCTTCTCTTTAGTGTTCACATAAACCAATCTCACTACATTTGCTTCCACCTTTTCCTTCAAAAAGTTATACTTGATTGATATGTGCTTTGTCTTAGAATGAAATACCAGATTCTTTGATATGTCAATAGCAACAGAGTTATCACAATGAATAACTACCAGTTCATTACAATCTACCATTATATCCTTTGACATTTTCTTCATCCACAGAACTTGTGTACAGCTAGTAGCAGCAACAACATACTCAGCTTCAGTAGTAGATAAGGAAGTACATGACTGTTTCTTGCTGATCCATGAAACACGTTTCTTTCCAAGAAAGAAAGCTCCACCAAATGTGCTTTTCCAGTCATCTATTTCTCCAACACAATCTGCATCTGTATATGCACATAATGTAAAGTCATCATTTTTAGGATACCACAAACCATATTCAGTTGTTCCTTGTAAATATCTTAAAATCATTTTCACTACACTCTCATGATTCTCTCTAGGATCACTCTGATATCTTGATACAATACAAACTGCATTCATTATATACGGTCTAGTCTGAGTTAAATATAACAGACCTCCAATCATAGATTTATACCTTGTAGGATTTACCGGAGCTGATACATCTTTCTTTGTCAATTTCTCACTTGTAACCATAGGAGCATCAACTAGTTTAGGATTCTCCATACCAAATTTCTTCAACAACTCTCTCGCATACTTAGTTTGACAGATGAAAATACCTTTATCAATCTGAGTAATCTGCAAACCTAAGAAAAATCTCATTTCTCCAATCATAGACATCTCAAATTCATTCTTCATATTATCAAAGAATTCCGTACATAACTTTTTCTCACCTCCAAAAATGATATCATCCACAAAGACCTCAACAATCAATATGTCATCATTAGTGATCTTATAATATAAATTACCTTTAGTGAAACCAAGCTTCAAAAGATATTTGTCCAATCTAGCATACCAAGCTCTAGGTGTTTGCTTCAATCCATATAAAGTTTTCCTCAATCTGCAAACCATGTTATTGTCATCTGAAAGAAAAAATTCATCAGGTTGCTCAATGTAGACTTCCTCTTCAAGATCTCTATTTAGAAATGCACACTTAACATCCATCTGATAAACCTTGTATTTCTTATGGGCAACATAAGCAAGAAATAATCTCACAACTTCAATCCTAGCTACCGGTGCAAAAGTTTCATCATAATCAATTTCTTCCTTCTAAGAATATCTTTTACATACCAATCTACCCTTGTTCCTCACAACTGAGATCAATGTTATTCATATGCATGTCATGTAGTAACTTACATTTGTTAGATTCTTGTTATGTAGATCTTGGTGTTCATCTTTGTCCTCTTCTCTTTGCATTGTAAAATCTATTTATTAGAATGTTATTTGTTCTATGAGAGAGGAAAATTGTTATTTACAAGGTTATGTTGTTGAATTTCCTCGAAAAAAGAGCAAGATATAAATCTACATGTTTAGGGTAAGAGCCTATAAGAGTATTGTAACAATGTTTGTTGCAAATTAATACAATGGCTCGATGCTTTGGAGTGTGGTTTTTTTTACCCCAAAGGGTTTCCCCATGTATATCAAGGTGTTTTTCTCTTCTATCTATCTTTCTTATATTTTCCTGTCATGTTTTTGAAGTGTTGATTTATGCGTTGTTATCCTGCCAAAAATTATTTAGATATGTACACTACATCATCTTTCCTCAAAGGGTTAATGTAATAGGAAATCAACTATATCTATTTCTACTTTAAAGGCATAGTAGTATGTGTTTGTATCAAGTTGTTGAACAATTGATTAATAGAAAAATAGCATACTAAAGCTGCATATTGAATCTTAGATGTCTTTTTTAGTTCATCTTTTCCTTTCAGTTGTAAGTATAATGAGCTCATTTTCAATCATAGACCTCAACATTAGGTAGTTGTCAAAATAATTTTCAAATATTTATAAGGAACTATTAATCATAGAATTACATTTAATGGAAATTCAAAATAATCTTTGATATTAATTAGATATTGTGACATAGATTGAGCAAGGAATATTAAAGACTGAAGATCAATGTTGGAATACTACTTCATATTAAGCTATTTGGTTTCATGAGCAAGTAAAAACACACAATGATTTCTCTTTCAAGTGTAGGGTAAAATACAAAGTAGCTTGTCAAATCATGAAGGATATAATATGGTAGCAAAAATTATTACAAGATGTTGAGATTACTAGAACTCAACCAACAACATCAAAATGTAACAATCAATGGTACATTGCGATGAAAAAAATTCAAAGTTTCACAACTAAGCATATTGAAGTATTCATTATCAAACGTACATTGTGATGAAAAAAATTCAAGGTTTCAGAACTATGCATATTGAAGCATTCATTTTTTTCATGAAAAAATTGAGAGGAACATTGTGCGGGTGGAAAAGTGTGCAACATAAATGATGGTGGCAAAAGATGTTGTCAAAATATAAGTTTGAGCCTTGTAATAATTCAATGTGCATTAATTATCTAAAAAATGACAAAGTCATAGTTCCACATGTAGAAAAACAGTGTCACAAATTTAGTTAAAAAAGACATAAATTGTGTGTTTACATATATAAAACATAAATTAATCTTTAATTCTAAATACATATATCAAATCTTTATGTGGGTCTCTTAACACTTCTTTTTCTTTATAAAGAATCATTAATTTTAAATATATACGGAGGAGAGTATAATATTGCAAAATATATTTTATTCTTCACTTGATTTCTTGCACAATATGTTTTTATCTAAATAGTGACACCAAGTCATCAATTTTGATCACAGGATATCTCTATGAAGTCCACCAGACTGATGCAACTCAATGCATCAAGAGCTGTTCTCTTTATTCTAAATATTCATTATAGAACTATAGCAATGGGCTACACAACAAATTTTACAATGGCTGATCCATTGCTACCATAGTAGACTAGGTTAGAGACTTTATCATCACTCCCTACTCTTACAACTCTCTGACTATAATCTCATAGCCATTTACAAGGTTGCACACAACATGCAGGTAATTTGGCTAATCTTTGCTTGTGCACATTAAGAATCAATCCTCTGCTTAACAAACAAAGACCTCATTGATGCTTCCAAACACACACACAAACATATGAAATACTTTGAATCGTCACAGACTGAAAAAGCTGTTTAAGATTCCAATAACGATCATGAAATAATTGACTCTTCACAGATTTTACAAAACGGTTGTTTAAACTACAATGACGATCATGAAATACTTGATTCATCGCAGTTCGCAAAACGGTTGTTAAGACTGCAATAACGATCATGAAAGTTAAAAATTTCTATGGGAAAATAGATGTCAATTTAATGATAAGAAGGGCTCAAACAGGACAAAGGAGAGCAAGAAGGAATTGCACCACTTAAATGAATATTGCAAAGCCAAAGCACCAAAAATCACAGAAAGCTGAATAAAAATATTGATGGATTATATATTTCCATCACAATTAACCACTATAAAGGTTCTTGATCAAGTATGTGCTGTGTATGAGTCCTCTTCCATTGCATGTTGGATACTTTGGCCAACTCAAATATCTGCATTCAAAAGCAAAATTCGGTAGCATGTATAAATAGGGTGCTGTAGTCCCTCATTCCTTAACAAAGCATTATCCCTTAAGGCTTAACGAACAAAGCAAGGAAGCCTCCTTGTAATGATAAGAACAGCGGAAATAGGATAAAATTGCCCTAAAAAGAATTGCATCAACTGTAATGAATCTTGCATGCACAAAATACTCAAAATCACTGGAAATTTATAGAAGAAAATATAAAGTGGATAAATTATATGTATCAATCACAGCATTGAAGATATCCTGGAGATAGAGCATTTGCCATATACTCCTCTTATACGACACCTTGGTTATTTACTTCGGTCAACTCGGACATCTACACTTCAAATCAAAAACCATAGTACGTAGTGCATCATTCCTTAACAGAGCACTGTACTTAAGGCTATAAAAAAAGAAATCACTTTCTTCTTTCGTCTTCCTCTCTCCAATTAGCTTAATTCAGGCCATGTAGTGTGTATCCAAGATGTATAAAACTTTTCTGATCATTTCTTTAATTGTCGACAACTAAATGTTCTTCCGAAGAGGGCAAAGAATTTGGCACCCTTGGATATGACGTCACAATGAACAAATCAAGAATTCTCTAGAAAGGAATTCTAGTTATGTTCATCGTGAAATTGATAAATTTCTAATCATCTGAATGCAAAGTGAGTAATCCAACACCAGCACTGCTACAACAGAAATCAAGATGATATTATCTTTGATTAAAAAAATTATTCTTTATGAAAAGTTAAAACCTACCCATCAAGCAAACTAAAATCTCGGAGTAATACCATCCAGTCTTGTACTCTACATATCTCGAGAGCTATAATATACTTGAATGCAGTTCAACACGCACACAAACATATATATATATATATATAGAGAGAGAGAGAGAGAGTGGGGGGCACATTGGAAATGAAAGAAATGAGATGCTTTCCCATTGAACCCATGCAATTCTAAACTCACGTGTAGTTCACAGAAACAGCTGCTGGCCTGTATTCTGACTATCCCACTTGTAAATTCTCTTGTCAGACCTTTTATGTCCTATTGCAATGAAAATGCAGCTAATGATCAGAGGCCTTTAGAGGATTGCAAGCCTGGCTAGTTAGATGCCCTGCAGTATCTATTATTTCAGGGCTGTGTGAGAAAATTTAAAACAGTGGAGTCTGACTGGTTGGTTTTGAAACTTTTACTTACCTAACGGCGTGTCCAAAAGCAAACAAGAAGGCAAGGTCATAAATATGGGGAGTTATCATGCAGCGAGTGAAGGATTAAACAAAAATTCTAGAAAGATCTGTATGCCTGGCTAGTTAGATGCTTTGCAACATCTGTTCTTCAAAGGCTGAATGAGAAAATAGTGGTGTCCGGTTAGCTGGTTTTGAAACTTCCTCTTCTCTAACAGCATTCCCGGAAACAAATTAAGAAGGCAAGGTCCTAAATATGGGATTTCTAAACCAGCCAGTGAAGGAATAAACAAAAATAATATCCCCACCAGCAGAAGAAATTCTACAATGAATTTTTTTGGGATGTTTCTATTTGACAAGCTACAGATCTGTATTTCAGTTACAACCTATTCAGAATACTATTTAGATGTTATTCAGATATATCGTATAGATGGTCAGTACAGTAAGCTGCGAGAACACATGGTGTCCTAGACTTATCATATAGGCATGATGATCCCAAAATGTGTATGGATCTTTCTTTTAAAACTTTCTGAAACAACTAATAATTGCAATTCATCATTTATTGAGTTAAGTAGTGGTGGAAAATTGTGTTCCCCATTTTGCAACTTATCATGCATTTCATTATGCTAGCTTCCTGCTTCAGTAAAAACCTGCCTCAAAGGAGAAGAACAAAATCTGTTCCATTAGATTCTATATATTGTTGTTTCTCTAAGAGTGAAGAGTAAACCTGACACTAGAACCCTGCAAACTACTTCTTCAAAATGTAAAAGCATTACAAACAAACTATTCAAAACGCAGGAAATAGTTTACCAACAAGTTTTGAAGCATCTCTCTATATGATGCCAAAATAGCAACTACTTAACTCTTCTCAAGGAAAATCTTAATATTTATTTATTATCACCAATAATCTCCACATGAACAGATCCCATCCTTGAAATGATGAAAGCGACTTGCATCCCTCATTACAATTTCTCGCCTAACAATCTTGGAAATAAACTTAGTAGCAGTGTGGCAATCAACACAGACACGAAGGTTTTTCACTATTTGGATAGGTTTTCCCAAGGGAAAACTTAGAAGGCCGAAAGCAATAGCTAGCTTCTCGCTATGGTGGCACAGATATTGTTCTTTTAACTCATCCTCTACATCATGCAGCACAAGCTTTGTATATGGCTTATAACCTGCCTCAATTATCTGTTTTGTCAATAACTGTAGTGTTGCATAAATATCCTCTGATTGAGGATGTGATCTGTCTCTCGCAACAAATCTGTGCATCTTGCCCCTGACTTCAACCCAACTGAGCCCTGCCTCTTTTTCGACTCCCATATCATCCATCTTTTTCCTTACCCTTGCCACATCTTCCCACCTGCCTGCTGCAGCGTAGATGTTTGAAAGCAACACATATGCCGAAGCATCATGAGGTGCCAACACCATCAGATGTTCTGCTGCTAGCAAACCTATCTCCATATTGTTATGAACCCTGGAGGCACCTAGTAAGGTCCTCCACACTGCATCACAAGCTGCGAATGGCATTCTACCGATGAAGTCAACTGCCTCCTCAAGAAGGCCAGCACGGCCAAGAAGATCAACAATGCAAGCATAGTGCTCTGCAATTGGACTGTTGCCATAATCCCGACTCATGGAATCGAAGTAGGCGAGACCTTCCTTCACTAGACCTCCATGGCTGCAGGCAGAAAGAACACCAACAAAAGTGACATTATTTGGTTTCATTCCTTTCTTCTTCATGTGTTCAAACAATTGGAGGGCCTCTTTACCCCTTCCATGATATGCATATCCTGATATCATTGCACTCCATGAAATTACACTTCGTTTGGGCAGTTTGCGAAACACAAGCTCTGCATCCTTTATACTACCACATTTGCTATACATGGTAATAAGTGAATTCCCCACAGGCGTGTCTGACTGTAATCCATATTTTACAACAAGTGCGTGGAACTGTGTGCCTTGATCCAACCTGGCTAGAGAACAACATGCAACAAGAGCACTAGTGAAGGAGAATGTGTTGGGCTTGATACCTGACCATTGCATTTGACAGAACAATTTTAGAGCCTTGATACTCTGCCCATCCTGAGCATAAGCTGAAATCATCGCCGTCCACAACACCAGATCCCGTCCAGGCAATTCTTCAAACAATTTATTTGCATCGTGAATACTGCGACATTTCACATACATATCAACCAGGGCACTTGCAGCAAAGATATTGAACTCAAACCCAAATTTGACAACTTGGGCATGAATCCCCTTACCTCGTTCAACGATTTCCAACTTTGAGCATGCCTTCAGAACACTCCCAAAGGTAAATTCATCTGGCTTCACTCCCGTGGAATGCATCCGGCTAAATATGTCCAAGGCTTCTTCATTCTGTCCATTCCTCACACATCCTGCAAGGATGGTGTTCCATGAGACCAAATTTCGTTCAGACATTTTGTCAAATACTTGGCGTGCATCATCCAAACAACCGCATTTGGCATACATGTGAATAAAATTGTTGTTCACATATATGTCTTCCTTACTACGAATTTTTATAAATTGGGCATGAAGTCCCTTAATTTGTATGGCTTTATTGACCCGAGATGAAGACTGCAATACTGTATCATTGACGCTTTGCTCACCCTGATTTTTATACAGAGCCTCTACATTATTACCCCCTGAATTGTTGATGTATTCATGTTTTGGCTCAAAAGTTTGCACTGAAAGTTCTTTACAGGAAGCTGAAATGATTTTATATCTATGGTCGTGAAATATAGAAGAATGAAAAGTAGTAGAAGAGTTACTAGGAAGCTGCCATTTGATTGAAGGCAATGCGGGTGTAGCAGGGAATTGGAGAGACACTGCTGCAGCCATGGTCACCATTACTCTTCACTCATACTCCGCCGAGATACCTTATCTGTACTAAAATTCCATAAGATTGAAAAAGAAGACTAAATTGTAGATAATGGACTTGAAAATTGTTAGGTAGAGTCTAACAAACTCGCACTAGACTTATTTTATTTTTATTTTAGTGTAAAGAAACATAAGCAAACATTTAAATTTAGTTGTTCCTCTCCAAGGCATTAGTAATTGCTAATGGGTATTAGCAAAGAGTTAGAATCAATACACTCAAAGGATAAGTTAAAGGAATCAATTTAACTCAAAGGGCCTTTTAAAGTTTTCATCTTTTATCAAATTCTATTTATTAACATTTCTAAATTCTTTGTTCTTGTGATTTTCATAATTTTGTAACATACAATATTAACAAAAGGAAAATTGATCCCTAAGACATAATAGGCATGTTTGACTATTTTACTCCTCACACAATGTAAAGATCTTATTTTCTCTACCTCTTATATCCACACAATTTTTTGATTTGCACCTACAAATATACACATGTCAATTATAATTTTATCAAAATCATAATTGTAATAATAATCAAATAAAATATATATTCAAGTAAATATTGAACAACTTGTCAAACTTTAAATTCCAATCAAATATAACCCAAAATACTCTATGTTGATGTGGATTCCTCCTTGAACTTATGTTGAACTCACATATGAAATGACATCATTCAATGGTTTAACATATGCTTCATTTATATGATCTCTCTTATAACTCATTTGATGTTTACTTAGAGCACATTTGATGCAAGCTCCTACAACATTTGTGTGTAGGGGAAAAAGCGAGACTAGGCCAACATGCCCTAATCCTACCTTTTGACACACATTTGTGGAATACGAAAGAGCCTAGAGGTATCACACAATTGGCTACTTCTTTTTGTGGAAGAGAGAGCCATGGGCTACCTATTAGGATTTCTATTCCTTTGTTGCAAATGATAGATAAAATGATGCAAGTTCAACTACTAACCCTAAAGTGTAAGTATGAACTAGTAACAAGATTGCAAGATTGAGATTAAGTGATGAAAAGCTGTAAACACAAGGATAAAAGGAGAATGCAGATGTGTACCTGGGGTTAAAATCTGAGTGGAAATGTTCAAGACGGGGGCGCGAGCGCCACTGTCCTGATTCTGCACCTGAGACTGTTGTTTTGCAACCTGGAAAACTGTCGGAAATGCTGTCCTGGCAGGACCAGGGTGCCCCGCGCCCCTGTCCTGGTCTTTTGCTCTGCAATTTGGTGTGTTGTCCCGTCTCAGTCTGCTTCCGTCGGATCTGCAACTTGCGGCGTCATCCGAATCTCGAAACCTGCACTTATATCTGAAAAGGTATGGTGGGCGGCTATATAGGGTTTTGCCTTAGTCAAACCCCCGCTTTGGTGATTTCCACCTCCACGAATAGCCAAGTTGTATTGTAAAAGTAGTGTGTGCAGACCTTGTGTATGTGCAAGATCCTAAAATGCAAGTAAGCAAACTAGAGCAACCTAGAAAGCAAACCCTAATTGCTTGTACATGATAATGTAAATGCTCTAAATCAAGATGCAAAGTGATCTAAAGCATGAATATAAATGATATAATGAGGCTTATGCAAAGACATGAAAACAACATGAAATCATACCCAACCCCAAGGGAGGGGTACAAGCCAATCTTCAGTCGGTAATCCCCTATTGTTCTTCAATGCCTTCAAAGCCCTAAGTGGATGAATGAAATTGATAGATGCTTGATGGATGGATGTTGAATGTTGTTGAAGTCTTCAAAGATCTGCTCTTTCGCTGCATAGAAGGTCCTTGAAACCAAAATTCCTGGATCCTTTCAAATGAAGAAAGAGAGCTCTTATATATGAAACCCTAGGTCTTAATTTCAACTTTTGGCCGACCTAGAGATTGAATCTCCCGCCAATTTATTGGGGTTAAGCTTTATTTTATGATTGGATCGCGCTCCTAAAATTTCGGGAAAAATGTCCGGGACCGTGTGCACTCTGAGCGCCATGGTCCCGACAACTTTTCACCAAATTTTCAGGGCCGTCGGATATGATGATTTTAGAGAGAATCCCAAAGTTACGGGTGATTTCGAGATGTTTTGACCCCCGAAATCAAGCCCCCAAGTTCAAAATAGGACCTAATTAGGGTTTTTGATTAAATGATGTATTGGAGGAATAAAATGAAAGGGGCACACTTTAATGAAAGGGCCCGACTTTATGATGTGGAAGATGATGAAATAGAACCTTAGACTTAATTAAATTAATTAATTAAGTGCTAAAGGGGAAATGCAATGCAAAATGCAAAATGCGCCAAGGCGGGTGCTAAACTAGGTGTGAAATTGTACCACCCTAGCAAGTGCGTACAATTTACGACACTACAATTTGTTTGCCCTTTCCTTGTCTACTCTCATATAAACTCCAAAGATGATGTATATTGTGAAAATGATTATATCTACAAAGTGCGAATAGTGGTCTTGATGATTTGAATTGTGATGCATGCCTATCTAACCATACAAAATATTTCTCAATTTTTACTCTCAATTCTAGACCTTGAAAAGGAATGTTAAAGAAATGTTGTACAAAATATGTGCCATGATCTTCATTGTCACTAATGTAAAAGTGATATTCTTTCTTAATAACTCATTCTAAATATGTACTATCAACAACACTCAAAATTAACTTTTGTGTCAATAACACACATGCACAATAATAGTTTCTTCCTTTGAATAATAATATTATGTTCGGATCTTTTTTTGATTGGTAAAAGAGTAATTATCTACTAAGTTAACTATTGATAAGATTGTTCTAGGTGGGAATGTATCTGTCAACAACTTAAACTCTTTTTTTGCCACTTAGCATAAAATGCATTTATCATATATATGGTTCAATCAATTTAAGAAAAAAAAATATAAATGTTCCAATAGGTAGTTCATTTTCTATGGAATGTGACCTTATGGTTTCTTTCCCATTTTTTGTTTGTTACTTTAACTACTTGCACCTCTTGCAATTTCCACATGTTTCACTGAGTCCTTTTATCATTTATTTGGACAATCTTCATCATTGGATTTATAACATAAGATGGATGAAATGATATTGCTTTACTATTTAGGAGGTGCATTCTATTTTATAGTCTTTCTAAGCACCTGATAGTAAAGATCAAATTTATTATGGTGATGAAAAAACAAGTTTCAAATACTTACTTTACCTTCATATACTACAGCTTTAATATTTGAAACATTATTTTTTGAATCTTTGTATGAGGATTGGTGTCACAAAATCTAACATACATCTCATATTTTGTTATGTCTAAACAATTCTATGTATGAATTTCATAATATTTGAACCAATAACATCTCTATTGATGAAGGATGAGTATTATCATGCTAAAAATTGATATTGGCTTCCTAACACCATCTTCAATATTGTCAGATTGGGTATCCCTACACATCAATGTCCAATTTACCTTCCATTCTATTGTCATCCAATATCTTTCTCCTTTTTACATATCTTGTTATTTTCTTTCAACTTAAACCAATTTTACTTAAAGGAGAAAATTGATCACTTCCTTAACATTTTTGGACTTACAATAAAAGACAACATCACTCTCTTGATAATCTCTTATCAATAGATCAAGATGCTTTACCAATGGAACTCAAACCTTTTATGATATTTTGAACACACTTTTTAGATGCATTTTCCTATTTCTATAAAATCTACACCTAAAAATTGCAATCTCTTTCATCTCATCATGAGTAAGGATACTTCATAATAGTTGGAATTTACCAATTATATAATGATGTTTATCAATTTATCATATTTAAAAGATAAATCATTACAACTATTCTCATTGCCAAGCATATCATCAATAGACCATGAGTCACAAGTTAAAGGGCTGTCACATGAGTTACATGGGGGAAATAGAATAAATGATAAGGTGAGCATAAAAAAGTGTATCATGCACATGGGCGTATATCAATTTAATGATATATGACTTTTAGTTGTCCTAAAGCTCATTAGAATAATCACAATAGATAATTAATCCTAAATCAACAAGTATATCACTAGGTATAAGAGAAGGTGCACATTTTGAATATCCAAGTGATGGTAAATGTGTATCTATCAATCGTACAAGTTAAGGATCATAAATGGATGACGAATGTAAGGATTTAAATAAAGGATAGCTATCAAACTTGATCAATGTAATACCCACCCCTTGGAAACTACATTTTTTTTTGTACAATCACAAGTACTAACTTAATTAAGAAAACTTCTCGATCTAACTTAGAAATATCAACTTCTAAATTTCTTCAATTGCCTTAGTGGTGGTAGTTCTATGCCACCACGTATTCTTGCACTAAAAGGTGGTAAGTTGTTGAGGTCAAGATCCCCATTAGACCTAGAATTAAGCTTTGAGGGATCATTCTCAATGATCCTACCTGTGAATCCCTTCAAGGGGAGTCATAGGCTTCGTAGTTCATCTCCATAGGCTAGAGGGAGATCCTTCTCTTCTCCTTTATGAGATCCTTGATCTCTCCTTAACCTTGATTATTAATTTCACATAATCATTTAACTTAGTTCATTTCAATAGAAGATAACCATCATTCATTAAGTAGTGTACAAACGTACACAATCACATAGGGGTCATATCCTTCCAAAAGTTTGCATTTTCATTAAGAGTAATTCCAGCATATTTCCCATTAACACATGGGACTAGCTCGTAAACATCACACACATGATGAATAGATCTAGCTTACACCACATATGCAAAGTGAATAGCTTTAGCTTACATCCCATATTCATAGGGACTAGCATCAATATACATTTACCGTAAAAGTGGCTATCTTTGGTAGGCATCTCATACCTAGAAACTATCATATACATAGTGAGGAACTGACATATCCATAACAACTAGCTACCACTTGCCCATAGTGCATCCTAGATATAAAAAATGTCAGTGCACTGTGCACTACACTATGAAACACATTATTTTGTCTATTCTTTTGCACCAATGAGCAAGTGGGAACAAGGTTCGATGTATTCCATACTACACCGGGTGTCTATCCTCATCTTAACAAGTCAAGTATATCACTTCCACATAAAATATATACCCAAATTACACAAGGTTTGGTGTAATTATTACCTACCTATTCTTCATTAGAAACTCTCTTCCCTGTAGTCCATCAGGCGGCTAAGTAACAAGGACATCCATTGCTGACATGCAATTGGCCCCCAAGCCCACATGCTCCTTGCGGAATACATCCAAAAACCCTAGGTCAAAATGGGTATCCCTTGCCTGCATGCAATTGGTGGCATCCATTTGCTAACTAGGTGGTACTGCTAATAGTCTACCAGCACAGTACATTCCTTGACTACTGTCAATCTTGAGTGGATAAGCTTATCTTAAGAGGGCCATAGGATTTATCCTTCAGTGATCACCTCAGATAGAGTGGACTAGTCTTCGTGCTAGAGGAATACTATCCTCTACCTATGCCCTCGTAGGGTCCTACCTCCATCCATCATCATAAGAGTCGACACCTGTACTTAGATTAGCCCTATAACTGGAAGAGAGGTTCCTAATTCAGAACAAATAGGTTGTAATTAACTGATCTAGGAGTATACACAAAGTCTTATAGGTCTAAGATTAAATCATACAACTGCATGAGATCAATTGGATCCAACATAGGACAACCTCAAGTCAATAGCCAAACAAATCAACCATAAGGAGGTCTACCCTTTCACTTTATCAACTAATCACTCAAAATCATGATATATATTAAATATGAGTTATAACACTTCCTTTAAAACTCTTACATAATCTTCTAATGCCTATTCAACCTCCTTTGAGGCCTACTAAAGAGGAAAGGTTGATAGGTTAGGAACAACCCCATACCTTGGAGTTATTCCCCCCCTAGACCCTACCCCTATGGACTTGAAGTCACATGGGCATCCTTCACCCAAGGACCGCCTATGTTCCCACTTCCAAATGGGTCAAAGTCACATGTAGTTCTCCTCCCAATGTTTCTCTCAACGGATGCATATGCTCAAGTTCTCCATAATCAAAGTTTCATCAATAATCCCTTGTTGGCAACAATGCAGCAAACTGAGAGGGGGGGGTGAATCAGTTTGCATAGAAACTTACTGCAACTTAAACCAAAAAATAGATCTAATAGTAAACAGTTAAAGCATGAAACAATACCACATCAATAACACACATAACACCAAGATTTTTTACGTGGAAAAACCAATTAAGGGAAAAACCACAGTGGGAACCTACCCACAATGAGATAATACCAGGTTGAACTACGAGTAAATAAAATATTACAAAGGGAATTCACATGCATTCAAGAACACTTCCTAGAGCTCACTCCTCAAAGTAAGAAACCCAGAAAGGCTACAACCTTTAGGGAAGGCTCACTACCTTATAGGAAGTCTCACTGACTTACAAAAACATTCTGACAACAATTCGGATCACATAAATTGTGAAAATAGCATCTCCATATGCCTGAGTACAGTTCTGATTAAGAACACAGTCTTCTCTACAACATTGTTGTCTCCTTCAGAGTTCTGAAAAATCAAATCACTTGTTCGCACATACAACTTATTCATGCACATGCGGACACTTGCAGACATACATCTTGCATGATTATTACATTTGTTTATACAAACCCTCAACCTCTATTTCAAGGTCCGCTAAACCCTTAATGCAAATTACAAAATAATATCCTCACACGCTACAATAATACATGTGGACCAAAACAATGTTGACTAAGGCATAGTTTACACCCAAATCAATACCGTAAACATGCAATAGCTCTAACAATTACACCTTGATCATTCGCAACACACTACAACCACCAAGAATGTCACATAACACAAAGAACATCACTAGACAAAGAAAATATTCAATAACACGCAAAATAATCAATGTAGACCACCAATATGCATAGAACATGATCTAGAGATATTCACAAGCAACGTGAATTGCACCACAAAAACCGCAACAACTCGAATTATTAGAATATTCATCATCTCTCTATCGGAGCTCAAGAACATCAACATAACTGACTGTCAACCTGAAAGATTTGCTTGTGAATTTCCAAACCATGAACCAATTGAATTGAGGACACACATCAATATCTACAACACATCCCCCACATCCGCAACTAAAGATATATCAATTCCAGAGCAATACAGAGTACAAACTAATGTAGAGGTTTTGTACTCACTTCTCCAATCGGTGCCAACTAGCTTCTTCTCAAGGCTTCTCCTGAACCAAGCAATGGCTCAACACCATCTCACCCTCCTAGGGTCTGATAGAAATCCTCCCTGACCTTCTCCTTAGGTCTTTGGACTATGAAAACTTCTAATTCTTGATGAGAGTTCCAAACTCTCTTGGACTCACCTTGAGTAAACTCAATCTACTCACTCACACCATGGGTACAAACCCTCCACCTAGGATATTTGCTCCACTTTCACAACCTGTCATTTGGATGGTTGTCTCAGACCCTAAATACATACTTTCACACTCTCCAAGGCATCTTCCCTTTACCAATTTCAAGGTTGATAGTGGTTTGGTTCATTTGGGCTTATTTGAGGCTTATTCCTTGTAGCCCTTCTGAACCGGTAAAACAGAAACAACTCAAAATTATTCCTGACAACCCTAGGACTTAATTGGATTTTAGGATACCCTTTTGGATATTATACACAATATCAAGAAATTGCATCTGGTTTTTGCATCTAAGGTATCTAACCCTTACAGGGCTAAGGAGGCCTAATTGCCCTTCTACACCACAAAACTTGGAGCAACATTTTTAAACTTCTTTAATCTAATCAAACATGGAATTTTTTGGTTGTTTAGGGTCTTTATACTCCTACCTTCACCCTTCTCCACCCTTCTTCCACTTCTATGCAATGCCTAATCTCATCTAGGGCTCATTTTCACTCTTTCCCTATGCTTGCCAAGCACACAAGCAAAGTTAGGGTATGGTGGCAACTCCACAACATGGCTTCCCCTGCTGAAAAAAAAAACAAAAACCATATTTACAAGCCTTCCTAACATTCCAACAAGTCTCAACAAGTTTAAACTGTGGAATGTTACGGAAAATGCCATTTTATACAAAACCCTAGTTTATGGAGATTTACAAACCGCCTGCACCAAAAATGCAATAAATTTCAAACCATACAACTTTAGAACCTCAAAATTGAATAAAATGAAAGATAAAACAATTATCTAACTTTCCATTCCATTGGATTGAGTCTTCCAATCTGTACAGGCCATACAAGTAAGCTAGAGCAGAAAAATGCGTTGAAAAACAAAGGAAAAGGAAACCAAAATCTTCTTCTTGCCAAAATGGAAAAAAAATGCAACCGATCAAGATAGGTCTTCCCAAGAATTATACTAGCTTTTGGGTGGTTACAAGTCTCTAACCAACTTTGGTACGTTGGTTTGCTTCAACATTGTGAAAACTTGCAAAATTGCTCATAGCAACTTTTGCATTTTTTGACAATTTTTGGCTTGGGTGAGAAACTTGTCTCCAACCCAACTTTGACCACTCCAAAATGACTTAAACAACCTTAAAAATATTTAACCAACCCCAAACAACCATTTCCTAAGCAAAAATCAACTTGCTTGGAAAGTGCTCCACCTGGCACCCCGATGAGCTCATTTGCCAATAATGGACAAACTGAGACTCTTAGGGGCCTTACATCATTTGAGAGCATAAAAAATGGATAGAAGGCCTTATTAAAACATCCACTACATGATACTAACATATCAAGCCAAAATATATACAAAAACATCAAAAACTGTCTTTGGTGCTCTTGCACAATGCTCCCGGGTGTGGGAAAAATCATGTCCCATGAGTAAAAAGAGCTTGGATGGTGGTACCATGCTGCAATATGTCTATCTAAGACATCCATGTTGCCTAAAAATCAGGTGAACCTGCCCACTTGACTAAGTAATCCTTGTAGACACCCTTCCTAGTCTTCTTGACAACTTTTGTATCTAGTATGCATTCCAATGCAACCAGTTGACTAGGTAGTAAGTCTTGAACCCAATCCACTTCTTCAAGTGCTGTAGAGGCTTGATTTGAATCAGTCTAAGATCCTTTGTAAGGATATAGGTCACAAACATTGAAAATAGGTGAGAGTGCTAAGTCTTGTGGCAACTCCACCTCATAAGCATTGTTCCCAAACTTGTGAACAACCTTGAGTGGTCCTATCTTCTTCATGCAAAGTTTGTTTGGCTAAACCTTAGGAAGTATTTCCTTCCTCAAACATGTCATAATTAGGTCTCCAAATTTGTATTTCACCTCTCTCCTTGACTTATTTCCCTTTTCCTTGTATTTCTCATTAGACTGCTGCAATGTCTTCTTCACTTGCTCATGTATCTCCTTCATGATTTCAGCAAAAGTTTCTCCTTGAGAAATCCTATGGTCCATGGTACTGATATTTATGAGTTCTAGAGCACCCCTTGGATGAAATCCATACACAATCTCAAAAGGACTCTTGCTTGTGCTCCTATTGATCGAATCATTATAGGCATATTTTGCTTGTCCCAATACAAGATCCCAAGCTTGACCATGCTATTTGGTGAGACATCTCAGCAAGTTTCCCAAAGACCTATTCACCACTTCAGTTTGACCATCTAATTGTGGATGGTATGCTGAAGAAAAAGAGAGGTTAGCGCCAAGTTTCTTCCATAGTGTTCTCCAAAAGTGACTCACAAACTTTGTATCTCTATCACTCACTATACTAAGTGGCAAACCATGGATTCTCACAACCTCCTTGAAGAACAAACCAGCTATGTGGGTGGCATCATTAGTGCATTTTCAAGGCACAAAGTGTGCCATCTTGTTGAATATGTCCATAATAACATAAACACTATCATACCCTCTTGGAGTTCTAGGCAAGCCAAGGACAAAGTCCATGCTTAAGCATTCCCAAGGCCTTGTTGGTATGGCCAATGGCTGATAGAGACCTGCACTACTTGAGGTTCCTTTGGCCCTTTGACAAATGGCACATTTCTCAACAAACCTCCTAACATCTTATTGTAGTCTAGGCCAATAGTAGAATCTACCAACTTGCTCCAAGGTCTTGTCAAGACCAAAGTGTCCACCTAGGCTACCTTGGTGTTTCTCTTTGATAATATTGTCCCTCATGGAACATTGTGGAATGCAAATAAAATGCCCCTTAAACAACAATCCTTCCTGTAACATATAATCTGAATATGCAACATGACAAGCATTAACAGATTTTAACAAACTTCATATGCTTCATTGAAATCTTTATCACCTTGGTAGAGATCTTTGAGACCATTTAGGCCTACACTTTGGAGCTGCACCTCTTGTATGGTAAGTACTCTCCTACTTAGATCATCAACCACTTTGTTAGTGGTTCCTTTCTTGTGCTTGATTGAGAAAGTATAGGCTTGCAAATACTCAACCCACTTGAGGTGTCTTTGGTTCAACTTTTCCTGTCCATTCAAAAAACTAAGAGCATGATTGTCAGTGTTTACAATAAACTCTTTAGGCAAGATATAATTCCTCCATTTCTTTAGTTCTTACACCATAGCATACAATTCTAGATCATAAGTAGAGTAATTTTGTTTTTCCTCATTGAGCTTCTCAGAGAATAATGCAACCAGGTGATTCTCTTGGCTCAAAACTGCCCCAATGGCCAATTTACCTGCATCACATTCCATGGTAAAAGGCTGATTGAAATCAGGTAGCCTAAGGTAAGGAAGTTCAGCAACTTTTTGTTTCATCACCTCAAACCCCTTCTCTGCTGCACTAGTCCAATTAAACTGACATTTGAACCCTCCCTTAATGGTGTTCAAAATTTGTGCACACACATAGCTAAAACCTCTAATAAATTTCCTATAGAAAGAGGCCAAACCATGAAATATTCTTACATCTCCTATTGATTTAGGAGTGGTCCAATTCACTATTGCCTCTACCTTTGATGGATCCATTTTCAAACAACCTTGAGAAACTACAAAACCAAGATATACCAATTCAGTTTTGAAAAACTCACATTTGTCTAGGTTGATCATCAACTTCTCTTGGTGTAGCTTCCTCAAGACTTGGTGAAAAAGCTTGATAGGCTCTTCTTTTGAGCTACTAAAAATCAAAATATCATCAAGGTAAACAATGACAAATTTACCAATAAACTCAACAAGCACTTCATTCATGAGCCTCATGAAGGTGCTAGGTGCATTTGTGAGCCCAAAGGGCATCACCAACCACTCATATAAGCCTTCATTTGTCTTAAAGGTTATCTTCCATTCATCACCAGGTCTGATTTTTATTTGGTGATAGCCTGAATTCAAATCTACCTTGGAAAAGTAGCAAGCCTCACCTAGGTAGTCCATCAAGTCTTCAATCCTTGGCATTGGAAACCGGTACCTTACGGTAATCTTGTTAATGGCTCTTGAGTCGGTGCACATCCTCCACTTTCCATCCTTTTTAGGTACCAACACTGTGGGTACTGTACATGGACTCAAACTCTTCTTTATCAACCCCTTATCCAGTAGCTCTTGCACTTGCTTGGCTATCTCCTCATTTGAACTGGGGTCATCTTATACGCAACCTTATTTGGTAAAGTTGTACCAGGTATGAGGTCTATCTAATGGTTGACATCTCTATAAGGAGGTAGCACATCTATTGACCACTATGTCCTTATACCGGTCTAGCAAAGTTTGCACTTCTTGAGGTACAACTGGTTTGTTTGTAGCCTTTATTTCTTCCTTGGGTTTCACTATGATTGCACAACCTTGACTCCCTTCATGCTTCAACAACTTCAAGAACTTCTTTCCACCAAGAAACATAAAAAATGAACCAACATGTTCACCTTGTTCAACCAAGGGATCCATTTGAAATTTCTTACCTCCTTTGGTGATGAGGTAGGAATTCTTCTCACCATAATGTATAGCTTTGACATCAAATTGCTAAGGACGTCCTAGCAGCAAATGACATGTATCCATGGGCAAGATGTCACAAAGAACCCTATCCTTGTAGTCTCTAATCTCAAAATATATCCAAGCTTGCTCATCCACAAGCACATGCTAATCCTTTCTCAACCAAGATACCTTGTAAGGTGTAGTATGTGGCAACCTCTTCACCTTCAACTTGTCCACCATCTCAACTACTACTATGTTTTCAGTAGATCCTGAATCCACTATCACTTTACAAATCTTGCCATGTGATTTACAGGTGGTTCTAACAAGTGTCTTTCTCTATGTAGGTTCTTTTGATTGAGGCACTTTCAACACAATTATTCTCAACATCGGATTTTCTCCATCAAGAATAGGTCCAGCCTTGTTGATTGGTGAGGTGACACTCTGACAATCCTCCTCTTGCACAAGTTGTGTCCTTCTTTCTCCCATGTGAGAACTAGAGGTCTTCTCAGGACACTGGTTCATAGTGTGCCCCACTTGATGATGATAAAAACATTTACCAGTGAAGAGTGTAGGTCCTCTTCCTTGATTGCCAAATCTGCCCCTAAAGTTGTTTCTGCCTCTAGAATTGCCTCTAAACTGACCTCATCTGCTGAAATTATCACCATTGTTCCCAAGTTGATTTCTTTCATCACTCCTATTGGAGTTGTAACCCCTTCCAAAGGTGCCTCTTCCTCTAAATATTCTACCACCTTTTTTCTTTTGATTGTGCTCACCCTTTCTCTTAATCTTGTCCTCTTCTCTCAAAGCCAACTAGAAGCACGTATGAACTATATAAGGTGCCAACATGCTTATCTCATCTTGGATGTTTTGTCTAAGGCCATTCAGGTACCTTGCAACTTTTTCAACCTCTTCTTTTTTCTTTCTATCCCTCAAGGTAAGTTTGATGAACTCCTCTATGTAGGTGCTCACATCCATCTCTCTTTGTTTCAGATTCTTTAACTTCTTATGCATTTGCACCTCATAATCAATGGTTAGGAATTGAGTCTTTATTCTAATATTCATCCTCTCCCAAGAGATTATCTTTCTTTTTCCTGATTGCTCTCTTTCCTCTTGCATCATATTCCACCATACTAAGACTGATCCCTTCAATCTGGTCATGGCCAAATTGACTCTCTTCTCTTGTGCAATCTCCTTGTACTCAAAGTGATTGTTTAGAGCTTCTATCCAATTCAACAATTCTTCTCCATTCAAGCTTCCACTATAGATGGGTAAACCATCCAAATTATCCTTATTGAGTGATTTGAAGGCATCAAGAAAGATTTGTTGATCCTTGTCTAACTCTTTCTTCTCAGTTACCATTCCTATCACTTCTTCATTATTAGATTCATCACCCCATTCAGTGATCTTGTTCTTTCCTTTCCTGGTTTCTTGCAACCGATCTTCTGCCAACATGTCTTGTATCATATCTCTGATGGCATCTCTAATCATTGCCTTAGGAGGCATGTTGTTGTCTTCTGACTCTACTTGTGGGTTTGATATACACCACTTGTTTAAACTAGATGGCTCTGATACCACTCTGATGTAGAGGTTTTGTACTCACTTCTCCAACCGGTGCCAGCTAGCTTCTTCTCAAGGCTTCTCTTGACCAACCAATGGCTCAACACTATCTCACCCTCCTAGGGTCTGCTAGAACTCCTCCCTAACCTTCTCCTGAGGTCCTTGGACTATGGAAAGTTCTAATTCTTGATGAGAGTTCCAAACTCTCTTGGACTCACCTTGAGTAAACTCAATCTACTCACTCACATTGTGGGTACAAACCCTCCACCTAGGATCTTTGCTCCACTTTCACAACTTGTCATTTGGATGGTTGTCTTACACCCTAAATCCATCCTTTCAGACTCTCCAAGACATCTTCCCTTTACTTATTTCAAGGTTGATAGTGGTTTGGTTCATTTGGGCTTATTTGAGGCTTATTCCTTGTAGCCCTTCTGAATCAGTAAAACAGAAACAAATCAAAATTATTCCCAACAACCCTAGGACTTAATTGGATTTTAGGATACCCTTTTGGATATTACACACAATATCAAGAAATTGCATCTAAGGTATCTAACCCTTATAGGGCTAAGGAGGCCTAATTGCCCTTCTACACCACAAAACTTGGAGCAACAGTTTTAAACTTCTTTAATCTGATCAAACATGGAATGTTTTGGTTGTTTAGGGTTTGTATACTTCTACCTTCACCCTTCTCCACCCTTCTTCCACTTCTATGCAATGCCTAATCTCATCTAGGGCTCATTTTCACTCTTTCCCTATGCTTGCCAAGCACACAAGCCAAGTTAGGGTTTTTTACATGCTTCTCTCCCCATTTGACATCAATGACAAAGGCTCAGGAATCACAATTTTCTCCTCTTGAATTATCTTCACAAATCTAAATATATGAACCACCAACACTGACACTAACTACTCCCCCTGAGTAGTAACCACACTCATCAATCCAGAGCATAAAGTATCTATGTGAAGTTCACCGGATTGATGCAAATCCATGCATCTTAGTTCTCATTAGGGGGGGAAATCACCCCTAACTTCTCTTTGAGATACTCAAAAGTATCTTTAGGCAAAGGCTTCATAAAGATATCTGCAATCTATTCCTTTGTAGATATATACTCCAATTTAACTTATTTCTCATTCACCTTCTCTCTCAAGAAATGAAACTTGATTGATATATGCTTTGTTTTGGAATGCAATATCAGATTCTTTGAAATATTGATAGCACTTGAATTATCATAATATATAGCAATAGACTCATCATAAATAACTCCTATATATATCCTTCGACATTTGCTGCATCCAAATTACTTGAGTACAACTTCTAGTAGCAACAATGTATTCAACCTCTACAATAGATAAAGAGATAGCATTTTTCTTCGTACTTGCCCAAGAGACCAATTTCTCTCCCAAAAAGAATGCACCACTTGTAGTACTCTTCTAGTCATCAACATTACCTACCCAATCAGAATCTATAAAATTACTCAAAGTAAAGTCACCATTCTTAGAATACCATAAACCAAAATCAATTGTCCCTTTCAAATATCTAAATATCCTTTTTATAGCAGTAACATGAGATTCCTTAGGATCAGCTTGAAATCTAGCAACATGACACACAACATTCATTATATTAGGTCTATTTTGAGTAAAATACAACAAACTGCCAATCATAGATCTATATCTAGTCTGATTAGCTTTCAGAGAGTCATCATCTTTTGTCAGCTTACATCCGGTCACCATAGGTGTACCAACAAGTTTAGAATCCTCAAGACTAAATTTCTTCAACAATTCCTTCACATATTTATATTGAGATATGAAAATACCTTTATCCAACTGAGTAATTTGCAATCCTAGAAAGAATTTCATTTCCCCAATCATAGATATCTCAAATTCACTCTGCATCTCTTCAACAAATTTCTTACATAGGTAATCATTTCCTCCAAAGATAATGTCATTAACAAAAACTTCAACAATCAAAATGTTAATCTGATCAATCTTGAAATAAAAATTACTGTCAGCAGTACCTTTATTGAATCCAAGATTCATCAAGTACTTATCTAATCTAACGTACTAGGCTCTAGGGGCTTGCTTCAATCCATACAATGATTTCTTCAACCGGCAAACCATATCCTTTTCATCTGTTAGCTGAAATCCATCTAGTTTCTAAATGTAGACTTCTTCTTCCAATTCACCATTAAGAAAGGCTGATTTGACATCCATCTGATAAACCTTGAAATCTTTGTGAGCAGCATAGGCAAGAAATAATCTAATAGCTTCAATTCTAGCCACCGGAGCAAAAGTCTCCTCATAGTCAATTCCTTCCATCTGTGAATAACCTTTACAAACAAGTCTAGCTTTATTTCAGACAACTTCACCCTATTCATCCAATTTATTCCAGAATACCCATTTAGTTCCAATTATATTTTTATCCTTAGGTCTAGGAACAAGAATCCATGTATAATTATTCTCAATCTGATTCAATTCTTCTTCCACAACTTTAATCCAATTTTCATCTTTGCAAGTTTCATCAACATTCTTAGGTTCAATCTTAGAAATCAAACAAATTTCTTCTGCAAGTCTTCTCCTAGTCATCACACCTTTATTCTTATCACCAATAATTTGATTTTCTGATTGATTCAATCTTACATACCTAGGGGTTTTAGGATTTTCTTGAATTTTAGGTTCTTGAACTCTTTCTTCTACATTAACATCTGCACCTTCATTCTCAAGCTTTTCCGGAGCAATCTGAACTTGACTTTGGGTCTACACTAGCTTTCCTTTATCTAAACTAGCATCTTGATCATCAAAATCATATTCACAAGATTTAATCTATCTTATATTACCTTCATCAACCTTCATATTAGCACTTTCTATCATCTTTCTCAATCTTTTATTATAACACCGGTAGGCCTTACTTTTAGTAGAATAACCAAGAAAGATTCCTTCATCACATCTAGCATCAAACTTTCCAAGATCTTCATCTCTTTTGATATAGCATTTACTACCCAAAATTTTGAAATATCTAACAGTATGAGCATGACCAAACCATAACTCATAAGGATTTTTACCAGTATCACCTTTGACATTTACCTGATTAATAGTGTATATATCAGTACTCACAGTTTCTCTCCAAAACACATGCAAAACATTTCCTTCAATCATCATGCTTCTAGGAGCTTCTTGAACTATTCTATTCTTTCTCTCCACAACACCATTTTGTTGTGGTGTCCTAGGAGCAGAGAATTGTCTCTTAACTCCATGCTCTTCACAATATGCATTAAACTCATCGGAAGTGAATTCTCCACCTCTATTAGATCTCAGACACTTCAGCTTCAATCGAGTCTTAGTTTCAACTCTAGCCTTGAAAATTTTGAACTTCTCCAACGCTTTAGACTTCTCCCTTAAGAAGGCAACCCACATCATCCTTGAATAATAATCAATTAGCAACATGAAATACTTGTCACCCTGCAAGCTTCTTACTCTATAAAAAACCACATAGATCAGTATGCACAAGATCCAACAATCCATTTGAATTATATTGTTTTGTCTTATAAATAACTCTTGTCTGCTTCCCTAACTAACATTCCTTACATACTGGATTAGAAGGCTTTATTAACTTCAGTAGATCTCTCACTACTTGAGTAGAACTTATCTTAACAATGCAATCAAAATTTACATGACACATCCTTTTATTCCATAACCAACTTTCATCAATATGAGCAATCAGACAACTTTTACCACTAGCATTCAAGTGAAATATATTACCTTTAGTATTTGTACCTGATGCAATCTTAGTTCCGGAGCTACTCAAGATCTCACATTTTCTATTCTTGAATTGCAAGTTATATCCCTTATCAACCATCTAACCAACACTCAAAATATTATGCTTTAAACCTTCAACATAAAACACCTCATCATTATTAAGCTTACCATAAAGAGAAATAGAACCTCTACCATGGATTATACAAGCTTTGTTGTCACCAAATCTTACTATACCACAATCATACCTTTCCAAGTTTACAAATTTACTTTTATCACATGTCATATGATGAGAGCAGCCACTATCAATTACCCATTCATCTTTCTCCTCAACTTTAGCAACTAAATCTTTTTTCTCATTAATGCAGCTTGTAAAATATGTAGTTACAGGATCATCTTCCTTGATAGCAATGAACACAAATTCATCTCCTAAATTTCCCTTATCCGACTCATCATTTGTCACACCTTCATCAACAACATAATAACACTTCTTCTGATACTTAGGATTATATGGCTTAAATGGCTTCTTAATATTTCTATCTCTTTCTGGACACCTTGATGCAAAATGTCATATCTTATTACATGAAAAACATTTAAGAGGTAAATTCCCTTCATACTTACCGACACCTTTAGGCAATCTTCTGGCAATAAGTGCTTCAAGCTCCTCAAGCTCTCTTTCTTCATCTTCCATCTCTTTCTATACCTAGATACTCTTGTAGAAATTTCTCCCAGGTCATATCTCTGCTTCTCGAAAACAGTAGATTTGAATGTAGATTCAGTCTTAGGAATAGAGTCTCCAAACTCACTCAACTCAAAAGTAATAAGTTTTCCAATTAGCATGTCTCTTGTCACAGTCCGGATCTCATCAATAACAACAACTTTATGTTTGTAAGCAGGAGGCAAGGATCTCAACACTTTAGCAACAATCTCAGATTCTTCTTAAACTCCACCGACACATCTGATTCCACACACAAGATCATTCACTTTCTACATAAAAGAAGTAATGTTATTATCTTCACCCATCTTTAGGTTCTCATATTTTTACCCTTCAAGATTTGTAACTTAGCAATCTTCATAGGGGTGGGGCTGGTTATCCATTGAGGATAAAATCAATCGAGAAGCAGGTAGGCATGTAACGTATATAATCTGGCCAACAATATCTATAGTTATCGTACCTCCCGCAGCTTTCCAAAGAATGGGAAGGTCGGGGTTTGATGACAGCAGAACGAACTAGATTCTATACGTAACATGCCTGGCTGCAACAACTATAGAGTAGAGAATTTGGTTTAATCCACCCCTACTATTCGACCACCCACCCCTTAGAATAGTAGGGGCTATGGAGATTATATACATTCTTAGTAATCTTCTAGTACTCGTCTCCAAAGCATCTCAAATGACATTGCATCTGGTTCTTCTAGAGAGTGTAGTTTGTTCCATCAAAATATCAGACTATCCTTCTTGAAAGAAAAGGTTGCCATCTCGAATCTCCTCAAGCAATCAAGCTTCTTCTGGAGGATCAATCTTTGATACCAATTGTTGGCAATAATGCAACAAATTGAGATGGGAGGGGGGTGAATCAGTTTGCAAAAAAACTTACTGCAACTTAAACGATAAAACAGATCTGATAGTAAATAATTAAAGCATGAGACAACACCACATCAAAAACACACATAACACCAAGATTTTTGATGTGGAAAACCTAGTTAAGGGAAAAACCACAGTGGGAACCTACCCACAATGAGATAATACCTTGTTAGGAGAGAATGAAATATTACAAAGGGAATGCACATGCATTCAGGCACACTGCCTAGAGCTCACTGCCCAAAGTAAGAAACCCAGAAAGGTTACAACCTTTAGGGAAGACTCGCTACCTTACAGGAAGTCTCATTGACTTACAAAAACATTTGGACAACAATATGGATCACATGAACTATGAAAATAGCATCTCTATATGCCTGAGTACAGTTTCGGCTAAGCACATAGTTTTCTCTGCAACACTACTCTCTCCTTCACACTTTTGAAAGATTAAATCACTTGTTTGCACATCCAACTTGATCATACACATGCAAACACTCATAGACATACATTTTGCATGATTATTACATTTATTTATACAAACCCTCAACCTCTATTTCAAGGTCGGCTAAACCCTCAATACAAATTATAAAATAATATCCTCACACACTACAAAAATACATGTGGACCAAAACAATGTCAGCTAAGACATAGTCTGGACCCAAATCAATATAGAAAACATGCAACACCTCAAACAATTACGCCTCGATCATCTGCAACATGCTACAACCACCAAGAATGTCACATAACATGAAAAATATCACCGAACAAAGAAAATCTTCAATAACGTGCACAATAATCAATGCTGACCACCAATATGCATAGAACATGATCTAGAGATATTCACAAGCAACGTGAATTGCACCACAACAATCGCAACAACTCAGATTATTTGAATTATCATCATCTCTCTATTGGAGCTCAAGAACATCAACATAATTGACTGTCAACCTGAAAGATTTTCTTGTGGATTTCCAAACCATGAACCAATCAAACTGAGGACACACATCAACATCCAAAACACATCCCCCACACCCGCAACTAAAGATATAGCAATTCTAGAGCAATACAAAGCACAAACTAGAATATCGAATAACATAAACAACTGCATAACATCCTCAATATCAGATCTCATAACTCAATCAAATCATCATGTGAACCTTTACAAATGGGAATGAACCATCTACAAACAACATACTAGAAACCCTTTAAACCACATTAGATCATCTACAACATACAGGCTAAACCAACTCATCCAATCAAACTGCAATACTGGAATACACAAAATAATATGTTAACAAAACTTTCCAATAATCTCCGCATATGTTGAAATCAATGACAACATATTAGCCATATATCCAGCATCCCTTTCCATTAATAACATTTAGCAATAGATAAAAAATCATAACTAAGTTCATAATTTAGTAATTCGTACTATAACACTTCCCCTTTTAAGATATCAAGGTTTTGATCTAGATTCCTCCATTATTCATAAACAAACTTGAATGACATGGGATTTCTTTAGCAACCTAAGGGATAACCTTTTACTCAATTTGGAAATAAACATACTTTGTAATGATCTCACAAGGGAAAACTACCAAATAAAATTCACCTAATTGGTTTAGCAGAGAGGTTCTTCTACCCAAGGGCTTATAGTCTCAATATGACACTATATCTAATATTTCTAATATGACAAGTATTGAACCCTCATAGGACTTACGACATAGACACATATTTGCCTAAGTCGTGATTCCTATTCAAACATATAATCATCCAACGCAACCATATTTCCATCCCTCGGTTCCCATGATAATTCTCCATCAAGTTAATTGTACTTAAGAGATCAATAATCATCATATAGTAATCATATAAATATGATGCAAAGATATTACAAAAACCTCGATAAAGCTTCTAGTGGCATCCCACTTCAATGTGGATCTATGATATTAAGCATCATAATCATATAGGACATCATCCTATTTAAGCCACATAAATTTCTTCTCGATTCCTAAGACAAGTCTAATGTTTACAACTTGTTTCAAAAGTGATCAATGTTTGTGTCACACTCGAGGTAATTGGAACAATATGCTTTGTATATTTTCATATAAGATATTCACTCCCTAATATTAGTTTTAATAATGTTCTTAACATTCTAGTTCATTTTCTTGATTGAGTAACCCTTTGTCATAGTATTTGAAACTATTATCTTCGAGATAAGAATGTCATGTATATTGTAGTGTGTTATCAAACTATATAGAAGCATACAACTAGAATGATAAACTTCCTTTAAGTGTAATTATTACCAGCACTACATAGGATAGGTGAAGGCACTATGTTAAGTCTTCATATAAAGATATACTCATGATAATAATAACTCTCTATTCTAATGATTTTAATTACTAATAGCGCATATCAATAATTACCATATCCCATTATTAGGTTCAATTAGATAAGGTATAAAGAACAATAGTTGTCGAGTTATTGATAATCAACACTATATTCAATTTTTCATTTAGTATCGTTTTACTAAGTTTAAAGGACACATTGATATCGACCTTAGGAAAGATGAAGGGTTTGATATTATTTATAAGATAAGGGTAGATCATAATCTTAAATAACATTTTAGAAGGCCAAGCCCACTGGGATCTCTTCACCTCACGATGATCTAATTTTATGGAGGTTAAGGTCCAAGATACTTCTTAACCATGGGTAAGAACATAGTTATTTTACACAAACATATTAAGGGGACAAAGCATGCACCTGCATCACACTTTGGGCCAACAAGGGGTAGTCCAACTGGACTACCCGGGGGCCACATGGTGCCTGTTTGGCGCCTTTGTGCTAGCCCCCAGTTTTCCAAGTAGGTTCATTTTTTTGTTTTGTATTTATAATTTTTAAAAGTAATATATTTATTGTTATAATTTTTTTATTTTGTAGTTTATTGATTTTTTGAAAAAATTTAGAATGAAAACATTAGAAAAATGTTTTTTAAAAAAATGCATATATATCTATTAAATTAAAAAAAAAAAAATCATTTTCTCATTACCCTTACATATAAACCATAAAAAATTATAATCAATACACTACACATAAAAAAATAAATCCTCGTACTCATAGAAAGACATAGATACATACACCTACACCTACACCCACACCTACACCCAGACTCACGTGCACATACATACAAATATACATACACACGTGCATACACATACATACATAGATGTACATGTTTGTGCATGTGTATGTGTATATATGTATGTGTGTATGTCCATGTGTATGTATATATG
Organism: Cryptomeria japonica; assembly: GCF_030272615.1. Classification (NCBI taxonomy): domain Eukaryota; kingdom Viridiplantae; phylum Streptophyta; class Pinopsida; order Cupressales; family Cupressaceae; genus Cryptomeria; species Cryptomeria japonica. Next base: position 333,657,221 of record NC_081409.1, read on the forward strand.
TACGTGTATATGTATGTATGTGTGTATATGCACGTGTGTGTGTATGTGTACATGTATGTATGTATGCATGCATGTGTATGGGTGTATGTGTGTATGTGGGTGTATGTGTGTATGGGTGTATGTGTGTATGTGTGTCTATGTGTGTGTAGACATGCATGCACGTATGTGTGTTTATGTGTGTATACACAAACACATACATACACATACACACACATGCATACATATATACACATAGACACATAAACATACATACATACACATATGGTCCACATATATATACATACATACACCAACGTCCATATATATAGACATACATGTACACACATACACACACATACATATTCATACATGTGTATACACACATGCATACATACACACACACACATGCCTACATACATGCACACATACACGCATGCATACACTCACACATACACGTGCATGCAATATACATACGTGCACATACACGTGCATGTATGTGTACATGTATGCTTGTATGCATGCACATATGTGTGTACAATATGTATGTATGCATGCATGTGTATGTGTGTGTGTGTATGTGGGTGTATGTGTGTGTGTGTATGTATATGTATTTATATGTTCATGTGTGTATGTATGTATGTATGTATGTACATGTACAATATGTAGGTGTGTGTGTGTATCAGTGCATGTGTATGTGTATGTGTATGTGTATGTGTATGTGTATGTACATGTATTTAATTTTAATATTTCCTTAAGTTAATTTGAATCAAATATTTCAATTACTTCGAATTGTACTTTAAATTAAAATTACATCATTTTTAAATATGTTTGAATTAGTTTAAAATAGTTTTCAGAATTAGTTTGAATTATTTAAAAATAGTTTTGAATAATTAATTTTAATTTAATATTTTTTTTATTACACATACAAATATTTTCCACATGGATGATCATACATCAGATGCTAGTGTTCATCCCAAGGGCACTGACCAAACATCTACACAGTCTGGTCAAATGCCCTCCACTAATAGTTAGCATAGGGCACAACTTTTTGACAAGACTATTCTTGCCCTACAACGTGCACTAGATCATCTTGATTCCACATTACTTGTCGTCACTGCCTAACCAAATAAGGAAAGGGCACAGACTATTAGGGATCAGTTGGTTTGTATGTTTGACACTATTCAGACATATAATTCTTATGATGATATGTCTGTTGATTTTTTCTTTATATCTCTTTCTCACAGTGTGACTGGCATGGTGAAATGGGACATCGTGAACAGGGATGTATCTTTCACATAGGTCCATACCATGTTCCCCAATTATTAGGGTCTGAGACAAAAGAAGATTAGGAGCTATTTAGTTACCAGATGCATTGATCTGATTGTTGAACCATTCATATATCCTAGATGGTTGGAAGGTCATCATATGTGGCCACAGAAGGATGAATTGCCACTTTATTTCTGCAAACAATTATTTGCAGAGTTTCATATGGGCCTAGATGTTGATTATACTAGTATACTAGTGAATGGTGGACAGGGTGATGGAGGCTTAGTGATAAATATAGATGACCTAATGTGCCAGTTCTCGTTAATAAATAAGCATTAGTTGGTCCAAACCTTTTGGTTCTACCAAAATGTTTGGAGTTATCATAGGCAGCCGATGTAGCAACTAATGATGCTAGGTGAGATATCTACTCGAGCATTGCAGATATTTCCACTCAGGTCTGTCATATGACATCTGATCATGTTGGGAGATATCTCTCACGGTCGTATACTACCATTCCACGGGCTACAGATGTGACATCCAACAATGGTACTGATCCTTATGCCCGTGTGGACATACCATCTCCACTTGATGCTACACGGTTGACAAAGGTTGATCCTTTACAATGGATGAGTGCATTATTGTCCAATGACTTATTGGATTCATATACAACTCTTTCTTTGCTTCTTGGGATCCCACTCGAGGATGTACTGACATAGGTGAGATGACTTGTACACAAAGATGATGGTGGTAGAGCGTCTCAGGGTGATATGGGGAGAGAGGAGGGAGTTCTAGTGCACCCTACAACCCCTCCACCACATACTGATGTTGATCCCACACCTCCTCCTTGGCCTACACCATTTGATCCGACACCTGAGCAACCACGACCTACATCGCTGCAGCCTGTGACTTTTACACCTCCTGCTCAAGCTCATGGTCACTATACCAGTATGCTTGTTCATGGTTTAGAGGATGCATCGCTGGATCTAGATATTTACAATGTGTCCTTTCATTCATCTAAGATCAATAGGATTGGGAGAGCCTTTGAGTCTAATGAGGTACACATTATCTTTTCTATAAGGTCATATCATTTATTTGATTTTGAATAGTGGATTTCAACTTCAAAATTATTAACACAATTTGAATTTTGAATTATTTACAACGTCCTACTACATTGGAGACATTAGGAGATCTGCAGCCTCCTTCTCCTCTTGCACATGGTCATAGTCAAGTACACATTGTTTCTTTTTGTAAGGTCATATTATTTAATTATTTTTAAATAGTGGATTTCAACTTCAAAATTGTTATATATATATATATAACTCAATGATGAAAAGTGAGTACCAAACCGGTACTGAGAGGGGGGGGTGAATCAGTATGGCACAACAATTAAAAAACTTCTCTTGAACCGGTTTGATTGCAGACTGTAAACTACTAGCAATCCCTAACACCGGTCTAAACCAGACTACTACCAGTTAAACACAGTGCAACTGTGAAAGACATGAACCAGTCAATCTTCTTAGCTTTCCACACAACCTACTTCCTCATTTCCACTTTGTCCTTATGCATAAACAGATAATCTATCATCAGAGACACAATAAGTTACTAGAATAACATGATTCACCGCTTGACAGAAAATAACAAAGCATCACATGAAAGAGGCATCACACATGACACACACATTTTTCACGTGGAAACCCAACTGGGAAAAACCACGGTGGGGATGAATACGCACAAGATATTTTTGAACTCTTTAGAAGTCCACTCTGTTAGGAGCCTAGTCCAGTTAAAGACTGTTACAATAGGTTCTGTTAGGAACCGATCCTGTTAGGGATCACTCGGTTAAGGGATGGCTAGAATACCTGGTTAAGGGTTAAACCCTTTTAGAGGTTATCTTGTCAGAGGATTTTATGAACTCAATCGCTTTGAGTCACCCTGTTAAAGGATTTATAGAAAGCTGGTTAAAGCTACCCAATTAAGGGATTTTACAAATGTTGAAGTAGTTAAAGATCAATAGGTATTACAATGATCTGGTAATAGCACTCAATGCCAATACAGATCCGCTTTAGTTCCTTCCTTCTACACACACACTATGCAAGTATCAATCCTCTCATCTAGTCTGGCAAGAATCACGTATCTCTGCACTTAGATACACACACAACATTTGCCAACAACCTCAACATGAAACATAAAATTGACCTTATAGAACACAGATAGGTCAGCAACATAAAACCTAAACCCTAAACACTTAGGTTAAGCAATTGATCGGTTCAATCCTGACCATTGAGCACTTTTCATTTGAATACAATGGTCTTGAACAGATCTCAAGACATTCTCCATCATTCATTCTTCACCGCTTCATGGAGGCGATATCCCATCACGCGTTCTCCACCGTTTGCAAAGACTTTGCACATTCTCGAGGTAGATAGGATCAATCTCCTTCATGCAAGATCCTTCACATGCACGAGACTGACGTGGCAACATGATTGGATCTCCATTACAATGCTAACTCATCACACAATGTCATCGGGCTTGGAATACTTTAACCGAAAACCCTGAAGCTAAGACTACCAACCAGTAGTCCTACCACATTCCATGTATCGGTTCTTGTTTTGACATACCAATTCTGGTTCACAACATCATACTGGTTCACTTGGACAAGCATACCACTTCACTTATTGCACATATACCGGTTTACACCACCATACCGGTTCTCTTTGCCAGTTGCTTAGCTTCAATATACCAGTTCACTTCTCAGCATATTGACATCAATGACAACATACAATATCATCATGTCATCATACTCTTGCACATATGCCAACAATCTCCCCCTTTGGCATTGATGGCAATATACAACGATATCACTCTGTTTGCATCACATCTTCTCCTAAATACTGCAGATATCTTTTCACTTCACATCCTCTCCCCCTTTGACAAAAATGCCAAAGTGGAGGCACAAGCTTCCTTATTCCTCTACGCTGCTCCCCTCGAGGAGTAGCATCCTTCAACACATCAATCCTGAGAAGATATAGCAAAGTAAGATCTGACTGATGTGGAGCACTTACTTTTAGTTCACCTCTTGAAGGGGCAACACCCCTAATTTACCTCTCAGGTAGGTAAATGAAGCCTTCGGTAGAGGGTTGGTGAATATGTCTGCTAACTGCTCCTTACTGGAAACATGTTCCAATGCCACCTCTTTGTTCTGAACCTTTTCCCTCAAGAAATGGTACTTGAGTTCAAAGTGCTTGGTTCTAGCATGTAAAACTGGATTCTTGGAAATGTTAATTGCACTTGTATTGTCACAGAATATACTTACCGGTTCAGATACATGAACTTTGAAGGCATTCAATACATGCTTCATCCAAATAGTTTGGGTACAGTTCATAAAAGATGCAACATACTCCACTTGTGCTGTAGACTGAGAGATACAACTCTACTTTTTACTCATCCATGAGACCAGTCTACCACCAAGAAAGAATGCACCACCTGTTGTGCTCTTCCGGTCATCTACATTACCAGCCCAATCAGCATCTATGAACACTTTCAGGTTGAACTCATTATTGTATGGATACCATAACCCATAGTCAATAGTTCCTTTCAGATATCTAAGAATCCGCTTGACTGCTACCAAGTGGGATTCTCTTGGGCTTTGTTGAAACCAAACGGTAATACCCACTGCATGTGCAATGTCTGATCTGCTATGCACTACATAATGCAACTTACCAATCATTGATCGGTATTCCTTCTCATTTACCAGTGTCGAGTCATCTTCTTTTGATAGTTTACAACCGGTCACCATTGGTGTACTAACCGGTTTACTGTCTTCCATGCCAAAGGTCTTCAACACCTCTTTGACATACTTGGACTGAGTAATAAAGATTCCATCTTTCATTTGTTGAATCTGCAGTCCAATGAAGAACTTAATCTCCCTATGAGTGACATCTCAAATTCTTTCTTCATCTTGTCATCTCCTCCAAAGATGATGTCATCAACAAATACTTCACAAATCAAAATCTGATCTCCTTCTAATTTCAAGTAGATATTGCTATCTTCACTTGTTCTTTCAAATCCAATCTTCACAAGATGGGAGTGCAAGTGTTCATACCATGCTCTAGGTGCCTGCTTTAGTCCATACAAGGCTTTATGTAGCCTACACACCATGTCACTATCTTCTGATAGGGAAAATCCATCCGGTTGCTCTATATACACCTCCTCTTCAAGTATTCCATTTAGGAATGTAGATTTTACATCCATTTGGTATACCTTGAATCCTTTAAAAGCTGCATATGCAAGAAGCATATGAACTCCTTCCAATCTGGCTATTGGAGCAAAGGTTTCTCCATAGTCTCCTTCTTCTTCTTGAGCATACCCCTTACACACTAGTCTAGCTTTGTTTCTTATCACTATCCCATCTTCATTCAACTTATTTCTGAAAACCCATTTGGTACCAATGACATTTTTATGCTCCAGTTTGGGTACCGAGGACCATGTACCATTCTTTTCTATCTGATCAAGTTCCTCTTCCATTGCCTTGACCTAATCTTCATCTTTATGTGCCTCTTTGAATGATTTAGGCTCAAATTCAGAGATCATACATGAGTTTTCTCTTACCTTTCTTCTTGTAAGAATTCTTGCATCTTTGTCTCCTATGATCTGCTTTGGATCATGATTGAGTTTGACATACCTAGGTATATTCTTAATAGCTTCCTCTTGCTTTTCTTCATCATCCTCATCTTCATCAGCATCTACCGGTGTAGGAGCACAGTTGCTGGTACTGGGCACATTTACAACCGGTTCCCAGAAGGTTACTACTGGTTCATCTCCTACATGCTCTTCGTCGGTTTCCTCATATTTCTCAGAGTTTTCATCAACCCTAACATTGATGCTTTCAACAATTCTTTGAGTTCTATTGTTGAAATGTTTGAGAGCTTTGCTCTTAGTGGAATACCCTAGGAATATTCCCTCATCACATTTGGCATCAAACTTGCTCTGATGTTCACTCCTCTTGATATAACATTTACTACCAAACACTCTGAAGTAGCTTACCACTAGTGTCTTACCAGTCCAGTACTCATAAGGAGTCTTATCCTTTCCTTTCTTGATGAGTACCCAGTTCATTGTGTAGACTGCAGTGCTCACCACTTCTCTCCAAAAGGTGTGAGTGACCTTTCCTTGGATCAACATAGTTCTAGCCACTTCAACCACAGTCCAGTTGTTCCTCTCTGCTAAGCCATTCTGCTATGGAGTCCGAAGGGCAGACAGTTGCCTCTTGATGCCAATCTCTTCACAATATTTGTTGAATTCTCTGGAAGTGAATTCCCCTCCTTGATCAGTTCAAAGGCATTTGATTCTTCTACCGCTTTCCTTTTCTACTAGTGCTCTGAAGGCTTTGAACTTTGCAAAAGCTTCAGATTTGTCCTTCAAGAATGTGACCCACATCATTCTTGAGCAATCATCTGTAAGAATCATAAAATACCTATCTCCCTGCACACTCCTAGTCTTCATAGGACCACACAAATCAGTATGCACAAGATCAAGTAAATTGTTAGCAGTGAAAGATTTACCTTTGAAGGTTGAGGAAGACATTTTCCCCAGTTGACACTCTCTGCACAAAGGATTTTCCAGTTTTCTCAGCACAGGTAATCCTCTAACTGCCTTGGTCTTACTGGCCTTCACAATGTTATCAAAGTTTACATGGCAGAGTCTCCTATGTCATATGCAACTATCATCAAACTTAGCCATAAGACATGTACTTATATTTGTATTCAGCTGAAATAAGTTACCTTTGGTTTGCATACCGGTGGCCATAAATTCACCATTCTTTCCTTTGATTTTGCACACTCCATTTTTGAATTCCAGAGTGAGTCCATCATCATTCATCTGGGCAACACTCAATAGATTGTGTCCGAGACCTTCCACCCAATACACATTGTCAGCACTGCTCTTTCCATTTAGAGAGATGGACCCTCTACCTTTGACCATACATGGTACATCATTACCAAAACAAACCACACCACCATCATACTCTTCCAGGGATTTAAACTTGCTCCGGTCACTAGTCATATGGTGAGAGCAACCACTGTCAATAATCCACTCATTGGAATTATCAAAGCGAGAGACAAGAGCCTTTTTGTCTAGCACATCCTCCTTGATTGCAACAAACACAATATCTTCATTTTCTTCATCTTCTGATTCCTCATTTGTGACACCTTCATTAACTACTACAAAACAGTTTCTCCGGTTTCCTCCTTTGAATTTCTTGAACCTTTCTGGTTTGTCCTTTCTATCACCATTAGGACAGTTTATAGAGATGTGTCCTATCCGGTTACAAGAAAAGAATTTCAAAGGAAGCTTACCTCTATATTTGTCGGTTCCCTTAGGAAGTCTCTTGGCAAGAAGAGCTTCAAATTCCATCAGAATCTCCTCATCATCCATGTCTCTGCTTTGTCTTGGCTCACCACTGGTGCTTGCTTCTTTTCCTTTTCTAGATGGTGCAGCAGATGCTCTAAAAGCTGATTCAGTCTTCTGAACACTACCATCAAAACTATTTAGCTCATAGGTTGTTAATTTTGCAATGATGGAGTCTAGGGATACCTTAGTCCTATCTATTGATCTCAACTCTTGAATAGAAGCAACCCTTATTGCATAGACCGGTAATAAGGATATTAAAACTTTGCTAACAACAATGGAATCTTCCATTTTACCACCTACACTCTTGATATCTCCAACAATGGTTTTGATTCGTATTCCATATTGTTGAATGGTCTCACCTTCAACCATCTACATGTCTTCAAACTTCCCTCTAAGGCTTTCTTCCTTAGCTTGTTTTACATGCTCATCACCGCCATAAATATTCTCAAGAGTATCCCATACTTCTTTGGGATTGTCTTTATCCTGGACATCAATAAACTCAATGTCAGATAAGCTACTGATTAGGGCTTCCATGACTTGCCAATTCTCCCGAATCTCTCTCTTTTGGTCATCGATGAGAGTACCGGTAGGGATAACATAAACGTTCTCAACATAGCTCCAATGTTGAGAACCCATGCTTCTGATGTATATCTTCATTCTGTCCTTCCATATTTTAAAGTTATCTCTGTTGAACTTTGGACCTTCCCTCTTCATCATTACAATAGGATCTTTCCCTCAAGCGGTTAAGCTTACAACACAAAGGACCTGGAGGATGCTCTAGTACCAATTGATAACTCAATGATGAAAAGTGAGTACCAAACCGGTACTGTGGGGGGGGGGGGGTGAATTAGTACAGGAACAACAATTAGAAAACTTCTCTTGAACCAGTTTGATTGCAGACTGTAAAATACTAGCAATCCCTAACACTGGTCCAAACCAGACTACTACCGGTTAAACATAGTGCAACTATGAAAGACATGAACCAATCAATCTTCTTAGCTTTCCACACAACCTACTTCCTCATTTCCACTTTGTCCTTATGCATAAATAGATAATCTATCATCAGAGACACAATAATTTGCTAGCATAACATGATTCACCACTTTGACAGAAAATAACAAAGCATCACATGAAAGAGGCATCACACATGACACACACATTTTTCATGTGGAAACCCAACTGGGAAAAACCACGGTGGGGATGAATACCCATAAGCTATTTTTGAACTCTTTAGAAGTCCGCTCTATTAGGAGCCTAGTCCAGTTAAAGACTGTTACAACATGTTCTGTTAGGAACGAATCCTATTAGGGATCACCCGGTTAAGGGGTGGCTAGAATACCCGGTTAAGGGTTAAACCCTTTTAGAGGTTACCTTGTCAGAGGATTTTATGAACTCAATGGCTTTGAGTCACCCTGTTAAAGGATTTACAACAAGTTGGTTAAAGTTACCCAGTTAAGGGATTTTACAACTGTTGAAGTAGTTAAAGATCAACAGGTATTACAATGATCTGGTAATAGCACTCAATGCCAATGCAGGTCCGCTTTAGTTCCTTCCTTCTACACACACACTATGCAGGTATCAATCCTCTCATCTGGTCTAGCAAGAATCATGTATCTCTGCACTTAGATACACACACAATATTTTCCAACAACCTCAACATGAAACATAACATCGACCTTATAGAACACAGATTGGTCGGCAACATAAACCCTAAACCCTAAACACTTAGGTTAAGCAATTGATCGGTTCAATCCAGACCATTGAGAACTTTGCATTTGAATACAATAGTCTTGAACAGATCTCAAGACATTCTCCATCATTCATTGTTCACTGCTTCATGGAGGCGATAGCCCATCACGCGTTCTCCACCGTTTGCAAAGACTTCACACATTCCCGAGGTAGATAGGATCAATCTCGTTCATGCAAGATCCTTCACGTGTATGAGACTGACGTGGCAACATGATCTGATCTCCATTACAATGCTAACTCATCACACAATGTCATTGGGCTTGGAATACTTCAACCGGAAACCCTAAAGCTAAGACTACCAACTGGTAGTCCTACCACATTCCATGTACCGGTTCTTGTTTTGACATACCGGTTCCAGTTCACAACATCATACCGGTTCACTTGGACAAGCATACCGCTTCACTTATCGCACATATACCGGTTTACACCACCATACCAGTTCTCTTTGCCAGTTGCTTAACTTCAATATACTAGTTCACTTCTTAGCATATTGACATCAATGACAACATACAATATCATCATGTCATCATACTCTTGCACATATGCCAACATATATATATATATATACATGACCCAGGTTCGTGGACCATATTTGAGTTCTTCATCTTGGATACCTGTGGCCCATGCACACTCTATTGGTGCACATGGTGGATTAGACCAGGTAAAATTTGCATGTACTTATGTTGAAGTAAAATTTCCATACTTATAGTTAGATAGTATTTGCATGTGCTTATATATATATGTGTGTGTGTGTGTGTGCTAAACGTGTACATGTACTTTCTTGTGCAGGGAGAGAATTTAGAACATGGACCAGTGGAGGGCCCATCGAGCTAGTTTATGTGCATGTGATCATTGTTTGATGATATTATATGTAGAGTGCATGCACTTTTTTTAACTTATATAAATCTGACACTTGTTTGATGAGATTATATGTACAAATGAGACCCTTGTACATGTTTGTTTGTGTACTTGACACTTGTTTGATGAGATTGTTGGTATTACACACTCCAATGAGATTTGTAGGTGATTGCAGGTATTTTCATTTATGGAAACCTTGCAATCTTATGGCACCGACACTTGTAGATAGTTCACTGACAGTGACAAGGATGTTTACCGGCACCCTAGCCAACATGACCTTGTTTATTATATATTGTATTTAATTGTAATATCTTTTTGTAAGATGACATGGCATATTGTAATAAGACTCATATATAAGTATGAGATCTTGTAGATAATTTTGTAGAGAGATGATAGGATGGATATGTAGAGCGAATACTAAGGCAGATCTTGTAGAAAGGTTTATGGTTATTGTATGAGCTTCACTCGGTACTAAACCTGGCATAGCAGATGCTTTTTGTAGCAGTACATCATATTGGATTTTCATAATCCATTTTGTAAGTCAGTGAGACTTCCTTTTGTATTTGAGCACTGAGCTCTAGGCAGTTGTCCTTCCTGCATGTGTAGGCACACTATTGTAAGTAATATACATTCATTGGCCAGTGAGTGAATATTGTGGGTCACAAATCCCACCGAGGTTTTTCCCACACTAGGTTTCCTCGCCAAAAATCTTGTGTTATGATGTGCTTTCTATGTTGTGTTTATTGTTCATATTTACTGCATTAATTATTGTTTATCGGTACATTGTTTTGGAATGCAAATTACTTAATAAGGTTAGAAAATCTGTTAACCGATTAGATATTGATTCACCCCCCCTCTCAGTATCTTTGGGAATCCTAATAGAGATTACGTGTTTGTTTATTACACATGTTAATGAGCCCATATTACATTGTTATAATTAGTTCAAGCTACATATAGAATTGATCATGTTATTGTAGATGATAAATCTTGATATTAGCTAGTTGAATTGTTGATTTAATAAATTTAATTATTAAATCAATTAATCAATTAATTAGTTAGTTGAATTGTCAGTTAAATTGTTAATTGTTGATTTTATTATTAATCAAGTCAATTAATCAACTCAATTCAAATCAATTAATTAATTCAATTCAGTTATATTAAGTGATTCAAATCAATCAAATGAATTAATCAAATTAAACAAATCAATTAATCAACTCAATTCAAATCAATCAATTAATTCAATTCAGTTATATTAAGTGATTCAAATCAATCAAATTAATTAATCAAATTAAATCAAATCAATTAATCAACTCAATTCAAATCAATCAATTAATTCAATTCAGTTATATTAAGTGATTCAAATTAATCAAATTAAATCAAATCAATTAATCAACTCAATTCAAATCAATCAATTAATTCAATTCAAATATATTAAGTGATTCAAATCATCAAATGAATTAATCAAATTAAATCAAATCAATTAATCAACTCAATTCAAATCAATTAATTAATTCAATTCAAATATATTAAGTGATTCAAATCAATCAAATGAGTTAATCAAATTAAATCAAATCAATTAATCAACTCAATTCAAATCAATTAATTAATTCAATTCAAGTATATTAAGTGATTCAAATCAATCAAATGAATTAATCAAATTAAATCAAATCAATTAATCAACTCGATTCAAATCAGTTAATTAAGTCAATTCAATTAAGTGATTCAAATCAATTAAAGATATCATGCAACAAATAAAATGAAATTGTGCAATTTAACTCAAATGTACATGTGTACATATGTATATATTGCAAAAAATAATTTGAATATATATGTACATGTATATGTATATTTGTAATGTGTGCATATGTTGCAAAAAACAACTCAAATGTAAATGTGTAGAGATGTATATATGTATAGCGATCCAAAAAATAGCTCGAATGTGCATACGTACATATGTACGACGATCCAAAAAATAGCTCAAATGTACATATGTACATATGTATGATGATCCAAAAAAATAGTAGATACATATATATGCATATATATGCATGCATGTATACATATGTATGCATATATAGACATGTATCATGGTAAAAAAAAACATGAGTTCACTTGTTCTAATAAATTAAGTGAGCTCATCGTACATAAAATCTGGATCCTCTTTGTCTTTTACTATCTCTAATATCCTTTCATGATCTTCGATAGGCAATCTCCACTTTTGGGGGCCATGACCTCTTTTTTGTAAAGTTTCAAATTGTAGTCTTATTGCTATAACTAAGTGACTATAATGCAAAAAATTTTGGTTGGGCATGTATTCAATAAATGTAACACCATTGTTATCTATCTTTGTTTTTTGATAATAAATACCTTCAACAACGATTGATCTAGTGGGATATTGTTGCCCATCAATATCTTCCACTGATTCTAACAATTTACATTTTGGTTTTGTGCATTGTAGTAGGTAATAGTCAATACCTTCTACATTGTTAGGATCTGCAACCATGACAAAATATCACCTGTACACCATAAATTACAAATATTTAAATTATAAAGTGTATGGTTGAATGCAAAATGAATTAAATTAAATTAAAATTTAAACTGTACCTGACACAACTAAATCAGAAACACGTTCATAATCTGCTGAATATAGAGGATCATGAATATCTACAATGTCACTATCTTCAAAAGAAGAGTTGCGAATAAATTTTTCATCTCCCATTGTGAAACAAATCCATCTCTAATGTTATGACATTGTTGAATATTTGCATTGTTTTCAATGCAGTCAACACAAAAACATGATTTTTCTCTTACCTGAATCACAAGAGGCCTTTGTTAAGTTCTGTAGACATGACTTATTTTCAATGCAATTTCATAGAAAAACAAGTTCTATGTTCTCTTATCTGAATCACAAGAGGTTTTCTATGTCTTGCAGTCATTAGTTGATGCAATTTTCTAATGCCATTAATTGATTGACAATTATAAGGATTGGATTGATCAATATATTTAACTTCCCAAAAATAGTGTTTGTTGTATGTTGTTTCATGAGCACCAAAATGACTTTTGCACCATTCTACTATCTCACTTGAATTTCTTATGTTGTTACCTACACATTAACTTATTTTAGCAATTTAACTCTGACCCATAAGATACACACTCTCCTATAAATATTGAACATGTACCTCCAAGTTCATGTTGGCGAAGTGCACGCTTCACACAGGCTCCTTCTCCATCATGCTCTCATTTTCCATATCCACTCTCAAAAAAGTTTCACAAGAAATTTAGACCACGTTTAGCATGTTGTTGTGACAACCAATTGAATGCTTTTGAAGATTTAAATTGTCATATGACGTTACAATCAAATATAATATTTATTAGTTTACAAAACTTAATTATACTAGATAATTAAAAAAGTTAAGTAAAAATTAATTACACTTACCAACACATCCATCAGACCAAATCCAATGTTGTGAAGCACTTATCTAACGATGTATGATATTTTCAAAAAAATTCTCAAAACAATGTGCTACATAACTCCTGTCATGACAAGTATCATCACTGATATAAAAATGAACTTCCTTAATGATAATGCGTTCATCTTCATCAGATTCTAGACCATCCACATAAAACTCTTCATGTCTATACAAAACTTGTACGAAAATTGCAACCCACTCAGAATGATAGTATTGACTTTGAATCTCTGTGTGAGGACTAAATGTATACTTCTCAAAGAAGTCTACTATGGAAAGAATACAACCTGGAGGAAAGCAATTTTTTGAGATATGAAACTATTTTGCTTGCCATCTTGCACCATGATAGTGTAGAATATGTGGATATACCATGTTCTGAAATCTACACATGAACTCTTTGTAAGGCAATTCACTCTCTTTTAACACAATTTTTTTTGATTCAGCTCCCAATTTTCTCTGGTATTTTTCATATTCAAATATTTTCCATAGAACTTGCATTGAAAGATCAACATTGTCAATTTGTACAAATTTCTTCAAATCTCCATAGTCAGCACATGTATTTTTTATATATTATACATTGTATTCGTCTGAACCTTCTAATCTGTCACATAAAATAGACTTCACAAATTGTGTTGTACTTGCAGGGATGAGTACATTTGGATTAATTTTTGTCGTTGCCTTTTTATATGACTAGAGATGCAGCTGAAATTCAACGTGATTTTGACAAGATGTTCCATGTACCTTATTGATACACACAAAACATGGTCATAATTCCTATGAGATTTTTTCCAAGATCTAGAGGCAATGGAAAGCACAAATAAGAGAGAACAAAATAGATGATAGGAATAAACTGTATTCTATCAAGATGAAAATACTGATCAACTGGATCATCAATTGTTACATACAATGAATATGAGCCTGCTTATATAGGAAAGGCTATATGGATATGTGAGCATACAAACATGACATGTGGCTCAATAAGAAACAAGGGTAGGTAGGGATAAGTAAGGGTAGGTAGGACCAACAATAAAATATTCCACATGAGGTGGATCACCCACCGAAGGTGGAATGTAACAACAAGACCACAAAAGGTGGAAATTCTCCTACACACACTATCCCAATGTGGCACAAACACCCAAGTGTCTCATACCCAAACTACTATGAAATGCATTATCCTAAGTAAACTTAAGTAAGGTGTAATAATATCCAACATGAATAATTAATTACACCAACAATTCCTCAAACATTCTTTGACATATCTTGACATCTGAAAATTCTTGTTTGAATTCTTCAAATAGTTCGCTCTGTGTTGTGTCTATAAATTATTTTGGATGTGCAATTTTTGTACCATCTTCATCTCTAATCTATATAGTGTCTCTTATATTGGAATAAACATGAGAGTGACTAGTCTAGTATTCAATAACAAGTCTTCTTACATCTTCAACAATTCTATCTTTTCGAGAAACCCTGCAAATATTGACCCAATTCTTTTCAATATTCTCATCCAACCTGTTTATTTTCCTAATATATCTCTGGACAGTTCTTCTAGACACATTCAATAACTGAGCAATTGCTTGAGTTTGTCTTCTCTGTGATAATTTCTTACTAGAAATCATAGTCATTAATGCTCTTCGTGCAACACTTAAATCAATAGTTCGACTTGTGCTCTCGATATATTTTAGAGCTTCTTGCAAATTTTCAACCACTATTTGATTTATTGACCCCTCTGATGATTTCTTCTTGTTATCAACACCTAGCAACTCCAAAACGGGGGTCATTTCTTTTCTCCTAAAAAACTTTGCAAACAATTGTGCTCTTCCAATTAGAGATTTATCTTGAAAATATTCATCCCAAATTTTTTTGGAGTGTAATTTTAATGTGCTTTCTAGTACCATATCCTCAGTTGAAATCTCATTGAAAAGAGTGTCTTCATCCATCTCCATCAAATTGGCCATACCAAAAAAAAAATTCTAGATTGACTAGGACCGATTACTTCTCTTTCTTGAATCAGGACCACTTCATCGTCAATGGGAACTTGTTCTTGAGAAGGTGTTGTATCCCTTTTTTTGTCTCTTTTATTCAATCATACTTCTGTAATCTAGTCCTTTTATTGCCCTTTGGACAAACTGCTATTGAGAAGTAATTTGAATCTACAAACCCCTAAATACACATGCCCACATGTACATATATGTCAAGTCAATTGGACCCAACTTTAAATATAAATATACACATATACACAGTATATACATACATATATGCACACACATAAGCATACATGCAGATACACACACACACACATACATACACATATACACAGTATATACACAAACATACACATATACATACACATACACATACACATATACATATAGACAAACATACACACACATACACATACATACACACACACATACACACATACATACACCCATACACATACATACATACATACATACATACATACATACATACATACCCATACTTACACACATTCACACATACATACACACATGCATACACTCATACTCACATACACACATACATACATATATACACATACACACAAACACACACATAGATACACATGCACACACACACACATACACACATGCACACATACATACATATACACATACACATACACATACATACACACACATAAATACACACATGTACACACACGTACATACACACACACACATGTACATATACACACATACACACATGTACAAACACACACATGTGTGCACATACATGTATACACATACACAGATATACGCATACACACATGTACTCATACACACATGCATGCATACACACACATAAACACATACATGTACATATATAGAAACACATATACATAAATTTTTTGTAGCCATTTAGATCAAACATCACAAACAAAAATACACAACAATCGTTACAACTAGTGATACTATAAAATTAACGTGACCAATGTGTATGTTCATAGGTCAAATCTAGCCCAATTTCCATGGGTCTAAACATAATCAAAAACACATCAAACACTTTCTTATCCTAAGGTCAACGTTCTCATGGTGTTAACTTCAACCCACACCCTGGAATCTCCGCCAGCTCAAGTGTAGGGACACCTTGAGGGGTGTATTCACTAATTTTGCCTTTTTCATGAGCGAATAGCTAGGGGCCTCCAGGACTGGAAGGATGACCCTATCATCCTCTCCCGAAGAAGATACAAGTAGGTTATGCTAAGTCAAGGATTTATGTCTCATCCCATGGGAGCCTTATGGTGAGTGTCTTGGGGGGGAAACCATCTATCCCCTTGCACTGAAGCTATCATGATGTTTGGACAAAAAAGGGGTGGACCACTACTCTAAGGTGTAGTGGGGGGAATTCTGTGGAAGTTGATGTCTACCCATTTGGTGACAACTCATTCAAGAACCCACTCCTCATTTTCCACACAAGTGCATACACATAGTGCAAATACTAGGGAGTTCAGTCGATGTAGATACACGTCACAAAGGCATCATGACTTTCGCCTAACGTATTAATTTATATAGCAGGCAGAAGAAAGTACTGCTTGGATCGTTCCCCTCTCACCATCCATATGGGTTTCTCAGGAGGGCAGACCCTTCTACCTAAAATGAAGATGACAACAATTTCTCTTATACCCAATGCCCAATGGAAGACAAGGAGAGTTCATATACTTTTGTTATCATCTTTAGGGTTCTATCTAAACACAAAGCATGCCAAAGACATAAAACACCTCAAACAAGTTAATTAACCCCAAAATGGAATAAAGATGTGAGCCTAATTAAACTAGAAAGGAAAAACAAACAGACAGATAGACAAACTTTCTAATAGTATTTAAATGAAAAATGGGTAAAAACTCAAATTATACACGTAATTTAAATATTAAGCTATTAATAAATTAAAATTAACATCAAAAATATTAAATTGAATAAAAAATACCTTGTAAAAGTCATCAACAATACATCCAAATGGTTGTCAAATTGACCTTGATAACCCAGCTAGTTGACTTCACAAATAAAACAACAAAAAAAAAAAAAATCTAATTTTGCCCCATGGTCGGATGGAGGACTAAGTTGGGTGGGAAGGAGTTCAGCCGGACTAGTCGATGTGGCACCAAAATGGCCATTTTCTCTGCATTTTTACCAAATTGAACTTCTGGCCAATTTTCCGTCACACCTTTTTTTTTTTACAAAAAATAAAAACTACCCTCTTGCAGATCTCGAAGTCACGAATCCGGTCATATAATTTTTTTTACTATTTTGATCATTTTTAATATTTTTTATTAATTAAACATTGCGAGTATCTTTTTAATGTTAAAAAAGAGGCTGATTAGAAATTAAAAAATAAATATTAAATGAAATTTTAAAAAAATTAAAAAAATATTTTTCACTAGATGAGAGAATCTTCTCGAAAAGGGTCAAATTTAGCTATGTTGGACTTCAAAATATTATAACAAGAAAAATATACATCAAAATTAATTTAGCTATGTTGGACTTCAAAATATTATAACGAGAAAAATATACATCAAAATTAATTTTATTTTTTTTAACACTGCATATATATGTTCTCTATTTGGAAAAAAAAATCCGAAAAAAATAAGTCCATTTTCATTATTTTTGGAGGCGCCGACTAGAACCCTTGATTTTCAACATTTTTTTAGCAATGAAAAATCTGTCTTTGAATTTATAAAAAAAATATCAATTTTTTTCCTAAAACAATTAAAAAATAAAAGACATAAATTTCATTAATATTTCTACATTTGATCAGTTTACATCATTTCAAAATTCAATTTAGAAATGTCACTTTTATGCGGTTGAAGTTAAACAGTTTTAGTTCTGTTGGTCGGTGCCTTTATAAAAGTGTGACACAACATTGCGCTTTTACCCTAAGCCACTATTGGCTATAATATTTTGAGTTGATTATAACCCAAGATACTTAGTACAACATATTTGAAAGATGGTTATCGACAAGGAATTTATTATAGTAATTTCATGCATGAGTATGGATATGGATGCATGTTCACCAAGACCAAGATTCTTGATTGAGATATCTTCTTTACAATCCCTAAGTATTTAAACTTTAAAGAGAACATATAAGGGACTACTTCTATGAGGATTAAAATCCCACTTAAACAAGTTAACAACACTAGATCCATTGGACCAACATAACCATGGTACCCTTACCTTACTTTCCATGATAGTTCCCCTATTGGAGCTAATGTTTTTAAGAGGTTAATAGCATCTTCAAATCATATAAAATCCTACCCTTGAATTTGAAGTGGTTTACCCAAAGTATCGATTTGCAACGTTAATAACTTGTTCAATAGAGTATGGTTCTTGTGCCATTATATGACGTCCTTATTACTCACATTATTGTACAACCATAAATTCCTATTATATCTCAAACTTATCTATTGCATCTTATACATGATTATATTCAAATTTATTGTGTCAACATTCACTTAGATCTCATTACAATAGTACAAAAACAACAATATATGACTAAAAAAACTACCACAAATTGTAGATAAATGACTAAATTTGATCACGTGACCACTGGTAGTTTATTGCCAGTCATAAATCATTTTGGTCATGTGAACATTGCTTGTTTTGATTGATCGATTTGGTCATCGATTTTGGTCACTGATTTAGTCACTAATTTAGTCATTAATTTAGTCATTAATTGTTGTTATCTGGTCATTTATTTAGTCATGATAGTCAGTAAGTTAGTCATATATTTAGTCACTAATTTAGTCATTTATTTAATCACTAATTTAGTCATTGATTATTGTTATCAGGTCATTTATTTAGTCATGATAGACACTAATTTAGTCATATATTTAATCATTAATTTAGTCATTGATTGTTATTATCTGGTCACTTACTTAGTCATTCTAATAATTAATGGTCCTCAATTGGTAGTATATTTAGTCATTTTTATTCACCCATTTCCATCCATTGGTAGTATATTATTATTTTTATTTATTGGTTTCCATTAATTGGTAGTATAGTCATGACATGAATAATTTATTAAATACCATAAATTATATAATGAAAAAATGACATAATATTAGACTTGAGCTAAAACATAGAAGCAAATAAAAATATTACTATTACCTAAATTTTACTACAGTCAAATTTTGGATGGCCTAACCAGGCCTTATACATTGCAAATGGAGAATGGTATACACAATTTTTTTTTACAAGTTCTTTACTTATGCACATTATGATTTCAAATTTGAAGTGTATTTCATCATGCAAATACTATCAAGAAACACCAACAAAAGACTACATAGAAATGTCTCTTTTATTTACAAGAATATGCAAAGTGTCCCACACAAGCCGTGGGAATAGCCAACTAAGCTATAGATGTCATAAATTCTCATAGACTTATACAACTAATCTATATAAACAAATGAAAGGAATTAGAATAGCAACAGAGTGACCCACCATTTCCTGGAATGACGAACTCAAGCTTGAAGGAGTGGTTGATCTTCAACTCTTTCTACTCCTAGTTCATCAGTACCTGCAAGAGATTTGGAAAAAAATAGTGTTAGAGAAATGAGGATAACAGTGTTGTCACACTCAAATTCATTGGAATACATAGCCTATCTGCATAAGAATATCAAATGAAAGACACCAATACCATGATACAATTGCATTGAACAACAAAAGAAGACTTTTATAGTTAAGACACAAAGACCTAAGCTAGTGCCAATAATAATGCCCTTTGGCTCTGTTTGATTTGCACTACTAGCTATGACAACAATTCTTATGGTTGAAAACTTGAGCATTGACCATATCATAGTCTTTACCTCCTCTGGAATTTCTTGACAACACAATACTATTACTTTTTAGTGAATACCTCTATCATTGCACTGATTTGCATTTGTGCTACTCTTAGTCTATATTTTATGAGGATTCGAGTGAGCTGCCTTTTAACTCAAATATGAATATAATCTATCATTTGATGATTGTAAAGGAAGTAAGGAAGATGTTAAACTAGTCATGGATCATTTGTTATGTATTTGATTGAAGTTTTAATGAATGAATCAAAGTTTTGTGTAAGAACTCTTAACTGTCTTCTACAACAGTCACGTGGTATTGTTGTTCTTTAGCATTTTTGGATGGATGAATGGATTGATCAGGTATTGAAACCTATTTGGAGTTGTTTCTAATTGAATTAAATTTGTTTTCGATGTGATCAGAACTTTGGTCATGAAGAATGAAGGAATTTTGAACATGTTTTTTCTAAAATTGTTTTGAAACCCTCTGTGATAGGGTTAGTAAGAAAGGTTTAATCATAACTTTGTTTTTAACTGTCCAAAATTATTATAACTTTGGAATCTACTTGTATTTTTAATTCTCTTTCTAAATAATCCAAGTTTAGATTGAATGCTTTTGTATTCTGGGAGAAAGATGATGCCTTAGGTGGATTGAACTTACATTTTACTTGTTCCTCTGTGACAGTCAAAATTTGTCTATGTAAATAGGGCATAAGTTGTTATTGAATAGTTGGATCTTTATAGTTTTTAGATATATTTTGGTAAACCTAGTTTTATACATTCTCACTGGAGAATTTTCCTAATGTTAGCTTATTTTCAAGTTGAGTAAAAGAGTTCAGGTCTATCAAAACTGTCACAACTGGGATAGATTTGAAAGATGTTTGGAAGCATGAATTTGATGGACTCTTGGAGGATTCAAATTGATGTCACGAGGACTTATATTTTAGGAATTAATTTCTTTAAGTTTTAATGATGAAATATTAATGACCCTTTCTCTTTTTTGATTGCCATACTCATTGTATTGATAGATTGGTAGCATTGTAACAGTCTTCATTCTTGGTGCATCTTTTGTATCTCAATTCTCACTGTAAATTCTTAAGCTTTAGACCTATTTGCCTTGATCTATGGAGACAACAGTATAACTTTGAAGAACCATAAAAATAACCCAACTCATGATAGTCTCTATGCTTGTAAAGATAACCCATCTCATGATAATACTTGGAAAATCAAGGAATATCTTCTAAGGAAGCTAAGTATCTCTTAGGATAGGGATGCAAGATAATGTATCTTCCACAAAATGAAGGCACACATCCAGATAATGGAAACCCTATCCTTCTCTTATTTCCTCTATACAAAAAAATGAAGTTTATTTTCTTATGATATATGAGAAATCAAATAGCGAGGAAAATCAACAAACTAAATCATGCAGAGATCCTAACTTCTTGATGAATGGGGATTCTATTGAGACTAAAATAATATACCTTTTCATGCGGCAAGAAATGGATGAGAAAATGAAGCCTTTGGAATTTAATAATGCCAAGAATAAAACCCTAATCACTACCTATCCACGCTCTGCTAGCAGCCTACAAAAATTCAAAGGTCAATCATATCATCATATTGTATATGCAAGATTAAAATAAAGTCTACCAGAGAAGAAAATTTGAGCAACGATAATACCAATCCATGGTAGAAACTGTCATAACACACCTGCCATTTGCAAACGAAAACCCTAATGGGCAGTTGTGTGGTTTAAATCCATACTCTAAAATTTGCATGTGATTTCACCAAATGTCTAAAAACATTCTTTGGAACAAGAGCTCTGTTAGAGCAGGAGTCCTGCCAATTGCCAAAAATAGTAGGAAATTGGAAATTATGATATACGGTGTTATCAACTATTGAAAAAAATCTCGAATTGTATTTAGGCCACATTTGTGTTAAGGTCATACATACATTGACAATGAAAAAATCAGTAACATGGTATCTCATAATATGTACATAATATGTTAGTGTCCTAAATATTGTGAACATAATATGTTGTAAGCTATATTAGAGTTGAAAATGAGTATAAGAAAGATATATATAAAACAATGACTGTAAAAGTCAGTTTGACATTGTAAAGTTGTTTTTATTCATATAATATAAGTTCTGAAATAGTTGACAACTGATAATTGCTAGCGAAATGATAAGCAATTATATTGTGCTAAGAAGCAGTATTCAAGATTAGTATAAAATGGAAGTTTAAGTAGTATGGTATCTCATACTATGGTTGTTCTATATGCAATTGGGCACTAAAAGAAATTTAAATTTAGAAAAACTAAGCATGGTATCGAATATTTTTTTGTTAAAGGAAATTAATAAATTATCTACAAAATAGTGTATAGTAGTTGTTTCTTGTAACGCTATAAGTATGTGAATGGCATTTTAAGCTCTTGTGTAGTTGATTTTGAGAATTTGCATTTGGAAACCTGCAAAATGCAAAGTCAACAAAATTAAGATATGCTTAAGAGAAACTTGAGCAAATAAGCATATGTGCCTGCTATGATACAGAAGAAATGAATATGAACAAAATAAAGTTCTCTAGAAATTAAGCAATGATTAAATAAAATTATGCAGAACATGGATATGTTTGTAGGGAAAAAATATTAAGCATTTTAAAAATCATAACTTTATGCTATAATTGTTCAAGTTAAAAATGAGATACAAACAACAATAGAGTAGTAGTAAGATCTTTGTATGAATGATGTATAGATTGTGCATAGCAAATAGTTGCAAGTAATCAATGTTGTAGAAATTGTGTTGAAATTTGTAGGCTAGTAGTAAGAGCTTTGTATGAAGAGAAAAAACAATAATAGAAATAGAAATAAATATATTTTTTGTATCACTTAGCTAAGTAGGTATTGATAGGTAGTAGTGTAGACATCACATAAAACAAATAATTGCTAGCAAAATTGCACTTACAAAAAAGTTTATGAATGTATGAACTTAAATTTCTATTTAAAATCTATGACGCAGAGATACAAAAATAGAAACTCTAAAACAAAGAATCTTATTGAAGGTTGGAAATGTAATAGATTATTACCTTGACTAATGAAAATTGCTAGCTCTTTATCCAATTGCAATTCATTTGTGTGTAGCATTCTAACTACTTCATAGAAGGACAAAAATAATCAATAGCATTTTTTTTGACAAAATGAATACTAAATACATATTTGCAATGATAGACAAAGACATTGCAAATCAATTGTATTTACCAATATATTTTTGTCAAAGTGCAAGCAAAATATTTGAAATGTGTTTGAGTATTAAGTGGCAAAAGCTTAAAACTGCTTTATAGTGAAATTGCATAGATTCCATGGCCAATAAGGATCGATAAAATTATTTTCTAGAAATCAAGCCCAGCAAAATATCCAGTGTGCAATGATAATCAAAATAAATAGCAAAGTTTTGAAAACTTTAAAGGAAACAAATACAAAGCTTTGTCATAAGGTTGTAGGTTGTAGTTTCCAGGTTAGTGTATTGGTTTAATACTCAATTTTTTCCCTATTGGCTATTTTTGCATATCAATGAAGTGACAACGAAGATTACATCATGTGTAAATGTTGATGCATAGTTGCATTTTATCCATCTTGAATATCAAATATGTGGATATGTGTATCCACATTAGGGTGAAGAAGTATTTAGTAAGTCTATGTTGATTTAAACATAATGTCGCAATCACAAGATGCTAAAATATTGTGAGCTCTCATGCTAATGAAGTAACTAGAGTCTAGTAGATGTAGAAAAGAAAACCTTTGAAGATTCCTTTCCTTGTTAGAAATTTTTTGTCAGATGAGGAATCTACACTTAGAATTGGACATACTGAAAAATGTAACTTTCTAGCAATTGTACAAAATGATTAGAGCAGATTTTTTGGTTCCATTCAATCCTCATTTTCTATGTTGGAACAGCTCAAGGCTATATACAAATCTCACATGGAACAAAGGTTTGTGTGTTTATTTTACTCTCCTTATTGACTGTGCAACATTAATACACAAAAAATCTTTCGGCCACTATTTAATTTCTCTAAACTATAGAACTTAAGAATTTTCACTCTTCTGTTAACTTAGATTCATTCTTAAATCATTTCAATGCATCTTTTGGTTTTGTAATTCTCCAGGATTTGAAAATTGATTTATCATTCATTACAGTTATTTATGAAGCACAGTATAGCATTTTTCCATTACACAGGTTTTGTAGATATCGAAATAGTCCTATCTCCTTTAAGCCAACTGATAAAGAAAATAATCATAAAGAAATAATAATATTACCAGATACTTATAGCTCCAAGAAATACCATGAATCATAAACTAAATCAGTCACACACAAATTAAAAACAAAGCGCCCTCTTTCAAAACTGCACACATGCCATATCTTTATTGTTGCTTATGAATAATACAGAGGTCTCTATATATAAAGTTTTCTGCTCCTCTATAAAAAACAATTCTTAGCATGACAAAATCAGAATTCTACATTAAAAGCAGAGCATGCTAGGCATACATTATTGCTTAAAAGAAAACTGAACAATGACTGGCTGCGGTGGATAAGTAAACACCAGTAAACTCCTTTGCTCCTTTCTGTTATCCAATACAATAGTTATTGCTTTAAACTTAGTTTTTGATAGTAGGAATGCTAATCTTAAGTAAATTTAACAATTTATTCTCTTTCAAAGAATCTGTATATTAGTATAATGCTTATAGAAAAATATAAAATTTTCAGTTATTTTGTAATCCTTTCCTTGGTTTGCATTCATTTTAGCTTAGGGGCAAAGTTGTTACGCTTGATGAAATCATTAACTACGATCAATTTCTGCAAAGACATTCCACCGTACACTTACTTTAACCTATATAATAATGCACCCATCGTCTTGAATCAAATTCAAAATACAAGCTAAAATGTTCCTCCTGGCAAAGGAAAAAAATTGCAAAAAGGGCATTATTTGCTTTAAAAACTACATGCAACATGACATTTAGACTAGAGAACTAAAAAAACAATTGTTTAATTTGGGTGTCCTTCCAAAATAAAGCATAGGGAAAAATATTCAACAACAGAACAATTATAAATACACAGCCCCATTAGTTTTATAGATATTCATCTTCCAAAAACAATAGAGAAGAAGTTCCTGCTTTTCATCGATGAAGAGTTGCAGGCAGCAGACAACACTCACTTAAAGTAAAATCCAGAATGCTCCAAAACCTTGAACAAACCCTCAAAAATGTTCAAGTAGTAGAAAAATCCTGAAAATGTAGCAGCACAAACAAGGCACGTACAAGTTTTAAGAATGCCAGCTCATTCTTATTATTGTAAATATTAAGGCAGTACGAATGACAGTGCATTCTTATTAAAGTAACTATTATGAGACGGTACTGCTGCTATACCTACACTTGTTATACTAGCAGTTGCACACTTTATTTCACGCAATAGAAAGCCAATAGGCGATCAAGCATGCAAGGCTAAGGGCATTGATAGTGATTTGGTAACATACAATAAAAACACAGTTTTGTTCATGTGTAGTATTTTGTGAACTATGACTATCCAACATTGACCCTTCCTCCAAACATATCTTCCACCCTAGATGTCAACAGTTGTCTCCAATTTCTAATACACTGACTATGATCACTATCTTCATTGAATACTGTCACCATCAACTAGGGCTTCATACCTATCCAAGTTTCTAGGTTTTTTTTCTTTCAAATGCTGACATAGTCTTAGAGTCCTTTACATGCTTAGTACCGCCTCTTTACTCTTTATATGATTTACTACATCTCTTTGCAAAAGCATTTTTTTTTCTCACAATCAAATCCCTTTGGGACTATATTCTCAATTTATTTCATAGTTCTTGTTGTCCTCTGTTGTGGGATTTAACGTATGCATTGCCACTGTCTGTGTGTCAATGAACTAGTAGGCAATCAAGTGTTTAATCTCAATAGTACTAAGCCTGCCCCTTTTGTCTATGTAATTCATGTGTTATGTGATAGTAGACCTTTTAACCAGTAATGTCTTGATTTGAAACTGTCATCATGGGTTCAACAGTGCACTTTGCCTTTTGGGTTGTCTCTATTCAAGTAGAATGTCATTTATTGTTTCAGCAGAGATAAATTCAAATTTTCTTTAGTCTGCACTAAATCTGCTCTAGTAGTTGTTCTGTTACCTCAATAAGCCTTCATGGAGGATAGAAGAACCTTTCTCATTTATTTTACCCTCTGTATTCTCATTTCTCTTTCTTTGTACATAATAATTCTTAAAGAACATTGTGGTATCTGCTATCATTTGATGATCATTTCATACAATGTTTGTGCATGTGTTTCATACTATGTTTGTGCCTATGTTTCATCCATCTGCATGTGACAAAGGATCACCAAGCATACCTCTTTTTGTCATTATTCTTTGAGGACTTGACTGTTCTTTGGATGAAAATTCCCTCCTAAATTAATTTTTACAATATGACAACCTTTTCTCTTGCCTAACTTGCTTCCTGAAGCAATGACATAGAAAATATAGACATTTACAAAACAATGCAATCCACTTACAATAGACTATCCCTCTATGGCAGAGATGAAGCTAATCAAGAGGATATGCTTAAATATGAATATTAAAGTTCATACAAAATAAGAGCCATCAAGAAGAAACAAACTTATAAACTATGCTTCTTACTCCTTCAACCATCCTCCTATAAACTTTAAATCTCTTCAAAGATCTTTAACTACCTTCTCTTCAATGTGCTCTCCATTAGAGCTGAGAGACATGCTTGAAAAGAGTAGCAATAGAAATTTGAGGCTCGAGCTAGAATAAGCTAGAATAAGGGGGGGTATGGGTAGAAGCTTCAAGTCAAATGGTGGGAGACATATATCAAATTGATATACACGCTTTGTATCCTTTTTATGCTTATTCAACTTCTCCTCCCACCCACCCTCATGCACCACCACCTGATAAACCGATGTGGAGCATAAGTGCATGTCTATAGATAGATGAGGAATGGTGAATAGATGAGGAAATGATAGTGTTCCCTTTATGTTCCTCCTAAGAATCATGTATGTTTTTAGGTGGCCCCTTCATTAATAATAAGCTAGCACAAAACACTTAAAAAAATTGTTTCAAGCTAATTTTACACATCCTTAAAGATCACCGTGACTGCTAACCTTGACCAAAATTTACCCTCAAAACCAAACTGATCTAAAAATCTAGCAGAATTTTTTTAAACCCAATCCATATCAAAATCTCAACAAATTACCAAGTACTGCCACAGATTAACACAAGGACCTCCCACTCAATGTATGCAATCTTGGTCCATAGAATACCATAAGTTAAATTATAAAAAAACACAATCTTTCGTCCAACCAACATACTCAATTCGAAACAACAAAATAACAAACCTTCCAAAATGCTTAAATATGCAAGTATAAATGTTTTGGACACAATACTTTATTAGTGTTAAATAATTGTGAGGAAAAATATTTGTTGTATCCATAAAGCCAAAACCCACACACCTTATCAACAACATGCTGCAAATTTTATGAATTCAAGGCTAGCCATACTCCTTACATTGGATGGATGTATCTTTTGGTAGGATACAAAGGTGGAGACAAAAATGTGGTTTTATCATTTTGTGTGTGAACATAAGAGTACAAAAGTGCAGCCATGATAAATTAGGATGTCTCTACTCAAAATATAAGTTTTTATCATTTATATGCAGACCTTCTATTGGAACGCATTGAAAGAGACAAAGAAGTACGGATCCTTCCAAAGGTAGATATTGACATATTTTTAAAAGTAGGGGACACCAACCTCAGATTTCTTTAGTATTATATTCAATTTTACTAAAAATATATGATTACCTTAAGCTAATTAGTAGTTTCATGCAGGGAACTTCAATTAAAGATTTGATGGTAAGCCTTCAAACAGACTATATCTGAAAGGTAAGAACCATAAACAATTAACCAAACTTCTTTTTGTAATTCGAGCTCGCCATATAAAGGTTATAAGAAGCAAGAATATTTTAAGCACTTTACACATTTCTAAAGAGAATGCTTTCACTTTTCATTTGCCTAATTTCATTAATTTTATAGATTCTGGGCTTGGATGTCTCCTCAGACACCATAATTGGTAATGCCATGCAAAGGGGAATTTCTGGCGGGCAGAAAAAGAGAGTCACAACAGGTAGGATTTTCACACTCTAAAACTTTTATCTCCTATGTTATGTATACTGCAATCAAAATGCTAACAAATTGCTCTTATATCTTGAAAAGGATATTTAATAGTTGAATTTTTTATATGTCTTGGCTTTAAGAATGATGTCCTGTAAGCAGGTGTGAAACCCCCAATGTCCTAGGCTGTAGGAATTAGATCAGATCCAAATGTCATTTTCCATGTTTCGCATAGAAATAAGAGGGTTGATGTGTTTTCTCTGACCCATTGTGCAAGCAATCCCATCTTTCAACAAAGACAATAAATGCTAGAGGACAATTACAAAGAATATAAAGACAACTATATCACTAATTCCAAAATTTGAAAGTGTTAGTTTTTGTGAATTGTATCCAATGTTATAAATTTTATCATGTGTAATTAATCAAAATACTAACGCTAACCCTAAACCTAACTTTAATTCTAAACCTAACCCTAACCAAAACCATTATCCTAACCCTAACTAAAACCCTAATCCTAACCGTAACACAAATTATAATTATATTTATAATTCAAACTCTAACCCTAACCATAATTCTAACCCTAACCCTTTACTAACCCTATCTCAAACCCTATCAATAACCTTAACCATAATTATTATTCAAACCCTAATTGTTACATAACCATAATTTACTTGTCAGTGGCTGACCAGTTCAAATTGGAATTCTCAAATAAGAACCCTATAAGAAGTTATAGCATAATGGATTTACCTATTTAAACTGATATCAATAGAGGTCAACCACTCACTCATCATAAAAACAAATTTCACAAAATTGTATACACATGAATGGTTGTTTGAGGCCATATATTCATAAGCTAAAAATATGTGGAGCCTTCTGGGGCCCATCGTCAACAAAGCCTACTAAATTATTAAAAAAATAGTGTATGAAATTTTTCAAAGAGAGTTTTGTAGAAACTTAATAAAGTTTTGTGTGATAACTATTGCATAGACCAAATCATATTAATGCTATAGATGTAAATGCTCTCATAGTGTTTTATGTCCTTTCACTTGAGTAGTTGAGCTAATGTTAGCCAAATGTACTAATGCAGGTTTCACTTTAGCCTCTAGTCCAAAAATTCATAATTCCATTTTAGCCTATGGTCTTAATCAGAGTTATGCTTTCCTAAATCCTAGCCATTTCACATGACATAAGTTCAGATAACATATCTATAATTGTAAAATAAAAACCATTGCAAATCTAAAAGCTTCACTTCAAGTCTTCTGATGTCACATCTATGATGAGTTGTATCATATATAGGTTCTGATCAATAAGGCATGTATTTGGTGTCTATTGCATAAGAAATGAAGATTCAAAGCAAAAGTATAGGAGTCCATGATGATAGGGCACAATGTTGCCCATTGGGTTTTCAAGAATAGGCTTCACAGAGGAAGGGCTTGTCACAAGCTTTATAACAATCTTGGCATAGATTTAAACAAGTCATACTTAATCATACACAATTTATAATTTGCAATGTTATTCCATGGTATTTCTTACTTGTGTTTATGTCAACAAATAATTAGCAAGGTACCACTTTGAGAAAATTAGACCATGCAGATTGTACATTATCGATCAGATACTTTATACATTTGAGTTTGCTTTGTGCATAAATTGCCTCCAATAATTTACACGAATAGTAGTTACATTTGTGTGCATTTACTGGACTGTTACATCTAATGATTATTGCATTTTTTTCTCTTATATTTAGTAAAACCTTACTGCTTTGATCTACCATCTATTATTGGGATGTTGGCACCAATTCTTATTTGTTTAACAATTTTGTTCCCAAATATGTTACTTGATTATTGTTGTAGGCATTGTTATGATGTATGTAATAATTTTTTACGAACTTCTTGATAATCACATAAAACTGGATGGCCTTCATTGGTATTGAATCTAT
Source organism: Cryptomeria japonica (assembly GCF_030272615.1). Lineage (NCBI taxonomy): Eukaryota > Viridiplantae > Streptophyta > Pinopsida > Cupressales > Cupressaceae > Cryptomeria > Cryptomeria japonica. Next base: position 333,687,854 of record NC_081409.1, read on the forward strand.
GATTTAGGATGTAGATTATAATATCTCCAATCTAAAAATCGTTATTAATGCATTGTGGCAGTTCAATTTGAAAATTAATTACTCCATCATTAATTAAAGGTGATGATTACATATTAAAAATATATCCCAAAGTGGATTTTGTAGAGCCTTGAAATTGGAAATGACTTCAATCACCTTGAAAAGATAAAAAGATCAGTCATTACATACAATCAACATCATAATCACCTCAAAAAAATACAATCAGCTATTAAGATTAGTCATTTACAATGAACATTGTGTCAGTAATAATAGTTATCCTTACTGATAAAATAAGAACAAAATGACTCCTTTGTCATTGTGCAAATGAATAACCCTAAGAAGATCTCAAAAGATGCTTAATACAGAGCTTCAACTTCTTATATTGCATAAAAAGGCCCATAGTCCTTTCCAATGTTGCATAAAAGCCTCATATTCATCTTCAATAAACACCTTCACCTTCAACTCCACTTGCTTTGGAGGTTTAATGGTATAAGGCTATAAGTGTTCACAAAGGTTACAAGTGTTTTGAATCACCACCAAAAACAATAGAATAAGGCAGTAGAGACCTTGAGTAATGATATGAAATAGGGCTCTACAACATTCACATAAGACCTCAAAAGATGCATAATATAGAGCTCTTGAAGTTACACAAAAGCCCCATAGTTCTTATTTCAATAAGAGGCTTTGATTGTGGATTTCTTTATTAGGTTTACAAGTAGCTTTAGTGATACAAAATGTTGTACCATTAGCATCTATTGGTACCAAGCCATCTGAAGAGAGCAATATGGCATTAATATTCCATAGCTCTTTTTTGAGAGCCTCTCTCCTACCTTATTCTACCCATCAAATTCTTTCCAATTTTGCCCATCCTAACTCTAAAATAGAATTAGTCTCTCTTTTCCTCTGAGACTAGATAACTAGAGGTAGGAGAATTTATAGCACCCCCAATAATAGGATGGTGTCCTCCTTATTAACCTCAAAAATATCTTATCAAAACTAAAAATACTCAATACTACATTCAAAACCATTATGTGGATGATTAAATAAGTTTCAATAGTTATTGTTAACTAAGTACTCCAGTCCAACTCCACATCCCTATTTATAGCAAGTTTCAACAGTTATTGTTAGCTAAGTACTTGATCATTAAATAAAGGTGATGATTTTGTACCTGTCACGACCCTAGTTTCTAAATAGAATTATCAAACTTATATATATATATATAAATTTCATATTTTAATATTGATTATATCAAATGATTGCATTATTATATTTTGGATAATTATAATGTAGATTGTAATATTAATCCTATAAATATTACATTCTTTTATAAATTTTAAAAAAAAAAAACTCTTAAAATTATTTGTTTTACTTATTAGTGGGCACACTTGTGTCATGAATTATGCATGTCCATGTTTCCTTCATGATCCAACAGGGAGGCATCCTTGAGAAAGCGGTTAAGAAACTTGGTTTGCATGAAATGAATGAACACACATAAGACATGCTAATTATTAGTTTCTTTTTCTAACCTTCCTATGCATGAATATGATAGAAAAGGGGGGAACTTAGTTCGATACCCCACCTAGGAATGCATGATTATGTAAGTGGACAGTCATATATATTCCTTATTAAGCAAACTTTGAATCCTTAAGTTATTAGATTAGTTCGGAAAACAATTCATCTTCATTTGGATTCAAACAGTTATATCGAATCTGATTTTGTTTTAATATCCTTTATATGCATTTCTTTCATAACTATGCCATGTGTATTTTGGAATGAGAAAAATACTCATTATTGTGAGGAATTCTAGGAGAACTTTTAGATAATAGCTGTTTAAGTATAAGTTTCTCCACGTGCTAGTTTAGGATAATGAAAATAAAGAGAATTAGAAATTATTTTATTTTGCTTTAGAAGAACATAAAGAATACTATGATTTGTTCCCTATCTTTCAAAATTAAGATTTTTATTAGCACGATTTTAATCATTTTTAGAATAAGTAACTCATTCTATTAATAAATATTCATTTAGCTTTTCTCCAACAAAATGTTTAGTTAATTATATAATAAATTATATTATATTAGATAATAGAAATTATATCTATTTACTAGATGGATCTAGGATTAGTTATTTATTTAGTTTTGTTATCGTTAAGAGTGTAATAATATTAATATTGAATTATTTTAATTTGGATATGCATGAGATTAATATTTTATGGTAGGTCAGGGATATTAATTGCATAAAAAAATTATTTCTCAATTGTTATATAGGACAAGATCTAGACTATTATTTACAACGAATTATATTAAATTGGCCCTATCTCTTCTAGTTAAAATTGATTTTATTTGTATCCCATAGATAAGTTGTAGACATTATTTCTCCTATAGGCCTCAAGCCAATTAGTGACACTATTTAGAAACTTTTGGGTGTCATTCATTGTAAAAGTGTCTTTAGAATTTGAAAGAAGTAATACGAAGATTGGAGCATAGCCTAGAGTTTAGGTTGATCTTTACATGTGGATAGAATCTCATTAAGAGTAGGTTGAGTTGTGTGGTCGGTAACCTAAACATGGTTTAGTATAGAACCTCTTGATAATGATAGATGCTAGACCCCAAAGTGCTTTCATGATAATATTTCTAATAATCCGTTAATCTTCTTAAATATGTGCTTCCATTATATATCAACTATAGAACTTGGTCATATAACTATAGAACTTGGTCATATAACTATAGAACTTGGTCATATAACTATAGAACTTGGTCATATAATTAAGAATATGACAATGATATAATTACTTTAGGATCTATTGAGAATGACATTGTGATTTAATTTGTGATAAGTGCTCACATGAATGCGCATGCAGACTCATGCATTTGTATGATCATGTACATTTTTCAATGCCCTTATGTACTTGATTGTTTTTGTTACATTTGTGTAAGTTTATGCATGTTCATGAAAGCTTGTTTTATCTATATGCACTTGTATGTATTTATGAACCCTCGTATGCTTTTCTGAACACATAAGCATTCTTGTAGCTTTTCTATGCCTATGTATGTTCTTATGTGCATTTGTATTTGTATGCGGGAAAATGCGGTGACGAAAACAAACAACTCGAATCCAAAAGACCCACACACCAATGAGACTCTTGGTGCAAGTATATGAACCAATTCAATTAGTTCAACTTCCCAAGGGGTGTCTCATTATTCTCTATCTCACAAGATCCCTAAAGTCAATGTTTTGGTCTCAGATCATTGAGCAAATGACTTAGGAATAACAACTCCAAGAACGAGTGATGTTTGATTTATATGCATGAATGCATTCTAAGGTATATATGATATTAGAACTATGATGATTAGGCTAGTATGAAGATGATGATATGATAAAAGATTAGCAAATTATCCTAGCATGAATATTCTATGATATGAAAATTACTCCTAAATGCTATGATGATATTCTAAACAAAGGGAGGCTAAAATGCTTAGTAAATTAGACTATAATGTAGATGCATGAAAGATTTTTGATATTAAAAATGAGGAATGAGAGCTCTATTTATAGGGAAAGTAGGGCAATGGATGGTTACGATTGAAAAATCTTAACAAGGGCTAGGATTGAAAGTTAATCAATCCATGTTTACAATTCTCACCAATGAAATGGTGACAATTGTCAACAAAGAGTTTCTTGAGAGGAGATGTAAGAAGCATTAAATGCTTGAGAAGACATGAAGGTTACCCTAGGAAGTAAGGGTTAAGGTTAGGTTAGGGTTATCAAATGGATAAAGCTTTTACCCAAGGGGTAAACAATTGTGCAAGGGTTAATAGGATAACCAAGGTTAAAGCCATGAATGCTTGATGAGACCCTTGGGTTAGATGAGGGTTAAGTTAGAGAGAAAGTCTCTAACCATGCAAGAAGGTTGAGTTAACCATTAATGGTTAGGAAGACTTTGAGGGTTAGCTTGTTGAAGACATAAAGCCTTTAATGCATTTCAAAGACTTTGGAGGCTTTGAGAAGTGACTTCTCTTTGCTTAGGAATGTGAAAATAATTAGGAGATGAATTAGGCTAAATTGTAAGTGATTAGAAGAATCTATAAGGGGTTTAGGATGCAAGTGGGAGATGCAGGAAAATGCAAGTGGATGGAGGAGGATTTTGATTAAAATAAAATTACTTTATTTCAACAAAAATAGATGCAACTTGTATAAATACAAGTGGTGGGATTTGATAAATAAATTAGATTTATTTATTTGCAAGGATCAATTTAATTAAAAAGGGAGAAAGGGGAATTAATAAAATAAAGTGATTTATTTAATTAAAGGCTAGAAAAGGTTTAGGTGAATTTAATTAAATGAATTGAGTAATTCATTTAATCAAATAAATGAATGTGAAGAAATTAATTAAATAGAATTTAATCAAATAGGGGGAATGGGGTTAAAATAAATATTAAATATTTATTTAGGAAAGTGGTCAAATTTATATGTCTACATTTTGCTCCTCTTTTAAGTGGCATGTGTGCACATGTTGATTCAACGAAAATTTGCCGTATATGCTACCAAAATGTGATCAATATGATGTTGTGTGTTGAAATGGCGAATGATGCCCCAGATGTAGTTTTGTTGAGTGATATTGATGATGCCCTCTCGGGGGATAAATTGAGAAAATTATGATTTTCGAGGCAGTGTCGCGATGTAGTATGATTTTTGAAAGTTGGATGATTTGAATTTTTAAAGTTTTTGATATTTATTTGCTGATAAATTTAAAACAGATATTGAAGAAATGAGGAATACTAATGTGGGCATAGTGCATACATGCCCCACACGTCCACCAAATATTAAAGAAATGAGGAAGGCTAATGTGGGCATAGCGCGTACATGCCCCACATGTCCATTGAATATTGAGGAAATGAGGAAGACTAATGTGGGCATAGCACGGACATGCCCCACATGTCCACCGAATATTGAAGAAATGAGGAAGACTAATGTGGGCTTAACGCGTACATGCCCCACATGTCCACTGAATATTGAAAAAATGAGGAATACTAATGTGGGCATAGCACATACATGTCCCACACATCCACCGAGGTCGCGTTGGTATGAATCATGATTTTCGATATGGTTCAAGTGGTGATATGGTCCAAAGGTCGATATGGGTCAATAGGTCAATACGGGTCCTGATTTTCGATATGGATCTTGATTTTCGATATGGGTCAAAGGTCAACATGGGTCTTGATTTTATATGGATCTTGATTTTGATATGTCTGATTTTCAATATGGGTCTTGATTTGATTGATTTCGATATGGAACTTGATATCCAGGGACTTCAGACATTTATTTGTTCTGACTGACAATTGGTTCTGACTTGTATCATTGATTTTATTTTGGATCAACATGTGGTCACACACATGCATGATGATATGATATGGATGCAGCAATTTTGATTTCCATGAGCTATATGATATGCTTTTAATCTATATGACTTTTGTAGATTGATAAGATTGATCATAATGGATAAGATTGAGGTCAAGTCTGGTTTCAGGAATGACACCTCTTGTATAAGATAAAGATGATCAAAGCATCTAGTTTCAGGAAAGATACATCATGTATAAGATATGATAGATGAGAGTTGGATGAATGATGAAGTTATGAAAGTGAAGAAAGATTCCATGATGATGCAATATATATGCATGTGAGGGATGCAATGATGAATGTGACTAGATGATGATGATGAGATATATCTTGAAAATGAGATGTATGATAATGATGATGATGTGAGATGTATCTTGAAAATGAGATGTATGATAATGATAATGATGTGAGATGTATCTTGAAAATGAGATGTATGATAATGATAATGATGTGAGACTAATGCAAGATTTAAAATGAAATGCAACTTAATACAAGTTTAAAATGACATGCAACTAAATGCAAGTTTAAAATGATATGCAACTAAATGCAATTTTAAAATGATATGCAACTAAATTCTCACTTTAATTTTGTCGTTGTTATTCCTATTTAGTCACTTATTTGTGCTCTTTTTGTCATCATTGAGCTTTTGATATGTTGAAAGTTAGTACAAGCATCATGGTATAAATGTACCATAATGACTTGAGCAAAAATTACATGGATTTTTGATATTGCAAGATGACACAAGCGTCGAGGTATAATTGAACCAAGACGGCATGAGTGTTGCTTGCATAAAACAGACAAGAGTTAACCATTTGTATGTGCAAAGTGGAAAATGTCTTCAATGATATGTTTCCCATCACATCTTGAGACAAATTTACACCATACGAATGATCACCTCACAGATAGAAAATCAAAGAAAATGTCAGATTCCTTTGTTGCTTCTCTAGCTCAGTGCATCTTGAGTAGCTCAGGAGATCTGATATTCAGAAATCAAGATACAAATAGTCAAAACTTCATGCTAAGATGTAAACAAATCATAATTCATAAAATCATCCATCGTGTGTGTGTTAAATTTGTAGTTGGATAATGATCATGTTTTCTAGCCTAATGAGTAGTTTTGACAATGGTTCCCTAGTATGATGCGATCCTTGTTTGTTGTCTCAATGAGAGGAATGTTGCCCCCAGTTATGGACATTTGTTGATATGGATATATACATTGATCATCAAGCCATGGTGGGATATGATATAAATAACTGGTTTTAGATAATCAAGGACAATGACTACGCTAAGTATGTCCAGGATAATGTTGTGTGTATAAGTGTTTGGCGATGGCTATTAGCTAAGACTAGATGTATCAAAGATATGAGTACTGATAGATAGAGGAGTTGTTCTCTAACAAATAAAGCTCGTTGCCATATTTTCATCACTTGTTTTTATTGGACTTTTTTTTTTTTTTTTTTTGTGTGTGTGTCACAAGGTGCCTGTTTGCTAGGTTTTCACCATAGTGACGATTTTTTATACTTATTTTATTTATTTTTTTGCTTTTTTTGCTTGATCTATGCATTGGATGACTGATCAAGTATAGAAATTCTTCAGATGGATGCTATTGGTTGGTTTGTCAAATACGTCCCCTTCTGAAGTTGACAACTAATATGCTACTAATCCATAGGCTCGTATGATGACAAAGGGACCCAACTAGCTAGGTTCAAACTTCTCCTTCTTTTCTCGATCTTGCTGGTTTCTAGGATTTTCCTTTAGGATGAGATCACCGACTTTGAAATCTCTTGGGATTACTTTTTGATTGTAGTTTCTGCACATTTTTTGTTGATATGCCTTGAGATGGTCATAGGCATGTTGTCATTTTTCATCAAGAAGCTCCAGTTCATGCAACCTATTTACTCGATATTCCTCATCTGGTATGAGGCCCTTCAAAGATACTCAGAGAGATGGGATTTCGACCTCGAGATGTAGAATTCCTTCTGAACCATACACCAATGAATATGGTGTAGCCCCTGTAGGTGTCTAAATGCTTGTTTTGTAGGCCAAAAGTGTCGAATTGAGTTGTAAATAACAATCCTTGCCAACATCATTTACTGTTTTCTTGAGGATTTTAAGGATTGTTTTGTTTGATTCCTCTACTTGGTTATTCCCCTATGGGTAGTATGGTGTGGAGAAGTGATATTAGATTTTGAATCGTTTGCATAGCTCTTGTACATCTTGATTCTTGAAAGGACATTCATTATCTATGATGATGAAACTGGGAATGCCATATTTGCAAATGAGATAGTTGAGGATGAATGATGAGATCTATTTTCCAATTACAGTGGTCATCGGGACTACTTCAATCCACTTGGTGAAATACTTTGTTGTTGTGATAATGAACTTATGCCCATTTGAAGAAGAAGGATGAATTTTCCCTACTAAATCAAGTCCCCATTGAAAGAAAGGCCAAGATGTGGTGAATGACTGCATCTCTTGTGCTGGTGCATGGATAAGGTTGCCATGAATTTGACATTTAGGACATTTCTTAGCAAATTTATAGGACTCTCTTTCCATTGTCGGCCAATAATATCCCATTCTGAGAAGTTTCTTGGCGAGAGTAGGACCACTTGAGTGTGTACCACAGATACCTTCTTGAAGCTCGTGTAAGGCAGAGTTAGATTCATTACAATCAAGGCATCAAAGAAGAGTACCATCTAGACCTCGGCAGTAAAGTATGTTAGTGGTTAAGGTGTAGCGGGCAGCTTGCTAGATGAAGTTGTGTTTTTGGTTGTGAGATAGGTCGGATGGGAGAGTATTGTTTTTGAGATAATCATAGATTGTCCCGTATAGAGGTGAATCCGAACCGGTTAGAGCATAGATGACTTGGGATGCAGAATTGTCATAGGCTGGGGAAAATAATTGTTCTACCAAGAACTCATAACGACTCTATTTATCTGGAATTTGTAGTAGTGAAGCGATAGTGGCCATTGCATCGACAACTCTGTTGTCCAATCTTGGGATTTTCTCAAAGGTGATGTGTGCAAAGTACTATTTAAAATCATCCACCATTCTCTTGTAAGGCATTAGATTATCATTCTTTGTCAATTCTATGATTCTCCATTCCATAGCCATTTTGATTCCTTTTACTAGAGCTTCATATTCAACATTGTTGTTGGTGTATGAAAATAATAGTCTATAAGATCTTGGAATTGTGTGCCCCTCTTGAGTGATGAATAGGATGCTAGCACCTGATCCATGTTGTGTATAGGATCCATCAAAGTATAGGGTCCATTGCTTGGGTGTGATAGTGAGTACATCCATGTCTGGAAATTCCACTTGTAGTGGTTGTTGGTCTGGTAGAGGTGCTACTGCCAATTGATCTGCAATTACCTATCCTTTGATAGCTCGACGTTCTATGTACTGGATACCAAACTCACTCAGAATCATGACCCACTTAGCTAATCATCCTATGAGAGCTACCTTACTGAGTAGATACTTGACATGATCAATATTTTCTACCAACTTGATTGTATGGGCTAGCATATAGTGGTTGAACTTTTGAGAGGCAAACACCACTGCTATGCAAGCCTTCTCAATGAATGTATAATTTAGCTCATATTCGTTTAATGTCCCATTGATGTAAGAGATAGATCATTCTTTGCCTGCTAGATCTTCTTGTGCTAGCAGTGCCCCCAATGATACCTCTGTGGTTGATATATAGAGAATGAGCGGCTTGTGTGCTATCAGAGGTACCAAAACTGGTAGATTCATCAAATATTGTTTGAGCTAGTGAAATGATTCTGCACACTTGTCTTCCCATCTGAAAGGTATATTCTTATGAAGAAGATGATTAAATGGGAGACATTTATTTGCTAGTTGAGCGATGAATTGTCTGATGGATTGTATCCATCCCTGTAGAGATCTAAGTTGACTAATGTTCTTAGGAGGTGGTATTTCCATGATAGCCTGTACCTTTGCTAGATCTACTTTAATGCCTTTTTCTGATACAATGTAGCCTAACAGTTTGTTGGATGTGACCCCAAAGACACACTTCTTAGGGTTTAGTTTGACCTTGAATTGCTCCAATCGTTGAAAGATTTTATCTAGTATGTCTAGGTCTTCTACTCGGGTGAATGATTTAGCTAGTAAATCATCCACATAGTCCTCCATGAGGGTATGCATCATGTCATGGAAGATTATTGTCATGGCTCTTTGATAAGTTGCCCCAGCATTTTTCAAGCTAAAAGGCATGATGTTCCAACAATACATTCCCCATGGACAGGTAAACGTGGTTTTATATTGATCCTCTAGGGCTATCCTGATTTGATTATAGCCAGAGAAGCCATCCATTAATGATAACATTGTGTGGCCTGTTGTTAGATCCACAATTATGTCAATGTTTGGCAAATGAAAGTCATCCTTCGGACATGCTTTGTTGACACCTCTAAAATTTGTGCATATTCTGATGCTTTTGTCAAGTTTTGAAACTGGTACAATGTTTGAGATCCATTCAGCATAGTCTATAGTGTTGAGACATGGACCAACTAGGACTTGAACCTAGGACCTTCCATATGCTTCTGGAGTGCTCTACCACTGAGGTACTAGCCCCTCTTGGACCAGTCCATCATCGGTCCAGGTGTGGCTTATTTCCAACACCAACACCCCCCCTTAAGCTACACCTCTCGTGTGCTTGGGGATCCTAGCCTGGATCTGGCTGTGATACCATGTTGAGACATGGACTAGCTAGGACTCGAACCTAGGACCTTCCATACACTGTTGGAGTGCTCTACCACTGAGCTACTAGCCCCTCTTGGAATAATCCATTGTCAGTCCGGGTGTGGCTTATTTCCAACACCAACATATAGGGTGGATGAATCCGACATCTAATAACTTCTTTAGTTCTGCTTTGACTAGTAATGCCACATGCAAATTCATCTTTCTTAATTTTTGGTTGACCAGTTTAGCTCTTGGAGCGATGGATAAATGATGCATGATTAGATTCAGATCTATTTCGGGCATGTCAACATAATACCAAGCAAAATTGATTTTCTTTTCCTTGAAGAATTTGATAAAATTTGGTTGTTCTTCTTTAGTGAGTGATTCTGCCAAATGTATGGTTTTGATTGTTGCTTCAATACCAACATTTATTGATTGAGTTGGCTCAATAAATATTGGTGACCTTTCTTGATAATGTTCAGGAAGAGTGTCAAGTCTCCCATATTTAGGTGCCTCAAAAAGGTTTTCACCCTCAAATGTGTCCTTTATTTTTACTTTTTTGTGATCTACTACTGCCATTGATTGGTTTTCACCATTAGATCCTTTGTTTATTTCATTTTTGCGACTGAGAGACTTGGCACTCCCTTAATGATTGTAGGTATCATTATTTTGTTTACTAGTAGAGCATGTTTTTGGATTGACTGAACACAGGTACTGGACAATGGATTCATCGTTTGGAAATATTGGTATATCATGATATTCAAGTTCTTCCCAGTCTATGAGATCAGGATATACAAGCGGCAAGGAGTCATTTGGTGGGTTAAGATCAACCATTATAAGTGTCATGCTGGAGTCATCGTTATATTTGTTTGGGATATTGGTGAGGTCTATGACATTTTTGAGGTCTTCGATGGTATTATCTTCGATGTTGCCTTGTTCATATTATCACTTCTCATTCTCACTAGCCTCATAGATATGTTGTGGTCCAAATTCAAGCGATTGAGATTCTGAGCTTCATCCCTCCTGAGAAAAGGCTGTGTATGTGTGGATGGTATCCACCTCAATATCCTCAGTAATATCAGAACAACTATGCCACATATATTCATTGGAATCGGTTTCAAAATCAATGTCCTAGGTTACCTCATTGTATCTATGTATGTTGTATGGTGAGAAAATATCACAAATGATTGACACCAGTTTAGTAGCTTCTTCTGATTTAGGGTCGGTGCTTGCTTGTACTCTTAGCATTTTTTCGTACATTGTTTCCCTTCTGTGAGTAGCAATTTCTTTAGGTGGTGGTTTCACCTTGGTTTGATCAGGTTCTTGCACATGATGCACTTTCTTATAAGAATCTTCCTCCCTTTGAATGATCAGTTCTTCTTGTCGATTGTCATTTTCTTGATTCTTTTGATCTTTGCTTGCTATTTCTATTGCTCATTGTAGTGCTTCTTGCCACGAGTCTTCATTATATTTTTTCTTTGCTCTCCACTGAGGTTTTTGCTAGTGATTTTATTTCTGCCTAGGTGGTACATGTTGTTCATACCCAAGTCTTGTCTTGTCTCTTGCATATTGTGAGGGAGGTTGCAGGGGTTCTATAATGCCTTCTTGGCGCTTGCCAATAGGTCCTTTTCCATTGTATCCAATTCATTGCATGATCCGGAACCTGTTTCCATACTATTTTGTTGGTACAGACATTTCTATGGTAGCATCTCTGACTTCTTCTTTATCCTTGTATAGCCAACTAAGGATGTTTTTCTCTTCTGATTCATTGGCCAGTGTGCCCAATTGGATAAATTTACCATCAAACTTGGTGATGGGTTGGGTTGCTTGATGTCTTGATGTGGAAGGTTGTCCATAAGATTTTGGTGACGTTGGCAATTTAGATAGACATAAGGGTTCAAAAGAGTACTCCCCCATGCCTTACTCTTTGATTTTCATCTTTTGCTTAAAGTCTATGGATAAAGACTTGAGTTTCTTTTGATGATTGGATGCTAAGGAATCTTGGGCCTCCATATTGTGTGGAACTAGGCTATATTGAGTTTCCCCCATAGCATTGCAATACTAAAAAGGGTTATTATCTGCAGATATTGAAATTTTATGACCGTTGTAAGGGAACTTGATACATTGATGGTATGTGGAAGGCACCGCTTGTATTTCATGGATCCATGGATGACCCAGTAGTATATTGTATGTCAAGTCTATGTCCAAGACTTGGCACATGGTGTCTTTTTGTACAGGACCTACCTGAATGGGTAGTATTACAGTTCCTTCAGATGACATCTCCTCATCAAGGCTTTGATGGTGATCTTCTTTTCTGGATTGATAGACTACTCAAAGAAGCCCAATGCACGGATAAACTTTAAAGTACAAATATTGAGACCAACTCCTCCATCTGTTAACACTCTATTTACTAGATGTTTATAGACTAAGACTTCAATACAGATTAGGGTGTTACGCGGATGGTTCAAGGAGACATTGTCGTGTTCAGAAAAAGATATGTTATGCGACCCCGTCATATGGGCCACCATGGCTTGAAATTAATCAATATCCAAATCATTTGGAACATTTATTTTGATAAGTGCTTATTCCAATATATCCTTGTGTTTTGGCAAAAATTTGAGTAATTCAAGTATAGATATCTGAGCGAGAGTTCTCTGTAGTTGGTCAACTAAGTTATATTGAGTCTTGGGGAGAATTGTTGATGTAGATGTGTTCCCTTTCAAGACATATTTTTGCATTTTGGTTGTCACATTTATCGACACATGTTATTGTTTGTCTTTGATTTTTATGACATTTACTTGATTCTCATATGTTGATATGTGATTGATGGTGTTCTCGTATATGCAATTAATACGAGCTCCCTTGGTATTGTTTGATGTTGAAGCTCCTCCCTTGTCGTAATTTGGAAGAGGATTTTTAAAGGCTTCATGGTCACCATTTGTTTTGTGACCATCAACTATTAAATCGCCCCTGTCTATCATGTCATGAACTATGTTCTTCAACCTCATTCAATCATTGGTGTTATGTCCTTTTTTTTAATGAAAATCACAATAATGTGAGTCATTCCACCAAGGTGGTTTGACCTAGGGTTCAAAGTTGCTTGTGGCTGGAAATGTGATGATCTTATTCGCCAAGAGTTCCTGAAACATTGATTCTAAGGTTTTTCCTAATGGCGTATATATGCATCGATATAGGAAAGTATTGGTGTTGCCTCTCTGATTTGTGTTGTTTCCTTGGTTAGTGTTGTTGTTGCCTTGATGATTTTGTTGGTGTTTGATGTTGAAGCTCCTTGATTGGTATTTCGCAGATAAGTGTTAGTGCTTTGATTAACACTTTTTTTATAATTATTGGATGGTGGGTTGCTTGATAAAGTCAACACTGGTTGTTTAGACTTCACATTGTTGTCATCAATTACCCCATCATATGTTTGGATTTGTCTAAAGTGTTGTTATTGTTTTGGTTGTTAAATGTGTTAGTGTTTGACAAATTAACACCTTCCTTAAAGAACTTCAATGTTCCTTTCTTGATGAAAGCTTCCTCTACTTGGATACCATTTTCTATCAATTTTACAAAAGATGGTATGCATTGGAGTTTGAGTTGATAACTCATCTCACTATTCAGATTGTCGATGAATATTTCCATCTTTTCCTTTTCAGGGACATTGCGGGGATATATCGAAACCATGCACCTCCACCATTGTAGAAACACCATGAATGTTTCATTGCTCTTTTGTTTTGTGTTACACACATCCAACATGGTGATTGCATGTTGAATGTTATAGGAGTATTGTGTTATGAATTCGTTTACCAACTCATCAAATGATCTGATGGGAGGTGTAAGTTTAGACAACCACTCCATTGTTTTCCCTCCCAAACTTCTTGGGAACAATCTCATTAAGTAAGTTTCATCGTGAGAAAACTCTAAGCTCATGGTACCAAATTCCCAAACGTGATCACAGGGATCACTTTTACCATCGTATTTGTTGTACTTTGGTTTTTTTAATTTGGGGGAAAAGGTACAATGTTCAATCTGCTATCAAAAGGATAAGGACATATTTCATCCAAGGAGTATCATACTGTAGTTCCTTGTTGCATGTCCTGCATTTGTCTTTGCAGTGTTTGGAGTTGTTGCACAAGAGCAGCCATGGGTGCATTTTTCCTTCGATGGGGAGATTCCCCTCATTCATTAAGATTGTCCCAATTGCAGGCATGGTCTTGTTTGTGGGTGTTTTCTTGTTCATGAGTACGATCTTGGTTGCGTATGTTTTCTGGATCATGTGTCTCTTCTTCTCTTCATTGTTCTTGATAGGCATAATTTCTTGACCTTGTTCTTGAAATTCTCTCATCTATATTCCTTAAGTTTTCTGTATCAAAATCCTCAGGAATGTTGACTCCCTTGCTAGTTAGCATGAGTAAATATTTTTCCTTATCTACTTCTATAAGTCTTTCTACAAGTTTTTGGAAAACCGTGTTTTCTTGACATTCTTGGAGAAGTTATTCGGTGATCTTTGTTTCTCCCATGTTTTTATACTCATCAAAAGGATTGGACAATCTACGACCCATACTCGATTCTGGTTGTGATTCTGTCTTTTTGTTTCTTTGAGATTGAGTGACAACGGGCATTAATGTATCTCTACTGTGATGAATTCTTCTTCTACTATTGGGGTTCTTAGTGGAGTTGGTGGCTCAGGTCGAGCTTCGTTATAAGTGATAAGGAACTTTGGGAACAAAGTAGGGTTAATCCTTCCTCCACTATTTAGGCATTGGTTGAATGTTGCTTTCTGAATGTGAGCCCTACTTCTCAAAGGTTCTTTGTCAAATTCGTTTGTTTTTTCTTGGACATACAACTGCATATGATGCAACAATGTGCAATGTGATGCAAAGAGTTGACGATTGATAGAGAGAAATTTATTCCTTTTAACAAGTGTCTTAGAACTAGGTTGTCTCTTCTTCAACTTAGTCTTTTGATGAAGACTTATTCTTCTCAAAAAATGAGGAGTGGCCATATGCAAATGATAAAAGGTTGATATTGATGTTGATGTTAGATTGGAATACTTCATTTGAATATTCAAGTTTACTTTATCAAGTAGAGGTTTAGTTTGACAACTTGAGGACCCAACTAGGTATTGTTTTGATAGGATTCATTGGATGGCGAAACTTTGATCACTGTTCTGATACTCCTTAAATTTTTTGGATGAAGTTTGATCTCAAGCTAGTTAATGATTTGAAAACTCATTCTAAGAGTGCTTTGTTGGATTCGGAAATTTCTCACTGATGATCTTTTTCGAAGTTTTTGTTGCTGGATTTGTTAGAGGACCCAAAAGGGTATTTGAAACTGTTGATAAATATTTTCCAAAGTGATTGGTTTGCTATTTGTTTTTCACTAATATTGATCATGCACTAAGATAAAAACTTGATGCGCTAAAGGAAGTTCTCGAAGCGCTACAAAATGTTCACTATGCGCTATGCTGCCTTTCCCACATGCTATTTTAGACTGTTTGATTATAAATTTTTTGGATAGGTTATGCGCTAATATGTCCCTGTTACGTGCTAATGTTTGATACGAAAGCACTATAATATGTCTTGAATGCGCTAGGCTGATGCTTGAATGCACTACAATGATGTTGATAAGCGCTAAGTGAAATTTTACCAATATGATATGGGTCATGCACTAATTTGAGTGATGAAAATGTTACTGAATGTTTGAGATGCGCTAGGTTGTTGCTCCTATGCGCTAACTGTCCTAATTTCTCTATTTGATGATTTTGTTGTGATGTTGAAAAATAACACTTGTGATTTGATGGATGATTTTCTTAAAATGACTTGAAAACATGACATATAGAAGAGATAACAATTTGTCTATGCTAAACAAGTAGTGCATATTTTTTTGAGGATGTTTTCAAATCCCCGATGTTTTCGCTAGTTTGGATTACAAAGAAGACATATCAAGCAAACTCTTTATTCAAAGGTCATCAACAATATCATAGCCCACTAGTCTCGTTACTCCATTGGCTCAAACAACCTTGTCACCCCCTAGGGGGTGCCCGATTTTTTGCCTCTTTCTAGAAATTAACCCAAAGTGAATTGCTTCACAATTGAGTAGTTATCTTGGGAGATATATGGTGAGTGATCTTAGGGGCGGATTCTTCCCCACCCTTGCACTATGATATTGCCAATGTTTGGAAACTGACTCAGTTCAAAGTCTCTAATGCTAAGGGTCTTAATCAGGCTTTCATTTGGTCTTTAGTGATAAACTCCCTTGGGAGGCTTCCCAACTTTTAGAACAAAGGCTTTACATATCTTAAAGATACTGGGGGAAGACTAATCACTGAGCAAAACTATTGAAGGGGACTTTCATCAGCCTCCACATTTGATTATAGTGGGTTGGAACACTTGGCGATAAAGTCATTTCTCACTTAGGTCATTCCCCTCTCACCGGTCATTAATGGTGCCCTAAGGGCAACTTGGGAGGACATGTCTTCTAAAGGATTTAATTGCTTGAAGTAAAAGAAAGCATAAGAGTGATTTGGGTTTTTGGTCACCCAATTAAGGGGAGAGCATATACCTTCCACTTTTGAGACAAGGCAAACAATATTCTTTTTAAATTTCAAGGCAATGATTTGCTAAGATCTATTTGGAGATGTTGCTCCAAAAAGCATGGTGTCAACAAAACAAAATCGTGTATTGGTCAACAAAATGAAAATTGTGTAACCAATAGTTAATGAGGTTCTTTTTTATTTTGTACCAAATAAAATGAGGTTCTTTTTAGTTTGCACCAAAAATGAAAGTGTGATCCTTTTTAACTTTGCAAAAATGAAGGTTCGTTTGTAGTTCTTTTTAGTCTTTTGTAAAATAGAAAGTAAGGTCTTGTTTTAAACACCAAAGAAATGATGAGGTTCTTTTTAACCAACGGGAAATGAATTCTTTTTAAACCAACTTGAAAATCTAGGAAAAAAAAAATCAAATTCCTAAATCTAACTCCTCCAATCTACAAGAAATGATTAGTAATCTGCAATAAAAGAAATTAAAACCTTAGGCGGGCTAAATAGTGCGATGAATGCACTAATTTTTGCCATAGATGCACTAAAAGGGTATTTCAGCGTGCTTCTAATCCTTATCTTACATAAAAAAAAATGATGTTATTTATGGGGATGTGCCCCACAGTGGGCGCCAAAAATGTATGCAGCAAAATGCGGTGATGAAAACGAACAACTCGAATCCAAAAGACCCACACACCAGTGAGACTCTTGGTGAAAGTATATGAACCAATTCAGTTAATTCAACTCCCCAAGGGGTGTCTCATTGTTCTCTATCTCACAGGATCCCTAAAGTCAATGTTTTTCTCTCAGATCATTGCGCAAATGACTCAAGAATGACAACTCCAAGAACGAGTGATGTTCGATTTATTTGCATGAATGAATTCTAAGATATATATGATATTAGAACTATGATGATTAGGCTAGTATGAAGATGATGATATGATAAAAGATTAGCAAATTATCCTAGCATGATATACTATCCTAGCATGAATATTCTGTGATATAAAAAATACTCCTAAATGCCATGATGATATTCTAAACAAAGGGAGGCTAAAATGCTTAGTAAATTAGACTATAATGTAGATGCATGAAAGATTGTTGATATGAAAAATGAGGAATGAGAGCTCTATTTATAGAGAAAATAGGGAAATGGATGGTTAAGGTTGAATAATCTTAACAAGGGCAAGGATTGAAAGTTAATCAATCCATGTTTACAATTCTCACCAATGAAATGGTGCCAATTGTCAACAAAGGGTTGCTTGAGAGGAGATGTAAGAAGCATAAAATGCTTGAGAATACATGAAGGTTACCTTAGGAAGTAAGGGTTAAGGTTATGTTAGGGTTATCAAATGGATAAAGCTTTTACCCAAGGGGTAAACTCTTGTGCAAGGGTTAATAGGATAACCAAGGTTAAAGCCATGAATGCTTGATGAGACCCTTGGGTTAGATGAGGGTTAAGTTAGAGAGAAAGTATTTAACCATGCAAGAAGGTTGAGCTAACCATTAATGGCTAGGAAGACTTTGAGGGTTAGCTTGTTGAAGACATAAAGCCTTTAATGCATTTCAAAGACTTTGGAGGCTTTGAGAAGTGACTTCTCTTTGCTTAGGAATGTGACAATAATTAGGAGATGAATTAGGCTAAATTGGAAGTGATTAGAAGAATCTATAAGGGGTTTAGGAGGCAAGTGGGAGATGTAGGAAATGCAAGTGGATGGAGGAGGATTTTAATTAAAATAAAATTACTTTATTTCAACAAAAATAGATGCAACTTGTAAAAATACAAGTGAGGGATTTAATAAATAAATTAGATTTATTTACTTGCAAGGATCAATTTAATTAAATGTAAATTTAATTAAAAAAGGGAGAAAGGGGAATTAATTAAATAAAGTGATTTATTTAATTAAAGGCTAGAAAAGATTTAGGTTAATTTAATTAAATGAATTGAGTAATTCATTTAATCAAATAGATGAATGTGAAGAAATTAATTAAATAGAATTTAATTAAATAGAGGGAATGGAGTTAAAATAAATATTAAATATTTATTTAGGAAAGTGGTCAGATTTATATGTGTACAATGTTCATATTGCATAGATGCATTAGCAAGTTGAAAGCTCGTGTATGATTTGTTGTGTTCCAATGAGTAATATGTATGCTTGGTGCCTATTTTGTATGCATTGTTGTACTTTCAATGTGTATTTTGTTTCTATTGGACGGGTGTCGAATATGGATAAAAAGAGAAGGGTGAGTTTCCAAAGAGATTTGAGTCTTTGCTTTCATTCATATGCTGGTAGTCAGCCCTAAAAGATCTTTTGCCAAAGTTCTAATGATCTCTTAGTGTATGCTTGCTAAGTGAATCAATATATTTTCACTTTCTTCCATATCTTAGTGTTGTTACAATAGCATCATAGATTGTGGATACACTAAGCTACACCAAATTCCATCCCTTGCCAGTTTCGAGTCGCTAGACTTCTTCATGTAGGGTTGGCGGTTCTTCACGTTAGGAATTTAAACTCCGGGGAAGCGTAAATGCTTCACGATTGGGCGGTAAAGCGCTTTGGAAGTATTCTCGCCCATGATGTAAGCGTGGGAGATAGATGTTGGGAGTCCCTGTCAGGATGAGAATCAACTTTATTTTATATAATTCATTGTATTTGACTTTATGGTCTTTTGTAACATAAGTAATTTTCATTATATTTAGTCAATCTCTTGGCTTATGTAAGCAATCATTGTGTTGAGTTATAACTAATTTTGGAATATTGAGCATAATGGATTATTTAATAAAGTGAATTCCTAATTATGTGTGATTTTGTGTAGATTGTTTTGATATTAAAAGCAACCAAAACTAGGGGGTTGACCCATATACAATCAAGACAGATAAACAACTATTAGCAGAGAAACAACAAATTAAATATGCATAATTAAATATTTTAATATTTTGTGTACATTGTTGTAATTATGCAATTAAATATTTTGATAATTTGGAGGTCTTTATAGTACCGAAAAATATATTTGATGTGATGTCTTCAAATCCTTGAAGATTTGAAATGTCAGAAATCACACTTGAAATTACATTGATAAGATTAGTCAAGTACAATCAACATCAATATTAATGCATTAAGATTTGAGAGCATGACATTGTATTGCAGAGAGGTTGTGTACACAAATGATAAACTATGAATTCTTTATGACTTTTTCATTATTGTAGGCTTTTTTAGAGTTTTTGTCAATTTTATCGGTACTTTTTGGTTGTTTAATACGTGCAACTCTCCATGCTCATTACATGAGCCATTATTTTGTCTTGATATTTTGCCCTCTATTCGAATGAGAGATGTGTTTGGGTTCTAGTCCTATATAACAAAAACATTAAATACTAGCATAACTATTACATATCCTAGACTATTATATAACTATTTTGACATGAATATTAATAAAAATAAAAATAATATTTAAGACATTAAATAATAATAGTATTGGATTTATTTCTATACAACTACTTATTATGTTTTCTAAATACAAAATTAAAATATTTAATGTCAAAAATAAATCTATTATTTTTTACTATGTTATTCAATATTTAAATTACAATATTAAAAAGGCAAGTATTGGCCACTATGTGTAACGTGGGTATCATTACATTAAAATAATTGGCTAACATGTATAAATATAATATGACCTAGTGGCAATGACTATTGTCTAATCACAAATGCGTTTCGTTCAACTTCAATAAATTTGAATATTGAGAAGAGAGTGGGGACTCGACACTCAGGAGTAGTGTTTTCTATTTTTTCTTAACAAACTTGGTTTTCAAATTTCCTCTTCGGCTATTCAAATTACAGGTAAGGTTCAAGCTTTCTAGATAGTTTATAATTATAATTTCTTAAGGTTCATGGTTATCTATTTACAAGCATGTCCACCACCAGCAGTCACTAACCCTATAAAGAATAAGAAAGTCAAAAAAATAAACTATGTTGAACTACTTAAACCCTATGTTTCACTGATGAGTACCATGATATTTATGATCCTACAATCTATGGTTGTCTTACCTCAACACTTAGATATTCATTTGAGAATAAGGCCACCGCCAAAGTACATGTTCAAACAATACCAAACCTTAGTTAGAGGGCACCATGGATGAGTGGATTGGGTTGCATGATGTTGTCAGAGGTCTTCCCTTGCCCAAAATTTATAATGGCTTGCACCCATAATTATGATGACAATAAAAAACAATCGTTTGGAAAGATAGCCATGAAGTAGTGTTACACATTACTTCAGAAGGACTTGGTAAACTGTTAGGGTTTACTGCAAAAGATTTTGGAGTAATCCCCATTGAACTTGAAATTCTAGCAAGTCAGTATGAAGGAATCGGTCAGCAACAAAAAAATGTTTCTCAATAAAATAAAATAGGAAGGCATCATATAACCACAAGATCATAGGCCTCCTTATGATATTAAATTTTTTAAAACATGGGCTTAGGAGACTTTCTCGATGTTAGCATTTTGCCTTTGGATTGAATAGTAATAGGGTAGTGGATGCAAGGTTCCTGAAATGATATATAATATCCATTTTGTTAATCCACCTACTAAATATAGATTTATTGAGCTTGTTTTTTATTAAGGGAAAAATAGGTTTTGAGGGGACCCAAAACCCCAAACAACATGTTTTAAGGGGACCCGAAACCCCCTAGATGAACCAACATCCAAAACTCAACATGAAATAGCTGATCAAAAGATATTCAAAGATTCCCTACAACCAACCTTCAGTGAAATGCCAACCAAATGACAATAGAAAACATTACAAATCAGGTTGGACCTGAGCAAAGAGACAAGAATATGAGGGTTTTGACTGGCTCCCACAACCTGAAAGACATTGAGGGTTTTGATAGGCACCCACAACCAAACAAGAGGGTTTTAACCAGGCTCCCACAACCTGATATTAGGCTCCCACGCCCAACACCCCTTAACCAAAAACAAGAACCAAAAAAACCAAGGTGTGTCCTTTAAAACTGGCAACAAACACCTGGTTAGTCAAAAAAATAACTAACAGAGGAGGGTTTTTACTGGCTCCCTCAACCAGGAGGAACATGAACATTGTTGAAAACCAAAATCTCTCCATAATCACCACCTCAATAGGGATCAGAGGAAGAACAACAATACATAGCACATACTCAGCCATCAAGATTCTGAGGTTCTCAAAAATGGGTTTTGACAAGCTCCCATAACTTGAAAACCCTAGAAGCATAAGTTGAAAGAGATACTTGCATGGAATCAACTCCAAGTAAGTGAGAACCTCCCATCTCTCCACCTCAATAGGAAAAAAGGGCCAAAAGCACAAAGGCATAGAGAGAGCTTCGATCAACTAGTCGACTCCCAACGAGTTTCATCTAACAATAACTAGCCAACAACTCTTTCCCTTTATAGAAGGATGACATTGGGATAGGCTGAGAGGAAATGAGAGATGCAACCCAAACAAAAAATGATCCTCTTGAGAAGACAAGGATCAAGAAAGAATCTCCACCTAACAAGAAGACCTCCATCAAATCTGGAGTCCATGAACAAAACAACCCCCATAACAGAGAGTCTCCCTAAAAACAAAACTATTAGCTTGGACTGTAGATAGACAAGTAAGGCATGCCCGACAAGGGAAAATCCTCCACCATAAATCCAAGGATTCAGGGAGGGAGGAATGGGGTTGGAAGGAAGATCCCTGAAAAAGAACAAGTAGAGCACACAATCCAGGCAAAAAAATCTTCCAAAACCAGAAACCCCCAAACCCACAAGAGCACACTAGGTCTCTAGAAGAAGAGAGAAAATTGTTCCCTCACAAAAGCCACCCGGATCCCAAATCCTCCCCCACCTCCAAGCCAAATCTCCAACACCGACAACTTTCTCAGAGAAAATAATAGAAGCCGATATGACCAGGGAAGCCAAGGTCAAGGCAACAAGGGCTGCAAAAACCATGCAAAAATAATTTGCAATGACTAAAGGAGGTTCCACTAAGACATTCAGGTTCACAACCTACTTGTGCTATTTATTTTTGTAGAAATATAGTCAAAAGTTTGTGGAAATTGACAACAAACTTCATATTACATTCAGTAAGACTTTTGGTGATGGGGATATGACAAGAACATTGATTCCACTTCTAGTATATGAGTGAACCCCTAAGATAAGAATGCATGATAATAGAAGGAATTACAAAGATTTTTTAGACTACTTTTTGGCTCCATTGTATCAAGAAATTATAAATACTCCAATGCCTCGATTGCCCAAGTCTTGTAGGAAATGCATTCAATTGGGATCACAAATACAATTGGTTGATTGGAACTTAATGGAAGATTTTACTGTGCTAAGATTTTATGGATCAATAAAACTGTTGGCAATTTGGAATTGATTATGTGTTGCATTGATGTTTTGTCATTGATGGCAACACCGGTTGTTTTGGTTGTTTACCGGTTTTCGATTGGTTTTGGTAGATTGGTTGATTTTGATATTGATTTGGTACGATCCGGTATGATTTGGTTTGTGGAATTGGTTTGGATCTATCATTCATGCTATTCAGATGTGTATCATGATTAGTTGGTTTGGGATTTGATGACTTAGGAGCTATCATTTGTTCTAGTAAGCCTTTTGGTCACCGGTAAGGGTTTTACTAGCAGAGCTTTGTTGAAGATATTTTGATGCATGTGATAAGTGGTGTTGGTGCGGCTTCTAAATTCCTTTCATGATGTTGTTGGTTATCTTGTTTATGTTCCAGTTCATTGGTGGTGTTGGATTTGCTTTATGGTGACCTATTTTGGGTCCAGTGTTATCTAGGTTATGGACCGGTTTCTGTAATATGTTGGAGGATGTTCCTGATGCATTACCGACATGATTTAATGATTGGTTTACATTGTTTTGGGCCTAAGAAGACTTGGTTGATCATTGGATTATGGGTTTATGTTATGAAATTATTGTATTATCTTTTAGGTGCCCGACCTAATTGTTTAGGTCTCGGGTTGGTATAAATATGATGTAAGATCTCTTTGTAGATCATGGGTTGATAGGTCAAGGTTATCAGATGATCTGTTTGCAAATAATGTTGTAATCATATGTAGAAGGTTTGGTTGATCATAGGTGATTGAATTGGATTTGTAAGAGAGGTTTAAGGCCTCTGGTATTGAGCTTAACCAGAACTGTACTCAAGCATAGGATATGCTATACTTGTAGTTCACTCTTCTTTTTGGATTGTAATATGATATTTATGTAGTTAGTGAGGCTCCTTTTTGGGATGAGAAGTGCACTCTAGGATATTGTCCTTCTTGCATGTGCAGGCCCCTCATATTGTAATCACATACTTACTCCAAAAGTATTATCTGACTGTGGGTAGGCTATCCACCATGGTTTTTCCCTTTACCAGGTTTTCCACATACAAATCTTAGTGTCATGTGTTATGGATGGATGGTAATTGTTTTGTGATTTATGTTTATGTTTAAATGCTTCATCAGTCATTCTGATATTTAGTTTATGCATTTTGGTATTAAGCTTATGTGTTCTGGTGATAAGGATTTAATTTCTCAAAGTTTTATAATTTGGTGACGACTGATTCACCCCCCCCTCTCAGTTGTCCTCTGGTTATCTGAGTTGTCTAACAAAAAAAACCCTGCAAACTTCCCATTCATCTCATAGAGAGGGTTTTTGCATTGGAATATGTATGACAACTAAGTAGTACAGATAACATATACTTCCAAAAATACCATAAGATGACCATATTTCCTTTGTTACCTTTCTCATGTGGAGGGTTCATAATTGGCAGAAAAGCATTCAATGTTGTAAAGTCTTTTTTCAAAATTTATAATTTTAAATTTATCAGTCATTGGTAGTATAACCTCTGTGATGTTATCAAAGAAATAATTGTAGCCAATAATAATAAATCAATTTTAATTCAACATGAAAGTAAACCCATGCTAGAAAGATTGAAAACAAGAACCCTTGGGATGAGGTCAAAAAAATAATGGAGGAAACAATCAATCAAAATAATGCAGTTGCACAAGTAGAAAGCACCAGAGGTAGAGATGCCAATGAAGAGCTACAAAACTTTCTTTACAAGAGCTGCCAAACCATGTACTATACAAAAAAATACTAGAGAAACTAAATAAAGCTTGTAAAGAATAAAATTGGACACAGTAAAAAATCATTGATTTCTGGTCTATGAGGAAGAACCTAGGTGATTCAAAGAGTATTGTAGATCTTAATGACATCCCAAAGGATGAAGAATTTAGCAAATTGTGGAACAAAGAGCATCCCAATGAAGTTGACAATGACGTTGAATTGTTAATGATGATTATGAAACTGTTGAACATGATGGTGGTACTAGTTAGGTAAAATATGGATATAGACCTTTGCAAATGAAGCCACAAAAGAAAAATATTATTTAGGGGCAACAAATGTTGAAAAAATGGGTTATGATGGTGGTGTGTTGGGATCTAGTGCACAAGGAACTTTTTATGTACCAAAAGTTACCACTAGAGATGTGCATGATAAAACTAGTATTGGAGCATTAGAGCAATATAAAGTAAAATTTCCAAAGGGAAAACAATGACAAAAGGACCAATTCAGTTTGTTTATGTTCAAAATTTAATTCCACATCCTCACATTGATAGTTAGAAGAGGTTGACTCTACAAGAGACTGAACAACTATAGGATCTCAGTGAACAAACCATTACAAAGAAGCAAAAGATTATGACAACTCAAAGTCCAAAGTATTTACTTCCAAAATTTACCCCTCCAACTCTAGTTTCTAGTATGACCATGACTGCAAGTAGTTTTGTTTCTCCATTGAAGCATTTGATTGTTTTAGCAATCCAAGGTTTTGATCACACATAATTTGAAATTGAGATGAAAAAGAAAAGAGATACGTATAAAGAAGGAAATAAGCAATTGTTAGAGAATATTACTGTAACTTCAAAGCTTGAAACGAATAGGGTGGTTCCTACATTTAACCCAGATAAAGAAACCATAGAGTACACGATTTTAGTACCTGGAGTTAACAATAAATTAGAGAATTAGATGGGTTCATTTGAATATGACATGAGCACTGTCCAATTGGATTTTTTAGGAATGAAAAATACTGACAAAATCAATTATAAAAAAGGAACAACCAAGTGGTGTACACGTCATTACTAAAGATAGAGAGAGCCAAAAATCAATTGTAGACTCAAATAGAAAAGCTAAAGGCAGACATATCAAACAAGAAAGCTCAAAGGAAAGAAATATAAAACAAGAGTAAGGATTTAGAGAACAACATAAAAAATATGGCTTTACATCTTAAAGCCAAGATAATGATTAGGCATGGGTGGAATTGAGTAATCAAAAGGTAAAGTTAGCTGAAATGAAGGATTATGAAAATATGAAGAAGAATTGTGAAATGAAAGAGCCCATAAAAAAAAAAAATAGAACAAAACCCAACGCAAGCTAATGCCGCAATGAATGGAGCCAATAAAAAAGGAGGTCAATTACAAACTAAGAATAACAATTTGAAACAAGCCAATGAAAAGTTGACCGCAGGCCTAATGAAAGAACAAGAGGTAAATGAGTCTTGTAGAAAAAGACTATCTGAAGTATGTAGTCAAACAATAAGGCCAATAAAACAAAAGATTTAGGAGGAAATAATGCAAATGACCAATAAATTGGGCATTGAAAGATATTCAGAACCACATTGATACCTCAATAAAGGTATCAAATATGATTTTAAAATGTTATAATTTAAGTGAATCTGAGAAATTTCTGGATTAGGTTGAAAAAAGTTGTGGAACCTACATGAAAAAGTTGAACTATTCACAAAGCTTGGTTTGTTGTAGCCTTTTGACACATCTAAGAGATACATTGGCAATTTTGGTTTATAGAAAAAGATGGAGGAGAAGATGAGGAATGATCTGCACCAGATTCCTCCAAATGTAGATGAGGCAAAAGTTTTGGATTCTATCAAACCATTGATATCATTGAATGGATCATTGATTGATACACTCTAGTCATTTTTCACTATCTGTTATGAATTGTCAACAAATTTGGAAATCAAATATAATAAGTTAGAACAACTTCCAACTCCATCAAATCAATAGTGGAGCATGCTACAAAAGATAATTGGATGTTCTACTTCCAATGAACCAGCAATTTGATAATTACCAGGGGCCAAAAATGTAATTTGTCAATTTGTTAATTTGAAATAGATATTGCACTTTGTAAATTAGAAATAGTTCTATGTATTAATTAATTGGAAAATCAATACAAAACTGAAACCCATTTTTGTTATTTGCGATTTGAACTAGATATAAATATTGTACTTTATAAATTAAAAATACTTCTATGTATTCATTACTTGGAAAATCAATACAAAACTAAAACCCATTTTTGATATTTAGGTTGGGTTTTACAAAAATAGTTACGTTTATATTTCTTATATGTCATGAAAACTATTTGTAAAATAAATAAGATGAAACTGGTTATATTGAGATCCAAGCATGAGAACAAATAATAATTTATACTATTATTATTATGAAAATATAATTACATTAACATATGTTTCTCGCTTTCAAACATAAAATTACAATTACAATGGAGGAACTGGAAAATTTTTTTTTGTTCCAAATTCTCTCTAGGCTTCAGGCTGGAGAAATTGATTGACCATTATCACATGATCAATGGAATTGTCATGATCTAAATGTCCTATCATTGTCTTCACAACAATGCAAATATTTCCCATTGCATGTTCAATGCAATAAAGCTTGTCTAGTGTAACATTTAGCATATTCAAGTTTATAACATCATCATTATTAATTTTGCGAGTTGTGTGAAAAATAGTAAGAAAAAAATTAGTCTTCCAGTAAGAACATTTCACCATCTTACCTTCTACTGTCAAAATAGCAGGCATCTCATCTACTATTACTAACATTTGTTCATATTATTTTTGTAATTTAATTAAGAAGACATAAAAATACTCATGAGTGTGGACAATGGTTCCCAACTCATCAAATTTTGCAAAAAATTGTGAAATGGAAATGAGACTAGATTATCATCAAATTTTGCATGATCAAGCAAGACTTTTAGAAATTTAACTTGAGGAGACCATCTTTTTTGGAAGTATAGCAATCTCACTTGTTCCTCTTCGTGGACTTTGATTTTATCTCTCAATGCTTTATAACACTCCCAAAAAAATTTGGCACAACCAATAGAATTGGATGTCATGTGATTTAGCTGTTATATAATCAAATTGCTTAAAATATATTCATCTAACACCAATGATAGGGATTCATAAGGGTTTTATAGTGACACTACCTTATTATACTCCCCAAGAAAATCACTGACTCTTTTTTCTCCATCATCTATTGACCTTTTTTTAGCCTCTTTGCTCCTTTTGAGATCATCTTTCAAACTTGCTACTTCATCCTTCAGGGCATGTATCTCCTAAACTAAATTTGAAGCATGTTGATGTGACACCAATGGTTGGGAAGACAAAGAAGCAAGAGAACTAGAAGTAGAACTAGAAATAGCATATGGAGTAGGGAGGAGTGAAACAACCCTATTATTCTCCTCAAGCAAATCACTAACTATTTTCTGTCCATCATCTAATGGTTGGAAAGACAAAGGAGAAGAACAAGTAGAACTAGCATATGGATAAGGGAGGAGTGACACCACCTTATAATACTCTGCAAGCAATTTTTTATTGATGATTTTCAACTTACTATAATCAACTTGTAACTTGTCAAAAACTTCTTCATTGTACACTACTTGCATTGCAAATATGTCACTCAACCTTGTAGCAACCAAGTTGCCAGCAAGATCTCCTACCTTCTTTGTAATCTAGTGCTTATGGTTATTAGGAAATATTGACCACACTGCTAGTGCCTCATATTAGGAGCTATAACTTGATCGAAAATACAACTCTTGAGCCTGCTCTTCAATTGGTAAAGCTAGGAAGTTTGAAGATTCCCTTCTTATGGAATCCAATACAATTATAGTAACAAACATCCATTATTCGTTACAATACATCTTGCCTCCTTAGGGGTCATCTTAGATATATAAAAATTTACTTCCTCTAAGACTTCGACTATAAATCGATTAGTAACTTCATGAGTCTCTGATGCCAACCTTTCTTTGACCATGATAAAAATTGCTCCTTTTTGTTCTTTAGGATAAAGTCCCTAAATTCTAGTGACTGCATAAACTTTTCATCAGACATTAATGTAGAGAATTCCAATGCTTTGATCCCATCTACTTCCTCTCCTTCTATTTCAAATTTTATGATCATTCTATCATGACGCATGTCCTCCAAATCAGTGTGTGCCCCTTTGTATTTTGGGTCAATCTTTATCATTTTTTCATTTGTCATTTGTACCTTAACCCATGTCTCTCTTCTCCTTTGAACCTCTACATTAGAAGTAGCATTTCTAATTAATTCCTCAATCTGATCAGGTTCATTATCGAAGCCTTTCAATTTAACCCCAACCTTGATGTGGTGAATAAAGTGTTTTGAATCATAGTTTCTGAATTTTTCAAAAGTCATCTGATATGGAAATAACTTGAAATATACCAATTCCAATCCTTCTTTGCTCGTGATTTCAAAACCACAGATATATAGATTTGGTGGGATGAAGCAGTCCTTTTTATTATTTCTTAAATAAATCTTGTTAGACTCATTCAACTACCAAAGGGTTTCTAAGAAAGCAATTATATCTTGTACATCTCTAGGCAAAACATGGGGTTTAATTGGTGCACCATAAACTTTGATTATAGCATACCTAGGGTAGAAAAACTAGTCTCCCCAATTATGATTCACTCCCAACTCAAGCGATTTCTCAAGGGGCCTCAAAAATCTCCTCACCCTATCATATAATCTCCAATTGACTGGCCAACCCAAATTTTGCATTACATTATTGACAAAGAATTCCTCAAATATGACACAATTGGAATTCTCATAATGCATGTCTCATAAGTACATCCATTCTTGAATCAAAAAAATCTTACTCTACTTATCTACCTTTCTCAACTTAAGCATTGGCTCCCATTGTCAAGCCTTACTTCTACCATACAAAAGAATGTGGCAGAGTAAAGAATACCACCTAAAATGAATAATAGGGCTACCCTACTTGATATCCAGAAGGGATTTGTGAATTCCATTAGAAATTGTAGTCACATAAATCTGTCCACTTAATTAAATGAATATTTAGTATTTATTTGATTATTTAACCAACAATTAATAATTAATTAAATTAATATATTTAATTAATTCATCTTAACCCTCTTCTCCTATTAATTAAATAAATTATTCAATTTATTTGATTTAATTCACTTAACCAAATTCAGACCATTAATTAAATAAATAAATCATATTTGTTTAATTAAATCTTCTCTCACATTTAAATAAATTAATATGTATTTAAATCCCACCTCTCACATTTAAATAAATTAACATTTATTTAAATCACCTTTATCCTCTACCCACTTGTATTTTCCTACAAAAGCAAGTTGCACAATTATTTTAAATAAATAATTTATTTAAAATCACCTTTATCCTCCACCCACTTGTATTTTCCTACAAAAGCAAGTTGCACAACTATTTTAAATAAATTATTTATTTAAAATCCTATTTATCCTCACCCACTTGAAACCTTTAATGGTTTCCCTTAAAGTATTCAAACTTGATGGCTTTAAAGTCTTCAAACTTGATGGCTTCCTTCTATAGTCTTCTTAAGACTTTAATGGTTTTCCTTAAAGTCTTCAAGCCTTTAATGGTTTCCCTCAAAGTCTTCAAGCATTTTAATGCTTTATCTTCATTTTTCTTATTTAAATAAATTAATATTTATTTGAATATTTATCCAAATGCAAATTACACCATTTAATTGAAATAAATGATTTTATTTTAATTGAAAATACCAAAATTTCTCCCACTTGCATTTTCCTACAAAATCCACTTGCATGCCTAAACCCCTTCTAGAATTTTCTAATCACTTCTAAATAACCTAACCCCTTCTCTAAACTTTGTCACATTCCTAAGCAAAAGGGAAGTCACTTCTCAAACCCTCAAAGTCTTTGATAACCATTAAAGGCTTTCAACCTTCAACCACTAAATGGTTCAAAGTCTTTGATAACCATTAAAGGCTTTCAACCTTCAACCACTAAATGGCTCAAAGTATTTGATAACCATTGAAGGCTTTCAACCTTCAACCACTTAATCCCCAAAGTCTCCAATAACCATTAATGGTTACCTCAAACCCTCCCACATGGTTAAAACATTTGTTTTGACTCAACCTCTACCCAACCCAAAGGTCTCATCAGGCCATTAATGCTTTGACCATGATTATCTCTTAAACATTTGCACAAAGGTTTATCCTTGGATTAACTCTTAATCCAGTGGGTAATCTTAATTTGGACTTGACCCTTAGCCTCTAGATAACCATGAGGTCTTCTCAGGCCTTTAATGCCTCCAACCTCTTCTCTCAACCCAATCCTATGTTGACACTTGTCACCATTTTATTGGTGCCAATTGTGCACATGGATCCCCAACTTTCAAACTTGGCCCTCGATTAAACCATTCAATCTTAACCCTTCATTTCCCCATTTCTTCTATAAATAGAACCCTTCTCCTCAAGCAAAAAAAGAGAAGCATTAGAGTATTGTTGTTATACTGGTATTAGCATAGAGCTTTCTCATAGCATCACTATCTACACTTGCATAGCATTTGCTTATCATATTCAACTATCTTGAATCTCCATATGGCATCCATGGCTAGTGCTAAAAGCTGAGAGCTACACTCATTTGGGACTTGGAGAGGAGAGGAACAAGGGAGGAACAACTATGAGCATCTTGATTAGCTATTTTATTCTATGTTTATATGTTTTCTATTTCATGCTTAATATCTCTCTTGATATGCCTGTTTAGGATAATCTTTTGTTGCTAACACTAACGTTTGTTTTTTGTGCTCTTGTGTGTGTTGCCATCAAACATATTTTCTAATCCTTTTGGAAAACAGGCACCACTCGTAAAGGCTATGGCTCCATTGTCTTTTAGACTTGTTGCGATCACATCTACTTCATACATACATCCATCCATCCATCAACCATAGCTTTTTATTCCTCTGCAATTATGATAGTACTCCATACATCTTGCATCCCGCTTTTTCATAGTCATGTCTAAAATTGGGGGCAATGCCTTTAACCTATTGATGGAAGTGGATTCTACATTGTCTTATGATTCATTAAGTTCTTCATTCAAACAATCATCAAAAATCCAAAAACATTCAAAAATATCTCGCAAAAATACCAAAAACATTCAAAACAATTCAAAATCCAAAAACATCGACAAAACCATTGAAAAATCACACAACAACATGGCAACACCTTGTACATACCCATCCATGTAGATACCAAAATAAACATTGACAAAATACTCACACAATGACCATTTACCAATCAACCACACAATCAACATCAACAATCAAATTGTCTTCAACAAGGATGCATCCTTCCTTACCAAAACAAAGACAAAAGTGACATTTTCTTTGACAAGAAAATTATGTTAAGCTATCAAATACTTGGTTGATTTGTGAGTACAATCGTTTGTTTATCTGTATCAGGATCTTGCAGCATTGTTTTGTATCGTTTGCGCATTATTTCTGATGAAGTTCTGGGGCATGTACTAATGGTGTCTACATGGGAAGTTCACTAAGCTATGTGATCATAGGCAAAAATACAGTCATAGATCACTACGGCTTGTTGACTACAGCGTATACCTCGACCATATGAGCATGAACCATTACCGAGGATCCATATTCTTTATTCTTTATGTATATACTGTTTATTTGTAGGTACAATGCTCTTTCTTTGGTTCCTCCTACCTCATCCAAACTGGATAAAGGTTTTATCTCTTATTATGGTATGCACTTGTCTCAGGATATGATCAGCCTAAGATCAAGGAGGATGATCCAAGTCATGCATGAAAGGAGATAATCCTTGTCTGTTCTGCAAGCAATACTCAGGTCAACTTGATCCATTATATCAAGTTGCTTGTATTAACTTGCTATATCAAAATCCATGTAAGAAATACTCTGGTCATCTTGAATCTTTATGTCAAGTTGCTTGTATTTTCTTACAACATTTTAAAGCTCAATGATGAAAAATAAAGCACCATGGATCATCATTCCATCTCATTTGTATATATTGCATTCCATTGCATTCCATCCATCCATACATTCATACATAGTAATGACAATGGATACTCTATTTTCCTCTTCTTCCATAGGAATGTAATAGGTCCTCCATTTCTTCTATTTAACATTGAACCCCTCCCCACCCTCCCCATCTCAACAATCAGCATCACATACCCTACATCGTGTCCCAATCAACCTAATCAAGCCACGTTCATCACCATCCATCTCTAAATAGGAGGGATTGTGTTTCCTATCCTAAGTCATCCAATAAGTCAAGAAAGTTACTCTATCTACATAGGTACATCGACTCCCACACACCTAGTCTATCAACAGATACTCTGATCAAGTATCTTTGGGTCTCAACAGGTAATCGATTATGGCAAACTTAGACTACAACAGACATTTATCATAATGACCTAGTCTCAATGGGGTTGCCATGATTCCCCACAACCATCCATCACACGCACACACTATCAATTGATCAACCAATCAAACACAATCCAACAGACAATTACATCAATTGTCTACGTCTCAATGAGTATTTTGCTTCATATACCTTGACTTCATCGGGCAATTACATCAATTGTCTAAGTCACATTAGGTCACTTTGATTCACTTACTCAGACTTTATCATGTCCAAGCAAACAACTGACATCAACTGTCATGCTTTGACTTGATCGGAGCAATTAAATTGATTGCACCAGATTGTCCAACCAATTTTGATCAATTGTATAGCATCAATCCAAACCCCACACTACATCTACTATGTATCTCTTGCATGACCTCAGGGTACCCACTGGCTTGTTGTTTCTTCATATTCACTCCATTTTCTCCCATTCTTTCATCATTAGTTCTATTTTCTTCTATTCTACCTCCCCTCCACTTTTCATTCTTTTTCGAGAGATCGCCCGATTTTTCAAAAGAAAATTCGGCCCATCTCTCGAGGGGGCATACCACCCATTAAATTTACATTTTATGGGGCATTTCTTCACACCTATTTTTCTTTCTTTGAAACGACGCGATAAACTGCACCGTCTCAAAGAGGGGCAAATGTAGTCACATAAATCTGTCCACTTAATTAAATGAATATTTAGTATTTATTTGATTATTTAACCATCAATTAATAATTAATTAAATTAATATATTTAATTAATTCATCTTAACCCTCTTCTCCTATTAATTAAATAAATTATTCAATTTATTTGATTTAATTCACTTAACCAAATTCAGACCATTAATTAAATAAATAAATCATATTTGTTTAATTAAATCTTCTCTCACATTTAAATAAATTAATATTTATTTAAATCCCCCAAAATCCCACCTCTCACATTTAAATAAATTAACATTTATTTAAATCACCTTTATCCTCTACCCACTTATATTTTCCTACAAAAGCAAGTTGCACAATTATTTTAAATAAATAATTTATTTAAAATCACCTTTATCCTCCACCCACTTGTATTTTCCTACAAAAGCAAGTTGCACAACTATTTTAAATAAATTATTTATTTAAAATCCTATTTATCCTCACCCACTTGAAACCTTTAATGGTTTCCCTTAAAGTATTCAAACTTGATGGCTTCCTTCTATAGTCTTCTTAAGACTTTAATGGTTTTCCTTAAAGTCTTCAAGCCTTTAATGGTTTCCCTCAAAGTCTTCAAGCATTTTAATTCTTTATCTTCATTTTTCTCATTTAAATAAATTAATATTTATTTGAATATTTATCCAAATGCAAATTACACCATTTAATTGAAATAAATGATTTTATTTTAATTGAAAATACCAAAATTTCTCCCACTTGCATTTTCCTACAAAATCCACTTGCATGCCTAAAGCCCTTCTAGAATTTTCTAATCACTTCTAAATAACCTAACCCCTTCTCTAAACTTTGTCACATTCCTAAGCAAAAGGGAAGTCACTTCTCAAACCCTCAAAGTCTTTGATAACCATTAAAGGCTTTCAACCTTCAACCACTAAATGGCTCAAAGTCTTTGATAACCATTGAAGTCTTTCAACCTTCAGCCACTTAATCCCTAAAGTCTCCAATAACCATTAATGGTTACCTCAAACCCTCCCACATGGTTAAAACATTTGTTTTGACTCAACCTCTACCCAACCCAAAGGTCTCATCAGGCCATTAATGCTTTGACCATGATTATCTCTTAAACATTTGCACAAAGGTTTATCCTTGGATTAACTCTTAATCCAGTGGGTAATCTTAATTTGGACTTGACCCTTAGCCTCTAGATAACCATGAGGTCTTCTCAGGCCTTTAATGCCTCCAACCTCTTCTCTCAACCCAATCCTATGTTGACACTTGTCACCATTTTATTGGTACCAATTGTGCACATGGATCCCCAACTTTCAAACTTGGCCCTCGATTAAACCATTCAATCTTAACCCTTCATTTCCCCATTTCTTCTATAAATAGAACCCTTCTCCTCAAGCAAAAAAAGAGAAGCATTAGAGTATTGTTGTTATACTGGTATTAGCATAGAGCTTTCTCATAGCATCACTATCTACACTTGCATAGCATTTGCTTATCATATTCAACTATCTTGAATCTCCATATGGCATCCATGGCTAGTGCTAAAAGCTGAGAGCTACACTCATTTGGGACTTGGAGAGGAGAGGAACAAGGGAGGAACAACTATGAGCATCTTGATTAGCTATTTTATTCTATGTTTATATGCTTTCTATTTCATGCTTAATATCTCTCTTGATATGCCTGTTTAGGACAATCTTTTGTTGCTAACACTAACGTTTGTTTTTTGTGCTCTTGTGTGTGTTGCCATCAAACAGATTTTCTAATCCTTTTTGCAGAGCATCAGAAATAAATGAGGAAAAGTAAAAAATGTTGTTGGTATATGTGTTTTGAATATCAGCAACCAACATCATTAGATGCACAGGCATAATGGTTTGTACATCGATTCCCAACACTTGACAAACTACAAAGTAGGTGTATATAAAATAATTCTCAAAAATTTGATAATCAAAGGGCTCAACATCTATCATCCAAAATGAAATAGGCTTCCCTTCCTTCTTCTCCCTTCTATGTAATGGAAGTCACTTTACCTTGAAGCTACCTTTGTCCTTCTCGTAATTCCTTCCTAGAGATGGAAAGTCAATAGGCATATGGGTATTAGGGTTTAACATAAATGTTTTCCAAATAGACCCCATGTCAAACCCGACCAACAAAACAACTTTGTGCATGTAGATAGACCCGATGTCTTAATTATAGCTTTTTTCCACTGCTCTTATTAGGTCTACATTGACAAAAACATTTGGGATGACAAGCTTTCCCAAATCCAATCTCCATGCATTGTTCATTGGCATTGGGGCTCTACTCTTTTTGTAAGAATACATGAACAAATTCCATCCACTAATTGGGACATAAGGATCCCCATAAGATTTTTCCCTGTCCACAAGTCTATCAAAAACAATTCTTGTACCCTGGACATACCTTCCTCATTTCGATGATCTAGGAAATTGAGCAATAATATCTTCATCCAGGGCCCTCTTTTATTATCTCTTCTTGAATTTACACCCATCTTAATAAAAATTGGTTTTTAAAAAATGCAGAAACAAGGCTTCTCAGTGAAATTAAAAATTTCTTTATACAATTTAGCAATTCTTTAGCATTCAAACCACATTTTTAACAAGTAAGCCCTAGAAAACTAAGAAGTCCCTTTTGTAGATAGAAATGAACAACCGGTGGCCCTACGCAAAATCAAACCCTTGCAGTAACCTGTAAATTTGTAGTTGGTTATGCTGCTTCAATTACAGTGTACACTAAATCTTCTTAGTTCTTAGCTCTTTGATTAGTAATATCAATGAAGATGGCCATTAAGGGCCATGCATGCAAAACAACAACTTGCAACTAAGTCGTTCTTCATAGCTTTGAACTTTGGTTGTTGATCTTCATAGACGTTATCTCGCATGATCGTATATTGTTACTATGACCCACCATATGAATACACGATAGACCCATTTTGATGGTTGGACCACCCTTGAGAATGTACGATATAATTAAGCAATGCGATCCAATAGAAATAAGATCATTTGTTTTTAATGAAATTTAAAAGATTTTCTCCGAGATGGGGTCCATCTTGACACGTGTCTTAATTCCAGTTATGCTTTATACAAATTTTGTTTTGCCAGAGCCTAGGCCTAGAATTGGACCTAAAGGCTAGTCCCACACGAGAAAAGGCCTCAAATGCTCACAACTCAACCAATTATAATTCATCACTATGGCACTCGCGACACGATAGAAAGATGACACTTGTCTCAATTTCGGTCATGCTTTGTACAAATTTTGTTTTGTCAAAGCTTAGGCTCAAAATTGAACCTTCGTTGTTGATATTTGATGATCTGATGGTGGTTGTGAATACTTGTGTACCTATTTTTTAGAAAAAAATATACATTACATGAATAAATGAAGGAAGGAATTTTAATGACGTCCACGAGATCCAGCGGTCTAAGGGACCAAGATGCATATTAATTCATTTTTAGGTTCCTTTCCATGTCAATTCTTCTGTTGTGAATTTCGAGTAAGAAACTCATTGTTTTGTGAATCCTTGTCTCTTAAAAAATTTCATTCAAATTATCCATCTTTAATTGGTTATCAAACTAATTGTGAATATCTTCATATGATGCATAGTGCTTGATGAAATGCCATTCTATTTTCACTACCTTGTTGGTGCAAAAATATGCATATCCTCTCTTCCCAGTCTTCTTTAGGCACCTTCTATCTACCAATCACATCGCAAATAATGAGATCCAATCCTTAACTATGCAATTAAAATTTTGGCCTTTCCTTTGATCGTAGATCCCAAATAAACTTTTTCATCATGCTCCCAAGTAGGGTTAAATTCTTTAATATAGTATGCTTTTTTTTCCCTATTTGTTTTGTCCACATGGAATTCTTGAATTTTTTTGGTACCCACTTTTTTATCGCATCTTTAGTGCTAGGGGATTCATGTAGATTTATGTCCCACTTGTTCATCCTTTTTCTATTTTGCGACCGCTTTCATAAAGTTGTGATATTAAATCCTTGTGCAATGTGATAAAAAATGTGACACTTGTCTCAATTCTGGTTAAGCTTAATATTAAAACTATTGGATCCACCAATAACGATCACTATATCTTGAAGGTTATCAACCATGCACATTTATCCAAATCTACAAACGAGATTCACACATAGCTATACGATTAACAAAACATGCTTGCTAGTGTTAAGCCTACAAGTACGTCACCATGGTCAAAGTTATCGGTCTTTTAGGCTCGTGCATCTTTGTATTTGATCGACAAGCCAAATTTGAGTGTGATTACATAGATAGCCTAAGATTCACAATAACCTTAAGTCTACAAACCCACCTTATCGATGTGACATGGTGGCCTACATTGCGAACAGGTCAACATACATGGACCCGTAAGGTGTTGCCTGATGTAATAAACTCGGGCCAACTTAGAAACATAAACCAAATGCTTTAGGATTTGACTTTTGAGACACACTAACATGGGGTAGGGTCTTACCTAGGTAGAGAGTCATTTTTTTTATAGAGGTTCTACCAGTCTTCATTAATGTATACACAATGCAAATCAGCATAACAAAAATTGAAAAATTGTGTTTAATAAATAAAATTTGAAGACAATGTTTACAATTTAAATTCTACAATGAATCATGAAAATTTTGAAAATTGCAATTGCATGTCAACATTAAATTATACAGTAAAAAGAATAAAATATCATCAATTAGACAATTAGAGTTTGGATTTTTCAATAGCCCATATGATTCAATTTGAATTGAATTGAAAAGTATAAATACCTAGAAAATTTTGTTTTGTCAATCATCAGTGCCATCCAATTCAAAATTCCAATTGGAATCTGACTCCTCAAATTGTTTTGTAGTCTCTTCTTCATCCTGTAATCCATCTTGTTGGGTCTATGTACCTCTGCTTAAATACAACTCAACACTGTCATTGGTTCTGCCACTATCAATTTATCCACCAGAACCACTACAGGTCTTTGAAGTGTTGCACAACCCTCTCCTCTTATAAATGAAATTTCAGATTGTTAGTGCCCTTTAATAAGGAAAAATCTCAACATCATACCTACTTGTATACAACCTCAAACAATTTTCTAAATTCTTGCCTAGTTTGTTTCTTGTCTTTGATTTTATGTGCCCCAATGCACTGGAAATTCTCTCATCCTAAATAGATCCCAATATCATGGTTTGACATATATCAACAAGTTTGACAAATTCTAACAATGCATCACTCAATACTATGCTTTGAGGAAATCTAGGAACATTCAAAAATCTTAATAAAGTAACAAAGTCAATGTAGTTTGACATAGGACGACCATTTTTCAAAATTTGAAAAACAACACTCAACTGAATAGTTTTGGGCCTGAATGTTTTTGTCATCAAATATTTGAATTGAGCCTCAATCGAACCTCGACATTTAGCATTCTTCTTCCCTCTTTGCATATGCTTTTTATAGTCTTCTTCATACTTAACATGTTTACATTCTTCCTTTGTTTTCTATCTAATCACTGATTGTTCTTTTCCATCTATGATTTGTTTCTCATACATTTTACCAATATGCTTCTCTATGGTGTCCAAATTTAGTTGCAGCTTCTTGTCCCTTTTAAATTTCCAACTATAGATCATAAACTTGCATTCTATTGAAGGCTCATCTTTGTTTGGATTTGGCACTTCTTCAATGAATGGATACCTTGACACCCAATCCAACTAAAAATTCCTTGTCATTTCCCACTTGTGGCCCAATTTAGCTTTTCCTTTTCTTTTCCCCTTTCGTGCACTTCCAATTACAACATCATTTGCACCTTTCTTAGCAACATCATCTGCGTCATTCACATTAAAATTTCCTGCGACATTGTCATCAACCTTAATTGACTTATTTTGACTATTCTAGGAATCCAATATCATTGGAACATTATCCCTGGCATTGGAATTTGACTCAATTAACTCATTTTGATCTTTCCCATAGGTTTGTCCTTCTTCAATATTTTTTGGTACATCTGCAACTACTGATGTTGTACCTTCATTTGATGGACCACCAATAATAGCATTACCAAAGTATGACATTATGCTTCTATTTTTGCATTTTAATGGCCTCCCTTCAACACTTCCAGGACTCTAGTTGCTCGACATCTCTCAAGAATTACAAACTGCAAGAATTAGAATCTAAGAAGATATCTGATAGACCCTTGGATCCTAATTCCTTAGGTAAGGAATGAAACCCTACTAAATATTTTTTTATAACAAACTAAAATTCACAAACATTAAGGACAAATAATCTTATAATACTATAAAATAAATTTTGTCACTTATACATTGGTTTTGTCAAAGTCGATATACAACAATGTCTATAGTAGAAAATTGTCTATGATTTGAATTGACTATACATAGATCAGAACAAAACAAAATGTGTCAAAAAAGTACCAACTTTTGATTGTATTTATACCAATCCATATTTGGCAAAACTTTTAGGGCATTTTAAAATTGATCTTAAATTTTGGCAAATTTAAGTGGTATTTTGGCATCGTAGAGTGAAAATGGGTGAATCTCCCTAGCTATTAAAATGATACATTTTGATTTCTAAGGAGATCATACACCTATAATTATTGTTAAATTACAAAACAACTGGTAAAATGGGTCCTCCTAAATGATAACTTACAACATAGCTGGCAAAATGGGTCCTCCTAAAAGATTGTTGTAAAATAGACCCTGATTTGTCATATTTGCCAATTTCAAAATCCCCAATCCTGATTATTCGTCAATTGGAAAAAATTTGCCACTAAAAAAAATTCTAGATTTTATAGGGAAGTGTTGTAAGATAGGATAAAGGAATTCAATATATTGAGATGTTCAAATATATATTCATATCCACTTTAAGGTCTCAAAAACATGTTAATTACTGACCAATAAGACCACATGGAAAAATAAAGAAGGATGAGAGATTTAGACAATAAAAGCACACATACACATCCACTTCAAATGTTCATAACACTGACTCAACATAGTTTTTTAACAATCAACAAGATGCAATAGAATATTCTATTGCTAGAAAGGACCAAACATCTAGAGATTTGATAAAAAGAAATGGATGTTTGGTAGAATGTAAATACCTTGAAAAATTATGTTTCCTAAGGATTTTGAAAATTTAGCCAACAAAGGGAGGATTGTAGGAAAGTAAAGAATTGGGAGATTAAGACATCAAATCTTAATGTGTTGGATGCACCTCATGCATCTATATTTTTGTGAATACTTAAATAAATTAAAAAAATTGCTAAGCTAAATGGTCCAAACAACTTTCAAATAATTGGGACCTTAAGATTATAAAATTGTATCCATCATTTTGACATTAAAGAACATTCTCCATGATCAAGGGAAGAAATAAGAGAAACCAAAGGAACTCAACCAAAAAAAAATCAAAAGAAAAGAAAAACAAAAGAGTGGTTGAGGTAACTTCTCCAAATAGAAAAATGTTGCATGTGTGAAAGGCACAATAGAAGTGAAAAGACTGAACTTAGAATCCTTTATATGATACAAATAATCCATTACATTTATACAAAGAAAAAACCTAACTCAAAGGGAGAGTGAGTATTACATATTGATAACACTTTAAGACAATATTTGAAAAAGACATAAAGACATCACTCCAAAAATAAGTTTGAATAAGAGTAACAATTTTGTTTACAATTAAAATATGCATAAAAATTTGTGAAATTGGTATTCACTCATATATGCACTATAGACAAAGTAATTAAGAAGGCTAATAGAATTTTAAAGGATTCTCTCCTATCAAACTCCAAAAGTTTGAAATAATTGGGGATGTTCAAGATTGTCTAGAGAACAAATTGAAAAGATATTTCTTAATATAAATTTTATATTAAAATACTTAGATGACACCCTAATGATTAGTACAAATAGTGATTGATTAAACATAAAACTAATATATCCACATAGAGAACATAGAGATGCTTATTACTAGTAGAAATATGAAAGATGTGAATTATTTCAACAATATTACCTCATTTATTTGAATTTTGAGTCCATAAAAATATTGAAATCTATGAAATGTATTGGACTAATATTAGTGAGACTAATAAAAACTCATGGGTTCAATAGTTTTGATGCACATGAAAGAGGAACAAGAAAAAACAAAGATCAAATGCCAATATGTTAGTCTCAACCAAAACTAAGTGAACTTTAAACTTTCCAAATGCATACCAAAAGAGATTAAAAGCATATATTAGAAGCAATAGCAAAGAAAATAAGAGAGAAAAGACTCCCTAAGAAGCGCTCATGATGCTCTTGATGTCTCTCCCTTGTTCTTCTCCTCTCCAAGATCCAAAATGCTTGCTTGAGTATAGCTCTCAATTTTAGCATGTAGTCATGGATGTCAAATGGAGGATTGAATGCGGTTGAAAATAAACTTCTATTGCTATGCAAATGCACAAAATAAAATTGTTATGAGAAAGCTAAGTAGAAATTCTTGTGCAACTATAATAGCAATGCTAAAGATGCTTCCTCCTTTGCCTGAGGATGAGGGTTCCTTTTATAGGCAAAATAGGCAATTTAAGGGTCAAGATTGATATGGCTTATGGAGGGCTAGGATTGCATGAGAGAGGCATGATCCTCAATCCATGTTTGCAACTCCCACCAATGCAATGGTGACAAGTGGCATCATGAGAGGGTTTGAGAGGAGAGGGAAGAATCCTTAAATGCTTGAGGGGACATGAGGGTAACCTTGTGTGGTTAGGTTATTGGATAAAGGCTTTATCCAGTGGTAAATCTAATCTCCAATAGGTAAACTCTTGTGCAAGATTTACCCATGGTTGGGCCTTGATCAAAGGATAAAGAACCATATGGGTTAGTGTATTGAAGAAGGGAAGCATTTAAGACTCTATAAGAGTCCTAAATGGGTGAGATGATGGGTTGAGGGTTAATGTGGGATTGGGATTGTGCAAATGATTAGAAGTGGGTTTAGGCTAAAATAGAAGGGTTTAGAAGAAATTTAGTGAGCAAGTGGGATTTGTAGGAGAATGCAAGTGGGTGAGGATAAATATGATTTTAATTAAAATAAAAAATTCATTTATTTCAATTAAATGTGCAACTTGTATTTGTAGCAAAATGCAAGTGGGTGAGTATTTTAAATAAATATTCATTTATTTAAATAGGGATTTTGATTGTGCATTTTAAATAAATATTTAATTTATTTAAATAAGAGGAAAGGGAGTGATTAAATAAATTGATAGATTTATTTAATAGTTTGACTATAGTTAGTAATTTTAATTTCAATATTTTTATGAAATTTATTTAATTAAATTAGAAGAATAGGGGTTGAGTGAATTAATTAAATATACATTTAATTAATAGGAGAATATTAGTGAATTAAATAAATATTAAATATTTTTTTAATTTAGTGGACATATTTATGTGTTACATTTGCCCCTCTTTGAGACGGTGTAGTTTATTGCGCCATTTCAAATAATAACATATAGACATGAGAAAAATGCCCTAGGGATGCTAGTTTAGTGGGTGGTATGCCCCCTCGAGAGATGGGTCAAAAAAATTCAAAAAATAAGGCGATCTCTCAAAAAATAGAAAGAATTAGGGGAATAATAGATTAGAAAAATTTGGATAAAATCATGAAAGATCGGAGAAAATCATGAAAGATCGGAGGAAATCAGGGTTAATACAGAAAAATGACAAGCTTCAGAAGTTCCCGGGTCCCATGGCAGCTGGCGAGGTGGGGAAGGGTTAGGACTGGATAGGGTATATTTGGGCTAGAAGGGTTAATTGGGCCTCATTTTTACACTCCTCCATAGTGATTTTTAGCTCTGCTAGAGACCTTTTGTGAGCAACTTGTAGCAAAAAACATGGTGATTTCGATTGTAGAACATCAATTCAAGCGGATCCAAAGGTACTAGTGGCTAGCTGACTACGGTCCCCCAGTAAGTCCAGTTTTGAGTTTTTCATTTTGAGCTCATTTTAAGGCTTTTTTAGCTATGCAAAGGTAAAACATGAATGAATGCGCTAAAACCCTATTTTAGCACCTTCATTCAATCTTGTAGTACTTTTGTGTTGATTTGGTGCAATCGAGCATTAGTTTTAGCACTTTTGTAGAATTGGCGCTATTATATCTTTAGTGTAGCACTTTTGAATTTGTAGTTGTAGCGCTTTTGATTTTGTAGTTGTAGAGCTTTTGATTTTGTAGTTGTAGCACTATTGTAGTGTGATTTTAGCACTTCTAGTTTTTTAGTTTTAGTGCTATAGTAGTGTTGTTTTAGTGTTTTTGGTGTGAAATGTTTTAGTGCCTTTGTTGAGTTAAAATAGAACTTTTATTTGTGATTCCCCAAGTTTGATGTTGATTGTGACAGTTGATGTCGATCAATTTGTGCTTTTAGGCTATTTGTTGCGTTTGTTGGGCTCATTGTCCTGTTGAGACTAGGTAATTGATGTAAATTCCTGTTGTAGTCTAGGTGTGTGTGAGTTGATGTACCTATTGATACTTGAGATTCTTGATCAAAAGTATTAGATGCAATCTAGGTATTATTTGATTATAGTAGCAAAAAGGTTGACATTGTCACTAGATTGTGTTTGTAGGAGAACCTAGGCATATTGCAGGCCTAAGAAAGGCATCCCGCCACTCAACGTCTATGGGACCATTTGACTGAGCTGGAGATTGATTGTGTGGTTGCTACCAGCTTGTATGACATGATGCAC
This sequence comes from Cryptomeria japonica, assembly GCF_030272615.1. Lineage (NCBI taxonomy): Eukaryota > Viridiplantae > Streptophyta > Pinopsida > Cupressales > Cupressaceae > Cryptomeria > Cryptomeria japonica. The sequence goes on from NC_081409.1 coordinate 333,732,436, forward strand.
TTAACCATGATTCACACAAATCAAGGACTTTTGACTGCACTGGCCAAGAGGTGGTGCAACGAGACCTACTCCTTCCATCTCCCGATGGGGGAGATGTTGATCATGATAGAGGATGTATGGAGGATTCTTCATATCCTTATCATAAGTGAGTTGGTGACTTATGACACACAGATGGGGATGTTGCATTGCCATGTCTTCGTGATGCCTTATCTAGAGGTGTATGATAGTTTAGTGCGATGGGAGGATATCGCATAGCTATACAAGCCACTCCCTATTGTGTTTGTTGGTATTGTCAATGGTATTCTATACCTCGATCGATGATCACATCGACTATCTGTCAACTGGGGACAAGTCATAAAGTGGATGGTGAGCAAGGGGACCTGATATGCTTGGGGCCCATGTGTCCTAGCCCACTTGTGCATTGACCTGCATGGTGTAGTATATCACAAGAGTACTCCTTTGGGTGTTGGGATCACACTTCTTCAGACCTAGGCATGAGAGCACTTGCCCGTTTGTAGACTGGTATGCATGAGGTTTAGGGCGATCCACCAACACTATGTATATATGTATAGAGGTATAATGACCCACCCCCAACTAGGTAAGGTCACTTTTTGGCACCAAGCCTTGGATGATTTAGATTCAATGATATAACAACCGTACAGAGACTGCGAGCCTTGGGATGATGATGTCAAGGCTATGCCTTATGTGTAATCTACTTGCTTTCTGATTGGGCAAACATCATATATCATTGAGAGGCACTTGCTTGGCTAGGTTATGAGACAGTTTGGGCGTGTATAGGGTATGCCTAGAGGGTCAGGGGAGTATGCTCACGTGGTCCGCAAGAGATATCTATGGGGGCCAATTTTACCATATGAGCAGGCCTTAGCAGAGTTTCATAGCCTCTAGCTGAGGCCATGGACATACAAGGTGAACATTGTTGATGTCAAGGTGATAGATGAGTATGCTTAGTTTTTTGTAGCGCACCCTTTTCTGCGCATTTTTGATTCAATAGATCCCATATCACCCTTTGAGGATGAGCGAGCTCCATGATATGGTAGGAGGAGGGGTGAAGGAGGTGGGGGTGGGGGAGGCAGGAGAAATAGGGCTACTCACCTAGTTTGATTAATACAAGCACCACCGGTATAGGTAGCAACACCAACAATGGTAGAGGCAGCGGGTATGGCCTAGGGAGAGGCCCTATGGAAGCAGGGCCAGCAAGACAGGGGGACCTTAGGATGTACTTTTGGTTCAGTTACATGCCTGCCTTACTACTGGTGAGGCTCAGATCCACACCCTAGAGGCAGAGCTAGATGATAGAGATGCAGAGATAGCTGCTAGGGATGTATAGTTATTTTCTCGAGGGGCCGAGGTCACTTGCATAGGCTCAAGATAGGATTCACATCTTAGAGAAGGTACAAGACCAGGATCCTACTGTTAAGGCCATGAGGGAGATGCATCGGGCTGGTGTAGAGATTGATTATTGGCGAGGATTATATGAGCAAGCAGTGCTCAGCAATCAATGTGCCATGAGCTATTAATAGATGTGAGTAGTTAGAGCTAAGAGATCTCAGAGAGCACAGAGAAATAGAGGTATCATGGGTCCTCCCCCTCATCCACCACCTCTAGTTAGTGGTTTCCCTTCTAGTTAGAGCTAAATTATTTTGACATTATTGTACTTTGATACACATGTATTCTTTTGATGAGAGATATATGATGAGATCTCCTTTTTGGTAGCAATGATATGAGATGTGTATATGGTGATTTATTGCTTATGCAGGATGTATGTTGTTTGTTAATTTTTTTATATGTGTGATATGTGATGGATCCTATATGTGTGATGATGATGCATTTTATTTATGATGATGTATGGTGTATGTTTTTTTATATATGACGATTTATGATAATGTATGGATGCAAATGATTTTGATTTATATTGCGATGCTTATGTTGATGTATGAATGCAAATGATTTTGATTTGTGACATGATGCTTATGACTTATTATGATGATGACTATACATGTTGTGGATGCATATGTCTATAATTTTTGATGATGTATGACTTCATTTGATATGATGAATGATGTGATTAATGCTATATTTTGATTTGTTGATATAATGAATGGTATGCAATAGACACAATGTTCGATTTTTGAAAAAAATGATAAACTGTAATGTGTTAGTGTATTATATTTAATGATGTATGCAAGGATTGATATATGTAATGACTCTAACTGATGATATTTAATGATGAATGTCATAAATTATGTATGTAATGACACTAAATGATGATATTTGTGAATGTAACTTATCAATCCTAAATGTGTGGAATGCACATACTAATGCTATGCAACATGAACCTAAAATGCAATGGTGTATGCAATAAAAGATGACATTATGAATGAAGAACTTGTAATAAGATAAATGCAAATGAATTTCCCTAATGCAAATGGACCTAATGATAATGTGAAATGTTATGCACCTATCTATAATGCCAATTATTCTATATGATAAATGAATTATGAAATGAAATGCACCAATGCGAATGATCCTAAAATAATAATGGTTATGCATTATAAATGGATCTAAATATAAATTAATTAATGCACCTAATGAAATGGTTATTGTTCCTAAAAAAATGCAAATGCTAGGATGTGATGTGTATCATAGTACTCCGTCATGATTTTTAAGGATAGTCCTTCACACTTAGCTTCCTCATAGCAACGTGATTCCTTGCACATGCATGTATACAAAATATTTACAATGTATGAATGAATAGATGTATGAGCAATATGAAACAAAATGCAATATATACAGATGAGATGAAATGGGTGATCCATGGTCTATTCATAATGTTTTATTTCCTCATCGAGCATGGTAGTATTGATCTTGGCTGAGGTATCAGAACCAAGATTGAGTGTCTCACCTATAAACAAAACATCACAGACAAGGAAGGTTCCCCTCCATTCTGGTTCATATACACATGGTCAAGGTATACGTTGTAGTTAGTAAGCCATAGTGATCCATCACTTTGTATTTTTGCATAGGATCTTGTAGCTTAGTGAACTTCCCACATAGACACCATTAGTATTTTCCCCAAAACTTCATTGGAACAATCTATAGATAGAAAAACAAATAAAAATATATCATGAACTATCCTGACAACTCTAATCACTTGTGGATATCCAGGAGTAGCATAGGAACTTGATATAAGAAGTAGTAATCTCACCAAGTGCTCATCAGCCAAACAAAATCTTCTTGTCAAAGAGATATGTCATCATGTCTTGTTTTAAGGAAATATGTATCCTTGTTAAGATGGTCTCGTGTATGTTTTGCTCAGATGTTTGATTGTTTGTTGATTTGATAGTTGGTCATCTTTTAGGTAGCACAAATATTGTTTTGCGTCTGGCTCAATGTTTATGTACAAGGAATAATTTTATTGTAATGTTTTTGATTGATTTTTACTATATTTTTTATTTTCTTGTTATGTACAATTTTCCCAATGATTTTTATTTTTTTTAGGACTTTTTTCAAATGTTTTTGGTCTTTTGAGATTTTGAATGTTTCTACTTTATTTCAGCGCATTTTTCGAATGAGTAACTCAACGAATCACCAATAAATTGAGAATCCACTCCCATCATTAGGTTTAAAAAGTTGCCCCTAGTTAGGTATCAATGTGAAAGCATGATGTGAGATACACGAGGTAATAAACTTGATTGCAGATCAATGACAAGTCATGGTAGATATGATGTATGAGTGGATGCATGTATGTGATTGCAACATGCCTGAAAGACAATGGAGCCACAACCTTTATGAATGGTGCCTATTTGCTATGTTTTCACCATCATACTTATTGAAGGAACCACCAAAGTCATTTTCACCATTTGGATGAATGATTTTTCTTTACTATTTTCTTTCTTTTTTCTAGGACCCTTTCTGAATGTTTTTGGTCTTTTTCTGAGGCTTTACAAGCCTGATGCTCTGCACAACTTATGTATGGAACTTTTTGAGATGCATGTTATTTATTGGATCTACTAGCATAGTTCCCATTTTGAAGTATGCAATTGAATATCCCCAGACCTGAAGATGGTAGTGATGACATATGGAACTAGCCAATTGGATTCAAATTTTCCCTGATGTTCTTTGTTTGGTGTATTGTGAGGATTCTCTCTGTGAACAAGATCTCCTACCTCAAATGTGTGAGGTCTAACCCTATGGTTATAGCTTCTTCCCATGCATTTTTCATATGTCTTAAGGTGATTGTAGGCAACTTGTCACTTCTCATCAAGCAGTTCCAAGTCCTGAAGATGGGAGACTCGGTACTCTTCATCATTAATTAGATTGTGCAAGGAGACCAATAGGGATGATAATTCAACCTCAATAGGAAAGATAGTTTCTACTCTATAAACAAGTGAGTATGGGGTTGCACCTATAGAGGTGTGAATGCTAGTTCTATATACCCATAGTGCGGGATTCAGAAAAATGTGCCAATCACAACTGACATCATTGACTAGCTTCTTTAAGATCCTCAATATATTCTTGTTCGAGGATTCTGCTTGACCATTTCCTTGTGGGTAATACGGGGTGGAGAAATGGTGTTGGATATGAAAATTCTCATAGGGTTCTTGGATATCCTTATTTTTGAAGGGAAGCCCATTATCTGTCATGATGGACATGGGTACACCATATCGGAAGATGATGTAATTTAGGATGAATGAGGTGATCTGCTTGTCGATGACTTGGGTGAGTGGGACGGCTTCGATCCAGTTTGTGAAGTACTCAATGGTGGTAATGATGAATTTATGATCAGTAGATGATGGATGAATTTTACCCACAAGGTCAAGTCCCCACTAACAAAAGGGTCATGGTGTTGCGATAGGTTGTAGTTCTTGCATAGGTACATATATCAAATATCCATGCACTTGGCACTTCTTGCACTTTTTGACAAAGTAATAGGAGTATTTTTCCATGGAGGGCCAATAGTATCCTATTCTCATGAGTCTCTTAGCCAATAAAGGGCCACTTGAGTGGGCCCCATATATACCTTCATGTACTTCTTCTAAACCTATGGTCACCTCACCTTTCTCTAAACATCGAAGGAGAGTACCATGAAGACCTTGTCAGTTAGGGTTTCGACAATGATTATGTATCAGACAGATTGGCATATGAAGGTTTTTTGTTGATTGTTCGATTGGTTTGGTGGAAGGATTTGATCATGTAGGTAAGTGTAAAACTCACCATACCATGGGGAAGTGGGACTGATGAGTTGACATACCATCTCAGATTCTGGGATATCATCAACGAGGATCCATAGATGTTCAACTAAGAACTCACAACATGTTGAGTTCTGTGGAAGATAGAGAAGAGAGGCTATTGTATCAATTGCATCTGTGGCTTTGTTCCACTCTCGAGGAATTTGATCAAAGGTGATAGTTGTGAATAATTCCTTGAAACTATCAACCATTTTCTTGTAAGAAATGAGCTTATCATCCTTAGTTTGGTAATCATCATTAACCTATTGGATGAATAGTTGTGAATTATTGTATACTTGTAGCTCCTTCAATTTCCATTGTGTGGCCATTCTTAGTCCTGCAATCAAGGCCTCATATTTTGCTATGTTGTTTGTGTATGGGATTTTTAGCATGTATGATTTTGCAGTGCTATCACCTTGAGGTGTGATAAAAAGAATGCTAGCTCCTGAACCATGTCTAGTGTATGATCCATCAAAATATAGCTTTCATTGTTGTGCTATCACGGCTATGAAGATCTCCTCATCTAAAAAAATTGAGATAAAAGGATGGTCTCCTATGAGTGGCACTTCAACCAACTGATCTACAATGACTTTCCCTTTGATTACTTTACGGTCCACATAATCTATGTCAAACTCACTAAGGATCATAACCCACTTTGCCAAGTGGCCTATTAGTGCTACTTTACTGAGTAAATACTTGAGTGGTTCTATCTTGGAGATGAGTTGTATCTTATGTGTCAACATGTAGTGCCTCAATTTGGTTGTTGTCAAAATCACTGAGAGACAAGCTCGTTCAATAGGTGTGTAATTGAGTGCATACCCTACTTGTATCCTAGAGATGTAGTATACTACACATTCTTTTCCTTCTACATTATGTTGTGCTAGTAACACCCCTAAGGATGTAGCAGTAGCTAGTATGTACAATAACAAGGGCTTGTCTAGAGTTGGTGGTATTAACACAGGTGGTTTCATTGGGTAGTCCTTAAGTTGTTGGAATGCTTGCTGGAATTTCTCATCCCATTTGAAGAAGACATTCTTATGTAGTAGATGTGTGAATGGATGACATTGATCAACCAATTATGTAATGAACCGATAGATTGATTGTAGCCTCCTTTGTAATATTCTCAACTGGTTGATATTCTTAAGAGGTGGAATCTCCATTATCGCCTTTACTTTTGCAGGATCAAACTTAAAGCCTTTATCTGAGACAATGTATCCTAGGAGATTTTTAGAGATCACTCCAAAGACACACTTCTTTGGATTGAGGAAGACATTATATTGTTCCAATCTGGTGAAGATTTTGTCCAGCACTGCAAGGTGATCCTCTCTTGTTAATGATTTAGCTAGTAAATCATCCACATAATCTTCCATTAGTGTATGCATAATGTCGTGGAAGATGGTAGTCATTACCCTTTGCTATGTGACTCTTTCATTTTTGAGACTGAATGGCCTCACATTCCAACAATATGTTCCCCATGGGCATGTGAAAGCGGTTTTGTGTTGATCTTCTAGAGTGATCTGAATCTGGTTGTATCTTGAAAAACCCATCGATGAGAGATAGCGTCGCATGTCCTTGTTAGTTCCATGATCATATCAATGTTGGGTAGAGGGAAGTCATCTTTAGGGCATTCTTTGTTTAGATCTTTGGAATCTGTACAGATACAAATGTCTCTAGTCAGTTTTGCCACTGGTACGATGTTAGATATCCAATCTACATAGTCAATAGGTTTGATCAAAGCAATGTCTAACAAATTTTTGAGTTCACCCTTTACTAAGATGGTGATCTGAGGATGTATTTTCCTTAGCTTTTGTTTTACTGGTTTGTCTCCTTTTGTTACCATCAAGTGATGCATGACTAGATCTAGATCTAGTCCGGGCATTTCTGCGTAGGACCATGCAAAGTTGATTTGTCTGTTTTGAAAGAATGCTACAAAATTAGGATCATCTTCTGGAGTCAATGAAGAAGCTAAGTGTATCATATGGGGATTTTTGGGTGTTCCCAAATTAATTTCTTTTGTTTCTTCCACAGGGGTAGATGATCATTCCTGATTTGTGCTGAAGGGGAGAATGCCAAACCTTTCATCTCAAGCACCTTAAAGAGGTTTTCACTTGTGGATGCATCATTTCATTTTATTTTTATGGGATCAAGAAGTGTCACAGTGCGGTTTTCACTAGAAGATCCATTCTTTATTGTTAGATTTTTGCAACTAAAAGGTTTGGCATTCACTCCAAAGTAAGCTACGTTGTTGAGCTCAATAGAGAACCTAGCCTTGTGATACCTACTTGGTATGTTATCCTCTAATTTGAGAAAGTCTATTATCACCTCATCATTTTGGAAGGTGTCAAGGCATGGGGGATCTTGCTTGTTCTAATCAATGAGTTTGGGGTGGATGATTGGCATTGCTTCATTAATTAGGTTGAGTTCATAGGATGCTTCAGTTATGGTTAGGATGGAGGTGTTGAGGTCATCGTCAGTACTCTCCTCCTCGTAATCGAGGTCGGGAGGTGACATATCTCTCCTAGAAGTATCCTCAGTATCCGGATCCCAAAAGGTTTTGATCCATGCATCTCCTTCAACTATTTTATCTTCAAAAGTACATCAAAAGAATCCTCTTTAGATTCATGTGAAGCTAAAGAGCCCCATTTGTATTCATGTAAATATGTCTCAAAATCACTTTGTAGAACTCTATCACTGTATATTATAGGGATGTCTTTAGGTGTGAAAGTTTTGTCGATAGCTACTACAAGTGTTGTATCCAATGGGGTTGTTGATGTTGCTTGGGTGTTTGAAATGGATAAGAGCTTTAACCTTGGATTGATGGGCTTATAAGTTGGCTGATTTTGTTTTCTTGTAAGCTTGAGCTTAGAAGAGCCCCCTAGAATAGGATTAAATCCGAGTCTTGCTTTATCTCTTGGTTTTTAACAAGGATTACAATGGCTCGTGCAGTCCCTATTTGTAGGACCCCAAAGCCTATGACCACCATAGCCCATATTTTGTGTTATGGTGAAGTCTTTACCTCAGTGGGAATCTTTACCTTTTGTTTACCTTTGTCTATAGGGTCCTTGTAGATCCTTTTAGCCAAATTTTCTTCCACATTCTCCTCCTCTTGGGTCCTTCCAGGGGTGAACCGAGTTAGTGTATGGGTATTTGTTGCAACAGGTGGCTAGCATGAAATTTGTGGTTTTTCATGAGTCCTAGGTAAGAGAGGTAGTTGACCAACACATAAAATTTGGCCAATGTTATATTCTCTTGGGCCTTCATCTTTTACTTTCATCTTTAGCTTGTCCTGTTTAGGTGTAGGGATCAGTGTATTGGAGAGAGAAGCTGGGTGGACATATGATGATGAGGCGGTGGCTTCTCCGTTGTTGGGCACCATGATATCTAGATGGTGACTAATGTTATTGCAGAAGGAAGATGGATTGGAATCACCAAGGATAGTAATCTCCACTCCGTTATGTGGAAATTTGATGCCCTGATGGTAGGTGGATGGTACTGCTTCCATGGCATGAATATATGGTCTTCCTTGTAAGAGATTGTATGGAAGAGGGAGATATAGGACTTGAAAAATCACATCCTTCACCATAGGTCCTACCCTTAGTGGTAGAGTAAGACACCCTCTATAGTAGCGTTATGCATTGTCATATGCCTTGATGGTGATCTTGTTTCTAGCATCAACTGCTCCTTTTGCATATCCCAATGTTGTTATTAATTGTAAGGTGAAAATGTTAAGGCCAACTCCATTGTAAATCAAGACTCGCTTGATTTTGTGTTTATGTATGAATCCCTCAATGTGGAGAGGGGCATTATGTGGTTGTTGAACAGATGCATCATCACTTTCAACAAAAGTGAGACATGGTGATGATTTGAGAATTCCATCCATGGCTTGAAATTGATCTGTGTTTAGGTTGGATGGAACTGACATTTTTTGGAGAGCTTGGTTCAAGATAGTTTTGTGTGAGAGTGATAGGCGTACAATCTCTAGTATGGAAATGAGTGATGGCATATTATCCCATCGGTCCACAAGGTTATATTGTTTGGGCATATATGCCACTCTTGATGGTTCTCCTAGTAAGGTAATCTTGCTATGATTGGAAGCAATGTTGAATTCAGTATCTTTGCCTTTGATTGTAATGATTGCAACTTGTTCATTAGCATCATAAAGGTTATTGACAGTATAGTGATACAATGTGCATGTATAGTTTGTCGTGCTATCTTAGTTGTTACCTTGATGGGAGGGACCCCCTTTCTCATATGATAGGAGTGGATTCTTGAACATGGTGTGATCCGTATTGGAAGTTTTTTACAGTGTGGTCATCCACTTTTATCTCACTCTGATCAACGAGGTCTTGAATGATATCCTTTAGCTGATGGAAATTGTTTGTCTTGTGCTCTCTTCCTTTGTGAAATTCATAATACTCATTATCCCTCCACCATGGAGGTTTAACCTGAGGCTCATAATTTGATATTTTAGGCAACGTGATATGATTAGAAGATACGAGTTGTCGTAATACTATTTCAAGAGGTTCTCCAATGGGTGTATAAGTTTGATTCAATTTGTGGGTAGAGTACTTGCTCATAGGTGCCTCTTACTGTGTGTTGGGAGATTGATTTCCCTGATTATTTGGGGGATTACCTTGTTGGGACTATTGTTGTTGTAGACACTTTAATTAATTTAACCCTCCTACATAATTAAGTTATTTAATTGTGTTAACCTTAATTCTTCTCAATATTAATTAAATTTAATCTAATTAATATTATCACTATAGTCCAGTGATTGATTTATTTAATAAATCAATTTTCCCTTTCCTCCTCTAAAGTACTAAAAAAATAATTATTTTTAATCCCCCTTTAATTAATTAATTAATTTAGGTGATTTCTACAAATCACCTTGTCGTAATCCATCATTAGTCTAATAAATTCTTCTAGAAACTCCCTTAATCTTGCTTAGCATTATTCTTCAATTTTTAATCCCCCCCTCATTCTCTCTCCTAGTCAAATCCTCCTACAAATCCCACTTGCTCCTAATCCTCACCTAATTCTTCTAAATATTCCCCCTAATTGCTTGCTAGTACCTAATCCCCATGATTAGGCATAAAAGTCAACTATAGCTATTTATGGCTAAATTATCTTTGTCCCCCTCTCACCTTCCACCTTAAATGCCCCCTTTTTGGTGAATGTGAGATTTTCAAAATCTCACATTCTCCCATCCAACTCTATAAATTGGGGTCTCCATCCACTCATTTGACATCTCCAATTCAAGTAATCTTATGCTGCTAGTTTGAATCCATCAAGAGTATCCACATCATAACCTTATTTGCATCCACAATCCATCTTTGAACACTTATCCCTCATCCACATCCATCCATTGTTGTGTAATTTGGAGAGCCACCCACATCCCACTATTGAGCCAATCCAAACAAGTCAAGTAGGGGCCCATTCTTGGCTTCAACTATAGTCCAAATCAGAGGAACAAGAGAGACTCCTCTCTTGCAAGGTATATTTGTGTTAGTTTTATGCATTTCATTGGGTTTTTAACATCATTTGGATTTGAACTAACCTGCTAACTTTTCTTGATGTTTCCCTTGGTTCATTTTGGCACGCCCGATGGGATCCACTTCCCTAAAATCTAACATTTTTTTGCAGGTTTTTCGTGATTTTTAGCTGTAGGTTCCAGATCAATGTGGGTGTTTGCAAATTAGTGTGTGCACTATAGCTTTAGCATATGCTCTTCTTCTTCAACACATGCATTGGCGCTTTAGCACGGGTGTTCTAAATTTAACTTTTTACTAACCTACCATTTTCTGCAGTCTGTCATTTAGCGCGTCTGCTCTGCTCTTTTGTTACATTGGAATTTCTTTCTGTTTTAATCATTTAAACTCAAAATCAAAAAATAAACTTTTTTTTAAAACAAAAAAAAATAAAAATCTTTCTTTTTGTTATTTTGTCTTGTTTGCAATTTTGTGCAATCGGCGTGGGCGTAGGCAAACTAGCGCCTGCGTGCTGGTTCAGTGCACCCACCTACCCGTGTTTCTCGCTATCTATTAAATTTTTAAATTTGAATGTTCCTGCTAATCATTTTGTTGTAGCGCATATGCTCACGGTTCAGCACAGGGGTTTTTGTTTCAGCGCGACCACTCAGGTATAATTGTTGATTCACTATTCTCAGAAATTTAAATAATGTTTTCTCTATTTCATTCTTTTTAAGAGGCGAACTCTGTTTCAACGCATACGCAGGCATTTCAATGCCTACGTGGGTGCTTTAGTGCTTCTGCCTGTATATCAATGCTACCGTTGAGTCCATAGGGTTTTTTGTGTTCTGATCAAGTTTTGAGTTTTGCAGGTTTGTATGGTCGGTCCAAGACTAGAAAACAGAAACTACTAACTACTTGTTTTGTAGAATGTTGGGAGAAGACTTATTTTTTCCACTAGTCTAGTTATCTTTTCATGCATTTCTATATTAGCACACATTTCATTTGGGCATTAAAATTCACAAGTGTCTTCTTTAGATTAGCAACACATTTCATTTTCTTAAGGGACAATAAACAACATGTTTGTCGTGTCTTGTTTAATTTTGATTGCTTGTTTAACCCTTAGAGGGTCTTCCTTCCCGATTTTCCTAGCACTATGCACAGACATTGATGAGAGGGGAATGAACACCATGGTAATGGGCTAAAGCCAAGCTCTTCCGAACCACTATAAATAAATGTGTTTGTGACGAAAGTTGCAAGCAATGTGTGTTGATTAGTTCATACCGACACTATGTCTCCCCATAAACCCTATAGAAGACAACCTCTATAGACTGGGAGCCTTCCATAAATATGGAGCGTAAAGTGTCACATATATGGCAACATCAACAAATGCCCTAACTAATAACTCTTGTGTTTAGAATCCAAACAACCCTCTAGCCACTGGTGTAGGAGGTCGGACCTCCGAAGGTGCTCACATTTTTACGACTCTTAGTAGAGATTTAAAGTTCGCCATGGGGAGTTTTCAGGGGAACTGATGCTTAGTTTCCCCAGAGAAGTGAGTGTCAAGGGTGGAGCCAGTGGGGTCAACATCTAAGTATCCACTCTGAGTAAGCATAGCTAGGAAACCAAGTGAGATCCATGACTATTTCCCTTGCCAACTTTAAGAAATGTTGTAAAAGTGAATGATTGTCTTTGAGTCACACTTGGCCAATGTGTTTGCTATGTTTGATATTTTCTTGCCAAGAGTAGAGTGATAAACAATCCCCTCATTTTCCACATTTGTCAAACATTCTCAAGTCCAAATTTGCACACCTTGCATAGTCAAAGTCCAAATCTAGTCCACCACATTTTCACCTCATGTTTCATAAGCCTAAGTTGTACAAGCATCCCAAGAAGTCAATTCATCGTCCAATCAACAAGAAGAAGCTCACTCAATCCCAACTCATTAGACGTCGTAAGTTTTGGTATACCAATCGCAACCTCTTGCTCAAACATAGGACCTTTTTGCACTGATATCATGATTATATCCATGATCATAGTAATGAGTTTGATGCTAGTGAAGAATTTAGAGTATGTTCCCTACACCAAGGATCAAGCTTGTCTTACAATACCAACTATCATCAAAATTGGGGTGGTTGCATTCCTTCGTATAACTTGCCATCTGAACCTATCACTTATTGAGTCATTCCCATCCCAAGGATAATCTAGTCTTCAATTTCTTCTAATCATCATTATCACCTTCCTTTGATCTCTCATCATTAACATTTTCCAAGGACTTGGCACACCAATCCTCAAATCAAATCAATCTTTAATCAATCATCCTCCAATCAAATCAACCTCACTCTAAGGTTTTATACCTTGTGAAGTTTTATTTAGACCTCTTCTTTAATCAATCAATCATTTAGATTCTGTGCTTGGGAAAGAATCTCCCCTAAGTACCTTTGCCTCATCATTTGATTCGATCAAGACTCCTATCCTATGTCTTAATTTTGCTAGGAATCATTAGTCAATCCCTAGTAGAAAGAGACTTTGATCATTATCCTAAGGTCTAAATTTTACGCAACTTGGTCGACGCCTTGTTTGTAGTTTTCATTGAACATCCCCCACCTAAAATCCTCATCCAAGGACGAAGGTTCAATCTTAATAAAACTCTTGTTCTAATCCAAGGACCCCATCGATCATTCTATCCGACTTCATCAAATCCAAAATCTTAGCTAGGTCCTTTCATCAAATTTTTCTTCCAACAAATCTTTCTAAAAGATTATTCTTGTATGGTAACAACTCAATCTCAAAAGAAGAAGATGGTCGAACAATAATATGGCATGCTAGACATTAGTGTTCTATATCAAGACCCTGCACAAGATCCCATGCAAGGGAAAAATGTGCAACCTGATATTCAACATCCACAACCACAAGTGGACCCTAACATGGTTTATCAAGATGACCTCTCCCCAGAAGTGCGAACATTCCTAGAGGATTCCTACAATCAAGAAATGATGGAGAAATTCATCCGACATAATCCCAGTGATCTTCTAAAGAACTTTATTGAAAATGGAGCTCGCCTTCCCCCTGATTTTGATAGATCCATTCTTGATCAACAACCACAAGGAGAATTTTCTCCTACTCACATTATTGCGCCTATCATTCAACCTCAATCAATAGCACCCACGGTAACCATCCCCATGGTTTCTGATGCTCTGCAAAAAGGATTAGAAAATCTGTTTGATGGCAACACACACAAGAGCACAAGAAACAAACATTAGTGTTAGCAACAAAAGATTATCCTAAACAGGCATATCAAGAGAGATATTAAGCATAAAATAGAAAGCATATAAACATAGAATAAAATAGCTAATCAAGATGCTCATAGTTGCTCCTCCCTTGTTCCTCTCCTCTCCAAGTCCCAAATGAGTGTAGCTCTCAGCTTTTAGCACTAGCCATGGATGCCATATGGAGATTCAAGATAGTTGAATATGATAAGCAAATGCTATGCAAGTGTAGATAGTGATGCTATGAGAAAGCTCTATGCTAATGCCAGTATAACAACAATACTCTAATGCTTCTCTTTTTTGCTTGAGGAGAAGGGTTCTATTTATAGAAGAAATGGGGAAGTGAAGGGTTAAGATTGAATGGTTTAATCAAGGGCCAAGTTTGAAAGTTGGGGATCCATGTGCACAATTGGCACCAATAAAATGGTGACAAGTGTCAACATAGGATTGGGTTGAGAGAAGAGGTTGGAGGCATTAAAGGCTTGAGAAGACCTCATGGTTATCTAGAGGCTAAGGGTCAAGTCCAAATTAAGATTACCCATTGGATTAAGAGTTAATCCAAGGATAAACCTTTGTGCAAATGTTTAAGAGATAATCATGGTCAAAGCATTAATGGCCTGATGAGACCTTTGGGTTGGGTAGAGGTTGAGTCAAAACAAATGTTTTAACCATGTGGGAGGGTTTGAGGTAACCATTAATGGTTATTGGAGACTTTGGGGATTAAGTGGTTGAAGGTTGAAAGCCTTCAATGGTTATCAAAGACTTTGAGCCATTTAGTGGTTGAAGGTTGAAAGCCTTTAATGGTTATCAAAGACTTTGAGGGTTTGAGAAGTGACTTCCCTTTTGCTTAGGAATGTGACAAAGTTTAGAGAAGGGGTTAGGTTATTTAGAAGTGATTAGAAAATTCTAGAAGGGGTTTAGGCATGCAAGTGGATTTTGTAGGAAAATGCAAGTGGGAGAAATTTTGGTATTTTCAATTAAAATAAAATCATTTATTTCAATTAAATGGTGTAATTTGCATTTGGATAAATATTCAAATAAATATTAATTTATTTAAATGAGAAAAATGAAGATAAAGCATTAAAATGCTTGAAGACTTTGAGGGAAACCATTAAAGGCTTGAAGACTTTAAGGAAAACCATTAAAGTCTTAAGAAGATTATAGAAGGAAGCCATCAAGTTTGAAGACTTTAAAGCCATCAAGTTTGAATACTTTAAGGGAAACCATTAAAGGTTTCAAGTGGGTGAGGATAAATAGGATTTTAAATAAATAATTTATTTAAAATAGTTGTGCAACTTGCTTTTGTAGGAAAATACAAGTGGGTAGAGGATAAAGGTGATTTAAATAAATGTTAATTTATTTAAATGTGAGAGGTGGGATTTTGGGGGATTTAAATAAATATTAATTTATTTAAATGTGAGAGAAGATTTAATTAAACAAATATGATTTATTTATTTAATTAATGGTCTGAATTTGGTTAAGTGAATTAAATCAAATAAATTGAATAATTTATTTAATTAATAGGAGAAGAGGGTTAAGATGAATTAATTAAATATTAATTTAATTAATTCATTAATTGATGGTTAAATAATCAAATAAATACTAAGTATTCATTTAATTAAGTGGACAGATTTATGTGACTACAGTTTCCATCCAACCTTCTTCCTTCTTGACATCTATACCATTATCCAACCCGATCACATCTATTCTCCAACATGCCTCTTTTCCATCCTCTTCTACCCGACCACGTGTCTCTATTCCACAATCTTTCATTCCTCTCAACAATACCGCTAATTTCATCAATACCTCTCTTCCTCCTGTCAAAACAATTTGTGGGTCATGACCAATTATCACTCAAGTCCTCATCACATCGGTCATCACGTCTCATATTCCTACCTCTTCATCTTACCAATATATTAGTGGTGGTGGTATACCTTCCATGACTCACTAGATACTCGAGGAAAACACGGTCCATTATGTCCAAGACCCACAACAGGACATAATCAAGGAAATTTAGGACATGAAAAACATCATCAAAAACATAAAGGAATGGACTAACAAAAGAAAACCTTATTCATTTGAGGAATTTTTTCCTTGTCCTTATGATTCTTTGATATCAGTTGCACCTTACCCACCAAGGTTTGAGATGCCTAAGTTCATGAAGTATGAAGGTAAGGGGGACCCTTGAGACCATGTTCGTGAATTTTGCATCTTATGCCAAGAAGTCTCCTACAATGACTTATATCTCCATAGATTATTCCCTAATATTCTCACAGGAGACGCTCTTGCATAGTTCTCATCCTTGCCTAGAGGTTTTGTCACCTCCTTTCTGGACTTAGCAATAAAGTTTGTGGCCCACTATACTTAAAACATTGTCAATGACATTTCCATGATGGACCTTTGTAACACAAAATAGAGGCCTGGGGAAAATTTCACCAATTTCTGGTAGAGGTGGTGATACCTTATCAAGAAATTCCAGTGGGATATGCCAAAATAACACCAAATAGAACTATTTAAAAAAAAATTGGTACCCAAACTATCAAAACCCTTGACATCTCAGTGCATAAAGTCTTTCCAAAAGTTGACCAACAAGGACCTATCTCTTGAACGTGTCTTGTTAGAGGATGGCACTCTAAATAATTATCAAAAATCAAGTTAGAATACCTCCTCTTACCATAATGATAAACCAAAGTTTTGGTCTAAAAAGAAGAACGTAGTCAACAATGGTGACACTAATGCAAAGCGAGTCTAGACCGTGGCCACCCCTCCAAATTCCACCACCCATAATTGCCAATTTAACACTCAACAAAGAAATCAAAATCAATCTCAGAGGCCTCCCAACAATGTCTCAATCCAAGGGTGATCACCCCAATCTAAAAATCAGGCCCCAAGGGAGTATACTCCCCTTGCTGAGCCCATTGAGGTTGTGTTCCAAAATCTTGTCCAAGATGGTTCGATTGTCTTTCTGATAACTCGCCCGTTTGACCCTAAACAACCCAAGCCTAGGTGGTATAATGAGAATGGGTATTGTGATTATCATCGCATCAATGGGCACAATACATGAAAGTGTATGAAACTAAAGAATTATATACACGATCTCATTGACAAGGGTGATATTGAGGTAGCAACAACAAAACCTGGTAACAATAACAACAAACTCAAGATGTACCAGGAACCCTTCCCGAAGCATGAAAAAGGTAAGGCCTCATCATCTAATGTTGTGAACTATGGTTATACCAATCATATATCTGACTTTGACTTCTTTGTGGGTCGCATTGAGCCTGCAGATAACCATGTCAATGTCACCACTATCCAAGGAGCTAACCCATCCTCTCCCCAAGATAGACCTAAGATCACTATTCAAGGAAGTCTCATCCCTCCTCAACTGGCAAGCAGACTCAATCCTGCTAAAATAGTCATTCATGGAATCACATCTTCCACTTCCCACTCTCAAAATGACTACAATGTAACTACCCATTGTGGGAGAGTAACAATCCAAGGAGATCCTCCTCCCTCGATCCCTCCCCCCATGTCATCCACCCACTGATATGACCTCCTTGACCATCTTGGAAAGACCCCTGCACAGATCTCCATCTTAGAGCTCCTCAAGACATCCCTCTCCACAAGGATATTTTGGAACAAGCCCTCCTCAAATCACGTGTCCTTGACAACGTCAAATTTGCCCAATTCCAAGTCCTCATTATAAACCTTTCTACCCAGCAACACCTTGTTTTCACTTCCAATGATAGTCCTGCTGATGATGATCATAATAAACCTGTTGGGTCTCAAATCAACAGATTGGATAGGTTCTAAAGAAATGCCAACTCCTATGATCAAACCCTCCAATTGACTTGGCCAACTTATAGAGTGAACCTATTTGGTTACTAACTCTCTCACTTTAGGCTCTACAGGACCTAGGCAGGTATACCTACTCACTAGTTGTTTTCAATGACTAGTGCCTTTTATAGCAGATTAAGTATCTTGATTTGGCTTCCTTCTATCTCAGAATGGCATAAGTTCCTAAGATGGAGATATAGCAGATGAGTTCAAGATTGTTGTTGTAGAAGTTATTTGATCTTTGTGCTTAGAATTTTATATATATACACTATTGCCAACTTACTCTATGTTTCCTACTCAACTACTCCTATTATTGTTTGTTCAGTTGTGAATTTTGTAAGTTGTAATGAGGGTTGTACTTAATGATCAGTGCCTTTTAAGTTTTTTGGGCTACAAAGTCAGTTACTTCTTTAGGGACTTAATATATGTTGTATGAGACAATGATTAAACCTATCCCTTATAGGTCTGTCAATTGTTATTTCTTTATGAGCTCAGTTAATCACTTGTATTATAAAATTGCTTGTGTGCATTTAACCCAAACCTTATGAGACCACACAAGAAAGAATTATCAGGAACAATTACAATCCACAGATAAATCTTTTAATTCAATTAGAAATAACACAGAATGGGTACTTTACTGAAAGAATATAAACAATCTTATCTATTATGATAATATCACACACAAATGCCACAAAGAAGAATACTCTGCAAATTTGGAATAGGAACAAAGATTTGATCTCATATTGATTCTTCAATATTCGATTACAATTGATTAGCCCCAAAGTCGTGTTTCTATCTGGCTGTATTTTTTCTTTTTTTTTTTATACAAAAATCCTTCACTTTATATATGTAAACGAAGGGTCATGACAAGAGACGTGTCCTTTTGTTTATACATTAATCAGGAAGACGGTTTGTTAACTAATCTAAACATAAGAAGAGTAAACATTCCCATGTGTTTGGTATATTTGTCATCTTTGTAAAGCCTGACAGTGTCAACCAACTTCTTCATTTCAAACTCTTGTATATTGTATCCCGACAGGATGTAATTCGCTAATGCCATCGGGTCTTCTTTCTTTTGTAGTTCCTGAAATGATTGCTCTTTGATATTTATCAATTCTATTTTCCACTGATCCAAGGTAATCAATATACCTTCTCTATAAAAAGAGGGTACCCTAGGGGTATTCCCTTTATCCAAAGTCCATATTTCCTTTTCCAGCATACTCCCGAATTCTTCATGGGGTCCCGCAAAAGTATCAATCTCTGCCTACTCCTCTGGTGTGACATCAGTGATCCCTTTGACTCTGGATGCAAGCTGCTTATGTTGATCAAAAGCCTTTATAGTTCCAGTATATGTAAACCAATATTTTTCCGTAGAAAGCATCATTGATTTGAACCTGTGATGAATTATGTCATTGACCACCTTATACATCTTTTGCTTCATATCTTCAAGCTGCTTGGTAGCCTTTTCTGCTTTGTACTTCCAGTACGAGGCATCTGAAATATCATCCAAGCTTCGACCTGTGGGATATGTAGCATATTCACTTATGGGAGTTCCTATCTCATGCTGCAGTATCCTTGTTTGTAGCCTCTGGTTTTCATCTTTAGTCTTTTCATATAAACCCTTATAAGTAATATTTTCCCTGACCAAAAACTTTGTCTGATCCACATTTAGCCTGACTAAATCTAAATTCAATTTTGTTGTGACCCTAGGGTCAGTCTTCCCTACCTGATGGACCATAAGATGTCCAAAGGTTTCTTCTGTATCCATAATAATTGGCCTTTTCCCTTTCGGGTACAATGCCCATTGCAAAAGAGCCTTTTGATCAGGATCATATCCTGAACTTGTAAACAACTTATCTACCTCTTGAGGTAATACCTACTGGTTTGGGTCTTGCTTCTTCAGGAATCTGTCAAACATAAGTGCTGAATTCATGTCCCAACCTGAAAAGATGATGACACCAGCCTCTTTTAGCATCTTCCTCCCCTTTTCAAGGGTCATATCCTTCATGAGAGTATCAATCTCATCCTACAGCCTTTTCATCTGCTCTTCTTCTGGTTTCCCAGCCATAATTCTTCTCACATGAGCCCCTTTGTACTGGTATAAGAATGAAAGGAATTCCTTTGAGGAAGTGAACCCTTCTTCTGCAACAAAGTCTTCATGTTCTGTCATTCTGATATCAACCACTTCCCTGATATTGAATTCACCAGTTTCCATATCCACTTCTACCTCAAAGCCAGGGGGATAGTCTTCTCTAGGGAAGTCAGCAGGGATGCTACCAGTAGTTGATTTTGGTGACATGTGAGCCAATGGCTCACTGTCTCTTCCAGTTTTGATAAAATGGAGAAACTGTGGGGGCACTCTATGCATAATTTCTGCCTCATGCTGAAGCAGTTTTTTAGCTACCTCCAAGGGATCTTAGAGATCTCCAAGTAGATTTCCATCCACTTTCCCCCTCACTCTCTTCCACTTGAAAGCTTCCCAAGTCATCTCAAATCTTTCTCTCAAGGCCTTGGCTTCCTCCCTTTCAAGATTCCTGATTAAATCATCTGGCATTTGAGCCACATGTATTCCAGCCCTTAGTTTATGAGATGTTTTTGCAGCTTTCACATATCCCTCAGGATCAAAGTTCTCTCTAGGACTACCTAGAGTCATGCCATAATAATCTAACTTACTCTGGAGTAAATGATAACTTTTGGAACTTTTAACAATAAAATCAGAAAATACTAGTAGCCCCGACACAATAGATTGTTTACCAAAATCTGTGAGATGTTTGGCATTGACAGTAGACAATTGTCTTACAATCTCCAGACTAGCCACCCTGTTTGGCACTATAATTGGGAGCATGTATGGCTTCCCTTCATACCCGAATACTCTAATTTCTGTATGATTAGGGTGACAGTACCAATCACCCCAGTTATGATCAATCTGAGACTCTGGAGAGAAATCTTTCGGTCTGAGGAATCTTTTGATCTCAGGGGACAAAGTATAGTCTCTATGTTGTCCGAGGGCTGCACTAAGTGGTTTTCCAAAGTATTCCTGGAAGTGCCAGTATTGGTTGTTTGTAAATCTTTGGTCCTCTAACCTTTGGCAGGTGAATGGGTAATCTCCATTTCCTATAGATGTCCTCTAAATTGAAAAACTCTTGTGACAATTTCTGCATGTCAATCTTCTCCTCTACATCCCAGTCTAAATCAAACACCATATCAATTGTCTGTTTATTGATTGCCACCATAGGATTTCCTTGGTAATCATATATGGTCTTGGTTTCTGGATTATAGGAATCTGCTAGGGCTTTCATTAATTCAACATCTACAAATACATTCGGCACCACCAGTTTCCCTAAGTTCCTCTTCCACAGGTTACTTATGGGCTCAGGAGCTTCCCTTCTCTTGTAACCAAATAAAAACAACTCATGTCCTCTGATCTCAGTCCATATGTCTCCCAGATGTTCAAATCTGTCTTCTAATCCTTCCTCTTCATTTTTTATTTTCTTGGACCTTACACTAGAAGTTGGACATTGGTCCAACAAATCCTGAACTAAAGTTCTACCTTCTTTCTTCTGTCGTTTGGGTTTTTCTTCAGGGTTTAATTCTTTTCCTTTCCTACTCTTTGTAGAAGAAGATGAAGGTTTCATAACTTCAATCAATACAGGATATCACACTTACTTGGAGAATTGTTAAACCTCTTCTGTCAGCTTGGACTATTCCTTTCTAGCCTCAGCCAGCTTCCTGCAACTTTCTAAATCTTGGCAATTATCTGGTTCTCATGAAAATTTGATCAATTTAGCTGCAATTTTGTGAGCAACTTGTATCAGACACAATAGTTAATGTCTCTGTGCTTGCAACGGTCACTCAAGTGTTTGAACTTAATTGCAGATGTGACACCTTCAATTTAAGCTTTTAATTCCTTTGCGGGAACCAATGTTCAGCTAAAGTGACTGTGAATTAGCTTTTCGTCGAAACCGTTGTCTTCGATGGAGCTTTTTAATCTCTCATCGAAAGTTATTCTTCCTCGACACAACTTATTTTATGTTCTTTCGGGATCAATGAAAGCTTTGTATCAGGAAAACCGCTTTTCATCGATATACTATCTACTTGTTAGGAAATCCTTCCTTTTGGTGAAAAATATATATCGTTGAGTTATTCCAGGCCCTACTCGATATCAGATTTTCATCGATACAACCATAACTTCAGCTGATGACTCAAGTGCTTCCTCGATGTATCATTTTCATCGAAAAACACTATCGATGAGAATATATTTGGTTTCTTCGATATTATTTCATCGGTAAATAGCTCTTGTCGAGAATCATATTTTAGTTTCCTCGAAACCATCCTTTCTTCGATGAGATCTTTGTCGATGAGTTTGTCATGACTTTCATTGAAATTGTTTTTCGATGAGTCTTATGCTTCGATGAAACTTTATGCTGGCCCGCCGAAGTCCCTTTCTCATCGATATATTTTCCCTATCGATGAGACTTCTGTTTCGATAAAGTATCTGATAGTCCTGCCGAAGTGCTCTTCTTCTTCGATGCCTTTCCTTTATCGATGAAACCCTATTGCTATCAATGGGGTTTGTCTTTCGATGGACATTTTTAGGTTTCATCGGTAGCTTAACTTCTTCGACATCACCTTTTGTTCATTTTCTGCTTTTCGATGAAACTGGAGCACCAATGAGTCATTTCTTTCATCTACCGAAAGAGATATTTCTCCGAAGTCATCTTAGTGCTCTACACTTTATGTTTCATTTTGATGAAAATTTCCTTTCGACGAGACTCTTCTTGATGTGTTCGATGTAATATGTTGGCCGATGATTTTTTTTTAGTATCGATGAAACATTTTAAGTTTCATAGACATTTTTCATATGACCCGCCTGAGGGGAAAAATATAAACAATCTCCTAATTCTGCACCAACTTTTCACACCTTTAGGAAAATTTTAAAATTTTAGATTTATTGTTCAACAAAACCATTGCATATTGAAGCCCTTATCCAGAAACACAAGGTTAAACACATCTTGATAGATGGTAGATCTAGAATCAACCTTTGTACATATAAGTTAATAAAGAAATTGGGGCTTTCTGAGGACCTGGTTGACACGTCAGGACGAATTACAATCAAATCCTATGATTATGCAGAAAGGGTTTCCAAAGGAATGATCACTTTGCCTCTTCAAGTGAGCCCTGTTACAATTGAGACCCCTTGCCAATTTTTAGATCTTGATCTCCCCTATAACATTCTCCTTGATCGCTCTTGGATTCATTCCCTTCAAGTCGTTCCCTCCACTTACCACCAATTCTTTAAATTACCCTTAAATGGTAGAGAGATCACTATCAGAGGTGATCCACAATCTTTTCAGTATTGCAATCTCTTAGAGGGAAAATATCCATACCATTTCCCATTAAAGAGACCCACTCCACCTCCTCCATCTAAAGTTGCCTCCACCTCATCTCAAACAGAACCTAAGATCAAGATCGTAGACAAGGACTATGGAGAATACAAACTTGAGGATTTCTTATTAATAGGCAATCTCCCCACATCTCCTAAGTCATTTGGCAAGCCCAAAGAAATAAAAAAAGATCAGAAACCCATTATACAATTTAAGGACACCACCTTCAAGCAATCGGACCCACTTGATGAGGAGAGTCTTGAGATAGATGTTTCTTCGTGGTTATACCGTGAAGAGGATGAAGAATCAACAAATATTCCTAAGTAGATGTATCTAAAAGCATCAGCCATAGTGGATAAGATGGGTTATAAAGGACATGGCCTAGGGCTGAAAAAAAAAGGAATCAAACCACCGATAAATCCCATCTCATTCAAGTATAATAGGGGTTTGGGTTACACTCCAGTATTTAATATCACTATCACTGGCACCCCTTCAAGTCCCTCCTTGGATGTCGAAGACTCTGATGAAGAGGAATTCCACAAAATGCCTTTTGAATATGAAGGTGATATATCTTCTTTGACACCCATATCAACACCATTACCCCTGTAATCCCTTCCACTCCACATGAGCTATAGCTTGTCTATCCTGAGCTTAAAGATGGGGACCAATGAGACAAACCCTCTTTAGACATATGTGTTGATGATAACGCTCTCATGGATCTCTTAACTATGTGCAATTTAGAAGACTGCAATAGATTTCATGGGATTCAATTACATTTCAATGGATACTTTGGTAGCCAGGTCAGTGCCCTTAGTTGCAAAAAAGATAATAAAAAGAAAAATCATGATTCCTTAGGTGAAAACCTTCCTAAGGCACCTTTGGATGAAGAAAAAGTAAAAACAAAAGCCATATCCGAAAACAAAAACTTAGATCAGGCGCTTGAGGATGAGGGACTTGGCCTCCCTACCATTTTTCCTCCATAACATGACGGGTCAACCTTACTGATAGAAGAAATGTACACTGTCAATGTGGGCATTGAGGACACCCCAAAGAATGTTCTCATTGCTAAGTCGTTATCGGATCAAGAGAAATAAAATTTTATCAATTTTCTCACACAAACAAAAATCAATTTCGCCTAGTCATATGCTGACATGCTAGGCCTTGATCCCGACTTGGTAGTCCACAATCTTGTTGTTCGTTCAGATGTGAAACCAGTGAAGCAAAACTTATGCAAGATGCATCTGCACATTGCACTCCTCGTCAAAGCAGAGCTTCAAAAGATGTTGGATGTTGGATTCATAAAACCAATAGATTATCCTGAATGGATATCCAATGTTGTACCTATTGGCAAACCTATTGGGGGCATCCGCATTTGCATAGATTTTCAAGATTTGAATAAATCCTGCCCTAAGGATGACTTCCCGCTCTCCAACATAGACATGATTGTACATCTCACAACGGGACATGAAATTTTATCATTGATGGATGGATTTTCTGGATACAATCAGATCAAAATTGCAGAGGAAGACCAACACAAAACAACATTCACAACACCATGGGGCATCTTTTGTTATCAAGTCATGCCTTTTGGTCTCAAGAATGTTGGAGCCACATACCAATGAGCAATGACAACAATTTTCCATGACCTTTTGTATAAAATCATGGAGAATTACATGGACGATTTTCTAGGAAAATCAAAGAAAAAACATGAGCACATCCCTATCCTAAGGTAGATTTTTGAAAGGTTGGGAAAATATAAATTGTGCCTCAATCCCAAGAAATGTGTCTTTGGCATTACATCTGGGAAACTATTAGGTTTCATTATTTCCCATAGAGGCATAGAGGTTGATCCTGCAAAGGTGAAAGATATCATGAAAATGCCTCCCCCAAAGACTCTTAGACAACTACATATCCTCCAAGGAAAGCTCCAATCTATCAGATGCTTCATCTCACAACTCACGGATAAATGTCACCCATTTGCACACTTGCTACGCAAGGATACCAAATTCAAATGGGACTACCTATGTCAAAAGGATTTTGAGAAACTCAAAGAATATATTGCATCACCCCCGATTCTTATGCCTCGTATTCCAGGATAACCACTCCTTTTGTACATATTAGCTACCTCAGTAGCATTGGGGGCATTATTGACACAGACAAATGATCAAGGAAAAGAGCATGCTATATATTAAATTAGTCACACATTAGAAGGGTATGAGCTCATTTATACCCCTATTGAAAGAGAATGCTTAGAACTCATCTTTAGCACACAAAAACTCTGACACTACATGCTTAACAATAAAACAAGATTGATTGCTAAGATTGACCCCCTCTAGTACCTCTTGTCAAAGGCTTCTATTACTGGAAAAACTGTTAAATGGGTCATGTTACTAAGTGAGTTTGACATCGAATATGTAGATAGAAAAGAAATCAAAGGACAAGTGATAGCAGATCAACTGGTCGATGCTCCGCTTCTAGGTGATCACCCTATCCTCACAAAATTTCTAGATGAATTCATAATGACTGTCACTACGTCTTCCCCATGGCAGTTATATTTTGATGGTTCTTGCACCTAGGGAGATTGCATTCCTAAATCATACAAGATAGCATTTGCATGTACCAACAACATTGCAAATTATGAAGCACTCATAATTGGACTTTGTCTGGCTATCCAATGGAAGATATTGCAATTGCATGTCTATGGTGATTCCCAACTTGTCATTAAACATATCAATGATGAGTACCAAACAAAAGATGATAAACTTCTTCCTTATCGAAGTATGGTTGAGGACATCAAGTAGCACTTTACATCAATCAAGTTTGAGCATATTCCATGCACAAACAATAGATCTATAGATGCAATGGCCACTATTGGTTCCCTCCTTCAGATGTCGACGCACAATCAGAAATGTGAGTTTTTGGTCAAGTAACTCTTCATACCAGCATATGATCTACCAGATTCTGAAATGGTGTGCATAATTGTTGGTCTTGAATCCCCTTGGTATCAAGAGAATTTAGCCTACCTAAGAGATAACACCATTCCTCCATAGATAACACCATTCCTCCACACCTCACCAAAACCCAACAACAAACCTTTATCCATTGTTGTAATCGTTACACCATCCTTGCAGACACCCTATTCAGAAGGCATTTTGATGGTTCCCTCCTAAGGTATCTAGACAAACAAGAGGATGAATGGGCACTACGTGAAGTGCACGAAGGTATTTGTGGGGCACACTAAAGTGGTCTCACTTTGGCTAAAAAAAATTTGCGAATGGGATACTACTGGCCTACAATGGAAGAAGATGCATACAATTATGTGAAGAAGTGTATCCCTTGTCAAAAGCATGGTGACAAGATTCTCGCCCCATCACAAGATCTACAGCCTTTTATCACACCCTAGCCCTTCTCATAGTGGGGGCTCAATCTCATTGGGAAAATCCATGCTGCATCCTCCAATGGCCATAAATTCATCATCGTTGCCACTAAATATTTTACTAAGTGGGTGGAGGCCATCACTCTTACCTTCACCACTAGCAAACAAATCTCTAAATTCATTCTAAACTATTTAGTCTGCTGATATGGAATCCCCAAAGTTATTATCACAGATAATGGCAGACCTTTCAAAACTCAGGATGTTAAAGAGCTCTGTCAGAAGTTTGATATCCAACACCGCTTCTCCACCCCCTATTACCTGCAAGGTAACGGTCAAGCTGAGGCTTCTAATAAAACCTTAATCAAAATCCTTTAAAAGACAATCAATGAAGTTGGGCGTGATTGGCACTTGCAACTCCATCTCGCTGTCTGGGCCTACCGCATTTCCATCTGCACACCTACAAGTGCCACCCCGTACTCCCTAGTCTTTGGTTTTGAAGTTGTCCTACCCCTTGAGATTGAGATTCCCTCCCTAAGGGTATCCATGCATAATATCCTCCCTCATGAGGAATATAGAGTCGCCAGGATACAAGAGCTATAATTGTTGGATGAAAGGTGTCTCAAGGCCTTGAATCATCTCTGGGTATATCAAAATCGCCCACGCCTGAGCTACAACAAGAAGGTCAGAACCTGAGATTTTGAAGCTGGTGATCTTGTCCTTATAGAAAATTAGAAAAATCTTCAAGAAAGAGAAAAGAAAGGCAAGTTCGAGCCTAATTGGCTTGGACCTTATGAAATCACAAAAAAGTATGGATCAAGGGCATATCAGTTGGCTACTCCCGAAGGAGATTGCTTGGATGAGCCTATGAACGTGATGCTCATGCACCTAAAGAGATTTTATGCCTAGTCCTCAAAAGGTCACCAATTGTTCAAAAATCAAAAAATACAAAAAAAATCAAAAAATCAAAAACTTCAAAACAATCAAAAAATCAAGAAAAATACAAAAAAAATAGAAAAATGCACAAAAAAAGTAAAAAAAACAATTCGTCCATTAGTGAAAACCACTTTGTGGCGCTATGGGAAAGTACCTTGGTGAAAACCTATTTACAGACGTCAAGGTAAATAATTTGGATCCATTGTCTATCAGGTCATACTCTATCTCCCTCACCCACCTGCCAGATATCCATATTCACCACTACATAAACCTTCTACCACAACATCCATTACCCTATTTGTTGTCATTTGTCTCCTTAATCCCAGCAACAAAACCGTCCCCTAATCCACTAAGCTTCACTCTAAAAAACAATCACCCATATGATGATGAGTTTGTCTAAATCATGAATAAGGATCGACCCATTAAATTGAGCTTCCATCCCAGTTAACTAAACTTAATTCCCATTCCTAAGCTTAAAATTCTTTTTGACTTGCAAATCATTCAAAAACCTATTCACGTGCACTCCATCAAGTCTCAACTATCAAGTCTCATATATGCATACAGATTTCCATGACATCTACTCTATTGCCCACTCACATCCATCAGTCACTTCTTCCCATTGGGATGCATCCTTCCCCTATCTGACAATATATCCACAAAATCCTAAGTCCTACTCTTGACAAGAGATGTCAGTTGGCCTTGTGCATTTTATTTGCATGATCTGATTTGTTTGCTTTGATCTGCATCACTTTGTCCTATGACTGTTCCTACCCATGGCTGCCAGGATCAATCTATATCTTGGTGTGCTATGGAAAGGGGTATACTGGGCCATTTTTTGTGGTATGGCATTTTTGGAGGTTTTCCTTGTAAGAACCAAGGCATACCTGTTTGTCTAAGAGTTAGTCCATGCCTTGGGTTTTTCATGACATCCCAGTTCCTATAATCAGTGGTGTAGATTACCCTAGGCAATATCAAACTAGGTTGGCTCTCCACATTTTGTGCACAACAAACCCCCCTATCCATCTCATATCATTGCATTTTCTCCGATCATCTCCCCTTTCACATTTTGGAGACCTCGATTTATTCCCCCCCCCCCCATATTCTTCTATTCTACCTAAGGTCATTGTATTATGATTGGTATATTCTCAAACAAATGTTGCATTACCCATACAGGTGCATTATTTATTTTTATCTGGTCCATTAATCTTTTGTGTGTTGCATTAGTCATTTAGTTTGCATGTCAAATTTTGTTGCATTACTCATTTTTAGTATTGTACATCATTTAGTTTGCATTTCAAATTTTGTTGCACTATTCATTCTTATTCTGTTTATCCATTATAATCAACATATTCATTATAGATTAATCTATTAAATTATGCATTATCAAATTTTAAGTCCATTAGGCATCATAAGTCTTCAAAATCATCACAAAATCCAAAAAATAATACATAATACATAATGTAACAAAATATATACACATCATAAAAATCCAAAAATGAATACATCAACATAGCTCATATAAGTCAAAATAACCATCCTACATCCATCAAAGGCATCGGTAACATATCATAAACACATATGCATATATAAGCATCCATCCTGCATCCATCAAAGGCATCAATAACATATCATAAACACATATGCATATATAAGCATCCATCCCGCATCACAAATAGGTTAGTGCAACACATGTATAAGCATCATCAATACATCATTTCATAAAACAATAAACAATGTCCATCACAATTTCCATAATAAATTAGATGCATATAAGTGCCACAAAATATCATATATCATATAAATGTCTCTCAAAAATGAATATAACAATCATAATATAATGGCTGCCCAGAAGGGTCAAAATATAATGTCACATGGAGACTAGTTCTCCCCTCCTGTCTCATCAGCTCCCTCCTCATCCCCTCCTCCTCCTCTAGATGGCTCTTCCCCCCTATCCTTGGTGGCCTCATACCTATCGATCCGCCTGTCTACTAGCTCTGAGTTGGGCTCTGGCTATGGGTCCTGTGATATAGTACACTCTATGTGTATGACATTTCCCTCTGCTCTGTTGGGACCACTCCATGGTATAATCCTCTGTAGTATGATGTCTCTCACCCTGCCCTCTCCTGCTATTGCATCATATCTGAATACATCTTCCCTAACCCCACGGAAACCAACATCTGTCATGTTGATTCCCTCTCTCCTCATAGGCGAGTCACATCTACCTCTGCCCTCTGCACCCTGACCCGCAGGCTTTCCAACTCCTCATTCTACTACTGCAGTGTTCTCTGCATCTCCCCAATGGTGGTCTCTATCCTCACCTCCTCCAACATCTTCTCTACTTCCTCCCCCTCCCTCCATAGATCCTCCACCTCTTTCTATGTTGTCTGCAGACTCCGTCAAATCATCGATCTCTCTCTGTAACTGCCGCACCTTTGCCTGCATACTTTCCCCCCTCACCCTCTCCACCTGCAACTCATCCTCCAACGAGTGTACTCTCATCCTGGCAGCATCCCTCTCCTGCATAATCTTGTCAAAATTTGTTTGGGACATCCTATCACCACCCTCCATCCAAGCATCTTGTGCATGTACCTCAGGGATATCCATGGCTACTGCCTCATCAACTCCCCCCTCGCCCTCCCCTGCCACCTGGGCTATCCTTGTCACTGCCACTTGTACCTATGCTGGAAGGGCCACCTGCGGCCCTCTACCTCATACTACTCCACTCCTCTACCTCATGGCACCCCTACCTCCTCCTATCACAACCCTATCTCCAGGGGCATCCTCCTCCCCTCCAACTATCTCATCGACGGTCGGTTGCACCTCATCATCCTCAAGCACCCCTGAAATAGTTAGTCGCACTGGTAGGTGGGCCTCCCACCAGCTCTTGTATCACCCTATGGTACCTGGATCCTCCCCTGCACCCCTCTGCTCATCCTAGATTAGGTAGACTGCTATCTGAAAATGAGTCCTCCCCTCCAACAAACTCATAGTCTGCCCCCACAAGCCTACCTCTCGTGTAATCCATGGGTATAAGGGTATAAGGGTATATCACCCACTATATCCTATATCTCCCCAAATTGTTGAGCCACCCTATATGGTGCATAGTACTCCATAACATACACAGATCTGCCAAAAAGCCACATCTCCACACTTGCCTAATGCAGCTACTAGTCTCCCCTCCACTGCTCACTATCCAAAAATGGTCGCCATGTAAACTGCATCAGCTCGTAAAAAATGTGGCACCAAAACCATATCGCTCCTATCTGGGTATGTGCAATAATCCTTTGTATCGATCTATGTAGGGCCATCGTGGCCATCTGTCATATATCCTGAGCAACCAAGTAACTACAATGTGCTCCCATGCCCATATATGAAGCAAGGTAACCCCTGCCAACAGACTCGCATAATCTTTGTACATAGCTAGATGCATGTTGTGATATAATTGTGTGAGCATCACTGCTCCCCAAGCATATTTTGCACAATCATGTACCATATAGTACACACACCTCCTCTACCCAATGGGGAATTCATGCCCTCCCAGGTTAGACATCACCCGTCCACAAAGAAATCCATAGACCAGGAGCACCAAATGAGGAATATGTTGAATCTCCATCGCTCTCCCCAAATGCATCTGTGTCCTATCCAACATAAGCAACGCATCCCACTCACAAACCTCCCACAAATAGAATTCTGTTGCATCCAACATGTACTCAGGAATCATGCCGCGAATGGGGATCTTCAAGATCCTCCATACATCCAATAATGTCACAGTAGCCTCTCCTATGCACAGATGGAAGGTACAGGTCTTGCTATCCCACCTCTCCACTATTGTAGTCATCATGATGGTATGTGCTCTGATCATCGGCCATTGATCAACAAAATCCAATCCTATGGCACTCAAAATCTCCAACTCGTCCGCGGATAACCGCTTGTACAGTCACATCGTCGTCGACCAGTGCTCTCTCAATGCCAGAGGTCCTAAATCCGCCTACATTCAAGCAAACCACTTCATTAACCCTTCTCATTCTTCCTAACTCTACCCCATCCTATTCCTGAAGCATCCTAAGCCATCTTCTGTACCTTTCCCTCCCCTAATTCCTCATTATGTACCTTTCTTGGTGGTCATGCTGATTCATCCAGTGCATGCACCAAAACCATGGCACTCATGCCACGCCACAACCGGACGCACCAAAAGCTCAAACTTGGGTCCTAACCTCGATCGACGCAAGCACTCCCACCACATGCCCCTTTTCCCCACCACCAGATCTAAACCCTAACCTAGACCAGCACAGGTGCTCGCACAATGTGCATATGCCCTTCCCAAACCCCCCTCCAACCTCTAATCCATGTGTGCACTAGCGCTATTCACCAACGCTCACACTAACCTAGGGGCGTGCGTGCTGAAACGACAATTAGCACGTCCACCCCACTAAACTTTTAGTCTTATTCTAGCCTCTGAATTCTACCCTAAATCTATCAAATCACAAGGTGGGCCCAAGGTACGTATCGGTGGCCCGTAGTGGGCTGGTCTCTCATGCCGACGTACCCTCTTTGTGTGATGCTCATGTGTGGGAATGTGGTCCATCTCTCCTTCTTCTCTCTAGGCTCTAATTTGCTCCAATAGTTATGTGTGACAATGACCCTTCATTGGGCCCTGTGTGGCTTATATAGGCCCCCCCTAGCAAACCCGCTCCTTTGTCCCTCCCCTTCTTCTATTGTGCATCCGTCCATTATTCTTTTATTTTACATTTGTTCATTATTTTCTCTCTCTTTCTTTCTTTCTTCTTTTCGAGAATTTCCGAAAAAAATTTCAAAAAATTTGAAAAATTCTCGAGGGGGCATACACCACCTGCACTTTACGTCGGGGCATCCTCTTTCTTCTATATTTTACCCATCACCAATTTTTGTTGTTGCTTAAAAGAGGGGAAACATGTAGACACTTAAATTAATTATTTTAATTAATTTAACCCTCCTACATAATTTATTTATTTAATTGTGTTAACCTTTATTCTTCTCAATTTTAATTAAATTTAATCTAATTAATATTGTCACTATAGTCCAGTGATTCATTTATTTAATAAATCAATTTTCCCTTTCCTCCTCTAAAGTACTCAAAAATTAATCCTTTTTAATCCCCCTTTAATTAATTAATTTTCATCAATTAATTAATTTAGGTGACTTCTACAAATCACCTTGTCTTAATCCATCATTAGTGTAATCAATTCTTCTAGAAACTCTCTTAATCTTGCTTAGCATTATTCTTCAATTTTTAAATCTCCCACTCATTCTCTCTCCTATTCAAATCCTCCTACAAATCCCACTTGCTCCTAATCCTCACCTAATTCTTCTAAATAATCCTCCTAATCCCTTGCTAGTACCTAATCCCCATGATTATGCACAAAAGTCAACTATAGCCATTTATGGCTAAATTCTCTTTGTCCCCCTCTCACCTTCCACCTTAAATGCCCCCTTTTTGGCGAATGTGAGATTTTCAAAATCTCACATTCTCCCATGCATCTCACCTTCCCAAGGAATTTTAAAATTTCTTTTCCTTTTTCCAATTCCCATGCACAGAATATCTTGGGAATTTTTAATTCCTTGTGCATCCCCCAAGGAATTTTTAATTCCTTTTATTCCTCCTAGGTGCATTGGGAACTCTTCCCCATGTACCTTCAGGAGAGTGGAGACAAGAAATGCCTTTATGGCAAATCTCTTGGTCTCCACCCCCCTTTGTCATGTCATTGTCCATTGATCCATGTGATCTCTTCTTTTCAATCCTATCCCTCCATTGTTTTTCAATCTTGACCGTTCATTTTCTCCCATCCAAATCTATAAATTGGGGTCTTCATCCCCTCATTTGACATATCCAATTCAAGTAATATTATGCTCCTAGTTTGAATCCATCAAGAGTATCCACATCATAACCTTATTTGCATCCACAATCCATCTTTGAACACTTATCCCTCATCCACATCCATCCATTGTCGTGCAATTTGGAGAGCCACCCACATCCCACTATTGGGCCAATCCAAACAAGTCAAGTAGAGGTGCATTGTTGGCTTCAACTAGAGTCCAAATCAAAGGAACAAGAGAGACTCCTCCCTTGCAAGGTATATTTGTGTTATTTTTATGCATTTCATTAGTTTTTTCACATCATTTGGATTTGAACTAACCTGCTAACCTTGCTTGATGTTTTCCTTGGTTTAGTTGTTGGGGTTGGGGTTGTTGTTGTTACGATTATAAACTTACCCCACTATTTTCATCATAGGTTGGGTGATCTTGGCAGACCTTGCATCTACAATACCATTGTTAACGATGTTTTTTTTCTTTGAACAAAACTTTGGTTTGTTGTTGTTGTAGATCGGTCAAGGATTCTCCTTGATTTTGAGTCCTTGGGCTATCACCTCCATAAAAGAGTCTAAACATTTGACTTCCAAGTGGAATTTCATATCTTCATTTAAGTTTGAAATGAATATTTCAACTAATTGTTCCTCAAGAATGGGGAATTAACGTTTGCAAGAAAGGTGTCTCCATCTTTGCAAGAATTTGCAGAATAACTCTCCATTCTTTTGTCTAGTGTTGCATAAGTCAGCCATGGAGACATAACATTCTATGTTGTTTGCATGATGATTAACAAATTTTTGCATTAAAATTAGTGTCCTTCAGGCTGAGGCGGCTGAGGCCCTCAAGAGCCTCATGTAATTGGGTCTATGTTTTTATTTTATGTTGTCATTGTTGTCTTTGTTTTGCTGGTTTTGTGTTTCATTTTCTTTGTTGGCTTTTTGTTGCCCATCTGGGCTTTTGATGTCTCCTTGGATGTCATTTGTAATGTCTTTCTCTTGTTGCCTATTTTGTTTTGGATATATGTTAAACTTTGATTCTATTTCTCTTAGAATATTTTTGTAAAGGGTTTAGGGGCCCCTTCAAAACCTATTTTTTCTTTAATCCAAAACAATTTTTTGCATTAAGTCCTCAAATGTCCTAATTCCGCTTAACAACTGTGAAAACCACTGCATGGCCGAGCCTCCTAGACTTTGAGGAAAGAGGTGCATCAAGTAGGTCTCATCATACACAACCTATAAGAATGCAGAGTAGAATTCTCTCACATGGTCTCTTGGATCTCCCTTTCCTTTGTATTTGTCAAATTTTGGAGTCTCAAAATTGCGTGGGAAAGGAGGCATGATAGTGCTCCTATCAAATGGATAAGGACATATGTCCTCTAGAGAATATCTTTTTTGTGGTGTCCTTGAGTTTAATTGTTGGGATAGGTCTTGTACTTGTTGTCTCAAATATCCATTTTTGTGAGAGGAGGTGGGACATACCCGTGGTTCCCTTGTTGATACTGGTTGTCCCCTTATCTTGTTTTGATTTATCTCTTGTTGATGACTGTTTTGGGATTGCTTTGGTGTTTCCCTAAGTTGTGATACATCAAATTCTAAAGGGAGTTTTGCACCCTCTTGAGAAAGTCTTAGGAAATGGGCATCAGCGTTCCCCTTGAAAATATCATCAAAGAGTTTGTTAAATCTAGGGTCATGTGTTGCTCGTTTAATTTCCTCTTGTGTGGGAGTATATGGGTCTTCTCCCCTTGAAAATTATCTATGCAAAAAGTGGTTTAGTTCTTCTTCCTCTTTCGATTCTTGATGTATTTCATTTTGCTTGCATCTCTGACTTTGAGACCTTGTCTCAGCCATGTTGAAGTTTGTGTTTTTGGAAATGAAATGAAAAGTGGGTGCTTGATCCCCTCTTATAGTTCTAAGATTTGATGATGGTGATGATGAGTTGAAATGTTTATGGATGAGTGATCTCTTTTACAAAAGGTTGGATGTTAATAGAGTCCTCTTTGGGATTGCTTGCTTGGTGTTAAAAAATCGTGAGATGAGGTGTATAAAGGTTTGTTTCTTTTATAACAAGCTACCTAGCTATGAGAGGATGCACTTAAAAGCTTGTTTTAACCTATCTATGATGCTTAGTAATTCCCTTTAGGGTGATTGATCCTAAATATAGAGACACAATAGAGATTATTTTTGTTGGTGTGATGAGCAATATCTGAAAGAACAAAGGACAAGACCACTTTGTGTTGAGAGTTGAATGAAATTTTGATATTTTGATTGTGAATTTTGAAATGAGTGTAAACCTTAGAATTTCTAATAAGTGATTATGAGTTTGATGATTGATTTTGAATTATTTGAGTGGAAAATATGGAAGATGTGTGTTTAGAATGACTCAAGAAAATGAAAAAGAGTATATGTGGAACCTTGGAATGTCTAATAGGTGATTGCAGATTGTCGAATGTATGATGGAGGAATGTGTTGATCATGATTGTGATGATATGATAAAGCCCTCCTTTGAAAGAAAGCTTGTGATGTGAGAGGTTCTAGTTCAAAATAATTGGTGAAATCGTGATCAAAATCATGATAGCGATGGAGGAAGGTACGCCGTTTCAACAAAATCATGTGGTTCTTGTACATGAAGCTTCTTCTCTTTTGGGTCTTCTTTTCACTTTGCTTCTTTTTGGGCCATCGATAAATTGACTTCTTGGCATATTTGAGAGATTTCCAAACACAAAGCATTGATGGCATTTGCAAGAATATTTGAATTATTTGTTTAGATCATTGTTGGGGTGTAATTTGTTTCAAATGTTTGATTCCTCTGACAAGAAAACACGTCAAGCACACAAGCACATATTTTCTTAGTAGGGTAACTGTGAAATGAATTCGATGAAGTGTGTATGTTCTAGGATCTTTTCAAACCCCAATGATTTCCACAGGTTTTGATCAATTGAATACAAATTAATCAGACTCTTCTATTGTCAAAAAGGTCACTAATAATATCATAGCCCACATCTTGATACTCCATCAACTCAAATAGCCTTCTCACACCCTAGGGTGCACCTGCTTTTTTGCATTTTGCTAGAAGTTGAACCAAAGAGAATTGATTCTCAATTGGATCATTTTTTTTAGAGATATATGGTGAGTGTCTTGGAAGTGGATTCTTCCCCACCCTTGCACTATGATATTATAATGTTTGGTTATTGACTCGACTAGTTTCTACACTTAAGGTTTGTAATGAGGGTTCCATTCTCTACGTCAATGATAGACTCCCTCAAGAGGCTTCCCAATCTTTAGAAAAAAGGATTTATGTATCTCAAGGATACTGGGGGAAGGTTATCAATGAACACTATCGTTGGATGTGATTTTCATCACAATCCATATTTGATTATAGTAGGTTGAAAATTGGCGTTATGCGTTCCCCACTTAGGTCATTCCCCTCTCACCGACTTTATGGGATTCTTGGGAGGGAAAACCTACTAAAATGATTTAGCCTAATTGTAATAAATGAAAGTGAGTTTGGCATTTTGATCACCCAATTAAGGGGAGAGCATAGGCCTGTCATAAGACAAAGCAATAAGAAGATCTAACTTATATTGCAATGTGATCTAATAGATATTTGGAGATGTTGCTCCAATAAACATGGTATTATTTTTACCCAAGATAGCAAAATGATCTTGAAAATTTTGAAAAACCTTGCAAGAAAAACAAGAACTTGAAATTTGAAAAAATTGGCTTGTTCTTTTTTACCTTGAAAATGAAGTGTGGTTTTTTCGTTTTAACCTTTGTAACAAGAAAATGAAATTTACATGTTCTTTTTAGCTTGCTCCAAATGAAGTGTGAGCTACTTGCAAAAATAAAGGTTTTTTTGTTGATCTTTTTATCCTTTGCAAGAAAGAAAAAGTGAAGTTCTTTTTATAGAACCAAATGAAAATGAGATCTTTTTATTTTGCACCAAATGAAAACATGAAGTTCTTTTTTAACTTGCAAGAAGTAAATATTTGAAGTTATTTTTAAACCTTTTGTGACAAGAAATGAAAATTTGAAACACAAAGTAAATTAGAAACTAATCTAACTCCTTGGAAACCTACAAACAAATTTAGAACTTGTAAAACCCATGAAATGTTAGTCCAATATTGTGGGCTCACAAGCCTAAAATCTTTCTTCGTGTTACAAAATCTAGCTCTCTGCCCGTGACAAATGTGCTACTTTGGTGAAACAAATGCACTAAAATAGAGAAAAAGCACTAAAACACCACAATTGTGCTAAAAGAAGTGACATAAGTGCTAAAACCTAACAATTGCACTGAAAGAAGTGACAAAAGTGCTAAAACACTACAATTGCACTAAAATAAAAATTTATGGTAGCACCAAAACTTAGAATAAAAGTGCTAAACCATGCAATGAATGCGCTAAAAAGAGACTTGTGTGTGGAAAATCTACAAGTTTCAAAAAATTTAGTGTTGAATATGGGACAAATGCCCCACGGTGAGCGCCAAAATGATGCACAAGAAAAGGGAACAAGCAAAACCAAAGATCAAATGTCAATATGCTAGTCTCAACCAAAACTAAATGAACTTTAAACTTTCCAAATGCATACCAAAAGAGAGTAAAAGCATATATTAGAAGCAATAACAAGAAAAATAAGAGAGAAAAGACTCCCTAAGAATCTCCCATGATGCTCTCGATGTCTCTCCCTTGTTCTTCTCTTCTGCAAGATAAAAATGCTTTCTTGAGTATAGCTCTCAGTTTTAGCATGTAGCCATGGATGCCAAATGGAGGATTGAATGTGGTTGAAAATAAATTTCTATTGCTATGCAAATGCACAAAGTAGA
Source organism: Cryptomeria japonica (assembly GCF_030272615.1). Lineage (NCBI taxonomy): Eukaryota > Viridiplantae > Streptophyta > Pinopsida > Cupressales > Cupressaceae > Cryptomeria > Cryptomeria japonica. The sequence goes on from NC_081409.1 coordinate 333,770,614, forward strand.
ATTGTTATGAGAAAGCTAAGTAGAAATGCCTATGCAACTATAATAACAATGCTAAAGATTCTTCCTCCTTTGCTTGAGGATGGGGGTTCCTTTTATAGGCAAAATAGGCAATTGAAGGGTCAAGATTGATCTAGCTTATGGAGGGCTAGGATTGCATGAGAGAGGCATGATCCTCAATCCATGTTTGTCACTTCCACCAATGCAATGGTGACAAGTGGCATCATGAGAGGGCTTGAGAGGAGAGGGAAGAAGCCTTAAATGCTTGAGGGGACATGAGGGTAACCTCATGTGGTTAGGTTATTGGATAAAGGCTTTATCCAATGGTAAAGCTATTATCCAATGGGTAAACTCTTGTGCAAGGTTTACCCTTACCCATGGTTAGGCCTTGGTAAAAGGGATAACACCCATGTGGGTTATTGTGTTGAAGAAGGGAAGCATTTAAGATTCTGTAAGAGTCCTAAATGGATGAGATGATGGGTCGAGGGTTAATGTGGGATTGGGATTGTACAAATGATTAGAAGTGGGTTTAGACTAAAGTAGAAGGGTTTAGAAGAAACTAAGTGAGCAAGTGGGCTTTGTAGGAGAATGCAAGTGAGTGAGGATAATAAGGATTTTAATTAAAATAAAAATTCATTTATTTCAATTAAATGTGTAGCTTGTATATGTAGCAAAATGCAAGTGGATGAGTATTTTAAATAAATATTCATTTATTTAAATAGGGATTTTGATTTTGCATTTTAAATAAATATTTAATTTATTTAAATGAGAAAAAAGGGGGTGATTAAATAAATTGATAGATTAATTTAATAGTTGGACTATAGTTAGTAATTTTAATTTAAATAAATTTATGAAATTTATTTAATTAAATTAGCAAAATAGGGGTTGAGTGAATTAATTAAATATGCATTTAATTAATAGGAGAATATTAGTGATTAAATAAATATTAAATATTTATTTAATTTAGTAGAAATATTTATGTGTCTACAAGTTTTGTTGAAGATTAGATCCCCTTACATGCACATGTATATGCATCAAGCGGTTTCAAATGGAATTAAAAATCAAGAGCTTAAGATATATTTTTGTAGAAAATTCAACTTCCAAATCTATCTTAACAAAAAATTACACAAAGTGCTATAGAAAATTTAAAATGTATAACTCTTCTTGACAAGGAAAGCAAATACATGGTAAAATTACATAGTGGTGGTATTATTAGAAGAAGAGGGATAATGAAACCTAGTCCTATGATCACTCAAAACTAAGATGATACTTCTAAAGTACTATAGCCATAGTACAAAGGACTCGTTAAATTTAAAATACATTTAACTAGGGGCATTGAAATATACATGTTGATGTAGAAGAGGAGGGAAGCAAATCAATAAATGTTGATGAAGATAAAAGTAAATACTTTAATCAACCAGTAAAAATAAGGTGCAGTGCACAACTAAAGAATTCTTAAGATGGATAAGATAAGAGAGCATTAGGGAGAAGGAGAGGAGACAATTAAAAGAAAAAGAAAATTATTATATTGAAATAGGATATTCATTAAAATAAAGGTCATATAGTAAGAGGTGAATGATGAAAATATAAACAAAAGAACAAGTTAAACATCCAAGAAAAATAATCGATCCCTATATATTCCATCATATCCTTGAATCTAGAGAAATCAAACTAAATTTATTTAGAATTGCAATCATTTTGGTGAACTACAAAAATCTTAATCCTGCAAGATTAAAACTTTACATAGAGAAAATTTGATTTGTCTCGAGGATAAGAAAATATATTAGGACCAAGGATAATTTTGGTGAGATATATGCCTCAAATATAATATATCGATTTGTCAAGACTGGTAAAATGGGACACATATCTAACACATTTTCTTATCCTAATATAGCACAATAAAAGACATAAAAAATATAGATGCATATGTAAATAAATAAAAGTGAATAAGAGAATATTTTTACAAGATCTATGAATATATCATTTCATAAATTGAATATATATATATATATATATATATATATATATATATATATATATATATATGATACCAAATTTATAATGTATATGTATATGCATGTGTTAAATTAATTTAATTAATCTCCATTTCCTCATTAACATTAAAATTAATACTTTTAACACTTATCAACAAGATCAATTTTACCATTTATCTTGATTACAAAACAAATATGGTAAACCTTTAATAAGACATAACAACTTACTAAGTGTGGCACAATAAGAGATAATGAAACAAGGTCTCAGAATGTGGTTACAATGAGACACATATCTAACACATTTTCTTGTCCTAATATAGCACAATAAAAGACATGAAAATATAGATGCATATATAAATAAATAAATAAATAAAAGTGAATAAGAGAAGATTTTTCAAGCTCTATGAATATATCATTTTATAAATTGAATATATTATATATGATATCAAATTTATAATGTATATGAATGTGCATGTGTTAAATTAATTTAATTAATCTTCATTTCCTCATTAACATTTAAATTAATATTTCTAACACTTATCAATAAGATCACATTCACCATTTATCTTGATTACAACACAAATATGGTAAAACTCTAATAAGTATTCTTAGTGGTATTATAACTAGTCAAATAATTGACTATACCATTATTCACGTGATAGAAATGCTTGAATGCTATCTCTATGAAGTTGGCATTGATGTGCTTTACCTCATTAATTATACTCTTAAGCATCATATATTGTAAATACCCTTCAATACATCCATTGATAATCACTTGAGTCTCCTTCCACTTCCAAATACAGTGATTTGAATAATGTTAACACTTATATTTCAATATTTCTTTAATCTCGAGAAGAAAGATCCTTTATCATGGCTAGGTTCCAAGCATCATCCCCTCCCTAGCAAGGCCTACATTACCTTTTGTAGCTCCATCACAATTAAGATTTAAGAATATATCCTTAACTAGTTACCCATTAATCCTTCTATGAATCACTCCATCAACAAGGCCTATTTTTAAAAATAAAATAAAAAGGCCATTTCGAGTTGGATGGGAGTGATTGAGCCACCCACCCTTTCCAATTAATCCACCCATCCCCTCCTCTGGTGTTGTCCGTAATTAACATTTTATTTGTCAAAATTATTATAAATTGAATATAAATCAGTACTTCTAAATTAAAGCTTTAAAAAAATTAAATATTTTTTTTATCAATTAAAAGAAAAAAGAATCTAAGTAACCTAGTAGAGTAGGAAGAGAGGGAAGATATGTGGAGGGATTCCTATAAGGGATGTAAAATTAAATTTTGATGGTGCCTCAAGAGGTAATCTAAGTTAAGTTTGAAAGGAGGAGGATAGTGTTAAAAGAATGTAGATGTAGTACTTATGGAAATTCTCTCTTATTTGGGATAAGAACCAACTTTAAATCTCTTATAGATGGTATGGTGGTGGAAAAATCTTTAGATTTTGTTTAGATGGTAATAGAAAGTAGCTCTTTAATAGTAATAAATGTAACCCATACTACCAAGAGTTTGAATCAAAAAATTGGATATATATGCAAAAAGAAGTGGAAGGATTGAAATCCAGTTTCAAAGAGATTATTTTTGTCATTATAAGAGGAAATTAAATGTTGTAGTAGACCTATTAGTTAATGCTATAATTGACTAAGAACCTGTAGTGGCTATCTACAACTATGATTTGAATACATTGAATGACTTAAAGAAACATGTAAGATTTCATTGACCATGGTCAAGTTGGTGTTTCATTTGGTTCAAGATAGATAAGTTGGTAAATGTTGAGAATAATGTAAGTAATATGTCTTAGCTCATTATTGCAAGCAATAGTGAATTAATGTAAAAAACATGGTCATATGAGGATGGATTAATATAGGATATAGCAATGTGCATGCACAAATAATGGTAATTTTTTATAGCAGCACCAAGCAATGGAGATTTTTAACACGTGTGAAGGATGCACATTTTAGTTAAGTTTGGTTTTATGACAACATAGTTGTGATTTTGTTGTGTTTGTGGACACTTAAGATGGTGGGTGAGAATGGCAAGTTCTAGTAGGGTAGGAAAGAACAAGGATAAAAACAAATGGGGTTGCCTTCTTGTAGTCTTGTAGTTTCATGGCCACCTTATAGTCGTGATGTATTAGGTGAGCGATGAGTAGAGTTTGGCAATAAAATAAAGTTGGTTATAAAAGAGGATTCTATGGCCAGTTTGAGAACCATGTTGATTGATGGACACTAACATTTGCATTTGATTGTTGAAATTGTTTATTCCATCTAAAAATTTGTAAATATGGTTGAGGCTAAAGAAATGAACAAGGTGCATGCTCCTCAATTCTAGAATAGTGTAGTTGTTGAAGGAGAAGGTTCTTCATCTCCCTTAGGATAACCACAAGGTGGAGTTTCAAGCTTTGAAACGGAAAGTAAGACTCCAACAATTTAACACTGCAGTGTTGAAAAAATGTTGGTGGGGTTTCAGGGCTCCTACAATAATGAGAAACTAGAAATTAACGATTGATCACTATCTTGATGTTTTGCAATGGATCCATTCATCATTTCAATCGTTACTCAGAGCTCTATAAACGTATTCATTTTCTATCATTGAATGGTCTTGCTAACTTCTAGAATGCATAATGTGAGTTGCAAGGAGCTAGGGGAATAGTAGATAAGGCTGTCAAAGTGGTAGCAAATGAGTCATGTAGGTGAGAAATGGATCATGATTTAGATTCTAAATTAATTAATTGTTTTTTATCAAGGAGGGTTTTTAGATGTTGCTGGTCAACTTTTGTGTTTTTTTAGATTTTCGCAACTTTGATGGATATTTTCCAATTTGGTTTTTGACCATTTTTTTTTAAGGTAGTTTTTGTCAGAGCACAGCAATAACAGGTATTAGCAGTATTTAAAAGTTGCAGTTGCATATGCCACAGAAATCTGGAGTTTGAAGAAGCGGAAAAGGAGGAAGGCAATCATACGTTATATTTTGATTATATAATACTAAATGACAATGTGATTGTGTGGATCTGTGGCGCAATGGTAGCGCGTCTGACTCCAGATCAGAAGGTTGCGTGTTCGATTCACGTCAGGTTCATTATTTTTTTAAATGATCTCATTTTAACAAATTTCCATTTCCAATTCCGTTCATATCATTAATTTTCTGTAAAACTTCGATAATGAATGTTTAATCTGGTGTGCAATTTTTGCGGAAAGGAAAACCAAAAAAGAGTGATGCCTATGTCGTTTTACAAGAATTTGATTCTGCCTCTAGACGATTTGGTAGTGCGATTCTCAAATTAGGTTCGGCTGCAGTCATAAAGATTCTTGAATTTAAAGATTAAATTTAATTATTTACTGATTCTTTAGGCGCTGCACATTTCATGGATGAAAAACTCAGATTTTATCCTTTGAAATCAATATTAACAGAGCGACGTACCTAGTGACCATTTTTATTCTCTATATATTTTAGTAGCCGTAAATAAACAAATTTCTACATAGACAAATAAATGTGACCCTTTTTATATTCACTCCTCTTCCTTGATCTCTCTTACATGGCCAGGTGAAACTTTAGAAAACACAAATTGTACATTATGTGAACTTCATTTTCAAAACAAATCAATTATATAAATGTAAATACAGATTATTTTGTGTGATTCATTTGGGTGGAAGTATAAAGTTTTGTTTTATTTATGATACATTATTAAAATTGAGTTTCGTAAGGAAACTTTCAAATGAACACTTTTGTTTATTAGAAGGATCTTCATTCTAAACAATGTCCATGATATGGATTTTTGATTAAAAGCTACTTTTAATGAAGGTTCTTTATTGGAAGTCGTTTATGTTGCACAATATGACTTTCCATTTCACATGTTAACCTTTTGTTGAACAATAATTGTTGATTAAGGTCATATTTTCCATGATTAAAAAAGTCATTGTAACTAAGATTTTGTATCACCTTCAAAGTAAGTTTTTTGAAAGTGACTTTAAAATATTTTTTTACTGTAGTCAACCTAAGTATTGTACCAAACATAGACATATTGTTGACACTTGTAGAAAAATAATAATGGAAACAACAAAAAGTATCACCACCTTTCATATTGACGTACTTGATTCAACAAACAATAAGAATTGAAGTATTTACTAAAAAAAAAAAACATAATGAAAAAACATGTATCTAAATTATAAATAATCTCAATTAAAAATAAATAAATAATAATATATGCAACACATGCCCTAGATATCAATGTTAATTTCTATGTTTAATAAATGTTAAAAGATCACATTTCTAAGTAAAGTCGTGCATTATGAAGAAATGTTACATATTACAAATAAATATAAAGTATTGGAGACAATTTATTAACAAACATTTTAAAAATAAATTAAATTATTTTTTAATTTTATTAAGATTTAGGGTCTAGATAGGAAATCTCACAAATTATTGGGATGGAAGTATAAAGTCTCATTTCACCTATGAGATGCGGCTCAAAATTTTTGTTGTGAGAGGAAACATGCATCTAGGGCCTTCAAATAAAAGATTAGCTTCAAATGAACAAGCGTCAAGTTTGAAGGCAATGCATGTGTGATGTGTACTGGACCTTCGATGAAAGACACGACCTTCAGTTGAAGGTGACAATGTACCTTTGATTGAAGGTAGTCTATATTATTTTTTTCTAAACAAGAAAGCGTATGTATATTGTTCTTTTTCAATTTTGATTGTAAACTAGCAAAATTGTTTACAATATTTGCTAGTCATATTTAAGGCCTACCATTTCATATATATGAGTGAAAATAGCCTTTTCCTCCTCATTTCCCTTTAAATTTGAACCCTCTAAATGAAAAAAAGGGAAAATAATATTATTGTAATCTTTATGTAAATTATATAGAATCCTATAAGATATTATATAAATTTAAACCACATATTAATATGAACATTACATTTTAAAATTATTATGTAAATACTAATATGTGGACTTGAATAAATTCTTAGATCTTTAACACTATTTCAAATCAATGCATTGGCATCTAGCATCTTTTTTAGGATGTTCACCAAAAATGATGAAAAAAATTATGTGTATGTCTTTTTGCTATGTTAAGGATTTTATTAAACATAATAATTTGACATAGTGAATCCTTAATAGTGCTAATAAGTATGGATCAAATATAGAGCTCAACTAGACAAGGAGTAATGGATCAAATATAGAGCTCAATTTTATTGTCTTCGTGTTTTGCAATGGGTCCATTCATAGAGCTCAATTTTACTATCTTGGTGTTTTGCAATAGATCCATTCATCAGTTGAGTTGTTGCTAAGAGCTCTAAAGGGTGTGTGTTTTCTATCATTGAATGGACTTACTGACTTCTAGAATGCATAATCTGAGTTGCAACGAGCTAGGGGAATAATAGATAAGGTTGTAGAGTGGTAGCAAATGAAACATGCAGGTTAGAGCAATAGCGGACACTTAAATCACACACACTAAGCTTTGATTTCTAGGCTTAAAAGTGTTAAAACACTCACAATTGAATAACATTCTCTAGCCTTAATATGTTGCTTAATGTGTATGATTTAAGACTGACCAAAAAATAGATCATGATTTACACCCTAAATATTACTTATTAACTTTTATGTATTCTTTTTAGATTTTTACAATTTAGTTGAACATTTTCCAATTTGATTTTTGACATTATATGTGGTAGTTTGTCATGCCTTAGTTTGTCTACCAACAGTAATAACAGGTATTAGCACGTATTTTAAAGTTGGAGCTAAATATACCACAGTAATTTGGAGTATGCAGAAGCGAAAAGGAAGCACATCCAGGAATTTAGATACGTTCTTCTTTTCTTATAAAAATGTGTACTACAAGATTAAAATCAAGTGGATCTGTGGCGCAATGGTAGTGCGTCTGACTCCAGATCAGAAGGTTGCGTGTTCGATTCACGTCAGGTTCATTTTTTTCTGAAAAAAATAAAATTTAGCAGGCTCCAACTTCGTTGAAATTATAATTCATATCATTTGAAATTATAGTTCATATCATTTGGCATAATTTTCTGTTGAACTTCGATTTGAATACAAACACAAATTTCTGCATAACTGTTTTATATTTCGCGTCAATTAACTGAGTGTTTGATCCGGTGTACAATTTTACCGGAAAGGAGAAAAAAAAGTGATGCCAATGTTGTTTTACTAGAATTTGATTCTGCCTTTAGACGATTTGTTAGTGCGATTCTACGACTTCCAAGGAACAAATAAGGTGCGGCTGTTGTCATAGAACTTATTGAATTTAAGGGCATATACCCGCAAGATTAAAATTTATGCTTTCATCAGGTCCATGTGGCATTGTGTATCTGTCTATTTCTTAAAGTTGATCTTTCGTTGAGTAGTAATTATTGATCATATTTTAATAGTTGTTTACGGATTAGTTGTGTATCTGTTTATTTGTATTACAAGGAGGTGCAAGGATTATGCTGATAGAAAAGTATTTATAAGTTTAAATACAATGATGCAAACAATTAAAAAATTAGAAGTGGAGATAGTTATACTGATATTTGTTTTCCCCACAAAGTAGCATATTTTGAAAGAGAAATAGTGAGAGCATTTACATACAATCGTTTTTGAGACATTAAAAGAATATCAATATTACACATTTGGTCATAGTGAATGAAAATAATTTTTTTTTTGAGAAATTCAATTTTTTAGATTTTTTATTTGATTATTCCTCGTGCTTGTACAAAATGAGCTTGAGAAAATCTTTTTGGTTATTCTTTGATTTTGTTCTCCACATCGAAACAAGAAGTTAGTGGATCTTTAGGAGGAATGCATGTACGTGTTATGTAAAAGGTAATAAATGTAGAAATGTGAAAGTTTGTGAATTAAGTAAAGGAAGCATTAATTATTTGACATAGAAATTCAAAATTTTGTACCTTTAGTCATTACAATGAGAACTAATGTAGACGAGACTTCTCCTTTTTCTTGATAATTGTGTATGGATTGTTTTTTCATCTATCGATCAAAGGAGAATGGTGGTTCTATACAAAGGTCTTTTATTGATTTAACTCTTGATACAACTGTAAAAGTTAACCCTTGTCTTTCTATATTACCTATATCAATTGTTGCTTTGGGTAGCGTAAATCCCTGTGATTTATGTATGGTGATTGCCCATTCAATGGCTAGTGGTATTTTTCTATGGTTCCCTAGTGATATGGATGTTATAAGTATACTTTTTTTATCATCTTGGTTCCAAGGTGGGCCATTATAATTATCAAATCGAACAACTACATATAGAGGTAAATCTGGGGGTTTAGAGCCAATTGTTTATATAATATCTAGCACCTCTCCAAGTGACCCATTGACAAACCCTGCTTGAATCCATAGGTTTGTTGTTAACATTGTTCATTGGCCCCTACATAGTAGGAGTTCTTTTGGAAGTTGGTCAGCATCATTATTAGCGCTTGGTTTAATGTGTGTGTTTTCGCTAGACTAAGTGCAATAGGAAGATTCAATAGTTTAAGCATTTTTTGTTGTGTGTCCTCACTAAATCATTGGTAGAATATAGGTGCATTGATTGATCAAATTCATTTTGTTCATCAGGACACAGTGATTTGTTTGTGTGGTTCATTAGTAGTTCCCAATCTTGTTAAGTTTGTTCTGCATCACGCATGTTTTGTAATATTTGGCGAAAGTCAGTTTGATTTTGAGTGTCACCTTGTTGATGAAATATTATCTTTAATGTAACAATTGTAGTGAATTGTTCCCATAGGAATTTGACATTTGAGTGTGATACATAGATAGGTGGTAGTTGTGCCAAGTCACCAACAAGAATGATAGATGTCCCACTAAAGCACGTGTTGTTGGTGGGGGAAAGCTTCACACAATCTACTATCTATTTTCAATAGTAACTTCGGTCCTATGAAGCTCATCTCGTCAACAAGGACGTATTTTATGTGTCTCATCTCTTCCTGAAATACTAACAACAACTGTCCTTTTAATGGTTGCATTTCTTTTATTGAAATCTTAAGGGCGAAATGTATAGTCGAGGCATGTATGTTGAATGCTACAATTCCTGTAGGAGAAACAACAAGTAGCGTGTTATATTTTTTTGATGCTAAACTCCAAAGTGCATGTCTAATGCAATGTATCGGGTAGGATTTTCCTATCCCTATTGTTCCTTGTATGATCATGTGCAATGATTTCCTAGAGGAATTATCATTATAATGTTCTTTAATGATGGTAAGTGCTAGTTCTTGTTTGGAAGACAATGGATATGGTGGATCATTAAGTTGTAATGTGTATTGTTCATCTTGTTGGGACATCTTGTTTGTTCTTATGAAATGTTCTATAGTGTCATGTAAATGTGGAGGAATAGAAGATTCATCCCATCTATTCATATTATCAAAGTCATGTCTACCAAGCATTTCAAGGACATTTAGATCATAAATGATATCAAATGAACACCAAAGATAATTATCTAAATTTAAATTTAATTTTTTTGTACAATTATATGTTCAAATTTGTATACCAAGAAAAAAACAAATGTCAAATAATAAAATAACAAGAACATCCTATCATGAGGTTAAGATCTTGTTATATGTGTGTGTGTGTGTGTGTGTGTGTGTGTGTGTGTGTGTGTGTGTGTATTTGTATCTATATATATGTATGTGTATATATATGTATGTATATGTATATACATATATATGTATATACATACATATGTATATATATACGTATATACATATATATATATGTATATATACATACATATATATATATACATATGTATATATATATATATATAGATATAGATACAGATACAGATACATACATATACATACATATATGTATATATGTATATGTATGTATCTGTATATATGTATATATACACATATATACACACATATATACACACATATATATACACATATAGATATATATACACACAACCATATATGTATATACATATACATATATATATTTATACATATATATATGCAAATATATGTATACATATATATATACACACACATATATGTGTGTGTGTGTGTGTGTGTGTGTGTGTGTATCTATATATTTATATTTATATATATAGACACACACACACACACACACACATATATATAGATGTGTATATATATAAGTTTAAGTTACCTAATCATATGTATTATTGTAAACTTAGCCTTAATAATAATTATAACCATAACACTAAATGTAATCTAGTTCTAATTGTAACCATAGTTCCAATCATAATTCTAATGTAATCTTGATCTTATTTTTCTCTTAATCCTATTTTTTCTCATAACTCTTAATTGTAACCTAAAATAATTTTCATAAAATTGTAGTGGTATTTTTTCAATTAAATAGCTATTATTTTAAGAAAAATAAAAAATAAATGTGACTTATGCACTCCAAAATAAAATTTACATTTAAAATACATTTAACTTTTAGACTACTTCTAGTTGTAGTCTAAAATAATTTTCATAAAATTGTAATTGAATTTTTTCACTTAAATTAACTATTATTTTAAGAAAAATAAAAAATGTGACTTCTCCACTCCAAAATTAAATTTACATTTTAAATATATATAATTTCTAACCTATGAAATAATTTTTATTAAATTGTAATTTAATTTTTTCACTAAAATAACTATTATTTCAAGAAAAATAAAAAAATATAACTTATGCATTCCAAAATAAATTTTATATCTAAAGTAAAAATTATATATATGTCAATTTAAGCTAAACAAATATAAAGTCCAATGCTTAGTAATACCAAAATATGATAGGATTCATTGGGTTAAAGAAAAAACTTTTTCAGTAGATGGACAATCTAGCTAATGATCTTTAAAATACCTAAATTAGTCCCAGTCAAACCGTCTATATAACTGTATCATATGGTTACCTAACCTAGGAAGAAGAATGTCACACTAATGATCTATTATCTAAATGAAAGTGATGCTCTGCAAAATGGGGTTATGCTAGACAAAAACCTGTGGTCGTATAACACATAAGAAACACAATAAACCAAGAGAAATGTTAGTGTTAATCAACCAAAGACTAATCTAAGCAGGAATACCAAGAGAGACACTAAAAACGGAGTAAAACATTTAACTATGAAAATAAATGCAAGAAGACATCTCCAAATGTCTTCTACCATGCTTGTAGCTCCTCCTCCCTTGTTCCTCTCCTCTCCAAGTTTCCAAACGAGTGTAGCTCTCAGCAGCTTTTTGCACTATGGATGTCTTATGAAGTTTCAAGATTGAAATGCTTTAAACTATGCTATGCAAGTGTAAAACAAACTAATTAGATATGCTATGAAATGAACTAAGATTTATTTTAGTCCAAAATGATAATATATTAGTGATTTATGCTAAAATGCTCTTTAAAATTGACTATAGATTAAATGCATACAATTTTTCAGGATCTGGATTATGAAGAAATGGGATCTATTTATAGGAAAAATGGAGCAATGGATGGTTGAGATTGATTAATCTCAACAAAGGTCAGGATTGAAGGGCTAATGATCCATGTGAGGACTTTCAACCCAATCCCAGGATGACAAGTGTCAACATGAGAGGGGTTGAGGGGAGAGGGAAGAAGCATTAAATGCTTGATATGACCTGAGGGTTAACTTGAGAGATAAGGTTAAGGTTGAGTTGAGTGAATATATTCATTATTCAAAGAATAATGCTTCTATCCAATGGATAAACTCTTGTGCAAAAGTTAGAGAGATAACCATGGTCAAAGCAATAAATGCTTGAGGAGACACTTGGGTCACATGAGGGTTGAGTTAGGGGTTTAAAGTCCCTAACCATGGGTGCAAGTGGAATTAACCATAAATGGTCATGTAAGAGTCATTAGTGGTTTGGAAGACTTTAGAGGTTAGCTTGTTGGACACATAAAACATTAAATGCTTTTCAAAGACTTTGGAGTCTTTGAGAAGTGACTTCAAGTTGCTTAGGAATGTGACAATAATTAGGGGATGGATTAGGCTAATTAGGAAGGGGTTAGAAGAATCTAGAAGGGGATTAGGATTTGCAAGTGGGTTTGGTGGGTGAGGGAAAATAAGATTTTTATTAAAATAAAATTCATTTATTTCAACAAATAGGTGCAACTTGCATTTTTAGGAGAATGCAAGTGGGGGGGATTTAATGATTTAAATAAATGTTTTAATTATTTATTTAAAAAAGGAAAGGGGATTAAATTAAATAAATAAGATTTATTCATTTAATTGACTGTGAATTTTGGTTTAATGAATTAATTAAAATAAATTGAATAATCTATTTAATTAATAGAAGAATGTTTGAAGATGAATTAATTAAATGTTAATTTAATTAACTATTGGTTAGTGGGTTTTTTAATCAAATAAATAGTAAATATTCATTTAATTAAACTGGACAGATTTACGTGACTACATTTGCCCCTCTTTGAGAGGGTGCGGTTTATTGTGTCATTTCAAAGACAGAAAAATAGGTGTGAAGAAATATGCCCCATAAATGTTAATTTAATGGGTGGTATGCCCCCTCGAGAGACGGGCCAAAAATTTTGAAAAATTGGGCGATCTCTCGAAAAAGAACAAGAAGTGGAGGGGAGGTAGAATAGAAGAAATTAGCAATAACGGGGAAAGAATGGGAGAAAACGGAGTGAAATAGAAAAATAACAAGCTAGTGAGTACCTTTAGGTCAGGCAAAATATACGGTGCAAATGTGGTGTGTGCTTTTGATTGATACTGTACAATTGATCAAAATTGGTTGGACAATCTGGTGCAATTGGTTTAATTGCCCCGGTCGAGTCAAAGCATGACAGTTGATGTCAGTTGTTCGCTTGGACAGAATAAAGTCTGAGTAAGTGAATCAAAGTGACCTAATGGTGACTTAGACAATTGATGCAATTGCTCGATGAAGTCAAGGTATTTGAAGCAAAATACTCATTGAAACTTAGACAATTGATGTAATTGTCCATTATGATTGTGTTTGATTGGTTGATCAATTGATAGTGTGTGCGTGTGATGGATGGTTGTGGGGAATCATGGAAGCCCCATTGAGACTAGGTCATTATGATAAATTCCTGTTGTAGTCTAGGTTTGCCATGATCGATTACCTGTTGAGACCCGAAGAGATTTGATCAAAGTATTTGTTGATAGTCTAGGTGTGTGGGAGTCGATGTTCCTGTGCAGATAGAGTAAATTGCTTGATTTAGAGGATGAATTAGGATGGGAAACGCAGTCCCTCATGGTAGAGATGGATGGTGATGAATAAGGCTTGATTGGGTTGAAGGGAAACGATGAAAGGATTATGATGATGTTGATGATCAAGATAGGGAGGGTGAGTGGGGTTTCAATGTTAGATAGAAGATATGGAGGACCTATTCCTATGAAAAAAGAGTGAAATAGAGTATGCACCCATTGTCATGACTATGTATGAATGATATGCAGCTATATATGAATGTATGGATGGATGGAATGCAACAGAATGCAATATATACAGATGAGATGGAATGATGATCCATGGTGCTTTATTTTCATCATTGAGCATGGTAGTATCAATCTTGGATGAGGTAGTAGGAACCAAGGACGGAGCATTGTACCTGCAAACAAGCAACATAAATAAAGAATAAAGAATAAAGAATATGGACCCTCCATAATGGTTCATTGTAATGCCTCGCCAGGAACCTCAAAGGAAAACCCACAACAAAGGTGAAACAATTTTTTTTTTTAAAGTATAAACATCATAAGTGCATTTACACAACATGCATGATAACACAAGCAGAAGACTTACACCAGAAATCCTTAAGGGTTACCAACGAAGAATTAACTTCAAGAATAACTTCCACAGAAGCATAAATCGACATATGCATCATTAACTCAATGATCACAAGAAGCCATAAACAAATAAAGATTCATCATAGAAAGATTGAAAGGATTACAACATAATTTCCACTTCAATAGACATTTACTAACATCATCAAGGAAACTAATAAAAACATCCAAACATAGGATTACATTGCTCTTCCAATACATAGCTTCTCGATAAACATAAAGGATAGATCCCATCCAATTACAAGTTACATAAGATCAATATTACAATGATACAATGACCACATAGGTCTACCAATACCAATAATCTTCAAAACATGAGATGAAGCATGAGTCACGAACCACATGAACACCTGCAAACCAATCCTCACATGAAGGCACAAATCCGAACATCTGATGGGAAGTAGCACTACCACCCGATCATGTAATTCCCAAATGGAATCACCCCACCGTGCTAGGAGATAGCTGAGGACCCTCAAACAAGCATAAGCATGACATGGTCGACAAAACAATACGACTCCATGACAGCACAATAAGACTCCACAAGAATCTAGGTGACTCAACTTCACAAACACAAGTGAACTGACATCACAAAACAAAAGTGAACCAAATGAGAGAGTGTCATTGCATAGCTTAAGATGGTTACCCTGGTACAACCTCCATAGGTCCTGGCTCACTGTCCTGGTAACCTCTCCCAACCGTCCGGTTCCAACTAAGTCTCATGCGGACCCTACCAGCCTTTCGTGAAGACAAGGTGCTTGGTTTTCCATTCCAAGCCTTCTCACAACATTATGAGCCCTGTACTAGCACTCACCTATGTACAAGGTACAATTATCTTTATTAATGTTATGATACTACCCACCTAATCAATTCATTAGATTATCACTTATTATCTGACTTTCGCAGGGGTAACCTACTCAAAAGCCACTCTCCCAAAGGACACTAAACAAACAAGGTCACTCCCCGAGGACCCTATGGCGAAGCAGACAGCCATAACACCACTTTCAGAAATAAGTGGTCAAACAAGGACATACTGACTCTTGGCTAACCATAAGGCAAAGACACTACATGGTTATGACAACAAAGCCAACATATATCACTTGGTCAAAGGTACCAATTACACCACCACAGGATGACTGAACCACATAACAAAATATCACAATAAACACTTGCAAGGACAACTAAATGCATCAAATCCTTCCTCAGACAATCTTTGAAAATATCAGCATCATAAACACTTGCAACATCATTGATTGAAAATTAAATAAAACACTCCTTTCCAGCAATCTCATCTAATCAATTTCCAAATCAATATTCCAAATATACCCATTTGAATCTCTAATTCATGCCTTAATTTTCATTGATAAATTTATTAACCACATAATAAAAAATCACAAGAAAATCACATTACATCACGCAAAACCACTTTAAACATTTCATTTATAAAATTTAAGTTCTTAACACAAACTAGTTTGGAGACCTGTGAGGGCTCAAAACCAAGCAAGGGTCAAACCAATCCGCGGTTGTGTTGCTGTCGGGACAACAGACACCACTTACCAGTAGTGTTGCTACCACTGGTAACACTGTCGCTACCAACTGGTAACACCACCACTACCAACCAGTAACACTTACCACTTCGAACATTCCATTTCCAAAATTATTTCACGGGCACACACATACAGTGCCAATTTCCAAAGTTTCAAAGAAAAGTTTACCAACAAGGTAAATGGGGAAATAAACACACTAGAAAGAATAGCTAGCCAAATCATGATAGAATAGAAACAAGGATGCACCCAACAAGCCCAATCTAAAATTCTTTGTTTCAAAAGAAGAGGTAAAGCAAGAAATTGATTTCCAAGAACAAAACACACAGTAGATAGAGAAATGAACCATTTCTTTCCTAAAAGCAACCATATGATATAGATTTCACAAAACCAGCAGTAATAAACACTAATTCTTCCATTTCAATTATTCCACAAACATCTACAAGAAGATTGTATAAATTTCCATGCACAGGAAGCAAACTAAAAATTACAAAACAAATTCAAAACAAGAAGGAAACCTCCAACCCTGAAGCAATTAGCAAGAAAAGAGATGAAGAACAACCAATCTTGCAACCAGGTCAAATTTACAGCTCCTCTAGGAAGTTTTTCCAGAAATTTCTCTCCAAAAATCCTCTTCTTTTCCTACCGTGAATGCTCAGAATGGATGCCCAAAAATATCTTGTAACCCAAGCTTCTAGGTTAAAGTTTTTTCATCCAATCAAATTTAAATATTTTAAAACTAAAAGGCAATCAGATTTATTTATTTCCCCAGAAAAATAATAATTCTTTCCAATGATTAAATTAAAAAGGTCAAATGGAAAATTAAAAAGGAAAGCTTTTATTTATTTCTTTTTCCATTAATACTTCCTTCAACATAAGCATTTAACCTTTTTAAATGGCTAGGCAATTTATTTATTTCACAAAATACATTATGCAGCTTACACAATAAATTATGCCATTTAACCATTTAATCTAGCAATCATTAATTTAAAAAAATCAATAATCACAAAGCATATTAATTAAATGATTACGCCAATACAAGATAGCATCATCCATTTAAATTAAATAACCATTTAAATAAACAGAAACACGCAAAACCAAGACAAATCAAATTATGACTCAAATGACCAAACCAAACACTATGACTTGCATAACAGCCAAACGGGGAAACACAACCGACTAACAACACTCATACGAGTGTAACTGTAGTCAAGCTAGGGTACAACAACTATCTCCTCCACTCCCATCGGATATATAAAGCATGCTCAAACCCATGAAACCAGGTGGAGTCAATACCCCGTACCTACCCAGTACTAGTACCCGCAATGTCCTACACCAAAGAACCACACGTGCATATAGACCAATATATATAAATACAGACACGACACACACACCGATTAAGGAGAATCGTGATGTTCCCTATCTCACCGGAGTGAGTGAAGGAAAATCATCCCCTCCCATCCCAATACATTTTCAAACACGCAACATATAAAAATGAAAAGCAATATAAGGGAAAAAAGTCAGTCCATGATAATGATCCATAAAATAACATTAATCATAAGCACTGAGATACTGCATAAAAATCATAAACCATAACTCCAGATAAAGCATGAAATAACATCACATAATATCTAAATCAAAATACAATAATGTTCCTCAGAACAGTCACTGAAGTAACTCAAAACATACAAATGAGGTTGATCGAGGAGGGGTACAACATCCTCCCCCCCAAGCCTAGGCTTACTCCTGGAAGCCTAAAACAAAAAAGAATAAAGCTCTCTCATCTTAGCTGCATCTTCCCAAGTCACAGAGGACTCATCACTGGGGTCCCATAGGACTGTTACCTGCTCGAGGGTACGACCCCTGAGGGTCAAATCCCAATGTTGAAGAATGTGCACGGGCTCCATGGAAAGCTGCCCGTCCTCGACCTGCAAAACGTTCCAATCAAGAACATGGGTCACATCACAATAATAAGGATGAAGAACAGAAACATCAAAGACATCATGGATGCGAGATAGACTCGGCAGCAAGGCAAGACGGTAGGCAATAGGTCCTATCCTCCCAAGGATCTCAAAAGGGCCTACAAAATGAGGCGCCAACTTAGAACCCTTTCCATAACGGACCGGACTCTTCCGCAGACGCACTCTCAGGAACACATGGTCGCCAATCGAAAACTGGCGATTGACTATATGAGCATTCGCATACTTCTTCTCCCTATCCTGGGCAACAACCAAATGCCCATGAATTTGCTCAACCTGTTGCTCCATCTCATGAAGCAAATTTGGGCCTAAACACACCCTATCCTCCAACCAATCCCAACTCAACGGAGTATAGCAAGGATGACCATACAGTGCCTAGAAGGGCGACATGCTTATAGAGCTCTGATATACGTTATTATAAGCAAACTCCATAAGGCAAAGATATTACTCCCAACGTGACTGTTGATCCATAACATACATGCGAAGCATGTCCTCCAAAACCTGATTCACACGCTTAGTCTAACCATCGATCTCTAGGTGATAAGCTGAGCTAAAGTTCAGCTGGGTCCCCAAAGCATGCTGAAGTGAGGTCCACAAGGCCGATTGAAAGACAGGGTCTCTATCATAAATGATCATCCTTGGGATCCCATGCAACCTCACCACATCTTTCAAGAAGACTCATGCCACCACTAATGTAGTATAAGAAGATCAAATAGGAAAAAAATGAGCAACTTTGGTCAATCTATCAACAATGACCATGATGGCATCATGACGATGTGAAGAAATAGGCAACCCTACTATGAAATCCATGGAAATGATATCCCATTTCCAATATGGTATCAAATTTGGCTATAAAAGCCCTGCAGGGTGCTGATGCTCCACCTTCACCCGCTAACATTCCAAGCACTTGGACACAAAATCAGCAATGTCACATTTCATACTAGCCCAATGATATATCTGTCTAAGATCTGCGTGCATCTTCTTGACACGAGGGTGTGTCAAATAAGGTGCGCGATGGGCCTCAGTCATGATCAAAACGCGAAGACCCTCCAAAGGAGGTACATAGATCTGTCCAAGATGTCTAAGAAGACCACCTGACTCAAGAGTATGTCCAGAATATCTACCCTCCAATGGTCTTCCAGACTCCACCACGGCTCTAACATCCTGATACCAGGTGTCCTGAGGAAGAACTCCAAGAATTCTCTCACTTAAGTCCACACCAAGGGACAATGCTGCAACCTCATGCCGCCTACGGCTCAAAGCATCTGCCACTACATTCTCTTTCCCCTGAATATAATGAACCTCAAAATCATACTTGCTAAGGAATTCCATCCATCTTCGCTGTCGAGCATTCAAGTTTGGCTGCGTGAAAAAATACTGCAAACTGTGGTGATCACTATGTAGCTCAAACCGACACCCCAACATGAAATGTCTCCAACGAACCAATGCATGCACTACAACTACCAACTCTAAGTCATGAACTGGATAGTTCAACTCATGATCCTTGAGTTTGCGAGACTCATAGGCAACCACATGTCCATCTTGAATAAGCACCGCACCTATACCTTCTAAAGAGGCATCTGTGCACACCATGAAATCTCTGGATGGGTCAGGAACTGCCAAAATCGGAGCACTAACAAGGAGTTCCTTCAAGGTATGAAAAGCCAATTTGCACTACTCTGACCAAACAAACTTCTTCCCTTTCCTCTGAAGATAAGTAATCGGATGGCCTATCCGAGAAAAGCTCTGAACAAAGCAACGGTAATATCCAACCAAACCCATGAAACTTCAAACTTTAGAAACATTGGTCGACGCTGGCCAATCCGCAATGGCTTGGATCTTAGAAGGATCCACGGATACACCTTCTCCTGAAACTATATGACCAAGATAGCCCACCTCTGACTGGAAGAAATCACACTTTACCAAATTCGCAAAAGGTTGTTTCTCCCTCAAGCACAACAATACCTGACACAAGTGACCCTCATGTTCTTCCATGGATCTAGAATAAATCAATATGTCATCCAAGAACATAAGAACAAAGTGGTTAAGGTAGGTGTGAAAAACCCCATTCATAAGACTCATGAACACGGAAGGCGCGTTCATCAACCCAAATGGCACCATAGTGAACTCATAGTGACCATAACGAGTACGAAACATCATCTTATGAATGTCTGCATCATGAATGTGCAACTGATGATACCCAGACTTCAAGTCTATCTTAGAGAACACCTTGGCTCCCTTCACCTGATCAAAGAGATCATCAATCCAAGGCAACGGATATCAGTTCCGGATGGTTACCTTATTCAACTGTCAATATCAATGCATAATCGAAGAGAACCATCCTTCTTCTTGGCGAAGATAACCGGCGCACCCCAAGGAGAAACACTAGGGTGAATGAATCCCTTGGCCAACAACTCCTCAACTTGCAACTTAAACTCACTCAACTCCTAAGTAGTCATCCAATATGGTGCTCTCGAAATAGGTTCTGCACTAGGAACCAAGTCAATGCAAAAATCTATGTCTCGTTTCGGAGGCATACTAGAAATATCCAAAGGAAACACATCCTCATACTCTTGAAGAATAGGGTGACCATCAAGAGAGATTTCTTGACTCTCTCCCTCATCCACATCCTCAAGAGAAACAGCAAAAAGCTGACACCTTTGACACATGCACCACCTAAGTTGCATAGCGGAAATCATACGTAAGGATATCGATCACTAAACTCCAACGATCCCCACTCTCCTACCAAGGTCATCTACACACTCTACTGTCTTTTGATGACAGTCTACATGAGCGCTATGAGATGATAACCAATCCATCCCCAACACAACTCCATAAGACCCCAAAGGAATGACTCAAAGGTCCACTGAAGTGACAAAAGGTCCTAGGTCCAACTCACAACTGGGAAGGAAGGCATCTACAAACACTCACACACCAGTAGCCAATTCTACTTGCCACCTATCTGCCTGCCTAGCAAACATGAGCCCGCACCGCTCCACAATGGATGAAGAAATAAAAGAATCTGAAGCACCGGAATCAAAAAGTACAGAGATAGGGGTACCACGCAACACACCTGTGGTCTCAATCATAGTACTATGATGCTCAGCCTAGTGGTCATCCACCACTACAAAAACTCTATGGGATCTACTACCTACATCCCCCACTATCGTCTTTGATGCGGCTGGCCTTTGACTAACCGACTGATGCAAACGTCAAGGACACAGAGCGGCCTTGTGGCCAAACTGACCACAAGTGAAGCAAGCTCCACTACCAGGTCTTCTACTTCCAGATGGTCCACTAGACTACCAAAAGTTCTCCCCACTAGGGGCCTGAGATGCTCCCTAAGGAGACTGCCCTGGAAAGGTCTGCCTACCCTTCTTCTAGAACCTTCTCTTTTGAACCTGAGAGTTGCCACCTTGCTAGCCCTGAGACTACTTCGATCTCAGTGGCTGCTACTGCTGCTGTCCACCCTTGGCGGGTGCTTGAGGACCCCTAAAAGGTGCAGTAGTATGGGACTGATTCCCTCTACCTCTAGATCCATTGAAAGGATCACTCCCCATCTGAACTCCAGACTAGCCGCCATGAGCATGGCTAAGGTTCTACTCTACCAACCTGTCTTTCGCCATGACTACCTCTACTGAAGTAGGCTCAAAAACTCTCACTCCTCCACTAATGCAGTCATTAAGACCCCTCAAGAAGTGCTGCACAAGCATAGCCTCATCACTGTCGATCCTAGCATACTGTTTGAGCTCATAGAACTTGTGCTCAAACTGATCCACTGACAACCCAAACTGGCGTAGAGCATAGAACTCATCTGCTTGTGACTACCTCCACTGGGGTGAGAGGAATCATGCCCTGAACCTCTCCAAAAAGATCTCCCAAGATGCGGTGTTAATGCTCACATCGATCCTCTCCTCCTCTAACCTCCACCATATAGACATGAAGCTCTAGAGATGCACGATCGCACATCTCACCTTGGTGTTGCTACAATAAGGATACATAGCAAAACACCAGTCTAAACTGATAAGCCAAGTCTCAGCCTCAAGACCGATACCTTTTCCATCAAAGAAGGGAGGATTGGACCTCATCAAGTCCCTCATGTGCCCCAAGATAGCTGGATCCAGGTCCCTTGGGACCTCTCTCCTTCTAGGAGATCTCTCTCTCTCTCTCTGGAAATTGCTGAAGCGGTTCCTCTACCCGGCCATGGTTGGGTTGATCCACCTCGAGTCTGGGGCCTAGTCTAGCTAGCACCTCATGAAACATCTGACGCAGCTCCTCCCTTTCGGGAACCTGCTCTACTGAAGGTGGTTCCTCCTGATGAATCGACTGATCCCTGTCCACACTCGCATGAATGGGTGGAGGCGAAGGACTATGGTGGTCGAAACCTCGACGCCTTCCTCCTCCTCTGCCTCTGGTGCGGCCACCAACATGACCACCTCCCTTGGCTTTCCTAGCCATGACCTAACATTGCACAAGAGAAAAAAGGTTCATATCAAAGGCAAAGAAAGACACAAGGAAGTCACACCACAAGACCTACACAAAAAGGTCAAGGCAAATGGGCTCACTACAAACCTAGAGTACCCAGTGTTGAAACATGGGCTTTGATACCAAATGTAATGCCTCGCCAGGAACCCCAAAGGAAAACCCACAACAAGGGTGAAACAATTTTTTTTTTTAAAAGTATAAACATCATAAGTGCATTTACACAACATGCATGATAAGACAAGTAGAAGACTTACACCAAAAATCCTTAAGGGTTACCAACGAAGAATTAATTTCAAGAATAACTTCCACAAAAGCATAAATACACATATGCATCATTAACTCAATGATCACAAGAAGCCATAAGAAAATAATTAAGATTCATCATAGAAAGATTGAAAGGATTACAACATAATTTCCACTTCAATAGACATTTACTAACATCATCAAGGAAACTGATAAAAACATCCAACATAGGATGACATTGCTCTTCCAATACATAGCTTCTCAATAAACATAAAGGATAGATCCCATCCAATTACAAGGTTACATAAGATCAATATTACAATGATACAATGACCACATAGGCCTACCAATACCAATAATCTTCAAAACATGAGATGAAGCATTAGTCGTGAACCACAGGAACACCTACAAACCAATCCTCGCATGAAGGCACAAATCTGAACATTCGATGGGAAGTGGCACTACCACTCGACCATGTAATTCCCAAATGGAATCACCCCACAATGCTAGGAGATAGCTGAGGACCCTCAAACAAGCATAAGCATGACATGGTCGACAAAACAATACGACTCCATGACAACACAATAAGACCCCACAAGAATCTAGGTGACTCAACTTCACAAACACAAGTGAACTGACATCACAAAACACAAGTGAACCAAATGAGAGAGTTTCATCACATAGCTTAAGATGGTTACCCTAGTATAGCCTCCATAGGTCCCAACTCACTGTCCTGGTAACCTCTCCCGACCGTCCGGTTCCAACTAAGTCTCATGCAGACCCTACCAGCCTTTCGTGAAGACAAGGTGGTTGGTTTTCCATTCCAGGCCTTCTCGCAATATTATGAGCCCTGTACTAGCACTCACCTATGCACAAGGTACAATTATCTTTATTAATGTTATGATACTACCCACCTAATCAATTCATTAGATTATCACTTATTATCTGACTTTCGCAGTGGTAACCTGCTCGGAAGCCACTCTCCCAAAGGACACTAAACAGACAAGGTCACTCCCCGAGGACCCTATGGTGAAGCAGACAGCCATAACACCACTTTTAGAAACAAGTGGTCAAACAAGGACATACTGACTCTTGGCTAACCATAAGGCAAAGACACTACATGGTTATGACAACAAAGCCAACATATATCACTTGGTCAAAGGTACCAATTACACCACCACAGGATGACTGAACCACAGAACAAAATATCACAATAAACACTTGCAAGGACAGCTAAATACATCAAATCTACCCTCAAACAATCTTTGAAAATATCAAAATCATAAACACTTGCAACATTATTGATTGAAAATTAAATAAAACACTCCTTTCCAGCAGTCACATCTAATCAATTTCCAAATCAATATTCCAAATATACCCATTTGAATCTCTAATTCATGCTTTAATTTTCATTGATAAATTTATTAACCACATAATAAAAAATCACAAGAAAATCACATTACATCACGCAAAACCACTTTAAACATTCCATTTACAAAATTTAAGTTCTTAACACAAACTGGTTTGGAGACCTGTGAGGGCTCAAAACCAAGCGGGGGTCAAACCAATCCACGGTTGTGCTATTGTCGGGACAACAGACACCTTTTGCCGGTAGTACTGCTACCACTGCTAACATTGTTGCTACCAACTGGTAACACTACCACTACCAACTGGTAACACTTACCACTTCCAACCGGTAACACTTACCACTTTGAACCAGTAACACTTACCACTTCGAACTGGTAACACTTACTTCCAACCAGTAACACTTACCACTTCCAACATTCCATTTCCAGAATTATTTCATAGGCACACACATACAGTGCCAATTTCCAAAATTTCAAGGAAGAGTTTACCAACAAGGTAAATGGGGAAATACACACACTGGAAAGAATAGCTAGCTGAATCATGACAGAATAGAAACAAGGATGTACCTAGCAAGCCCAATCTAAAATTCTTTCTTTCAAAAGAAGAGGTAAAGCAAGAAATTGATTTCCAAGAACAAAACACACAACAGATACATAAATGAACCATTTCTTTCCTGAAAGCAACCATATGATATAGATTTCACAAAACTGGTAGTAATAAACACTAATTCTTTCATTTCAATTATTCCACAAACATCTACAGGAAGCAAACGGAAAATTACAAAACAAATTCAAAACAAGAAGGAAACCTCCAACCTTGAAGCAATTAGCAAGAAAAGAGATGAAGAACAACCAATCTTGCAGCCAAGTCAAATTTATTGCTCCTCCAGGAAGTTTTTCCAAAAATTTCTCTCGAAAAATCCTCTTCTTTTCCTGTCGTGAATGCCCAGAATGGATGCCCAAAAATATCTTTTAACCCAAGCTTCTAGGTTAAATTTTTTTCATCCAATCAAATTTAAATATTTTAAAACTAAAAGGCAATCAGATTTATTTCTTTCCGAAAAATAATAATAATTCTTTCCAATGATTAAATTAAAAAGGCCAAATGGAAAATTAAAAAGGAATACTTTTATTTATTTCTTTTTCCATTAATACCTCCTTAAACATAAGCATTTAACCTTTTTAAATGGCTAGGCAATTTATTTATTTCACAAAATACATTATGCAACTTACACAATAAATTACGTCATTTAACCATTTAATCTAGCAATCATTAATTTAAACAAGTCAATAATCACAAAGCATATTATATAAATGATTATGCCAACACAAGATAGCATCATCCATTTAAATTAAATAACCATTTAAATAAACAGAAACATGCAAAACCAAGACAGATCAAATTATGACTCAAATGACCAAACCAAACACTATGACTCACATAACAGCTAGACAGGGAAACACAACTGATTGACAACACTCATATGAGTGTAACTGCAGTCAAGCTAGGGTACAACAACTATCTCCTCCACTCCCATCGGATCTATAAGGCATGCTCAAACCCGTGAAACCAGGTGGAGTCAATACCCCGTACCTACCTGGTACTAGTACCTGCAATGTCCTGCACCAAGGAACCACACGTGCATATAGACCAATATATATAAATACAGACATGACATGCACATCGATGAAGGAGAATTGTGACGTTCCCTGTCTCACCGGAGCGAGCCCTCGCATCCCAATACACTTACTAACATGCAACATATAAAAACGCATAACAATAAAAGGGAAAAGTGTCAATCCATGATAATGATCCATAAAATAACATTAATCATAAGCACTGAGATACTGCATATAAATCATACACCATAACTCTAGATAAATCATGAAATAACATTGCATAATATCCAAATCAAAATAAAATAATGTTCCACAGAATAGTCACTGAAGTAACTCAAAACATACAAAAGAGGCTGATTGAGGAGGGGTACTACATTCATGCTCATATGATCGAGGTATATGTTGTAGTCAGCAAGCTGTAGTGATCTATGACTGTATTTTGCATATAATCACATAGCTTAGTGAACGTCCCACGTAGACACCATTAGTACATGCCCTAGAACTTCATTGGAATAATTTGCAGAAGATACATTAACAATGCTTAGGAACCATCTCGGCCACTCTAATCACTTGTGGATATCCTGGAGTAGCATAGGAACCTGATATAAATGAATAAATAACCTACAAATCAACCAAGTATTTGATAGCTTAACCATAATTTTCTTGTCAAAGAAAAATTGTATCATGTCTTTGTTTTGGGTAAGGAAGGATGCATCCTTGTTAAGACAATTGTGCATGTCGATGTTGATTTTTTGGTTGATGTGATAAGTGATCATTGTTTGAGTAACTCAAAATGTTTGCTTGGTGTCTGTTTGCGATTGTGTATGTACAATGTGTTGCCATGTTTTTTATTGACTTTTTTTGGATGTTTTTTTTTGTTTTTGGACTTTGTGATTGTTTTTGGTATTTTGGTAGACAGTTTTGAATGAAGAACTTAATGAATCATAAGTAATGCAGAAAATCCACTTCCATCAATAGGTTAAGAGCATTGCCCCCAGTTTATGCATGGCTATGAAAAAGCGAGATGCAAGACGCATGAAGTATTATCCTTGATTGCAGATCAATAACAAGCCATGGTGTGACTGATGGATGTGTGGATTCAATGAATGTGATCACAACAAGTCTAAAAGATAATGGATCCATAGCCTTTACGAGTGGTTCCTGTTTGCCAGGTTTTTACCATCGCACTTACCCAAGGTGCCACTAGAGTGGTTGTTCACCGTATGGATGCATGATTTTTCTTTACTATTTTGATTTTTTTGTATTTTCTTCAGGACATTTATCTGAATGTTTTTGGTGTGTTTTTGGTGTGTTTCTGGTATGTATGGGAGCCTGATGCTTTGCATAGCTTATGTATAAAATCTTTTGAGGTGCATGTTGTTGATTGGATCTGCTAGTGGTTCTCCTTCTGAAGTAGCCAACTGATATGGCCCGGACCCAAATACAATAGTGATAACATATGGACCCAACCAGTTTGATTCAAACTTTCCTTGATGTTCTATGTTGGGTTGGTTACAAGGATCCTCTCGAAGAACAAGATCACCTACCTCAAATGTACGAGGTCTAACTCAATGATTATAGCTTCTACTCATGCGTTGCTGATAGGATTTGAGGTGATTGTATGCAGTTTGTCACCTTTCATCAAGTAGTTCCAAGTCTTGGAGACGTGAGAGTCTATATGCTTCATCATCTATCAGATTATGTGAGGAAACCCAAAGACATGGTATCTCAACTTCAATAGGTAAGATAGCTTCGGCTCCATAGACCAGTGAGTAGGGAGTTGCACCTGTCAGGGTTCGAATACTAGTTCGATACGCCCATAGTGCTAGATTTAATTGAACATGCCAATCACGACTGGCATCATTGACTATCTTCTTGAGGATTCTTAATATGCTCTTGTTTGATGCTTCGGCCTGACCATTGCCTTGTGGGTAATAGTGAGTGGAAAAGCAGTGTTGGATGTGAAATTTCTCACAAAGCTCACAAACATCCTGATTTTTTAAAGGAATCCCGTTACCTATGATGATGGACATGGGTACACCATACTGGCAGATGATGTTATAAAGGATAAATGAGGCGATTTTCTTGTCAGTGACTTGGGTAATTGGAACAACTTTGATCCACTTTGTGAAATATTCGGTGGCGGTTATAATGAATTTATGGCCATTGGATGAAGATGGATGGATTTTACCCACAAGGTCAAGCCCCCATTGACAAAAGGGTCATGTTGTTGTGATTGGCTACAATTCAAGCTAGTGCATGTATCAGGTCCCCATGAACTTGGCATTTCTTGCATTTTCTGACAAAATAATAGGAATCTTTTTCCATGGATGACCAATAGTATCCAGTACGTATGATCTTCTTTGCTAAGGAAGGACTGCTTGAGTGAGTCCCACAAATTCCTTCATGGACCTCTTCCAAGGCCTTTATTGTCTCATCCTATTCCAAACATCGAAGGAGAGTACCATCAAGACTGCATCGGTATAGGGTTTCGGCAATGATGGTGTATCGAGCGGTTTGGTGAATGAAGGTTTTATGTTGGTTATTCGATTGGTTAGGAGGAAGTGTGTGATCACATAGATAGGTGTAAAACTTACCATACCATGGGGATTCAGAATCGACAAAGTGACATATCATCTCAGTTTCAGGGATATCATAAGCTGGAATCCAAAGTTGTTCTACCAAGAACTCATAGTGTGTTGAATTCGATGGAAGATCTAGGAGAGATGCAATAGTAACCATAGTGTTAGCAGCTCGATTCTGATCTCTAGGTATTTTCTCAAAGGTGATAGCAATAAATGATGCCTTTAATTTTTCCACCATTTGCTTGTACGACATGAGTTTGTCATCCTTGGTCTGATATTCGTCTATGGCTTGTCGAATGACCAGTTGGGAGTCACCATTTACTTGTATCTCTTTTAACTTTCATTGCACAGCTAATCGGAGTCCTGTGATCAAGGCTTCATACTCTGCTATGTTGTTTGTACATGGAAATGTGAGCCTGTAAGACTTCGGGATGTTGTCACCTTGAGGTGTGATAAACAAAATGCCTGCCCCCGAGCCATGTCTAGTGTATGAACCATCAAAGTATAGTTTCCATGGTTGTGCTGCTGTGATCATGAATATCTCCTCATACAGAAAATTGGAAATGAGAGGATGATCGCCTATGAGAGGTGCATCAGCCAACTGATCTACAATGACTTGACCTTTGATAGCCTTACGGTCCACATATTCGATGTCAAATTCACTTAAAATCATCACCCATTTGGCCAGACGGCCAGTCAATGTTGCTTTGCTGAGTAAGTACTTTAGTGGATCAATCTTAGCAATGAGTTGTACTTTATGTGTTAATAGGTAGTGCCTCAGCTTAGTGGCTACCAAGATTACTACTAGGCAAGCTCGCTCAATAGGTGTGTAATTGAGTTCATAGCCAACCAGTGGCGAGAGATGTAGTAAACAACACACTCTTTTCCTTCTGCATTATGTTGAGCCAATAGCACTCCTAATGTTGTATTTGTTGCTGAGATATAGAGTAATAAAATCTGGTGGGATCAATGGTGTATTCATGAGATAGTCTTTAAGCATCTGGTATCCCATTGAAAGCGAGTGTTCTTGTATAATAAGTTTGTAAAGGGGTGACACTTATATGCCAGTTGTGCAATGAATCTTTGGATTGTAGCCATTCTTGTAATGTCCTTAGTTGACTGATGTTCTGTGGAGGTGGCATATCCATGATTGCTTTGACCTTTGCGGGATCAACCTCAATGCCCTTGATTGAGACAATGTATCCTAGAAGTTTCCCTGAGGTTACTCCAAAAACACAATTCTTTGGGTTGAGGCGAACATGATATTGTTCTAGTCGATCAAAGATTTTATCTTAGATTTCCAGATGACCTTCTTGTGTTAAGGATTTTGTGAATAAATCATCGACATAATCCTCCATGATGGTGTGCATCATATCATGAAATATGGTGGTCATTTCTCTTTGATAGGTTGCTCCTACATTCTTTAGACCAAAAGGCATTACGTTCCAGCAATATGTTCCCCATGGACATGTGAAGGTTGTATTATGTTGATCCTCTGGTGCGATATTTATCTGGTTGTACCCTGAAAAGCCATCCATGAGAGAAAGAATGACATGTTCCATTGTTAGATCTATGATCATGTCAATGTTGGGTAGGGGGAAATCATCCTTAGGACATGCCTTAATTAGATCTCTAAAATCAGTACAGATACAGATGCCCCCATTTGGTTTACCAATAGGTACAATATTGGATATCCAATCTACGTAATCAATTGGTCTAATAAAACCAACATCCATGAGTTTCTTAAGTTCTGCCTTGACTAATACTGCAATCTGGGGATGCATTTTGCAAACCTTTTGTTTGACAAGCTTAGCACCTTCTACTATGGTGAGGTGATGCAAGACTAAATCAGGATCAAGACTAGGTATGTCTGCATACGACCATGCAAAATTGATCTGATGTTTCTGGAAGAAATCTACAAACTTAGGTTGTTCCTGTGGAGTCAAAAAAGATGCCAGATGTATGTGATGAGGAGTCTCAGGAGTCCCCAAGTTGAGTTCTTTTGTTTCCTCAATGAGGATTGTTGATCGTTCCTCTTGTGTACTAGAGGGGAGGATGTCAAACCTTTCATCCTCAGGTGCCTCAGAGAGGTTTTTTAGATACACTAGGGATTTTTACTTTTTTGGGATCAAACAGTGCCACAGTGTGATTTTCACTAGAAGAGCCATGTTTTATCATTATATTTTTGCAGTTGAAAGGTTTGGCATCTGCCCCAAAGTATGTTGCACTATTTAGTTCAATGGTGAATCCAGCTTTGTGATCCCCGCTTGGTATGTTATCCCTTAGTTCCAAAAAGTCAATGATTGCCCCATCATTTTGGAATTGGTCAAGGCATGGGGGATTAGGTTGGTTCCATTCGATGAGTTCAGGATGTTTAATAGGCATTACCTCATCAATTAGGTTAAGTTCATAAGATGTGTCAGTGAGGGTTAAGACGTTGTGGCGAAGGTCGTTGATGGTACTCTCCCTATCTGAATCAGGCATAAGATGTGATGTAGGGTCTGTGGGAGATGTTTCCAGTTCAGGAACCCAAGAGGTCTTTATATGTGCTTCTGCGTAAACAGGGATGTCCTTGCGAGGTGGAGGTAGGGATGCATCTTCCTCATCTGAAGTATTAAGTTGTACTAAATCAAATTCCCACTCATGCGATTCGGTCTCTGAGTCACTTTCCAGTATCCGATTGCTATACCATACCGGGATATCCTTTGAGTTAAACATTGCAGGTGTAACCGGCTGATGGACCTTTGTAGATGAAATGATTGGTGTTGCAGGAAGGATTATGGGGATCAGTGAGTCTGATATTGGGAGTATCGGTAGTGTTGACTCTGTTGCTCCTGATGGAATTGTCAGTGTTGTCGATACTACTGGGGGTTCTGATACTACTAATGGTGTTGTTGAGGTGGTTGTTGTTGTTGATGGAGTAGTTGGTTTGATTGGTGGGATGATTGGTGTTGTGGATGATTTTGCTAGGATTTTTAGCCTTATTGGAGCAGTTGGTGCAATGCTTGGTGTTGCCGATATAATCAAAGGTGGCCTCTTTATGTTTGTAGTAGGCTGATATAGAGGTTTACTGGGTTTCCCTTTGAATCTGAGCTTATGAAGGATCTCCTTTTGAAAGCCTAATCCAGTGTTATCTTTAGGCTTTAATTCTGGCTGTAGTGGCTCATCTTGTCCTTGCTTGCAAGGTCCCAATGCACTCTGACCATCATAACCCATTCTTTGCATAATGAGAAAGCCTTTTCCATATTGATCTATGGGAAGCTTCGCTTGTGGGATGTCCGTGGTGATAGGGTCTTTATAGATCCATTCTGCTAAGTCCTCATCTCTAGTCTCTTCTGATTGACTCTTTCCAAGGATAAAAGGCGTCAAAGTGCATGCTGGTTTCACCAGTGGCGTTTGAAGTAACCTTTGTGGTTTACCATGTGTTCTAGGAGAAGTGTGCATTTGTCCAACACAAAAGAGTTGGCTTAGATTGTACTCCCCAGGACCTTCCTCTACCATTTTCATCTTTAGCTTCTCTTGCTTGGGTATAGTGGTGTTTGAACTGGAAAGAGAGGTTGGACTTATATAGGATGTGGATGGGATAGCTTCTCTGTTATTGGGAACGGTAATCTCTGGCTGATGGTTGATATTGTTACAATATGTAAATGGATTTGCATCACCCAGAATTGTTGTTTATACAACGTTATGCAGGAACTTGATACACTAGTGATAGGTGGATGGAACGGCTTGCATGGCATGTATCCAAGGTCTTCCTAACAACAAATTGTATGATAGAGGAAGGTCTAGAACTTGACATATGATGTGTTTCACCACCGAGCCCACTCGGATTGGTAACACAATCGCTCCTTTTGAAGAACGCTCTGCATCATCATAAGCTTTGATTGTTATCTTTTTGCGGGGATCCACTGATTCAATTGCATATCCCAATGTTGTGACCAATTGTAGTGTATAGATATTTAGGTCTACTCCATTATCAATCAAGACTTGCTTGATCTTGTGTTGGTTGATGAATCCTTCAATATGGAGTGAGGCGTTATGAGGTTGCTGGAAGGATGTATTGTCGCTTTCCGAGAAAGTGAGACATGGCGATGATCTCAGACTACCAACCATAGCTTGGAATTGATCTGTATTTAGATTTGCAGGGACTGACGCCTCTTGGAGAGCTTGATCCAAGATTGTTTTATGAGATGGGGATAGGCGCAACAACTCTAAAATGGATATAAGTGCAAGCATTTTATCTAATTGTTCAACAAGGTTGTACTACTTTGGTATGGAGGTGGTGCCTTGTGGAGCCACTTTGATGGTGATTTTGCTATGCCGTGTAACAACATTGCAAGTAGCACTTGGGTTTTTGATGGTAATGGTTGCAATTTGTTCATTGACATCATATAGGTGATTCACAGTGTAATTATAAGCGGCTCGTGTATAATCATTGTTATCTGTGTTTTGTCCTGACGTGGAGGGACCCCTTTGATCTTGTGATGGAAGTGGATTTTTAAACATAAGATGATCATTGTTTGTGGTTTTCAGGTCATGTCCTTCAATTTCAATCTCACCTCGGTCAATAAGATCTTGAACAAGATCTTTTAATCTGTGACAATTGCTTCTTTTATGCCCTTTCCCTTGATGGAATTCACAATGTTCATTATCCCTCCACCATGGAGGTTTGACCTGAGGTTCATAATTTGATGTTTAGGGTAAGGTCACTAAATTTGATGAGACCAATTATCGTAACACTGTTTCAATAGGTTCCCCTAAGGGAGTGTATGTCCATTTTGGTTTATAATTATGTTGTCTTTGCCTTGGTTCTTCTTGCTGAACATTGTGCCCTTGATTTGGTGGGGGAGGAACCATGTTGGTCTTAGGAGGGGGGTTTTGCCCTGCAAACCAGACCACAGGTTGTGCACTCTTGATAGTTCTTGCATCTACAACCCTATCATTGATGACATTTTTGTTTTTATTCTAGAAATTAGGTTTATCATTGTTGAAGCGTGGGCGAGGAGCATCTTTTGGTTCATTGTAGATTTTGATGAGCCCCTTTTTGATGAGGGCCCTTTCACATTTTAGACCCTTGGTGATCATGTCATTGAAGGACTCTGTGCCTTTCATGTCTAGGTGGAATTCCATTTCTTCGTTCAAGTTGGAAATAAATATTTCCACTAGTTCTTGTTTAGGTAACTAAAGAGAACATCTGCTAGACATTTGACGCCATCATTGCAGGAAAACTAAAAATAGCTCTCCTGGTTTTTGCTTAGTGTTACAGAGGTCGGCCATGGTAATATCACGTTCAATGTTATGTGAGTAATGTGAAAGGAATTTCTGGATCAGTTCTTTGAATGTCCTAATACCATCTATGAGTCGAGAAAACCATTGTGTGGTTGTCCCTGCCAAACTTTGAGGAAAGAGATGCATTACGTATGTGTCTTCATATGCCACTTCTAGGCAAGCGGAGTGGAATTATCTAACATGATCATGAGGGTCTCCTTTTCCTCTATAATTTTCAAACATAGGTGTTTCAAACCATCATGGAAAAGATGGCATATGTATATTCCTATCAAAGGGATAGGGACAAATATCATTAAGTGAAAACTGGTTTGTTTTCACACCACTGTGGAGTTGTTGGGCTAAATTATCGACTTATTGCCGCAACTTGTCAATGTCATTTGGAGGAGGAGGAGGTGGGAAATTCCCTTGATGAATGTTATATCTAATGTGATCTCGACCTCTTTCATCCTCATTATGAATTTTGCATTCTGATGCTTGCCTTAGTTGTGCAGTATCAAAATTAGGGGGGAGTTTAGCTCCCTCTTGGGCAAGTCTTAAAAAGTGAGCATCCGCATTGTTTATGAGGATCTCATCAAAAAGTCAATTGAAGAGAGGGTTGTGTTGTGCCCTTTTGATTGCTTCAAGAGTGGGAGTACTAGGATTTTCATCATTTGCATTGCCTCCAAGAGCTTCTTGGAATTCATTGAGATTTTCCTCCTCTTCCTCTTCGATCTCAAGTTGTCTAGTCCTTGATCTGGTTTGAGCCATTTTGTTTGAAAGTTTTTTTTTAAGTTTGATGAAAATGATGATGAGTTGATGATGAAATGAGAGATAAAGGTTTGGTGAAGTGTTTAGCATATGAATCTCTAACACTTAAAGGTAGATGTGACCAAAGTTTTTCTAAGAATTGCTTGGTGTTTTTGTTGACAATGCTTGATATGATAAGGTGTAGAGAGATCTGAGATGTGTTATAGACCAAGCTACCTAGTAATAAGAGGATGCACTCATACAATAGTTTTAACCTGCGTAGAAATGTCTCTTAGGATGAGTTTATCCTAGATGTAGAGACACTCTAAAAAATGATGTGTTGTGTTTGATTCAAGCAATATCGAAAGAGAACCTAGGACAAAACCTCTTTATGTTTTGAGAGTTGGAATGGATTGATGATGTGTGAATGTGAGAATGGATGAAATGTTAACTTCAATAGAAACTCTGTGTTATATATGGGACAAATTATCCCTCTTCTCTTTCAGGAGTTGGTGGTTCTTCCCGAGCTACGTTATATGTGATGCAAATGTCTGGAAAGAAGTCAGGATTGATTTTGCCTCCTTTGTTTTTATGATAGCTCAAAGCTCTATATTGAGTAAAGGCTCTGTAGTTTTAAGACTCTTGATCAAATTCATTAGATTTTCCTTGAAGATATAAACGCATGTGACGTAAGAAATCTCTATGTGAGGCAAAGATTTGTCTATTGAGATAAAAGAATCTCCTTCTTTTGATGAAAGCTTTTGAGCTTAATGGTCTTCTCTTCAAATTGACATGTTGATGAATATTCTTCTTTCTCAAAATGTGAAGAATGGTCATATAGTTTGATATTTTGTTTTTGCACTTTGTTTTTTATCTTTGTTGGTATTTGAAAATGTTTGTGAAAATTTTGTGTTGGATGAATACTTGTTTTGGAATTGGATTTTTTATTTTTCTTTGACAAGAAAACAAAGCAAGCACACAAACACAAGAATGTTGCCTCAAAAGGTACAAGTAAGTGGGGGTCTAAATCAACCCAATCTTTGGACTTTATGACCCCTTTGCCAAAATGTTTTTGAGTATGTTTTTCCAAAAATCTTGAAGTCGGCTCAGTTTATCACTGGTCTTGACACAAAACGAAGATACTTCAAACACACTTTATCCCTAAGGTCAAATGGCCAGTTGCGATAATTTCAGCCCACATCTTGATATTTCTTCAACTTTGGTACTACATACCTTATGAATCCCGTCATGGCAGGTAAGGATGCGATATACTAATTCTTACATGAGCATAACAAATAGATGATCCCTATGATGGGGGAGCCACCACTTTTATCAGGCTACAAGTAACCTTTCAAAAAGCTATGTTTCTACTCAAGGAAATATGTATGGTGAGTATCTTGGGAGCAAAACCATCTATTCTCTTGCATTGAATTTATCATAAATATCCTCAATCAATAGAATGGGTGGGCTACTACATAAAGGTGTTTAGTAATTTTTGATGTCTTTGGACATAAGTTCATTCTGCAGTGACTCACTTAAGAGCCTTGTAACTTGTGGTGGGGCCCATTTGTCCTTTCAGCAAGTTACACTGTAGGAACAACTATACCCAAGGCTACAACTTTTGCTCACACCTGATTTCTATAACAACTCGAAGGATTTACCACGCGAGGTCATTCCCAAGAGTGATGTGTCTCTTGGCAGGCCTCTCTTAAAAAGATAAACTTTGAGTGTTACTAACACTTTTCTCTTGCACCTAGGACCACGAAGCCAAGGGAGAGGATAGTATGTGTTAGAAGTAGGACCACTTGACAAAATTTTTGCACAAGTGTGCCAAACACAAAAGACACTTGTTCTTTTTAACTCATCATTGCAATATTATCTAACTATTTGGAGATGTTGCTCCAACAGCCATGGTGTTCTTTTTATCCTTCAAAGGCAAGTTGTTGAGTAAACTAGGAAAATGAAATCCTAGTCAACTGAATGAAAAGAACGTTTGCTTGAAGTAAATCGCTTTGAGAAACAAAACAAGTTGATTGTTCTTTTTATTTGTCCAAAACAAAGTGTGGATTGTGAATGTTAGCTTGAGTTGATGCAAGGAATTCAATATTTGTCTTGTTGAGTTTTAAGCACAAAAAATGAAGTGTTTGAAGTTGATTTTTAAGCACCAAAAAGGAAGTGTTCAAATTGCCTATCTTGCATGAAAAACAAAGTTTGTTGTGAGTTTTTAAAGCACCAAAATGAAGTCTTTGAGGTTTAATTTTTAAGCACTAAAATGAAGTGTTTTGAAGTTAATTTTAACTTGCAATAAAATCAACAAAAGTGAATTTCTAAATTTTTGAGCAATAAAATGTGTTAGTTCAAACCTGCACAAAAAAACAAATAGTCAGTAAAATCCGCATACATGGTGGGCCTCTACAAGCCTAAGAAAAATTGATTTAACGGTTACAAGGCATTTTTTACAACACTTTGTTACAATAGCGCTACTCTGTGTGAGAACAAAAGCACTACTTAACACAAAAGCGCTAAAAATAAATTATTATACAGAAAGCCAACAGCGCTAAAACGGGAACAAAAGCGCTACCTAATGGTCAATAACGCTATACTATAGACAAAAGCGTTAATTTTGGGACAATAGCGCTATTTTGGAAACAATAGCGCTAAAAGACCAAATTTGCGATTGCGCTAAAGCATGAACAAAAGCGTCGAAGCGCGGCCTGTGTGTCAAGTAAAACAGAAAAAAAAAAAAAAGTTAGTATTTCAATAGTTTGTTGTTCGATTCACGTCGGGTTCACCAAATGATGCTCTGCAAAATGGGGTTATGTTAGACAAAAACTTGTGGTCATATAACACATAAGAAACACAATAAACCAAGAGAAATGTTAGTGTTAATCAACCAAAGACTAATCTAAGCAGGCATACCAAGAGAGACACTAAAAACAGAGTAAAGCATTTAACTATGAAAATAAATGCTAGAAGACATCTCCAAATGTCTTCTACCATGCTTGTATCTCCTCCTCCCTTGTTTTTCTCCTCTCCAAGTTTACAAATGAGTGTAGCTCTCGGTAGATTTTTGCACTATGAATGTCTTATGGAGTTTCAAGATTGAAATGATTTAAACTATGTTATGCAAGTGTAAAACAAATAATTAGATATGCTATGAAATGAACTAAGATTTATTTTAGTCCAAAATGATAATATATTAGTGATTTATGATAAAATGCTCTTTAAAATTGACTATAGATTAAATGCATACAATTTTTCAGGATCTGGATTATGAAGAAATGGGCTCTATTTATAGGAAAAATGGAGCAATGGATGGTTGAGATTGAGTAATCTCAATAAGGGTCGGGATTGAAGGGCTAATGATCCATGTGAGGATTTCCAACCCAATCCCAGGATGACAAGTGTCAACATGAGAGGGGTTGAGGGGAAAGGGAAGAAGCATTAAATCCTTGATATGACCTGAGGGTTAACTTGGGAGGTAAGGTTAAGGTTGAGTTGAGTGAATAAATTCATTATTCAAAGAATAATACTTTTATCCAATGGATAAACTCTTGTGCAAGAGTTAGAGAGATAAGCATGGTCAAAGCAATAAATGCTTGAGGAGACACATGGGTCACATGAGGGTTGAGTTAGGGGTTTAAAGTCCCTAACCATGGGTGCAAGTGGAATTAACCATAAATGGTCATGTAAGAGCCAATAGTGGTTTGGAAGACTTTAGAGGTTAGCTTGTTGGACACATAAAACATTAAATGCTTTTCAAAGACTGGGGAGTCTTTGAGAAGTGACTTCAAGTTGCTTAGGAATGTGACAATAATTAGGGGATGGATTAGGCTAATTAGGAAGGGGTTAGAAGAATCTAGAAGGGGATTAGGATTTGCAAGTGGGTTTGGTGGGTGAGGGAAAATAGGATTTTTATTAAAATAAAATTCATTTATTTCAACAAATAGGTG
Organism: Cryptomeria japonica; assembly: GCF_030272615.1. Classification (NCBI taxonomy): domain Eukaryota; kingdom Viridiplantae; phylum Streptophyta; class Pinopsida; order Cupressales; family Cupressaceae; genus Cryptomeria; species Cryptomeria japonica. The sequence continues at coordinate 333,809,197 of NC_081409.1, forward strand.
CAACTTGTATTTTTAGGAGAATGCAAGTGGGGGATTTCAATGATTTAAATAAATGTTTTAATTATTTATTTAAAAGAGGAAAGGGGATTAAATTAAATAAATAGGATTTATTCATTTAATTGATTGTGAATTTTGGTTTAATGAATGAATTCAAATAAATTCAATAATTTATTTAATTAATAGAAGAATGTTTGAAGATGAATTAATTAAATGTTAATTTAATTAACTCTTGGCTAGTGTGTTTTTAAATCAAATAAATAGTAAATATTCATTTAATTAAACTTGATAGATTTATGTGACTACAGAAAGATTTGTCATGTATGTCGTGTTAGTAGGTTACTGCAAGATAGTCTACCAAATAAGAGACTAAAAGCTATTTGAGCAATATGTCATAATTTGTCTTTTAGTACAAAAAGGTATATCTAACTATCAAGAGGTTATGTAAAATGTCTCATAAATGTATTTCCTTATAGAAAAATATATACATTTGTTTTGAAGATATAACCATCTAGCTAGGTCATATTATTTGTGTTTTTTATATATTTGAATTATAAATAAATAATAACTAATACTCTTTTCAACTTGCTTAATAATTCCAACTATTGAGATAAAATGTAATTCCATTCCTTAATATAATAGCATAGTTTCCTAGTGTAGATGGATTGGACCTAAATTCGGAACAATGTTTCTTCATGCGAGTTAGAAATGAAATGTTGTATCAGGTATATTTAAATGTGTTGTATCTGTAACCATAAAATTAATCTATCTAATGCACTAGAAATTCTAAACTCTCAGCCCACATGACAACAAAGGCATTAATTTAACAATACAATTATAATTCATCAATTTCAATAAAAACTCTTCATAATAAGTAAGATATTGATAGATTGCATGATTCAAAGTGTAATGGTTCATTAAAATTGCAAAATAAATATTTCTATATAACAAGAATGTAACCTTGAAATTAATTTAATGTGGCAGAGCTTGTAAGCCCTAAGGTCACATAATAGTAGAGGACCATAACTTACAACAGAAATTAAATGTCGACCATTTTTTTTTAAAATACTGTTCATAGTAATTAAAAGGCTATTAATTTTTGTTAATTTACATTATTTTTGTAAAATATCTTTAAACAGATTGTTTTCCCCTATCCTCGTTGTCAAAGATTTTACCTTTCTTGAGGTGTTGATTATATCATTCATTGAAAAACTCATTTGATAAAATTATCAGATGGATGAAAGCAGTCTTATTTCCAAGTGTTTCATTATTTGGGGATGCCATCTAAAGTAAGGTTTTATGTTTACATTATGCATTCTACTTATAGACATTGTAGGCGGTGAAGAAAATGAAGGCAATTGAAACCAAATCAAATATCTAAAAAAAAATCAGGGCGAATCAAATATTCACCCCCAAAATATCATCTGCATTTACTGGATACACGGTAGATTTATCTCCATTTACTTAAATCCACCATGCATTTACTGACTCCATATTGTATCCCATACTGTATTAATTAATGAGTTGGCTTGTTGGCCATTGAAAATCTTAAAAAAATAGATTCATATGAAATGGGCTACTAGAAAATGCAGCATCATGTCTGTCATTTCTCATTAATTTTTTGTTATGATCATCGGGATCCTTTGGGATTTGCCAGTAAAATTTATTTTTTTGCTATGCTCGTAGGGGTTCTTTTATATTTGATAGCAAAAGAGGTTTATCGATGTGGCAGTTGAGAACTAGGGTTTTTTCAGGATTTTATCTCATTTTTTATATTTTTTCGTGACTTAAATTGATTTTTTAGATTTTTTTCTAAGTTTGTAACTTAATCTGATTTTTTAGATTTTTTCGTGATTTTATCTAATTTTTAGATTTTTTATGTTTTGCAAATGTTTGTGTATTTTTGTTTTTCCGAATTGTTTGGATTTTCTCAGTTATACCCCCAAGTATGCAGACCTGTGATGATAACTTAATGGTGCATATGAAGACAATGAGTTTTCAATATGAGTTATGTGAATGTGATATGCAAGATGAATATGCAGTCCCTAATCAAACAAGGGTGAGTGTATGTGTCTTTCATTCTGAAATGCACTTATTTAAATTAAAGGTGTGAAGTGTTTCAGAGATAGGAGCTCAATCTATTCTCATAAGACTTTAGATCATCCAATCTTAACACACTATGTAATCAAGATTTATGAATGGAGGCACATAAAACTTCTCCTTCAATTCTTGAAACTTTGATCCCCTTTTGCCCATGTGTGTGTACTTGAGTTCATTCTGAATCTTATAACCATCAAAGACCCTTGTAATCTATGTGGCTAGATACGTGAGTTATTCTGACTTCAAAAGCATCTTGGATAGAGCCTCACTGTCAGCAAGCTTTTAGGGCTCCGACAAGGTTATACACTGTAATCTCTCAAATATTGCTCCATTGTTAGTAGGCGTCCATATCCCTGATAGAATTATTCACATGTTCCCTTATTCAAGCTTTATTGCATATTTTTGTATGATATTTTAGTTATATATCTATGCTATTTTGCCTTGAGATGGATATTTGGCATAACTTTTCTTTTTTATTTTCTTGCCTTGACTTGTAAGCAATGAAACTTACTTGGGAATGACAATTACAAGGGCACTGAAGTAACATTTTGGATTTTTCACTAGCCACATGACCAACTAGGTATCTATAATGACTTAGAGCTATTGATTAACGTGTGAGATATAGCAATTGATAGATTTTGGGTAACAAGGCTCAACAGTGAAACCTCTACTAAACCATGGAAAAAGCTTAATCATAAGGTGACATTGAAGATAAATGAGTAAAAACCTCCTAAAACTTCATGAACAAGTATCTATGAAATGAGACCACCTTCTCTCCCTTTAGTGCAGATAGGTGAATGACTTAGACAATCTCCTTGCTTATTGATGCAACTATATGCGAAATCAATAATGATATGTAGCTAGATGTTGTGCAATATGAAATGCAACTTTGATGCATTTTCAAATAGAGATGCGATGCAATGCAGTAAAGACATATACAAATGCAGTACTTGAAAATTTAAATGAGCTCATCCCTTAGATGTAATATATTTTTAAGTGTATGTTGTTCATGGGTTCGGGTAGTGGATCTCCCTCATGATTTTGTAGCATTTTGCAAATGGTTGTCTATTTCATAAATTTTCTAACCATTGAGGTATGGTTGGTAATGGTATTTCACAGATTTTGTTTTCCTCTATAGTAGCAATCCAAGCGTTGGGGAGTGAAATTATAGAATTTTTTGAACTTACCTTTTCTTCCCATCGCTTTATGTCGTTCACATAATCCTCCTCCTTATTGGGTATCATGTCTTTGAGAAATGTCACCTAAACCTATTGATATTTTGTGCTTCTTTCATCAAGAGATGTCATCCTATCTTCCTCTAAAGTGAATCCCACTGTATAGACATTACCCAAAAATTATGTTATGGTATTGTCATTATTGGTCCATTCTAGTTGTGGCAGCACTTGGGATTCCCAGTCCATTGGATGCCAATCAATTTGATTTCGGTGAAGAGTTTCTTGCATCATACATATTTGATTATGATGATGTTTTGTAATGACACAACCTCTCATACTTGGATTGAGATGTTTTACTCTCTTAGCACTTGGACTTTCTTCTCTAGCGAGATCTTGTCCTGTCATCATATCATCTTGCATTGGTCCTTTAGTATCTCCTTGAAAAGGGAGTTTGATGTCTTCTATACATGGTTCAGTTATTAGAGCTGATGTTTTCAAGTGTTTTGCCTCTTCTTTCCCCCAATCAATTAGATGTGAATGTGCAAGGGGTAAATCTTTGCTTTCGTCTACTAGAGAAGTGATTGACATCATGCAGATCTGGTTATTATGAACATCTTCATAGACAATGCCATTTGGTGTGTCCATTGTTCGTGGTCTATTGTATTGAATAGATAGAAACTCATAGTCATGAGAATCTGTCATACTTTCTATGTATGTCCCACTATCTGAGGTTGTGTCGCTTATCTCATCTTGCTCTTGTAATAGAATTTGTTCCTGACTTGATGGTCTTTTGAATATGGTAGAAACTATTCTTAAACCCGGTATCAGATGTTGCAATCTTTCCTCATCTAAATAATTAGGTGGAGCTAAACTTGTTCCCTTGGTAAAAGTATTGTAAGGTGGTGATCTATTTTTTGCACCACGTTTGCTTGTGAAGTTGTTTCAGGCACCATATTGTAAGGTGGTGTCTCATTATTTTCTTACAAAATACATCTAAGATCTTCACCATCTGATTTTTTACTAGGATATTGATGATTACTAAGAGGGGGGGGGGGGGGGGGCGTTGAATTAGTATGCCAAAAATCTTTGTACTTAAACACTTACACAGTTTGAAGATAAACCGGTAAAACAATCTAACATACAGACTAGTTATCACACATGCAAACCAAAATGCAAATAAAGCATTCACCCACAAAAGCAATACAACCATAACACAAGATATTTGATGTGGAAATCCAACTGGGAAAAACCATGGTGAGATGGACCTCACAAGTCAATATCTGCAGAATAGAAAGCAGACCGGTTAAGGTCTTACAATGTTCTTCACCAGAATAGATCCTGTTAGGAATCTCAATCTCTGTTAGGAGATAAGTTTGATTAAAGACTACCTTGTTAGAGGATTTTAGATTCACAGAAGTGAACCACCTTGTTAGAGGATTTTACAAAGGCTTTTGGGCCTACCTGGTTAAGGGCTACAAACTTGTCAAAGATGTGAGTAATCAACAAGTGTTTGATCTATCTAATAGCACAAACTACTTGGTTAGATCCAATATAGCTCGCTGCTAATGCATTTCAGCATTACTTCATTCTTCTTTGTCTCTCTCTGTTACAACTTGATCTTCTCAGATAAGATCGCTCTTACAACAATTCCACAACCACCTTAAACCCTAGCCACAACATAAACCCTTTCAGCAATAGCAACAACAACTCAAAACCCTAGACATGATGTCCTTTTAAAGGAATTTGATTTCATGTCAGTCCAATAGGATTACATTACAATTTCCTAGGTTCAATGAATCTAGACATACTCAGTAACATGACACAAAAAGCACTATCAGTGTGTCGACACCATTAATCAATCGGTGGGTTGGTAACTCATCACAAAATGCCAGTTGGTAACTCATTACAGAGTATTACCAGTTCATACAAAATACTGATTGCCGGTTTGACAAAAATGAAGACTGGTAAGAATGTGTTATGCCGCTTTGCTCCCTCATACCGGTTGAGATCTACGAACCGCTTGGGATCGACATGCCGCTCCAGACCGGGAAACACATTCTGCAAAATCACCAATAGTCTAAAGACTAGAATACAACATACTGGTTGGAACAAATACCGGTTGAGCTCTAGCTCATACATACAAGTGTGTGTCCATCAATGACAATCACAACATAAACATCAAAAATGCCAACAATCTGCCCCTTTGGCATTGATGGCAACACTTAGGAAAATAAAATTTTGACATCTAAGTGTTTTACAACAAAAACATGCCATTAACAAAATTGCTCCCACTAAGCATATACACTATCCTTTAATCAACACAATGTATAGCGATTTTGCATACAATGCATAAACATTGAGATATCAGAGCACATAGCATATATCAAAAACATATATCAAAATTTTAAAATCAGATACTTCTTCCTATCTATCTCCAAAATAGATAGAGTACTTCTCCCCCTTTGCCAACAATGACAAAGTACTGCTGAACAACCCTGTTTCCATTTGATATATATAAAAAGTTTATGACAATAATGAATAATACTTGTCAAAAACCGATTTATAGTCCTGCAAAAATTGTTTCATGGATAGAGACTAGGACTCAAGCAAGGAGGTGGCTACTTCTTTTTCTGTTTGCATCTGGTATACCTATTCCTCCATGGCATCAACTGTGCTCAGCTCCTACATAACTGTCAAGGCATCCAGGTTAAGATAACACTTTTGAAGAATTTGCAGACGTGGAAGTAAAACCAGTTGTAGCTCCTACAAATCTTTAGATCGTGTACTGATCTCTTGCTCCATTTTGGCTGACTGGATATGGAACCGATGAACGGTTTGCCCATATGTTGCAAACGAATCATAAGGTGGCTTAAATGTGCTCAAGTAAGCTTTTGCTTCTTAGCTAGCACATCATCACAAAACAGATGAGGTTGACATATTTTGCTTAGTAGCAAGTTTCCCTCATCCAAGGCATTCCTTATGTCCTTTTGGTCTTTCAGCAGTTCAGACCGAAGCTCATTCAACTTTTTCACCAAAGCAATGTTAAGAGCCTTTTGATGCTCTTTCTTGACATTTGTCTCAACTGCTTCTTCCAGGCTCTGCACTTGATCATCCACTATAGTACATAGTAGTTTGAGTTGTGCTAGTGATGATTCAGTGTTAGGAAGATTGGTACCGGGGATTAAACTAGTAAGGGTGTCTACAACTACCTGAATTATGTCCTGCTCCTTTTTCCTGCGAATGATCTCAAGGCGCTCTGAGCAACCTTGATGCTTTGCATAAGCTCCGACTCACTTGCAGACTGGAGATCAATAGGACTGGAGATATCAACCGGTTTGGCATGACTCCCGGTTGCCTTCGGAGTCTCCATCTGTGTGCTCTCCATTGCTTTCGCTGCCTTGTCTGCATCTTCCTTCTTCCTTTTCTCTGCTTCTTTCTTCTATTCTTGTTACGTGTCTTCCTCTTCTTTCTTTTTCCTATCTTCTTCTTTCCTCTTCTCCTCTTCTTTTCTTCCTCTTCCTTCTTTTTCTTTTCTTCCTCTTCCTTCTTTTTCTTCTCTTCCTCTTCCTTCTTCTTTTCTTCCTCTTCCTTCTTCTTCTTTTCTTCCTCTTCCTTCTTCTTCTTTTCTTCCTTGTCCTCTTCTTCTTTCTTCTTCCTTTCCTCTTCTTGCTTCTTCTTCTCTTCATCTTTTCATTTTTCCTCTTCCTCTTTTCTCTTCTCTTCCTCTTTTCTCTTTTTCTCATCTTCATCCCTCCTCTTCTTCTCTTCATGTTCCTTGGCCACTTCCTGTGTGTCCTTAGCTTGCTCACCACCCTGTTCGGCTTGTTGCCCCTGTTATGTTCCCTCAGAAGGTATGTATTGAGTGACATCTTCTACATCCAGGGCATTGACATCAATAGTGTCGATTGGTTCTTCAACCAGGTTCCCTTCTTCATCAAAAACTTCATCCAGTTTGGATATGACCAGTTCTATTTCTGCTTGCCAGTTGACCATTCGTGCTTTGTGAGCTTGAATAGCATGATTCATATACTAATGAGTGTCTTTTTCAACATCATCAACTCTTCCTTCCAACAGCGAGAGTCTTCTTCTCCTTGTGAAGAAGAGTCCTTTATTTTGGTCCAACACATCAAACAATTCTGAATTTGAGAGGTCAGGAAAGTACTGTGCAAAGACTTTCTCCCTAATCTCCTATTCTTTTTCAATGGCAATGCACCATTTATTATCTAATGCTTTAAATAAAGAATCTGGTGTCTGAGATTTAATCTCTGATGGCAACCAGTCATTTTTGCACAAATAAATAATGATTTCCTGTAATACTTCTTCCTTCTCCTCATCACTAAAATCATCATAATAATCTACTAAATCATGAAGTAATTTTCTCCTAATATTCTTAACTGTCCTTTGAAAATGTGTCAAAGGTTTGTATGAGGAGATATCAATATTTACCAGTGCGGATGCTGCCGGTTCATTCTTCTTCATTTTCTTTGTCTGTCTGGCCTTCTTTGGCTTTTCATTAGACTCGGTCTCTTCAGAGTCTGATTCATTTGTCTTAGTATTCCTTTTTCTTTCAAAGACTTTTGCCGGTGTCACCTCTGGTTTCTTCTTTGCAGGTTGGAGTTGCAGTGGTAGCTGGTGCTGATGCTGTAGGCACTGCCTTGGCTTTCTTTGCTACCGGTTCTTTTCCTTTCTTAACAGATGGTTCTTCAACTGGTGCAATCCTCTCCAAGTAGGTTCCGGTCCTTTTAGCCTTAGGATCAAGAGGCAAGGCAATAAGGGTTGAGGCATACCCTTCCAGCATATCATACATAACCTCATAGCCTATTGGCTCCACTTCCTCCATTCTAGGCTCAATAGCCTCCATTAAGAATTTGTCCACCTAAATGGTGAAACAGATGTCATCTTCATATTTCTTAACAATATCACCTGAGATCCTTACCCTTTGACTCATCTTTCTTCTGAACTCATCAAAATATTTGTTCAGTACTTCAAGGTAACATGTTCCAATGGCTTGTATGCTTTCCTTGATCTGCTTGGTTACTGGTTGGTCAGGAGACCACTGGACATCTCCTACTCCAGGAAAGTAGCCTTGGAAATAGAAGAACAACCCTATCAGTAGTTGTCCAAACTTAAACCTCAGTGCATTGTCTTGTTTGATCGCCTTTAGATTCAACAGGAGGTTCCTCTGCATACCAGTGCATAGGTCAAATGATGCATCCTCTTTAATCATCCGGTAAGCGGCATTTACTGCTGCAGCAGATACAGAATTAATCCTACTGGCTGAGAATATTCTGTAGCCTATCACCATGCAGGCATATTTCACCAGATCATCCTTGATAGGATTAACTGTCATAACCCGTGAGTCACTTGTTGAACCGGTGAGCTTGGCCATTTCGATTTTGCTTACCGTTCTTAGGGCTGGCACTTCCCCTGTGTTACAGAAACCGGTGACTGCATGAATTGCCTGAGGCATGATATCATGCATCCTCTCCAGGTACATCTTGTCACCATGGACTCTGCTCAAAATGATCCTGATATGATCCTCCGTAAAATCTTCCAGAAAGTATACTGCATTATGGAGTTTCTTCTTCTCTAGGATACTAAACTCTGGTTTGATCTTTTTGTCCTTGCCGCAAAATAAACCTAACTGAGTGTAAATAGCTAAAGACCCTAGGTCTTCTATTTTGAAATCAATATAATCTGAAATTCCTTCTTCAAATATTACTCCAGTCGGAACTTGCGATAAGGCATTATATTTGGACTTCCTCTGAATAAAACTTTTCGACTCAATGGATGTACTAGAACTGGTATGAGATGCGGAAGCCATTGTTGAGTATTTCAAGAACACAAAAAATACCTTTACAACGTGAATTTAGGGCTTCCTAAAACAGCTTCACTCCACTCTTCGTCGGTTTCCAAATCACTGCTTTGTGTTCTCCTCGACCGCTTGCAAACTAGATTTGAATCTCCTTCAAGATTTATCAATTTCTTGAAATCTTAGTTCAAATCGCCTTTTTTTCGCTCAGCACTTGAAAACTTTTCTTTGCTCGAAAACAGATAGTGAGAAATGATTTGAAATATGCTTTTATACATGTCTCTCACCTACCGCCATTAATGCTCCTCTATTAGGGCGTAAACCCTAATTTGTCTCTTTTACCATTTCCGGTCTTCTGCCAAGAGACAGGTATCACATACTGGTTAAGGTCTTTTACCGGTGTAATCGGGGGTTCACAATCATTTCTCCATTTGCTCCCCCTAAGCCTCTTTGGAGCTTAGTTTGTCGGTTCCGATATTTCCACACTAGGTGTAGAAACCGGTTCCTCTTCCAACATTGTTGGTTTCTTCCTCCAGGTTTTGTTCATGTCCGCTTGAACTTTTTCAACATCAACTTCTCCTTTCTAAGTGACTGGTATATCATTAGATATACTCTTTCTGCTTCTGCAAAATCTTGCAATGTGACCCGGTTTGTTGCAGTGATAGCAAACCAATCCTGGTGCTCTCCAAGGTCCATTGTTCATATTTTCATTCTTCCTTCTGCATGTAGCAGTAGTGTGACCATGTCCATGACAAATCCAATAGTTTTCTCTCCATTTGGTTGCTGATTGATAACCACTGTTGCCTGACTAATAATTGTAGGTATTAAACCGATTAGGGTTCTGGTTTACAAAAGATTCTGGACTAGCTCCTTGGGTCCTCTGAGGATATCTTCCGGTATTGTTCATGACAGACCTGCATTCAGATGCTCTATGCCCAAACTTATTGCATGCATAACAATGACCATTGAACTTATTAGATCTAGACTTTGCTCCCACATACATTGGCAGTGTGTCCTTCTTTAAGACAGTTAAAGAAAACAGGTTTGAATTTTTGCTTACCTTTTCCTTTGAGTGCCAATTGCTTCTTTGATGCTTCAGCATTTGTTCCTGGGGATTCTCCTTCCTCATGTCCAGAGAAACCAAGACCATTGGTATTCTTTACTGGTCTAGATGACTCAAGCTTTTGCTCTAGCTTGACAGTACTTTTGCTAAACTTAGCAAGTATTTCCTTTGACTCAGAGAGTTCTTTGGAAATAGCAGTACTGGTCTCCATTAGGCTTGCATTTTCAGAGATGGCTATGTTTAGTTCTCCTTGCATGTCTTCCTTTTCCATCCTTCTCTCATGAAGGCGAGCAATCAGTGCACTAATCTCTTGTTTCAACTTGGAGATCTCATGATCTCTGTCCTTTACCCGATCTTCAGCTTTCCTCCGGTTCTCAAGCTCTTGACTAAACCGGATGGTCAGTCCTTCTAACTCCTTTCTCAAATTGGAGTTTGAATCATTCAGCTTATTCACCTCTGCAATTATGGCTTCCATATTAGCTTCATCTTCAGAACTACTTTCAGATAGCTCCATCAGCTTCTCTGCATGTTCTCTCCTTTTTGCTTGAGATGCCTTGTATTTGACCATAAGATCATCATAGGCTTGCTCAGACTGAGTGAGTCATTGAGTAAGTTCCCTCAAGGTGTATTCCCCCATATCTCTTTCCAATTGGTTAAACTTATAGAAAAGTAGGCTCTAATACCAATTGATGAATACTAAGAGGGGGGGGGTGAATTAGTATGCCAAAAATCTTTGTACTTAAACACTTACACAGTCTAAAGATAAACTAGTAAAACAGTCTAACAGACAGACTGGTTATCACACATGCAAACCAAAATGCAAATAAAGCATTCACCCACAAAAGCAATACAACCATAACATGAGATATTTGACGTGGAAACCCAACTGGGAAAAACCACGATGAGATGGAACTCACAAGTCACTATCTGCAGAATAGAAACCAGACCGGTTAAGGTCATACAATGTTCTTCACTAGAATAGATCCTATTAGGAATCTCAATCTCTGTTAGGAGATAAGTCTAATTAAAGACTACCTTGTTAGAGGATTTTAGATTCATAGAAGTGAACCACCTTGTTAGAGGATTTTACAAAGGCTTTTGGGCCTACCCGGTTAAGGGCTACAGACTTGTCAAAGATGTGAGTAATCAACAAGTGTTTGATCTATCTAATAGCACAAATTGCTTGGTTAGATCCAGTATAGCTCGCTACTAATGCATTTCAGCATTACTTCAGTCTTCTCTGTCTCTCTCTGTTACAACTTGATCTTCTCAGATAAGATTGCTCTTACAACAATTCCACAACCACCTTAAACCCTAGCCACAACATAAACCCTTTCAGCAACAGCAACAACAACTCAAAACCCTAGACATGATGTCCTTTTAAAGGAATCTGATTTCATGTCGGTCCAATAGGATTACATTACAATTTCCTAGGTTCAATGAATCTAGACATACTCAGTAACACGACATGAAAAGCACCGTCAGTGTGTCGGCACCATCAATCAATCGGTGGGTTGGTAACTCATCACCAAATGTCGGTTGGTAACTCATCACAAAGTATTATCAGTTCATACAAAATATCGGTTGACGGTTTGACAAAAATGAAGATTGGTAAGAATGTGTTATGCCGCTTTGCTCCCTCGTACCAGTTGAGATCTACGAACCACTTGGGATCGACATGCCGCTCTAGACTGGGAAACACATTCTGCAAAATCACCAATAGTCTAAAGACTAGAATACAACATACCAGTTGGAACAAATACCGGTTGAGCTCTAGCTCATACATACAAGTGTGTGTCCATCAATGACAATCACAACATAAACATCAAAAATGCCAACAGATATGTCGTTACTTGCTTGCTTCTATGAGATGAAGAAGGGAATCTCCATGTTGATAATTGATTCTGAGGTATATACTCTGATTCTAGGCTTGGTTTATTTAGTATATCCAGTGTTCATTGCCTTTCTTCTGTTATTTTTGTGACATTCTTATACCCTAACCCTTGATTCTTCAGGTTTTATTGAGGTAGAATAGGCTCTAATCTTCCTTATTGTTGTAGTCCCAAGCCTGTGGTACCGTCATAACCATGTTTTTGTAGCAATTTAAAACCATTTTAATAATGATCTAAGGGTAAGCGAGCTATTGTCATGTCATCCTCTTCTCTATATAACTAGTGATTAACATCTTCTTTTAGGGATTCTTCCTCTAAGTCCCTCCATCTGATGAAAGGGAATGAATCTGAATATCTGACTATCTCCTTTCCTTTATCTTGTTTCATCATGGTATTTTGAGGTTTGCCTAAAGACCTTGGAGAAAGAGATAATTATTTGACATTCGATGTACCAGAGATAGAGTATTCCCCGCAACCAACATCTTTTATCTGTAAAGAAGGTGTTGTAGGTGTATGTTCTTGTGCTTCTCAGATTGTCAATGAGTCGATGTGTGTAATAAGCAGTGCTACTAGGTTATTTGGAACTTGATTATCTATGCTTGCTCTTAAAGTATTGCAGTGTTGAAAGGGGTTAGGATCCCCATGCACAGTTATTTCTACTCCATTGAATGGGAATTTGATGCATTGATGAAAAGTAGAAGGCACTGCCTACATGGCATGTATCCATGGGAATCCCAATAGCATGTTGTATCCCAATGCTTTGTCCAACACTTGGAATTTGATGTCTGTAGTAACTGGTCCAATTTGTACTGGTAATGTGACCAACCCTTCAAAAGGACGTTCTTCATCATCGTAGGACTTGATGTTGATCTTCTTGGTTAAGTCTATGTGAAATTGGCAATAACCTAATTCCTTGATCAACTTAAGAGTACAAATATTGAGTCCCACCCCTCCATCTATGAGCACTCTTCTTATTCTCTTGTTATGAACATAAGCTTCTAGATGTAAAGGATCATTATGCTTGATTCTATCTGTGGGGATGTATTTCTATGTGAAGGCAACCCTGGATGAAGCATTTATAGTCCCGCCATTTCTTGTAAATACACTTTCATCCATGTCTCTGGATACAATTGAATCTTGCAATGCTTTATCCAGAATTTCTCTACGAGTTGGTGAAATTTTGAGTAACTCAAACAGTGAGATTTGAGCAAGAGTATTTTTTAGTTGATCCACAACATAAAAGTTGCTTGCTTGATGGGGTGCCTGAGGAGGTACTCCTTTTAATGTGACTTTGGATCTATGGGTTACCACTGCACAATTTTTGTTTCTAGGGACTTCACTAATTGCATTGATTGTGTAATCATATGCAACTTTAGTGTAGTTGTCTGTATTGTCCTATCCTTTTGATGTAGATGCTTCTCCTTTATTATGCTTCACAAAAGGATCTTTGTATATGATATGTGCTTGGTTTGTTGATCCTTTGTCTGTATCTACTATTATATCACCTTGATCTATCAGGTCCTGGATGAGATTCTTGAGCTTGTAACAACTAAATGTTTTGTGTCCCTTGGAGAGATGATAATCATAGAAATCATTGTCATTCCACCAAGCCGGTTTGAATGGGCCTGGTTCATATGGCCTTTCTTCTGGCAAGTGGATCATGTTTTTTTGTATCAAATTCTTTAGAGAAGCATCAATAGGTTCCCCAAAGGTGTGAAATTTCTTTTTGGTGCCATATTTCTGGAAGGTCTAACTACATTAGATTGGATTGCATTGGTAGTGGTTGTTGTTGCATTATTTTCTTGTGACTGATTCATATTTTGGTTTGGTCCTTGTAATGATAGTGTGGGTTGAGCTCTATTGACCACTCTTGCATCAACCAAACCATCATTTGTAACATTCTTGTTCCTTGACCAAAATTTTGGTTTATCTGCACTTGCATTGTTGGGTGCTCATGCATCTTTACCATTTTTTATGATACCTTGCTCCAACAGTCCCTTCTCACATTTGAGACCTTTTTCTATGATATCCTTGAATGTATCAAAATATTGCATTTGAAAAGGATATTTGACTGGTGGAAGGAAATTCTCATTGGATATGTCCACTTGGTTGGCCTCTGGTATATTGCTTGGATACCTTCGATACAATGATCTCCATCTTTCCAAGAATGTAACAAAGGTCTCTGTTTCTTTCTGCTTCATGGTGCACAAATCTATCAGGCTCACTGGATTGTCTATATTATGAGAGAATTTTGAGATAAACAACTCTACTAGCTCTCCCCAAGAAGTGATTTTAGGAGGTAGATGTGAGAAGCATTCTAATGCAGCCCTCCAAGGCTTTTGAGAAATAGTCTTAGTAGATATGTGTCTTCGTGTGCCACTTCTATGCAAAATGTGAAAAATTCTCTTATATGATCTATTGGATCACCCTTTCCTTTGCATTTATCAAACTTAGGTGTCTCAAAGTGTGAAGGAAAGGGTGGCATATATAGAGATCTATCATAGGGATAAGGCCTAAAATCTTACATTGTGTAGCTTTTCTTTTCCTTGCTTGCTATCATGCTCACCATTTTCTTTTGTACTAATTTTTGGACTTGCTGAGCCAAAAATTATATTTGTGTCAAGGGTATGCTTGATGCATATATGTTTGCAACATATGGTGAAGTGGTGGTGTATACTAGTTTTGTTCAAGATTCTTGACTTTGCATTGTATGGAAACCACTACTAGGTGTTGTGAAGTAGGTAAACTAAGGCGTTGTGTTAGCCTAAGTAGACCCAAAGGGATTGGTATGTCCATGTTGTATCCCTTGGCTACTAGTTGCAAATCCTGTTGATACTGATGTAGTTGCTTGTGGAGTACCAATTGCTTGTGAGTTGAACATGGGCATTGATTGGAACCTTATTGAAGTAACCCCTGAAATTGGTGTAGAACTTATAGTTGCGTGTGTTGTGCTTAACTGAGTTGGAGCCATTTGTATGCTTGGAGCAACACTGTGTAGGATTTGTTGTTGTATGTATTAGAAATTTGTGTTGCATTTAGGTTCAATGTCACTCCTGGTGGCATTATTGTGGAGATGTTGAAATTAGGAGGCAACTTTGCTCCATTTTGAATTAAGAGAGATAGATACTTGTCTCTATTGTTGTTGATAAGGGTATTGATTGACATTAAGACTTGAGGGTCTTGTTGAGTTTCCTCTATTTCCTCTTGTGTTAAACCTATTTGTAGTTCCTCTATTGTTGGTAATCTATTGGGACCTATCGGTATTAAATCCCTATTTCTTGATTGAGTACTTGAGCTTCTAGGTGTGTTCATGTTCCAAGTTGGGTTATAGTATGGGTCAATATTTGGATCCATCTGATTTTTTTCCCTTTTTTGATCTTGTTACTGTCATGTGATCTTGACACTCTATGACTTACTAAGATCTTTTAAATGAAAATGGTGGATTGATATGGATGCAAGAATTGTGACTTAACTGTGTGCGCAATCTATGAATGATGATACCCTACAAAGATTACTAGTGAGGAACATCTTCCATAAGTTTTTCAACAAATTGTCGAAATTCTTCTTGTTCTCTTTGTTCCTTGATTTCTTTTGCTAACTTTGTATCAAGGCAGACAGATTTCCAGATTTTATTGTCTATGAAAACTTCTACTTCTTCATATTATGAAAGATCAATTCTTACTTCCCAAGCGAGATTGTCCAAACCATCAATTATCTCTAATTGATCATTGTCTGGTCCAAGATTGGGTTGTTCAAATGGAAAATCATAGTCTCCTTTTAGACCCATGCAAAGGATACATTCTAAAGACTTCTATGATGAAAAGGACTATGACGAATCAAGACTATGCAAACTGATTTGGGTACTAAGATGTGTACTATAAGGACTCTATCCTAACAAGAGTGTGAATGATGGACTTTTACTCTCCTAATTTGAATGCAAATGATGGACTTTTACTCTCCTAATTGTGAAGATGTATACAAGGTGTGGATGAAAAACTTAAACTATGCATTCTCTATATGTGTGAGGACCTATGATCACATGAAGCGTCATTTTCTTCCATATTCTTGAATTGTTGAGTTATTGGCAAAATTTGTTGAACTTGTTGGACGTAAACACTTGGTTGTTCTTTTGAATTTTTGACTCTTGATTGTTGGGTTGAGAAAATTTTGGTTGATGTTGGTATGAAAAACTTGGTTGTTGCACCACTTTGAAATGTTTGATCATGTATCCAAGACACATCAAACAAATCAAAAAAGATTAATAACATATAAAGAATACTTGTTTAAGGAACTTTTTTAAATCCCAGTGAATGTTGGAGTCTTTTTCAAAACCCCATTTTGTTTTCATTGTAATTGGTCAATCGATTCCACAACAAGAAGACTCTCTTAAGGTCAAAAAGTCACAAATATTACCACAACCCACATCTTGATACTCTGTTAGCTCAAATAGACTTGTCACACCCTAAGGTGCACCTGTTTTTTTACCTTTGTTCAAAAATTAAACCAAAGAGGATCACTCCTTAATTGGCTCGTTATCCTAGGAGATATATGGTGAGTGTCTTGGGGGTAGATTCTTCCCCACCCTTGCACTATGACAATAAAGTGTCTAGTTACTGACACAGTTGGGCTTCTAATTTCTAAGGTGTTTAATCAATCTTACGTTCGGGTGGGCATAGATCCAACAAATTTAATCATCACTATGCCATTTCAACACCCGTTGCTTACAATTTTCATTATAAACACATTTATTTAATACTGGTTCAGAATACTTGGTATTAGCCATCACCACTTTAGGTTGTTCCCCTCTCACTAGCCTTATGGGCTTCTTGGGAGGGAAGGTCTGCTAAAGGTGTTATCTTAATGTAGAATTGACAGAAAGAATAAAAGAGATGGTTCTAGTTTTTTGATCACCCATTGAAGGGGAGAGCATATACCTATCACCTCACAAACACAAAAGACAAGGATTATTTTTAAACCTTCATTGCAAAATTGTCTAAGCTAGATGGAGATGTTGCTCCAAGAAGACATGATGTTCTTTTTATCCAATATTGCAATGATGAGGAAAGATAAGAAAGTAGATTGTTTCTTTGTTCTTTTTAAAAGCACCAAAACAAAATATTTGGCTAATCTAAGTCTAGCCTCCTACAAGAAAATATGAGAATGGCTAGCACATGGTGGACTTTCTAGCCTAATATTTTCTTTGATTACAATTTTGTCTTCTCTGACCTATGAATACATAACATATTTATGACAAACCAAAACACTAATGCTTTTTTTACTCCTAACAATTGCGCATCAACTACTGCACAATTGTGAACGAATTTAACTACAAATGCGAACTCCTGTCAAGACAATTGTAAATTTCTGACAACACAATTGCGAATTTTTGTCTGCACAAGTGCGAACATAAATCTGAACAATTGTGAATTAATTAAACATAGAATGAAAAAGAAAGAAGATAAAAGACGTAAATCAGTTTGCAAGAAAATCACTCTAGATGACTCGGGCCATTACTTCAATATTGTCAAAGAAATCAAATTTAGCAAGGAATCAATGTATATTCTTGTGGTATCGGGTTACGACTTCTTCTTCTTCGATTTCTTGGATCTTCCTTTTTGCCTTCACAAGATTTTGATAGGCTTTTTGTTGTCTTTTATTCTCTTTTCTTCTTCTAGTACTTGAAATTTTGAATGTCACCCTTCTTGCCATTGGGTTAGGAACATTTTATGCATAAAAAATATTTTTCCAGAATTGCAAGATTTTTCTCGGTTAGCAACGCAAATGTCAAAAAAGAAAAAATGACAAACAAAAATGAAATTTTGACCTATTCCTACAATTGTGAATCAAAATTAACAATTGCGAATATAATGACTACAATTGCAAACTAATATGATGAACTTATAAATCTGATTAGGGGGTAAAGACAATCATGAATCTTTAACTAATCAAATACAATCAAACATAAACCAATAGAATTAACACAAGATAAGAATAAATTCAACTAAATGAAACTCCCTCATCCTGCATTGTGACCTCCATTGTTCTTCTCCAAAATTACATGGGTGGCTTTCAGGTATTGAACTGAAATTCCTGCATAAGATTGGCAATTGCTTTGAAGAGTGTGATCTAGACTGATTTGTGAAAATGATGTTGTTTATATAGATTTTCAACACATAAGAGGTGAGGATTTGAACTCAAGTCCTGATTGATAGTCAACTGATTTAGATTGATCAATCAAATCATCTTGATTGATTTGTTAACTGAACAGATTGGTCTATTAACAGGGTTGATTGGAGAGTGAACTCAATTGATTAACCAGTAGACTGAATAGACTAGCTAGTTGATTGAATAGATGGATTAGATGATTGAATCGATTAGAGAGATAAGTGGATTGATTGATTAGTTAGAAAAAGTTGATTGAGAGTGAAAATGGGAGATTGGAGAGTTAACTGAGTTAACTAATTAGTCAACTGATTTGATCAATCAGTTATGATTTCAACATTTTTTGTAGGATTTTGAAATGGAATTTGATTTTCATTTTCAATTTGGATTTGAATTTGGACTTTTGAATGCTGAAATGTACATGAAATTAACTAAAATTCAAATTTGGTGAAATGTTAATTTGATGATTTGGAATTAGATGAAATTAATTAAAATTTGAATTTGGGGGGGAATTGGAGGAATTATAATTAATTAATTTAAACAAAATTATTTAAACATTAGAAATGGAATTAATTAAATAATATAAAGATTATTTAATTAAGTAAATAATTGTAATTAATTAAATAATTAATATTTGAAAAAGGGGTTTGATGATTAATTAATCAAGGAATAGAAATTCGATAATTAATAAGATGAAGAATGATGATTGAGTCAGTTTAGAAGAATAATTAACTTAATTAAATAATTGAAGAATTACTCAATTAATGAGGGCGAATAATTAGTACATGATGAAAAAGACATTTTTCAGTGTCTACAGGTCCCACCATTTTTCTTGGTTCACTATAGCTATGATGATGAGACAACTCGTACTTCTTGTGATTATCACTAATTAAGGTCTAAGTGTAACAACATAGTACAAGTGAGTTCATTAATAAGATTTAAATAGTTTGGCAAGTATTTTGAGTTAATGGATCTAAACAATTATTGCCTTCTTGTCACTAGCAAAATTCTATCTATAATGCTAGATGTGTATATGTCTTGTATGACTATTTGTGTATATAAAATTTTGATACTAAACCTATTAGTGGTGTTTTGTGTTTCCCTCAATATACTATATCAATGATATTTTGTGACTATCTATTATGACATACATACATTGTGACTCTTAGGTCTCAAAATTAACAAATACCAAAAATATCTGAAAACAACAAAATAAAAAACATTCAAAAATGATCCACAAGACCCTAAACATCAAAAAACTCAAAAACAAACTAAAAATTGAAAAAGAACTAAAAACTTGCAATAAAATGACTTGTGAGAAACAAATACCCTAGCAGATATCCAACAAACACTTCACACAAAGTTCAACAAAGGATATAACTATCTTATAAAACATTTGCAACCAACTTGATCAGGTCTTATCAATCCATGATATCCACATCAACGTGATCATTATCATGTCTTAGACATAATTAGATACACTTGAAACCAGACAAATCAGTCTTAAACGGGGTCCGAAACTTCTGAAACCAGACATTATCAACCATCACATCAAACAAATCAAAGCAAAGGCACAGTCAGTTTAGCTATTAAATTTTGTCTAAATTGGTTTTTATCTTTTATCAATTGGCGAAGATCATGTTTCTATGCTACTCAAGGATGTCCAAAAAGTGTCTAGAGGAGCCATGATGGGCATGATCCTTTACTATGTTTGTTTTTTTGTGGTGTGAACCAATGAAGTTCTAGGGAAATTGCTCTAGTGGGTGTCTGTGATAGGAGCATTCAGCCTGTGAATGCCACACATACCTCGACCCCTAGCGTAATTCCCAGAATGGAGGGTTCATTCCTTATCTGCTACGTGTTTGTTTCTTGCAATGAGATATCTATACATCATGGTTCCTTATACCTTTGTGTACTAAGCTTCGTTGTTACATAATAAGGCTCAATGATGATAATGTATTGCACTATGAATAAAGGCAAAGAAGAGTACTCATCACTATCATTCCTATCACATCATATCAATTTTGATTTCAAGTTAACATGATTGGTCATCATTTTCTACTATCTCTTCATCATCTAATCCAAATCCATCTTTCTTACTAACACTTCTTCTAAATCAAGAGGCCCAATCAACAATGTATTTTGTCACAACAAAAACATTCATATAAGCTGCATATCATTATAAATTCATTTACCATTAGTTAGATTGCACTTAAATTTATGTTACTTAAATTCACTTGCATTATTACTCAAAGTTAATTGCATTAGATTCATTTAGATAAATATCATATCATTTTAGACTCATTATCATACAGAAGCATTAATTACACAACCATATAATCATATAGCATAAAATATAATGCACTAGATTCATAAAAGGAATCACACATCATATAGAATCATACATCATAGAAATAACACAAGGCATGTAGAACGCCGCCAAATTGCATATCATATATATCTCAAAAGTGTCCCTACCTCAGGATGCCCCAAAGATGCCCTTGGAGAACCCATAACGATAGTTGTACTAGTATCACGACTAGTAGACCTACTAGATCTCCTACCTGAGATATATCTCCTATAACTCGAGACTCGATGTCTCTCTGACATGACATCCTCGTACTCACGACACCAGTATGAACACTCCTAAGAAAGATGAATCAGTCTTTGATCTCTCGACCTTGTAGCAAGATCAAGGTAATGCTCATGTTCATCCTAGATCAATCTAGACCTTCACACCGCCACATCTCTCTCCTGCTGTAGTCAATCCCTCTTAGCTGCAATCTGATCTCGCTTTGCCTCTAAAGCATGATATGCTCTGTGAAAGTGCTCGCTATCATCCATCCACTATTGTCGTAATGTGACAACAAGATCCTCTAAGCTCTTAATCTGATCTCTCAAAACCTGCTCGTCCTCACCCTCCTCATCGCCACCTCCCTCTATAGCTAGCGCATCTCCAACCTGGGGCATCTCAATGTCCTTCCCGCCACCATCCCCACCGTCACTCCCCCCACTACTAGATGATCTTTTCTTAGATTCATCACTCTCACTCCCATCCTGGTCAGAGCTACCCATAGACTTGGTGTCTCTGTCAATGTCTACATCACCCTCACTATCCTCTCACTCTGCCTTTGTTGCTACCACTACTGCAATCAAACCAATCTGACCCCCACCTCATACTCCTCCTATCTCAACCTCCACCATCTCTCCCTCTCCCTCTCCCTCCCCGTGCCCTCCTGTGCCGAATCTACTGAGGAGAGATAGGAATTGTAGGATCTGTCAAAGGTATTGGTAGATGATGTACCCACCAAGCATCATACTACAGTGTGGCACCAAGATCTGCAACTCCAACTGACCAACCCCACTGTACCGACCAAAGAGAATCAAACTTTGCAATAACAACATGAGGTTGTATACAAGCGCAACTCCAACTGACCAACCCCACTGTACCGACCAAAGAGAATCAAACTTTGCAATAACAACATGAGGTTGTATACAAGCCCCCCAATCTTCGATCTCTCAATAGATACAAGCAAAATAAGAAGTAACATCAGGAACCCCCTGTATCTCCCCGAACTGTCGAAGTACATGGCCAAGAAGGTGAATATCAATAAACCAATGAGTGCCAACCTCTCTCCCAATCAAATATTTATGCCACTGACAGTATGGAAAATGTTGTGCATCATCAACCCAATCGGGGCAATCAAGATATGGTCTCCAAGTGAAATACTGTAAAATATCAATCTGGTGTCTCCAGTAAAGGGTGTTCCCTAACGCCCTATGCCTAATACCAATTGTGTATCTGTAAGCATAAGGATGCTCAGTACCAAGATCATCATGAATAACAGGTCGAAAGATAGCTATGTGCTCCTAAGCCCATACTTGGAGTAATGTGATCCCACAATTGATGGACTTATGTCCAAGATAAATAACTCCATGCCTCTAATGGTATAAAGTGGCTAATAAGCATAGACCCCAAGAAAATACTCGAATGCGTATGATCATATCATGGATGACTCTACCCTAACCAACTGGGAATCCATGTGTCCTATTAGAAATCAAAGGACCGACTACAATATTGCATAACACAATAGTCAAATCATCATCTTCCAAAGCATCCCACGGGATATCATATCTACCGCATATCTGCAAATTCTGATCAGTGCACTCAAATAGATTGCATAAAATACGAATACCGTCTCTACGACCAAATGTAACTCTAGCACCAAAGATCGGAATGTGAAGGATATGCCACACATCCTCAAAAGCAGTGATCATGGACCTATTGGTCGTAACCTCTGGAAGATGACGGATGTGATATAATCCCAAATGCCTAATCAAGGTAACCTCCTCCTGCAACAACTCATCTCGCCAATCAAGACCATCAGGCTTCATCTGTCGACCTATCAACACACGGAAGTTCTCCTGCAAGCGAAACATGAGAAAATATAAGATAATTTATTCGCACAACAAAAATCATACCAAGTACTTTGGAAAAATTTCATAATCAACAAATGCGAACTGATATTTACAAATGTGCATCAACTACATTTAATTGCAAACCAATTACATCATTTATGCATTAAAATTTACAATTGTGAAATTTGAATCACTTAAAGAAATTGCACATCAAAATTTACAAATGTGAATTATTAAAGGCAATTGTACATTCAATAATAAATTGCGCATCATTTAAGACAAATGCGCATAAATATGAACAATTGTGCAAAAATCGATATACAATTGTGCATAGGATAAAAAATTTCTCTTTGGCATCGAAAGGAAAATTATTGGTAAATCAGGCAAAAACGAGCAAAATATTCAAAAGACGTACCATGCCTCCAGTGTCAGGTAGTCTCTGGTATGAACGCACTCAATCAGACAAGTGCAACCTCGCTCTGTGGCCCGCCATCATGCTCCAAATTCATCGAAAAACACCGAAATCAAGAAGAGCTCCGCAAATCAAATGAATGCAAATGATCAAATTAAAAGGGCTAATTCACTATTTATAGCCAAAATTAGGGTTTTTACCTCTCCAACAGCTGTGGTCCAACTAAACTTCAACACACTTGTAGCACAGTCAAACAAATTCGAAATCACACGAAACTTCACATGATTGCTCACTACCATGGTATCGAAAAAATGGTCTCAGTTTCATAATTTTTTTACCACTTTTTTCGAGGGGGCATATTTACACTATAAAGCGTCACTAGGACATACTGGGGAACACATATTCTTTTTCTTTGAAACAACGTTGTTTCGACATTGTGTCAAAGAGGGGCAAATGTAAACACTGAAAACTGTCTTTTTCATCATGTACTAATTATTCGTCCTAATTAATTAAGTAATTCTTCAATTATTTAATTAAGTTTATTATTCTTCTAAACTGACTCAATCATCATTCTTCATCTTATTAATTATCGAATTTCAATTCCTTAATTAATTAATCATCAAACCCATTTTTCAAATATTAATTATTTAATTAATTACGATTATTTTTAATTAAATAATCTTCATTATTTAATTAATTCTATTTCTAATGTTTAAATAATTTCATTTAAATTAATTAATTTTAATTCCTCCAATTCCCCTCCAAATTCAAATTTCAATTAATTTCATCTAATTCCAAATCATCAAATTAACATTTCACCAAATCTAAATTTTTCAATTAATTTCATGTGCATTTGAGCATTCGAAAGTCTAAATTCAAATCCAAATTGAAAATGAAAATCAAATTCAATTTCAAAATCCTACAACACATGTTGAAATCATAACTGATTGATCAAATCAGTTGACTAATTAGTTAACTCAGTTAACTCTCCAATCTCCCTTTTTCACTCTCAATCAACTTTTTATGACTGATCAATCAATCTACTTATCTCTCCAATCCATTCAGTCATCTAATCCATCTATTTAGTCAACTAGCTAGTCTATTTAGTCTATTGGTTAATCAATTGAATTCACTCTCCAATCAACCCTATTAATAGACCAATCTATCAAGTTAACAAATCAATCAAGATGAGTTCACTGATCAATCTAAATCAGTTGACTATCAATTAGGACTTGAGTTCAAATCCTGACCCCTTATGTGTTGAAAATCTATATAAACAACACCATTTTCACAAACCAGTCTAGATCACACTCTTCAAAGTAATTGCCAATCTTATGCAGGAATTTCAGTGCAATAACTGAGAACCGCCCATGCAATTTCAGAGAAGAACAATGGAAGTCACAATGCAGGATAAAGGAGTTTCATTTACTTGAATTTATTCTTATCTTGTGTTAATTCTATTGGTTTATGTTTGATTGTATTTGATTAGTTAAAGATTCATGATCGTCTTTACCCCCTAATCAGATTTATAATTTCATTTATGATATTCAAGCATGAGTACAGGACCTATAGTGTAGTATTGAATGTATTGCCATTCCTCTTTTCAATTAAGATGTACTATAGGTTTAAGGTTTAGTGCAATAGGTAATGAAGACATGTATGTAGTATGGGTATATCCATTTCATATTGTGTGTATGTGTGAATCAATCACTATGCGTGCATGTGTATTAATGACCTCATGTATTATGTGATGTTACACTCATGCCCTTGTCGATGATGAAAACAAATAATATGAGATGCTTGCCTTATCAACCCAACTAAAATTGAACTCAGAAAAAGACATTCAATATCACAATATTGTAAATGGATTGAATTGAAATTATGCATTTAGTTAATGTTTGTGTTTTAAAAGAAACTAGAACTTATTGTGACACATATCAATGAATCAATGCATATAAATTACGCATTTTCTATTTTAAGTTTTTACAAGCATATAATCGTTAGTGTCGATCAAGACAGGATTCACATGCTGTACTTTGATAATCTCATCACGCTTAAGATCCAACATTCCTGCAAGTTTTTTGACTGTGAGATCTGCCACATATTCTTGTTGAAGAGTCCCATCGATTGTAATTCTATTGGTGGGTTTAAAACAAAGCATTCCCTCCACCAGATCAATTGCACTTTTATCAATCACATTCTTGTGGAATAATTCCTTCAAAGATCTTGTGGGGTGAAGGGGAAAATCTTTACAATGTTTGATAGAATAGAGATATTTTGGACTGTTGATTATTTCTGGTCGCTCATCTTCATCTTGTATTTGTATAATTTTAGCAAACTCTCTCAGATTTTGAAAATCAGTTTCATCGTCTTTTACATTTGCAAAGGGAATTCCCTTTGGACCCAATTCATTTGCCCACAACTACTTTGCCAAAATGCAACCCATAGCCCAGACGTCAGTTGCAGGCCCATAGGTGAAGTAATGTTTGTAAACGTCATATAGCCAAAAAAGTGCTCAGGGGCTCTGTAAGCTGCAGAAGCCACAAATCCTATCATTTTTGGTGCAATCTTCCTAGAGATTCCAAAGTCACAGAGCTTTATTCTTGGTTGCCGAACTTTTCAGGATTGTTGGAATTTTTTTCACTGACCAGAATATTGTGGAGTATTCGAGCAGCATGCAAATACTGCAAGCTTCTAAGTATT
Source organism: Cryptomeria japonica (assembly GCF_030272615.1). Lineage (NCBI taxonomy): Eukaryota > Viridiplantae > Streptophyta > Pinopsida > Cupressales > Cupressaceae > Cryptomeria > Cryptomeria japonica. The sequence goes on from NC_081409.1 coordinate 333,834,932, forward strand.
TGGAGAAATAAGAATGCCAACAAAATATAATCAATAATTTCAAATAATGCTCAAGATAGTAGTGGTAGTTAGAATTCTCTTTGATGTATAAGATAAGTTGGATAATCTCGATCCACATCTTTTTGTTAATGTTAATGTTCTTGTTTTTGCAGTGGAGAAATAAGAATGCCAACAAAATATAATCAATGATTTCAAATAATGCTCAAGATAGTAGTGGTAGTTAGAATTCTCTTTGATGTATAAGATAAGTTGGATAATCTCGATCCACATCTTTTTGTTAACGTTAATGTTCTTGTTTTTGCAGTGGTTTAACTTTTTAATTTGTTTAAGGTAATTCTTGTTTAAATGTCTCATCTTAAATCATACTAATAGTGGCTCCTGCTAGAGTTTGATTTAAATAACACACTTTAAATTTTGACTTTTTAAAGTGACTCATCTAAAATTACACTAATAGATGAGTTCTACTAGAGAAACTAGAGTGATTTCGAATGAGTCACCTAAACATGTCGAAGTCCACTCATTTCAAACTATTGTCTCATTTAGACTATCGAGTTGTGACTGTTTCCACCCATTTTCTTCAAAATGCATAATGAACTATTCTATGAATAGTAATATAAACACGATGTTTTTTTTCTAGTCCATAGTCGAAAAGGAATGTGGAATTGTAGGTGTGGAATGAGTTGGGCTTCTTGTACTACAAAGATTTTTTTTTAATTATATATAATGATAATGATCTTATTTTGGCTCCCACTTAGCATGTAACATGTTGTTGCTAAGTGGTTGCTAGGAAAGGACATATTTGATTGGATTCCCTTGTCTAGATTGCATAAGTGGTATTAGAGCATGGCTTTCTTCCTAAAAGGTGTCTTGGGGTTCTAAAAAATTATTCCAAGTGTGAAGAAATAAGGCAAATGTATAGAGCTAGGTGAAGGAGGAATCTAGGTGTTACTATAAAAATATTTGTTTCTTATTTCGATCTGTATAGAGCTATGTGAAGGAGAAATCTAAGTATTACTATGAAGATATTTGTTTCTTATATAGATTTGTTTTGTGAGAGAGTTATTGTGAGTCTAAAAGGGTGTGAAAAAGTCTTAGGGTAAGTGCACAAAGATGGTGGTCAATAAGGAGGGTATAAGTGGACACTTTTTTTTCTGAAATCAGGTGAACCTGAACTTAGAGGCAAAATTTGAAAGTCATCCACTCAAGATATGAAGATAATCAAAGAACAAATATTGTAGTACTCTGAATCTAGTTTCCAAACTACTAAACTTTTTCAAAATTGGATAAGATTAAGAGGGTCAAATCCTTCGCGCATGAAAAAATGACCCTGTTTTTTTCTGAAAAACATAACATAGTGTCTAACGTGTGCATCAAAAAAGTCATAGTTAGATTTAGTATTTTGACAAATCCTTTGGGAGAAAGATAGTTGAGAGTGAGCACTATAAGATGTGTATTTTTTTGAAATTTTTTGTTGAATATTTTTTTTTTTATGATTTTTCCAATCGACCACATCATAAAAATTTGGTACCTGTTCATGCGCGAAGCATAAGTTGCACTAAACAAATCAAAAATACATTTTTTTTTAAAAAAAATTGTAAATAATCAAGTGCACTACAATAATATATAAAGTTTTTTAAATTTGGATACGTATATCAAAAGTTATTCAAAAAATGGTGCACCTATGTCTGTGAGAACTATGGAGACACTAATAAAAGAAATTCAATAATAATATGTTATTGTTGTTCAAATTGAAAAAAAATTATATGGTTAGAAAGCTCAAAAGATGGGTGAAAATATGGTGGCAATTTTAGAAATACCCACTTTATGAAGTGTAAACATGATAATGACAAAGTCGATAAACCAAGTTGATAAAATAAAACACATCAAAAATGAGAGAAATGGAGGGAAATCAAACTTCCAATCTGTAGCTTTGTCATCCAGGCCTATTTCCAAGCCTAAAAAGTCAAAAGCGCGTACGGGGTACTTATGGTTTAAAAAGCGCGTACGGGGTATTTATAGTGTAAGAAGCGCGTACGCACGTGTTTCCCATTAAATAGCGCGTACGCGCTATTGTATAACATTATATTCTATGTATAATATGTGTATATTCATATAATATATGTAATATATAATGTGTATAATATGACATTGTATATATAATATGTTTATATACATATAATATATTAAACATATATATACACATGTAAGTGTATCGTCTCTCCCTCTCAAACACATACAAGGTCTCTCTCTCTCTCTCTCTCTCTCTCTCTCTCTCTCTCTCTCTCTCTCTCTCTCTCTCTCTCTCTCTCTCTCCCTTCCCCCTTCCTCCATACCCCATCCCTCTTTCTCTTCTTCTCTCCCTCCATACCCCACTGCAACTATGTCTGCACTTCTATAGAAGTAAGTGAATTTATTTCTTATCTGCAACTTCCTCTTTGATTTTTATCATGATTCTCTCCCTCCCTCTACCTCTCCCTTCCCCCCATGTTCCCCCCTCCCCTCCCTCTCTCTCTCTCTCCCCCCTCCCCTCCCTCTCTCCCTCTCTCTCTCTCTCTCTCTCTCTCTCTCTCTCTCTCTCTCTCTACCTCTCCCTTCCCCCCATGTTCTCTCCCTCTCTCCCTCTCTCTCCCTCTCTCCCTCTCCCACCTCTCTCTCTCTCTCTCTCTCTCTCTCTCTCTCTCTCTCTCTCTCTCTCTCTACCATCCCTCCCTCTCTCCCTCCCTCTACCTCTCCCTTCCCCCATGCTCTCTCTCTCTCTCTCTCTCTCTCTCTCTCTCTCTCTCTCTCTCTCTCTCTCTCTCTCTCTCCCCCCCACCCCCTCTCTCCCTCCTTCCCTCTCTCCCTCTCTCTACCTTCCCTCTCTCCCTCTCCCCTCTCCTCTCCCTCTCTCTCCCTCTCCCACCTCTCTCTCTCTCTCTCTCTCTCTCTCTCTCTCTCTCTCTCTCTCTCTACCTCTCCCTTCCCCCCATGTTCTCTCCCTCTCTCCCTCTCCCTCTCTCTCCCTCTCCCTCTCCCCTCTCCTCTCCCTCTCTCCCTCTCCCCTCTCCTCTCCCTCTCTCTCCCTCTCATCTCCCTCTCTCCCTCTCCCCTCTCCTCTCCCTCTCCCACCTCCTCTCTCTCTCTCTCCCTCTCTCTCTCTCCTCCCTCTTCTCTCCCTCTCTCCCTCTCCCCTCTCCTCTCCCTCTCTCTCCCTCTCCTCTCTCTCTCTCTCTCTCTCCCTCTCTCTCCCCCTCTTCTCTCCCTCCCTCTACCTCTCCCTTCCCCCCATGTTCTCTCCCTCTCCCCTCTCTCCCTCTCCCCTCTCCTCCCCCTCTCTCCCTCTCTCTCTCTCTCTCCCTTCCCTCCCCCCTCTTCTCTCCCTCCCTCTACCTCTCTCTTCCCCCCATCCTCCTCTCCCTCTCTCTCTCTCCCCTCTCCTCTCCCTCTATCTCCCTCTCCACTCTCCCCTCTCCTCTCCCTCTCTCTCCCTCTCCCACCCCCCCTCTTCTTCTCTCTCTCTCTCCCTCTCCCCTCTCCTCTCCCTGGTAATTTATACGAGACAGATGGTATGTTTTTGCTCTTCATGCATGTATTGTTTGTGGGAAGAATGTGAATCAGAAGAGTGGGTTGACAAATGGTCTTGTAGACCGTTGGTTCCCATTGATTCATATCGAATTCCCAAAGCACTACAATTGAGCCAGATGGAGACATTAGTGGATTTTGACCATGTATCCGACCTATTGGATTCAGGTGATTTTTTGAGTTAATGTTTTTGCTAGTATTCTTTTTGGTTCATTTTGTTGTACATCATACTTTATTTTTGGTATTAATTAACACTTTATAAAATGCAGGTCATGTGTATGCAGTTGTTGCAGAAGAGAACAATGAAGAAGGAACATATTACTATTTGTGTTGTTGTGTTGAGCCTAAAAGAAAATTGACAACCACAATCATTGATGAAGAGGGTATTGAGTACCCAATAGGGTCTGTTGTCATGACAGGAACATGGCTTCGAAGATACCCTATCAAGAATTCTGATGTTTGGTTGTTCGAGGACTTTGAAACACACAGACGTATTCTTCATTTCTCTAACCTTGTTGTTGCAACAAATATTCATTTGATGAAGTATCGTGGTAGACCTCATATTAAAATTTTTATGGAAAGTTCGTGAATCTGACCATGAGGCAATACTTGACACAATACGGGTTAGAGCTGATCCTGAAGGCTCACTTGATTGATTCTACAGTTCAAAGTAGAATGATTTTAAGAATTTTGTATAAATCATCGACGAATTGTTCTATATTCATTTTTTGTATATATAAATACCCATGAGCTGATTTTTACATGTTTAGGGGCATAATTTTGTATATTTAAGTGGCAATGAGCTGATTTGTACATATGTACATGCCAAATTTTGTATATTAAAATGGCAATGAGCTGAATCACATATATTGTAATGCCAAATTTTGTATAAAAGCCCATGAGATTATTTGTAAGACAATTTTTTGTATAATCAAATAGCCAAGAGCTGATTTGACCATATTTAGAGGCAAATTTTTGAATAATATGTGACAATGTTTTGTGACTATTTTGTGTGTCAATGTTTTGTGACTATGTTTTGAGTATATGTGATGTGTCCCTAGCAAATCATGAGAATTCTTGATTCTTGTATAATCATGGATAATTATTTGAGTCATTATTGGGTCATAGGGGTGATAGATTGAGACTAGATATAATTTGAGCAAAAATTGTCATTGTTGTCAAAAAAGTTGTCAAACAACTTTTGCATTGCGTCGCTAGGGTATGACTCTCGATGTTCTGGTGCTTTGGGATGCACGACAGGGGCATGCCTAGTGTAAACATGCCCACCCATACATGCTCGCGACGTCGATTTGTGCACACGAGGAACATAATCAATTCTAGCCAATCTTGCAACTTTTCCTTGCAAGCAACTAACGGTTTTTTGAGCAGGCGAAAAAATGCTACTAATTTAAAATGGCTTTGAGTTGTCAAAAACCGAGATAGGCCATTGTAGAGGACCCTCACGTGACCCCATGGGATCAAACAGCTCGACCGCATATGTCATGGATTGGAAGTAATAGTCCGTCAAATTTTGATAATTTTTTGGACTAAGGGCACTTGAGAGATCTCATCGGTAGGGTATGACTCTCGATGTTCTAGTGCTTTGGGATGCACGATAGGGGCATGCCTAGCGTAAACATGCCCACCCGGATGCGCTTGCAACATCGGATTGTGCACACGAGGAACATAATCAATTCTAGCCAATCTTGCAACTTTTCCTTGCAAGAAACTGACGGTTTTTTAAGCAGGTGAAAAAAATGCTACTAATTGAAAATAGCTTTGAGTCGTCAAAAACTGAGATAGGCCATTGTAGAGGAGCCTCACGCGACCCCATGGGATCAAACAGATCGACCGTATGTGTCATGGATTGGAAGAAACAGTTCGTCAAATTTTGAAAAAAAATTGGACTTAGGGCACTTGAGAGATCTCACCGGTAGGGTATGACTCTCAACGTTCTGGTGCTTTGGGATGCACGAAAAGGGCATGCCTAGTGTAAACATGCCCACCCAGATGCGCTCGCAATGTCGGTTTGTGGACACGAGGAACATAATCAATTCTAGCCAATCTTGCAACTTTTCCTTGCAAGCAACTGACGATTTTTTGAGCACGCAAAAAAATGCTACTAATTAAAAATAGCTTCGATTCGTCAAAAACCAAGATAGGCCATTGTAGAGGACCCTCACGCGACCCCATGGGATCAAACAGATCGACCGTATGTGTCGTGGATTGGAACAAACAGTCCGTCAAATTTTGACAATTTTTTGGCTCAGGGCACTTGAGAGATCTCACCGGTAGGGTATGACTCTCGATGTTCTGGTGCTTTGGGATGCATGACAGAGGCATGCCTAGTGTAAACATGCCCACTCGGATGCGCTCGCAACGTCGGTTTGTGCACACGAGGAACAGAATCAATTCTAGCCAATCTTGCAACTTTTCCTTGCAAGCAACTGACGGTTTTTTGAGCAGGCAAAAAAATGCTACTAATTGAAAATGGCTTCGAGTCGTCGAAAACCAAGATAGGCCATTGTAGAGGAGCCTCACATGACCCCATGAGATCAAACAGATTGACCGTATGTGTCATGGATTGGAAGAAACAGTCCGTCAAATTTTGACAAGTTTTTGGACTCGGGGCACTTGAGTTATCTCACCGGTAGGCTATGACTCTCGACGTTCTGGTGCTTTGGGATGCACGATAGAGGCATGCCTAGCGTAAACATGCCCACCCGGATGCACTCGCGATGTCGGTTTGTGCACACAAGGAACAAAATCAATTCTAGCCAATCTTGCAACTTTTCCTTGCAAGCAACTGACGGTTTTTTGAGCAGGTGAAAAAATGCTACTAATTGAAAATGGCTTCGAGTCGTCGAAAATTGAGATAGGCCATTGTAGAGGAGCCTCACGCGACCCCACAGAATCAAACAAATTGATCGTATGTGTCATGGATTGGAAGAAACAGTCCGTCAAATTTTGACAATTTTTTGGACTCAGGGCACTTGAGAGATCTCAACAATAGGGTATGACTCTTGACGTTCTGGTACTTTGGGATGCACGACAGGGGCATGCCTAGCGTAAACATTCCCACCTGGACGCGCTCGCGATGTCGGTTTGTGCACACGAAGAATAGAATCAATTCTAGCCAATCTTGCAACTTTCCCTTGCAAGCAACTAACGATTTTTTGAGCAGGCGAAAAATGCTACTAATTGAAAAAGGCTTCGAGTCGTCGAAAACCGAGATAGGTCATTGTAGAGGAGTCTCACGTGACCCCACGGGATCAAACAGATCGACCGTATGTGTCGTGGATTGGAAGAAACAGTCCAACAAATTTTGACAATTTTTTGGACTCAGGGCACTTGAGAGATCTCACTGGTAGGGTATGACTCTCGACGTTCTGGTGCTTTGGGATGCACAATAGGGGATAGGGGCATGCCTAGCATAAACATGCCCACCTGGATGCGCTCGCAATGTCGGTTTGTGTACACGAGGAACATAATCAATTCTAGCCAATCTTGCAACTTTTCCTTGCAAGCAACTGACTGTTTTTTTAGCAGGCGAAAAATTGCTACTAATTGAAAATGGCTTGCAGTCATCAAAAACCGAGATAGGCCATTGTAGAGGAGACTCACACGACCCCACAGGATCAAACATATCAACTGTATGTGTCGTGGATTGGAATAAATAGTCCGTCAAATTTTGACAATTTTTTGGACTCAGGGCACTTGAGAGATCTCACCGGTAGGATATGACTCTCGACGTTCTGCTACTTTGGGATGCACAACAGGGGCATGCCTAGTGTAAACATGCCCACCCGGATGCGCTCGTGACATCGGTTTGTGCACACAAGGAACAAAATCAATTCTAGCCAATCTTGCAACTTTTCCTTGCAAGCAACTGACGGTTTTTTGAGCAGGTGAAAAAATGCTACTAATTGAAAATGGCTTGGAGTCGTCAAAAAATGAGATAGGCCATTGTAGAGGACCCTCACACGACCCCACGAGATCAAACAGATTGACTGTATGTATCATGGATTGGAAGAAACAGTCCGTCAAATTTTGACAATTTTTTGGACTCAGGGCACTTGAGAGATCTCACCAGTAGGGTATGACTCTCGACGTTCTGGTGCTTTGGGATGCATGACAGGGGCATGCCTAGCGTAAAAATGCCCACCCGGACATGCTCGTGATGTTGGTTTATGGACAAGAGGAACAAAATCAATTCTAGCCAATCTTGCAAGTTTTCCTTGCAAGCAACTGGTGGTTTTTTGAGCAGGCGAAAAAATGCTACTAATTGAAAAAGGCTTCGAGTCGTTGAAAACTAAGATAGGCCATTGTAGAGGACCCTCACGCGACCCCATGGGATCAAACAGATCGACCGTATGTGTCGTGGATTGGAAGAAACAGTCCGTCAAATTTTGATAATTTTTTGGACTCAGGGCACTTGAGAGATCTCACCGGTAGGGTATGACTCTCGACGTTCTGGTGCTTTGGGATGCACGATAGGAGTATGCCTAATGTAAACATGCCCACCCGGACGCGCTCGCGATATCGGTTTGTGCACATGAGGAACAAAATCAATTCTAGCCAATCTTGCAACTTTTCCTTGCAAGCAACTGACGGTTTTTTGAGCAGGCAAAAAAATGCTACTAATTGAAAATGGCTTCGAGTCATCGAAAACCAAGATAGGCCATTGTAGAGGAGTCTCATGTGACCCCACGAGATCAAACAGATTGACCGTATGTATTGTGGATTGGAAGAAACAGTCCATCAAATTTTGACAATTTTTTGGACTCAGGGCACTTGAGAGATCTCACCGGTAGGGTATGACTCTCGACGTTCTAGTGCTTTGGGATGCACGATAGGGGCATGCCTAGCATAAACATGCCCACCCGGATGCGCTCGTGATGTCGGTTTGTGTACATGAGGAACAGAATCAATTCTAGCCAATCTTGCAACTTTTCCTTGCAAGCAACTGACGGTTTTTTGAGCAGGTGAAAAAATGCTACTAATTGAAAATGGCTTCGAGTCGTCGAAAACTGAGATAGGCCATTGTACAGGACCCTCACGCGACCCCACGGGATCAAACAGATCAACCGTATGTGTCATGGATTGGAAGAAACAGTCCGTCAAATTTTGACAATTTTTTGGACTCAGGGCACTTCAGAGATCTCACCAGTAGGGTATGACTCTCGATGTTCTGGTGCTTTGGGATGCACAATAGGGGCATGCCTAGCGTAAAAATGCCCACCCGGACGTGCTCGCGATGTCGGTTTATGGACACGAGGAACATAATCAATTCTAGCCAATCTTGCAACTTTTCCTTGCAAGCAACTGACGGTTTTTTGAGTAGGCAAAAAAATGCTACTAATTGAAAATGGCTTCGAGTCGTCGAAAAATGAGATAGGCCATTGTAGTGGACCCTCATGCAACCCCATGGGATCAAACAGATCGACCATATGTGTCGTGGATTGGAAGAAACAGTCCATCAAATTTTGACAATTTTTTGGACTCAGGGCACTTGAGAGATCTCACCGGTAGGGTATGACTCTCGACATTCTGGTGCTTTGGGATGCACGATAGGGGTATGCCTAATGTAAACATTCCCACCTAGATGCGCTCACGACGTCGGTTTGTGCACATGAGGAACAAAATCAATTCTAGCCAATCTTGCAACTTTTCCTTGCAAGCAACTAACGGTTTTTTGAGCAAGCAAAAAAATGCTACTAATTGAAAATGGCTTCGAGTCGTCGAAAACCGAGATAGGCCATTGTAGAGGAGCCTCATGTGACCCCACGGGATCAAACAGATCGACCGTATGTGTCATGGATTGGAAGAAACAGTCCATCAAATTTTGACAATTTTTTGGACTCAGGGCACTTGAGAGATCTCACCGGTAGGGTATGACTCTCGACGTTCTGGTGCTTTGGGATGCTTGACAGGGGCATTCCTAACATAAACATGCCCACTCGGACGCGCTCGCGACGTTGGTTTGTGCACATGAGGAACAAAATTTGACCATTGTGAGCGTGAGGGTGCTCTCACACCAAACACATTGTTGTTTAAATTCATATTGTCGATTTTTGTTGTTTATATTCATATTGTTAATTACATATGCAAATATTCATTTAAATTTATAAAAGGGAAGCCACCAAATACAACGAATACACAATAATGAACTTAATACAAGGAGTTTTGTAGGGTTAATTCAACATTCTAGAAATTTTATCAAATCATATTCCACGATTGCAATGCTTTATATCATATATTTTTGTTGCTTATATTCATATTGTTGATTACATATGCAAATATCCATTTAAATTTATAAAAAGACAACCACAAAATACAACGAATACAAAATAATGAAGTCATTACACATTTATTGGATCGAATATCGATATTTATATATATAAAAAAGGGCATGTCTGCCAAGTCAATACAAATATTACAAAAATGTGGCATATGCCATGTCCAAATCGATATATAATAAAAATGTAGAATATATCTACATGTATTGGTCATTCTATGACCAAAACTAACACTATATGATCCTAAACTTCTGGTGGATCATCAAAATCAAGCCTCTTCGGTGCAGTACGCAGCTTTATAGATGGCTGCAAAACCACAATTCAAAAGCCAAGTTAGAATTCTTTTGTAGAAAATAGTTCACAATTAACATCATAACTATGAATTTAACTTTAATTCCTTTGCAATTGAAATGTAGATTACCTCATTGGCTAATCTAGGAGCTAATATCTTCGCTCTCCACTCCTTGTCACTCTTAGGAGTTTTCTTGAAGACATACTTAAATGGATCCATGTTATGGTCGTACCGTGAACAAGTCTATTGTAGATTAAATGTACAATTAATACAATGTACTAACATAAATATATCAAAAACACTTAAAAGCTATAATATAGAGAACAATGATGTACCTGTGCCTCATATGCTTCTCTAATGGACTGAGGATGGCTCACCATCGATGTAGAAACGGTCGCTATTACCTATACAAAAAATGTACAAAGATTAAATACAATTAATATAATGATAAGTATTGAAGGTTGAAAACAATTAATTTTACATATCAAACAAAAGTGTACCGGATCCTGATATGCTTCTCCAGTGCAAGGAGGAGGGTTCGCCATTGACACAATTGGTATGGATATTTCCTATATGAAGAAAATATAAGATTATAATATATCACAAGTTCACATGTATGCGTGCATATAATCATGAAATCAAGAAAATAAAGTAGAGATACATACCTCCACCCTCTCTTGATTCACGGGCGAATCAGGTGCATTCAACATATCCACAAAGCTCAATGGTCGTTGTACATGTAAAATAAACAAAAAACACTAATCAATCTACAAACCCCAACTAATACTTGATTTCAACATTTTCAAACAATTGTACAACTAAAAATGTGTTCAATTACCTTCTTCACACATTTTGGCGTCTTCGAGATATTGTTTTTCTTCGGACGAGCCCTAGACATGGAGGGGGTGCCCTAAAAATAGAAAATTAACATGAGATATTAGTACAGATAATAAATTAAACATAATTTTAAAAATCTAAAATGAAATGACTTGCATATTCCATCAAAACAATACATAAAAAGAGTTGTACAAAATATGATACCGTATAGCCTTGTAGGCCAAAATCAATTGCCGATAGCATGATGTGATCAATCTGGGACATTTCATCCCCTGTCAACACCTACAAACTAGAAATTGGACCAAGCATTAAAGGTAGTTAGTATATCTTGTATTTTTTTGAATTCAAAGTGTACTATTCTATTTTAACATGTTACAAAATTTATACCTCAGGCGTCGAAGTTGCAGCTGTGGTAACTGGGGGAGGTGTATGGGATATCGTTGCTGCATCCTGAAATGCATATTATTTGTCTCAATTTAAATCGATGTATAAATGAAAATTCATTTATGTAATTACAAAATTAAAGTGATTGATAAATAAAATGTTATGAATTCAAATCAACACACCTTTGTCTGTGGCTCATGGGCAAACACCATGTCCATCAACTCATCTGTCAACGCGACATCCTCAACTATGTGAGCTTGACATCTACAACCACAAATCATGCATAGATGATATGAGTATCCATCTGCACCGGCTGCATCATCTATCCCCGAGCATATCCCCGAGCAACTGACACACATATGCTCGATGGGCCCTCTGTCACCCTCTAACGGCTCATCATCCAATACAATAGGTTGTGCTAATGATGTCCCATGCTGGATGATGACACCAGTCAATGTTGTGGCCACCTGAAGAGTCTGTAGCTCCATCGACTCTTTCAGCTCTAATGGGACAGCCTGATGCACCTTGGGTTTGGGTGCTAGGGGGCGGCGACTCTCCGTGACTAATCACCTATGGGCTCCAGGTCTATCTTGGGTAGAGCCACCACCTCTACCATGAAACTCTCTCATGTCAAAATAATTTGGGCGCACATTGAGCACAAACTCACAATATATTTTTCTCAAAAAATATAATGGCACCTCATAATTATTACAAGGTGAATCGTCAAAGACCATCCACCACCTCTGCCAAAAAAGATTCTTCATCTGCACATTGGTACACCCATGTATGGGAAACCTCTTTGCATTAGGAGGTAATGACTGACCAGTTTTGGGGTCAACAAAAAGGGCACATATTTGTTGTTTAGAAATATTTTTGTTTTTAACTCCATCGTATGATAGCCCATTGGCATAGAATTGACGACACCTATCCCTAAAGCTTCCCCATTTGGTAATTTCTGTGCAAACAGCTATGGCACCACTAGCTAATGTTTCTAGGCTAGTGGCGAGGGATTGATGATGGTCAAGCTCAGAAGTCTTCAATTTTACAATCAGTCTATTGATTTTGGATGTATTTTGCCATAACTGATTAATTAATTCTTCATGTGTTTCGGCTGTGCGGTCAAAAGGAGGAATTGGGGGTTGTTCTTGTGTGTTTTCAGGAGGTGCATTTGGTTGTTCTTGTTCTGGATTAGAAGAATCTGGTTTTTGAAACAAAAAATGAAAAAACCTAATCAAAATTAATGAAATTAAATTCAAAATGTAAAACAAATTGCATAAACCAGAAAGAAAGAGAAAAATAAACAAAAACTAACCTTGATCCATAGCCTGGAGGACAAATTTAGCACCCCGTTCGCGGTTTAGGTTAGAAAATGGGAAAAAAAAAACTAAAAAATGCGCTTTTCGGGTAAATGAGGACCCAGTTTTTTTTTAAAATTTTTTTTATCAGGCACCACGTACGTGGTTTTACTAGGATTATTAGTGCGTACACGCTCATTTTCCTATAAGCAGCGTGTATGCGCTAATTTTCCTAGCCGTAGCGCGTACGCGCTCAGTTTCCTAAACTCAGCGCGTACGCGCTAGCTTTTCTAAGCTCGGGAAGAACAAACCTAAGCGCGTACGCGGAAATTTGAAATTTTAAAACCGCGTACACGTTGCCTATTTTTCCAAGTTTTTTTTGGGTGGTGTCCACTTTTCTAACCACCATCTTTGTGCACACGCTCCTTATAGTTCCAATTCAGGATAGAGTGAAAAATTGGTGTTTAGATAAGTTGTGTTCTAAGCTCAAGAAAATGTTTGAATGCCATGCAACAAAAGAGTGTTAGGTAGATGGTATAGGAACATCCTCCGCTAAGTGGAAAGTACGTAGAGGGTGATTTGAGACTCTAATCTTCTAATTAAAGAGTTGGTTAGAAAGCATGTGAAGATTGTTTGAGAAGTAAACTAGTTGTGGTATGAGATTTCCATTGTCTAAAATTGTATTTTAAAGATTATGAATTTGTGTACAAAGATGTTTTCTAGAAGGACTAGAGTGGCCTTGAGTATGGATATTTCATTCATTGAGTTGAAAGAAAGGAATTATGAAGAGATAAGTTGTATGGCTATCATATTTTTATTCATGACGTTGAGAGAATTATGAAGAGATGAGCTGGGTTAGATGAGTAGGGTTAGACTTCGTTGCAATAATTTTTAAAATGTTACACTAAAGAAGAGGACTAGAGTGGCCTTGAGTATGGATATTAAGACTAGAGTCGCCTTGAGCATGGATATTTCAATTCATCAAGTTGAGAGAAAGAATGGACTTATGAAGATATAAGTTGTATGGCTATGATATTGAGAGAATTATGAAGAGATAAATTAGGCTAGACTTGGAGTATGTTGCAATAATTTTTAAAATGTTACACTAAAAAAGAGAAGAGAACAAATTAGTAAGAGAAGGGATAAGTTGGTGACTTTTGCTAAGAGAAGAGAACAAATTGGTAAGAGGAGAGGAGGAAAATGATGTGTAATGTGAAAAATCTCATTTTATTTAATAAAAGAAAGGGAAAAGTATGTCCTCAAGGGAAGCATGAGGATATTGGAAGAATATAAAGAAGGAGGATATTGGAAGAATATAAAGTAGAAAGGTAGGATATTGGAAGAATATTGGAAGAATATAAGAAAGAAAGGTGGGCTATTGGAATATATGGAGAGGAGTTCTACTAAACGAAGAGAAAGATGAGACATAAATAGGAGATAAGGTGGTTATGAAGGGAAAAGGTAAGTCCTCATGCAAGTTAATATAAGGAAGAAAGGTGGTCTAGTCAAGAAAGGTGAGATATTAAAAGAATACAAGGAAGAAAGGTGGTCAAGAAAGGTGGGATATTGGAAGAATATAAGAAGAAAGGTGGTCTAAGAAAGGTGTGATATTGGAAGAATATAAGGAAGATGTTAGGTCTTGGAGACAACTGAGAGGGGGGGGTGAATCAGTTGTCAAATAAATTCAAACCAAAACAACTTAACCAACTTAATGCTTAATACCGGTAAACTAGTTCAATATGTCTGTAGGCAGTTTTAACAGTTAATTGTTATACCGGTAAGGATTAGTGCATGAAACATAAACACAAAGTCATCCATAACACATAACACCAATATTTGTACATGGAAACCCTGTAAGGGGAAAAACCACGGTGGGAAACCTTACCCACAATCAGATGATACTACTGCAGAAAGTAAGTGTATATAAATGGGGTCTACACATGCAGAAAGGCCAAGCGCCTAGAGCTCACTGCTCAATCACAAAATGGGAGTCACACTGACTATAGTTGGATGGTTAAATCCAATAGGAATGTACTGCACAAAATAGCATCTTCATATGCTAGATTCAGTACCAGTGTAATTCTGATTGTCTTCAAAAACCCTCCTTCAATATTCAAATGGTGTTTGCGTGTATAGCTCTTCTTATTCTCGCATATACCTTCACATAATCCTTTTTTCGCATTACACATCTAATCTTACAAATAAGAACTTACATTTATACGATAACCTAAGACCAATTTTAGTAGGTCGGCTCTACAAGATATTACAATAAAAACATTTTACAAACAATACAATATCTGATGCAATAACCGATTGAACATGTCGACTTAATGCATTTACAACAATAATTAATCATCTCCATAGCATGTCGTGCTGATCTGGAAAAGATAAACCTGTCCGTGTAACCCTGGACCTATTTGCCGGTAACAGCAAATATGCAAATATGAATATACCAATAAACAAAACTCCAGGACAAGATGTCCAAACGATGTCTTTGACATTACCAAGTGTTTTCCATATCATTCCAAGTGTCGGTGATCATTATATCTTGTCGGTGTACCAGATACTGGTGACTGTGCATGAGTCACTTGCTTGCCGGTGAATGTTGCTGATTCTCCAAAGTGCCAGAGTTGATAGGTGTTTAGTAGGTGTTGACATCAATGACAAAACCATACCAAAATACCAACAATCTCCCCCTTTGGCATTGATGGCAACACAAGATGGAAAAACCATCAAAGTGCCAAAACAGAAATGCCAAATACCAAAAACCAACAATCTCCAAAAAAAGATCATAACCAGAAATCAAAATACAGATACAGAGAGTAATAATCTCTCCCCCTGGGAGCAACATGTCTTTTCCTTGTGTTTTTCCATACCAATCTCTCCCCCTTTGACATCAAATGCCAAAGTTACAACAAAACCAAGTTCATATACAAAATACCAATCAATTCAATATACCAACTACTCCCCCTTAGAAGTAGCTTCCCATCAAGGACCGAAATAAAAGATTTCTCTATTAATTTTGTCGGTTGATGTCAATCATCAACTTCCTAAGTCTCTACCGGTGGGGGTATGACTCCAAGCTGATCTCTGCGATATTCAAAAGTCTCTTTAGGCAAAGGTTTAGTGAAAATATCTACAATCTTCTCTTTAGTATTCACATAAACTAGTTTTATCTCCTTTGCTTCAACATTTTCCCTTAGAAAATTTAGTTTGATAGAAACATGTTTGGTTTTAGAATGTAATACCGGATTCTTAGATATGTCAGTTGTTGCAGTGTTATCACAATAGATAGTAATAGGTTCCTTGCATTTTACCTTTATGTCTTTCAACATTTGTTTAAGCCATAGTATATGTGTACAGTTAGTTGTTGCTGCAACATATTTTGATTCTGCTATTGATAAGGATGTACAACTTTGTTTCTTACTCAACCAAGAGACTAATCTGTTTCCAAGAAAGAATGCTCCGCTAGTGGTGCTTTTTCTATCATCCACATCTCCTGCCCAATTTGCATCTATGTATACACATAATTCAAAGTTTTCATCTCTAGGATACCATAATCCAAGATTTATAGTGCCTTGTAAGTACCGGAAAATCATTTTTACTGTTGATTCATGATTTTCTCTAGGATTACTTTGAAATATTGAAACAATACATACTGCATTCATAATACCAGGTCTGGTTTGTGTTAAATACAGTAAACCTCCTATCATAGATTTGTATCTAGTTGGATTAACAGGTGTAGATTCATCCCTTAGTAATAATTTGTCATTTGTTGTCATGGGTGTGCTTACCAGTTTAGAGTTCTCCATCTCAAATTTCTTTAGTAACTCTTTTAAGTATTTGGATTGACTCAAAAATATACCTTTATCAGTCTGTGAAATCTGCAATCCTAAAAAGAATTTTATTTCTCCAATCATAGACATTTCAAATTCTTGCTGCATTTTAATAGAAAATTCTTTACATAATCCATCTTCTCCTCCAAAGATTATATCATCAACAAATACTTCTATAATCAAGTTGTCATCATTAGTTATTTTGTAATATAAATTGTTGCTTGCATTTCCTTTAGTAAAACCAATCTTTAAAAGATACTTATCCGGTCTTGCATACCAAGCTCTTGGAGTTTGTTTCAATCCATACAAAGCTTTTCTTAACCTGCAAACCATATCATTGTCATTTGTCAAAGAAAATCCATCAGGTTGTTCAATGTATACTTCTTCTTCAAGATCTCCATTTAAAAATGCACATTTAATATCCATTGATAAACTTTGTAGTTCTTGTGTGTTGCAAAAGCCAAAAATAATCTGACTGCCTCAATTCTAGCTACCGGTGCAAAGATTTCATTGTAATCAACTCCTTCCTTCTGAGAATATCCCTTACATACTAGTCTTGCTTTATTTCTGACAACCTTACCATCTTCATTAAGTTTGTTTCTAAAAACCCATTTGGTTCCAATTACATTTGTATCTTGAGGTCGGGGAACTAATGTCCAAGTGTTGTTTTTCTCAATTTGTTCTAATTCTTCTTCCATAGCTTTAATCCAAAATTTATCTTCACATGCCTCATTAACAGATGATGGTTCAATTTGAGAAATAAGACATACCTCTTCATTTGCCAATCTTCCTCTTGTCATAACTCCTTTAAACTTGTTTCCAATTATCTGATCTTCAGAATGATTCAGTCTTACATACTGGGGTGTCTTTGTTTGTTGTTGTTCCTCAGTTACTGTGAAATCCTCAGATGATACCGGGGTAACTTGATCTTCATTTTGTACCAGTGGATTTAGAGTAGATTCATTTGTCAAAATTTATGTTGCCAGTTCAAAGTCTATATACCTTGAAGTTCCTCTGAATTGTTCATCAATCTTTACATTTGTACTTTCAACAATTTTCTACAATCTTTTGTTAAACATCTATATACTTTTCTCTTAGATGAATAACCAAGAAATATTCCTTCATCACTTATAGGATCAAATTTGCCAATATACTCATCTCTTCTAATATAACATTTACTTCCAAAAATTTTGAAATACTTAAGAGTAGGAGTATTACCAAACCATAGTTCATGAGGGGTCTTACCGGTTTCACCTTTGATGTGAACTTTGTTGAATGTATAGACCGTTGTACTGACTGCCTCTCTCCAATATGCATGTGGTAGGTTTGCTTATGATAACATACTTCTTGCTGCATCCAAGATAGTTTTGTTTTTCCTTTCAACAACTTCATTCTATTGTGGTGTCTGAGGTGTTGATAGCTGTCTTCTGATTCCATTTACTTCACAGAATGTATTAAACTCCTTAGATGTAAATTCTCCTCCTTGATCTGATCTTAGACATTTGATTTTCTTACCGGTTTCATTTTCTACCATTGCTTTGAACAGTTTGAACTTTCCAAGTGCTTCTGATTTTTCTCTGAGAAAAGTAACCCAACACATTCTAGAATAGTCATCAATGATTAGCATAAAATATCTATCACCTTGTAAGGTTTTAGTTCTAGTTGGACCACATAAATCAGTGTGAATCAAATCAAGAGCATTGTTGGATTTTTCTGGAATACTTTTGAAACTAGCTCTAACTTGTTTTCCAAATTGACATTCCTTACATACTGTATTCTGAGGTTTGACAATTTTAGGTAAATCTCTAACTGCCTTAGTAGTATTGATCTTCACCATGCAATCAAAGTTTACATGACAGAGTCTCTTATGTCATAACCAACTTTCATCTATATGTGCAATTAAGAATGTCTTTTCACTGTTATTCAAATGAAAGATATTACCTCTAGTCTGATTACCGGTTGCAATTTCCAAACCAGTTCTATTCATGATTTTGCATTTTCCATTTTTGAATTGTAACTAAAATCTTTTCTCAACTAATTGACCAACACTCAAAAGATTATGCTTTAATCCTTCAACATAGTAAACATTATCAGTGTTATGCTTACCATCAAGAGATATTGTACCCTTACCTTTGATCAAACAAGCTTTGTCATCTCCAAATCTCACTAAGCCTCCATTGTATTCTTGAAAGTTCAAGAATTTGCCTTTGTCTCTTGTCATATAATGTGAGCATCTTGAATCAATAATCCATTCATCCTTTACTTCAACTTTAGCTGCCAAGGCCTGTTCTACCAGTTGAGCAGTAGGTGTCGGTTGATCTTCTGTTATAGCAACAAAAACCCTACTGGATCCTCATCAGAATCATAAGTCACACCTTCATCAGCAATGTAACAAGATTTGTCTTTATTCTTTTTGAATCTGTATCTCTGATATTCAGGGTTAGGCTTGTATGTTCTTCTAGCTTCTTCTCTTAGTCTAGCATGTCTATCAGGGCATCTTGAAGCCATATGACCAATCTTATCATAGTTAAAACATTTAAAGGGTGCTTTACCTTCATACTTACTTCCAACTGGACCTTTAGGCATTTTCTTTGCAAATAGTGCTTCAAGTTCTTCAAGTTCTTCATTTTCTTTCCTGCTTTCTTCAAGTTCTCTTGCATAAAAGGCTTTCCAATCAAATTTGTCAAATGATGGAGTAGATGATGTTGATGCTTTAAAGGCCAAATCTGTCTTTATAGTAGCAACAGGACTAAATTCTTCAATTTCAAAAGCTGAAAGTTTCCCAATTAATGTATCCTTAGTAACTGATGTATTAGGCATTGTTCTTAACTCATTTATAGCAGTGACTTTCATTTTATATGTCGGTGGCAATCCTCTTAAAACTTTTGAAACAATTTCATCCTCACTTAAGGTTCCTCCACAACATTTAATACCCAAAACAATTTCATTTACTCTTTCCATAAAAGCATAAATCCTTTCATCTTCTTCCATTTTCAGATGTTCATACCTGACCCAAAAGCTTTCAAGTTTTACAATTTTGACTATGGAATCTCCTTCATTTAGTGTTTCCAAATGATCCCAAATAGCTTTAGCAGTAGACCTATCTGATAGTCTCATGATTTGTTGATCTGATAATGCGCTCAAAAGTGCTTCTCTTGCTTTGCAATCATTTTCCTCATCTTTAGTTAAGTTAGGTGGAGTGGGCTGACTCTGAGTAGGAACAGTATAACCATTCTTTGTAACATCCCAGATGTCTTTTCCAATGCAATTTAGATGTGTCTCCATTCTGATCTTCTATATGCCATAGTTGGTTCCATCAAGTTTAGGACTGTCCTTCCTGAAATAATTAGTAGACATTGGATCTCCTCAAGCTGTTAAACTTTTGCAAAAGAGGACTAGGCTCTGATAACAATTGTTAGGTCCCGGAGACAACTGAGAGAGAGGGGGGGGGGGGGGGGTGAATCAGTTGTCAAATAAATTCAAACCAAAACAACTTAACCAACTTAATGCTTAATACCGGTAAACTAGTTCAATATGCCGGTAGGCAGTTTTAACAGTTAATTGCTATACTGGTAAGGATTAGTGCATGAAACATAAACACAAAGTCATCCACAACACATAACACCAATATTTGTACGTGGAAACCCTGTAAGGGGAAAAACCATGGTGGGAAACCTTACTCACAATCAGATGATACTACTGCAGATAGTAAGTGTACATAAACGAGGTCTACACATGCAGAAAGGTCAAGCGCCTAGAGCTCACTACTCAATCACAAAATGGGAGTCACACTGACTACATTTGGATGGTTAAATCCAATAGGAATGTACTGCACAAAATAGCATCTTCATATGCTGGATTGTACCAGTGTAATTTTGATTTTCTTCAAAAACCGTCCTTCAATCTTCAAATGATGTCTGTGTGTATAGCTCTGCTTATTCTCGCATATACCTTCACGCAATTCTTTTTCGCATTACACATCTGATCTTACAAATAAGATCTTACGTTTATACCATAACCTAAGACCAATTTTAGTAGGTCGGCTCTACAAGATATTACAATAAAAACATTTTACAAACAATACAATATTCGATGCAATAACCGATTGAATATGTCGGCTTAATGCATTTACAACAATAATTAATCATCTCCATAGCGTGTCGTGCTGATCTAGAAAAGATAAACCTACCGATGTAACCCTAGACCTATTTGCCGGTAACAACAAATATGCAAATATGAATATACCAATAAACAAAACTCCAGGACAAGATGTCCAAACGATGTCTTTGACATTACCAAGTGTTTTCCATATCATTCCAAGTGTCGGTGATCATTATATCTTGTCGGTGTACCAGATACTGGTGACTGTGCATGAGTCACTTGCTTGCCAGTGAATGTTGCTGATTCTCCAAAGTGCCAGAGTTGATAGGTGTTTAGTAGGTGTTGACGTCAATGACAAAACCATACCAAAATACCAACAGAAAAAAGGTGGTCTAAGAAAGGTGTGATATTGGAGGAATATAAGGAAGAAAGGTGGTGATAAAATATATGGAGACGAGTTATTGATTTGGTAGAAGATCTTTTAAAGGAAGTGAAAGAAAGATGAGACATATAAGGAGAGAAATATAAGGAGAGAAGGTGGGCCATGAATATTATTGATATGTTGGAAGAAATCTACTATTAAAGGAAAGATCAGGCATAATATTTTGCAAGTGGTTGAGTAAATTAGTAAAGACTGACTAAATAAGAAAAGTGTTACAATAGTAGCAAGCAGTGCAAATAAGTTGAGCAAATTAGTACTCCAAATATTGACTAACTAAAAAAGAATGCTACAAAATAGCAATAAAAAGAATGCTAAAAAAACTTACCAATAATAGAAGATGAAGATGTAGAGGTGGAGTTGGTGTCGATTGATGGTGGAATGGAAAGAATGTAATGGTGATTTATCTTTTGGAGGAGATAGAGGTGTCAGTAGATATAGTCCAATAGGGTACAAGGGAAGAAGAGGATAAGGTGGAAGGTGTAAAGGGAAAAATTGTAATAACAGTAGAAGAAAGTTGATAAAGTGGAAGAACTAGTGAGTGGAGAAAGAGGAGACCTTTTTTTGGGGGGTGGGGAGATGGATAGCATTGGAGGTAAACCCAACACTTGTGTTGACGTTCTTAAACCCAACACTAATGTTGACGTTCTTAATATAATTTTAGTTGCACAAGGAGATGCATCATATACACGTCTTCTTGGAAAGGGCAAAACCCCAATTGCCAATGTTCATTGTAGTCATTTACATTACATAGATACCTATCGATGGGATATTAAATATTATATGCATGGGAAGTGCACCCAAATGTCTCAAAACCCCACAACTCTTTCAAATATTTTCAAATATGCTCAACATCTACAAACTACTACTACTCATAAAGGTTAGAACCAAATATCTCATACTAAATATGGATAACTTGCCCATGTAACTACTTTTCCTATTTTTATAGTGCAGTTGAAAATAAACTGAAGAAAAAAGAGGGGCTGGAAATAAGTAGCAACAACTGAAGAAAAAAGAGGGACTGAAAATAAGTAGCAACAACTTATTGAGAAAAATGACATGTGCCTTTTTTTCTTTCCTATTTATTTGCTTTCAATTTTGCCTCCAATTTTTATTTGGAAGCAATATTTAAAATATCATTTAAAAGGACTGCTTAAAAACAAATAGCAAATTTGATTATCCATGGGATCACAAACTCCACAAACTGTTGGATGAAAAATTGAAGAGCAACTGCTAACCAAAATAAGCTAAGTAGCTGCATGGAGACTTGCCCAACAATATTTCTCATATTATTCTTGAAGATGGGCAATATGTTACACAAAGCCTAAACTATACGAAAAAATAAAAGCAGTGCCATTCCCATAAAAAATACGGCCGGCTCCAAAACAGACCTTTCGTACAGCGTGATAGCGACATGTTAGTCAATTGCAGCCGTTTATTGCAAAATCAATGGTGTAAAACGCGCGACTAACACGCGGTTTAATCAATCCGTACTGTCGTTTTAGAGCCAGAATAGACGCGGCCGAATACTTATAATGGTTAAAACAATGTCATTCCCATGGTCATATTATTCTTGAAGATGGGCAATATGTTAACCCAAGCCTAAACTATGCATTAGCAAAAAGTTACTTTAATGGTCAAAAGAGTGTCATTCCTATGGCCATATTATTCTTGAAGATGGGCAATATGTTAACCTAAGCCTAAACTATGCATTAGCAAAAGGTTACTGTAATGGTCAAAAGAGTTACTGTAATGGTCAAAAGAGTGGGAATAATATGTTAACCCAAGCCTAAACTATGCATTAGCACAAAAGAGTGGGAATAATATGTTAACCCAAGCCTAAACTATGCATTAGCAAAAGGTTACTGTAATAGTCAAAAGAGTGTCAATCCCATGGTCATATTATTCTTGAAGATGGGCATTAACCCAAGCCTAAACTATGCATTAGCAAAAAGTTACTTCAATGGTCAAAAGAGTGTTATTCCAATGTACGTGCAATTGACAACTATAGATCAATTCTACGAGCCCAACAAAGACCGTGAATAAGTTTTTTCTAGCAGTTGACAATGTATTCAATTGCCACAGCAAGAACCATTATTTAGTTGAAATATCTGGCATCAACCTAAGTAGGAGCACATTTTAATATGCATCTCTTGCATGGATGTTATTTAATACAATGCTTTCAAAATTGCTATATAATAGAACAGCAATCATGGGGTTACTTAGAACATGAAATTCTCAGTTTGATGAGACCGAGTTTTAAAACAGTCAAAAATCGTCCTATGAAATGAGTCCCCATTTTTCTCAGAATTTATTGGAGATTTATTGATGATTTATGTAACCATTTTGGTCTAATCTCTAAATCTCTGACAGGAAAAAATCATATATACAACTAGTAGAAAATCAGTGATCTCTTAAAGAATTCCCTATCATACAACAACACACTAAACATCTTTCATTCATTACAACAGAACATGTTATAGGCATCATGCAATTACAGGGTAATTGTAACATACAATAGCATACCAATTTACAACATTAACTAGCAATAGTATATTATCCAACCCAAATGCTCTCAATAATGTAGTGTTTGCGCCCACAACATGCGAAAGAATGCCAAATTACCTTCCTCCAACTATCACTAGTTAGAACATCATGAATCTCTTGTGAGTTATATGCAAAGAATGCAATTATAACATACATCATTCATTGATATGAATATAAACATTCCATATAGAGGAAAACATCAACTAAGTTAATTCCATAACTCAATACACCCTTACTCAGTTTACATCACGGTAGCGTGATTTATGCCTCAATAGCAATTTACAGCTTTACAAACTTGAACCATAAATTCATTTATAGAAGTCCATCACATGAATATGGACTGAACAAGTTTATACTCATGGAAGTCACAATGGTGATGGCACCAGAAGTATCCTATACCAAGTACGAATGGATTAATTTATTGAATTTACTAGTAACAGATGGTAATAGAGATGTTGTTCCAGGTAAGAGAAGACAAATTTACAGTATTTTTAGGACTAAACTGTAGACAACTATATGAGGCTGAAAACACATAAAACTAAGGTTTGGTGAATGCCTGGTTGAATTAATTAATCCAATATTGCAAACTTCAAGGCTAAAACATCTTGTTGAGAATGGAAACAACCGTGGACAGAGCAGCCCCTGTGATGGCACTCTGCACAATGCTATCATTATTGGGCTCGTCATGAGTGAGGGCCACAGATGCCCCTGTCAAGGCTCCTGCAATGGCTGCATTTTTCTGCCATCGGACAAATTGATGGGAGAAAAACCTTAATATGCCAACCAATCTCAAAATAATGCAAATATATATTGTCCATTGAAGAGTTCTCCAACTTCTGTATTATCATATTAGAATGAATCAAGCAGAGGGAAAATTCATACCCAGTCATGAGTTCCTCCTCTGGCCTCCTTCAATCCGTATGTAACACCAGAATACACACCGGCTCCAAGGCCTAATTATTTAACGAGAATAAAACATTTAGAATAGAAAATTATTATGAATCAAAATCTTTGGAGAAAAATAAAGCTTACCCCACTGGAAGGACTCTTTTCCAGCAGTCTTAACCTGCCAATCCAAAATATTTTCCATACAATGGGTCAGTTGTGTCTACTAATTCCAAAGTTTTCATTTCATAATTTTCTATACAACCTTTCAATGCCTGTTTAGTTTATGATATGCCCATCTAAGATTTAGGAAAAAACCAGAAGCATTTATGCTTTATCAATCAGGATTTAAGTGCAAAGGTCATGCCCCCACACTAAAAGATACCATGGTCAGGGCTTTAACAGTACTAAGACTGAACTACCATTAGAGAAGATAAAAACCTTATTGTCTAATTGAGTTTGCAAATGTCAGGTTTATCTAAAAGTTTTCAAGTCAGTTGTCTAGACCATAGTTAGCAAAATATGAACAAGTGTGCTGCCCCCCTCGACCCCACATTGCCCTGAAACCCCCACAAAACTCATTTAAATCTTGCTTAGAGCTACACATTGCTTAGCGTGAGTATACAACAGTTGCAACTATAAGTCTCACAATTTACAAAGTAATAAACCAATGATTAATCATGCCTACATACAAAATGCATATCCCCTGTTGCAGGTCTCTTGCATCTTCACAGTTGAAGTCATAGTCAAGGATTATTTTGTTTCATACATTGGACATTCAAGGACTACCATAGCAACAGTGCAGTAGTTATATCAATTATACCCAAGTGTTCTATATAATAGCACTAGTACAATAGTTTTTATCAGTTACGCAGATGTGTTTAATATGGGAGGAATACATTTTATATAGTAACAATCTTTTAGTAGTTTTTCAGGTTTGTAATATAGCAACAAAATACTGTGTTATTGCTACACAATACACACCTATGCATAATTTGGCAAAACAATTGTAATGTTGTTAATAAATGAAATATGAATTCAGTACAACATTTTTCACTGCATTCCCTGCTCCCATACCTATAATAAATTCAGTACCATTTTTTTCATACCTATAATAAATTCAGTACCATTTTTTTTAACAAGATGACTTATAGTGTAGCAATAAATACATATAAGCTGTGAATTAAAAATGAAGATGCAGAGATGCAGAAAAGAAAATATTACCAATGCCTCCAGAGATTTCCCATGTGACTCTCCTGTGAATTAATGCCCAACGCCATCATTCAATTGTATGTCAATTGTATGTCATTAAACACAGAAGTACAAATTCTACAAACTTAAAAAATAAATAGCCTTATTACCCACCTCGTCTGGGAAGACGTCCTCTCTTCTTGTTACCGAATTCGACGCCACTCTCTTCATCATTAAACCCTGCGTAAATGTTTCCCCCAAAATAGAAACAAAACTTATCAAACCACTCACTTAAATCAAAATAAACATTGAAAAAATAGAGGATTCTGCAAGCCGAGCTTATTCTAGCTAACCAAAAACTAAA
Source organism: Cryptomeria japonica (assembly GCF_030272615.1). Classification (NCBI taxonomy): domain Eukaryota; kingdom Viridiplantae; phylum Streptophyta; class Pinopsida; order Cupressales; family Cupressaceae; genus Cryptomeria; species Cryptomeria japonica. The sequence continues at coordinate 333,860,963 of NC_081409.1, forward strand.
CAAAACCTTCAATTGTAGTGTAATAAGCCTCCCTTGATACAGCCTGCACTGCTCCTATCTGCAGAATCATATTTCAATACACTCCTATTATTTGCAAACCCACCATTTCAATACACTCCTATTATTTGCAAACCCACCAGGAAATTAATTCGAAAAAAAACCAACCAACCAACCAAAAAACCCTAAAAAATCATACTCCTGCAGCTTTTACAAAGCTCTCTGCAACGCCATTCAGCAATGGATGTCCCAAGTCGAAGAATGACTCCCCATTAAATCTTTTGATCTCCTCAATGATTGATCTTCCGTCCATATCATTCATATTCATTCTTCACCGCCTGTGTTATCATCAAAGCTCAAGCACAAAAGCCTTAATTTAACAAGAATGTTGAGGTCTGCGAAATCTTTTTCAAATGCTGAGATGCTCAAGTTAAGGTGAGAAAAAGTATTTGTGTCAGCACAAAGGGGACACGTGGCCTTTCGTAGAGGGGACATGTAATTTGAAACTCTGCGATCACTGTTCAATTCAATTCTTTATGTGAACTTATCTCTTACATTACAACAGGTGGATAAATCTTCTTTTTCTAAAGCAAAATTGTAGGGAATACGATGTTTAATTTTACCTAGTTAGAATTTTTTTTTTATATGTAATTTTAACTAGAAGTATTTTTATTTTATTATTTTATTTTATTAGAAAATTAATTTTTGATATAGTGTATACACATATTTTTTAAGTTTTTAAATTGTAAAAAATAATTTGTAATCATTTGATTGGCCAAAACAATTTGTATTTTATACAAAAAAATTTACCAATCTACTACATTTATTTAGGTCCTTGGTATTCATGTAGTAAGATAAATTTTATTGACAATAATATTATAAGTTATATTAAATATTAAGACTATAATACGATAAAATATAATATAATATGATATAATAATAATATTGAAAATAATATTATTAAATTATGATTCTAATATAAAAATATAATAATATGATCAACTTATTTAACAAACTTAAAATCAATAATCAATTTCAATTGTGTTAGTACAAATCAAAATCAATTACTATAATCTTCACCAACCAATTACAATTAAGTTGATTTTGATTATATTAGAATATTACTCTCAAAACATTATTAACCTACTTTTAAATAACTATGTCAACTGATCTATGAATTAGACAATGAATATTCTACCAAAAAATAATTTCAATTAACATTAAAATTGGTATTATCCTTAAGATTATAATTGATTATAATTTTTTAAATAATTATAGTTAAAAATTAGCTTTACATTACATTTAATAACCATATCATGTCAACTTAAAATAAATTAAGTAGAATTAAAATTAGATTAAAATTATTTATAGATAATTTTAAAATAATTATAATTAAAAATAAATTTTAAATTACATTTATTAAAATTAAAATTATATAATTTTATAACTAATTAAAATATATCTAACAAAATACAAGAAATTACAATTATAATTATATTTAAAATTACAATTACAATTATTACAAAATTAAAAAGGCAAAATATGGGGTTACATGGCACTTGTTTGTTTATGAAGCAAAGTTGTATGGAATATGATCTTTTACTTTAGGTAGATATTTTTTTATAATTTTTTGGTTTATGAAGCAAAGTTGTATGGAATATGATTATTTTACTTTAGGTAGATTTAAAAAAAAAAAAATTGGTTTATGAAGCAAAGTTGTATGGAATATGATATTTTATTTTGATATTTTTCTTATTTTCATTATTTCTCATCATGGAACTTTTAGGGGGCGGCATGGTGGTAAGTGGGGGGAATTTTAAACAATGATTAATGTTTAATTAACCAATCAATTATAGATTAGGTTTTTGTGGAATTATTGTGGAGGGGGACAATTTTAAACAATGATTAATCTTTGACTACACCAATCAATTATAGATCAATTTTTAGTTAGTTCCTATTTTGATGCTATGTTCAAGCATATAAAAGTGCAAGGTTTTTAAGCCTAAAATATATGAAAAAGGTTTACCTATTATTCTATTAGGCTAAAATTGGTGGCAATAGATCGTCGAGGAAAAAATACAAATTATGAAGCAAGAGAGTGCACGTCTCATGACGTTTATGGAAGTGCATTGCAAAGCAGATACAATGCAAATAGAGGTGCTTAGAATCATGTGACAAGAGAACCGTGAGTTTCCACAAGTCGTATTGCAAGCATTGCTTGAATTGAGGGTACTTTTCCCTGACACATAATCTCTTATCTAAATCACATGCCTTGTCTATACTTCCACATTTTTGCATAGGCCATATAAATTTTCCGTGTACAACATATAAACAATCCACATACCTTGTTTATGTTTGCACGTTATTTACATTCCCTAGAACTTGGACCTCTCAAAGTGCTAAAAATATTAAGTATGGATGATAATCAATTGTGGGGGCTATATTCCCAAACCACTAGCCAAATTGCACCCAATTGTAGCAAATTTATCTTTCAAGCAACAACTTAAGGAAAATTATTCTAGTTGAAATTAGTGGTTTGGACAAGTTAGAGTATCTCTACCCAAAGAGCAACAACCTCGTTGGAAGCATTCCCAAATCTCTAGGCAATTGTACACAACTGCAATAGATTAACTTCCAGGAAGCATATTAAGTTGAAGCATTCCAAGTGAAATCGGTGGTCTAGGAAAATTAGAGTGTCTCTTCCTATACAACAACAATCTTGTTGGACACATTCCCCTGTTATTGCCAATTGCAATCAACTATAATAAATTGAGCATTTTAAGAAACAAATTAAGCAAAATCATTCCCAATGAATTTTGTGGTCTAGGCAGGTTGGAGCATCTTGACCTACACAACAACAATCTTGTTGCAAGAATTCCAAAATATCTAGCTCATTAATGCTAAAAAAATCCTTTGGGTGTTTAAAATTTCTTGTCTTCATCTCTACCATAGGTTGCATTATCATATGGCTTAGGGTTCGATTTGCAAGTATTACGTTGAGTGGCCTAAAAGATAGGTATCGCATACCAAATCTTCTTGTTTTATAGCTAAAAATTATTTAGTATTGTTTTGTTTGCTTCACTCTGTCCTTCTCTAGTTACAGTGGAAATGGCATTATCTACAAACATTTCTTGATTGTAGAATCTTGTAGGTTTTGTATTAATTTTAGAAGATCATAATCAAATCAAGGCATGACTCTCCAAGGGTATGTTCATAAAATTTTACTCGAGGTGAAGGAAAGACATTTAACTAAGGAAGATCACTCCATTTCCATGCTATAAATTTTTTTTTTTTATCTAATTTCTGATTTATTACCTTATGTGAAATTTATTCCTTCTATTTTTTGCACGTTGTTTATGGTGTGTGTTGTTTAGGAGTGGTTTAGGATTTGATCTCGTTTCCCCCTTTTTGTGTGTATCTATTTATCAATGTGTTGTTACTTCTTGTGATTAGAGGTTAAGGGGAGGAATATGTTGCTTTATGCCTCCATTTCCCTCTTTTATCATTTGGAAAGGTCTCCTATGGGTAGAAGGTCATGAGCTATCAACTGACTCTTCCTAGATTTTTGTTTATTTTCCTTAGTTTCGTTAGTCAATGTAATTTTTTAATTTACTTTTAGTTATGTGTTTTACAATCATGTTTAGTGTATACAAGACTTGAATGTAGATGGGTGCATTTTCCTGTTTGTATGAGTATCATAGCCAAACATTTTTTATTCTAATTAGTGTGCTTCTAAGAAATCTATCCAACCCTAACAAAATTTAAGATAGAAGTTGATTAGTATCTAGTAAAGAAATAAAAGAAATGTATTTATCATTAGTAATCTTATTTTCTCTTTGTTTGATTTTTGTATAAGATCTACATATAATTTTAGCTTCTTTGCCAAAAAAATAAAATTAGAAGATTCCTTTCAAGGATCATCATTATACACAACATTCAACTATTGCTATATTATTTTATGGTATTAAAAATTTCTCAATTATATTTTTTAGTGGATTTTTTTTTTGTGTTCCAAACAAATACACAATTTTACATCAAAAATACAAATTAATAGCTAAAGTTTTAGCCTTTGGAATTTGTACACAGTTTATTTTTTAACAAAATATCCATATATTTAATAAATATTGTTGATTTCTTGTACACAAATATCGGGGCTAGCTGAAATAATTATTATATTGTAGGTTTAGTTGTCAAAGGTATCTAAATTACATCCCTTCTCTTTTGAGATTTGAATGTTCAAATACTAGTGTTAGTCCTATAATTTTTTTTTGTGCCAACAATATTTGGGGTTTCAACCATATCTATTACTAAATAAGTTTTGTTGAGGTTTATCACATTCTTCAAACAAGCATTTTTTACCTTTTCTAAATTTTTTTGAGCTTCTAGACCTTCCTACTGAGCTTGAATGTTGACATGCATTGGCAGGGATGAAAAAAAATGTAATTAGAATTAGTTTTGGCTTAGTCTAATTTCACCATTTCTTAAATGTAGTCATATATAATTATTAAATTAAATTTTTGGCTAAATATCCAATCGACATAATGCATACTCAAACTAAGTATAGTAGATTTATCCACCAACTAAAATAATAAAAACTCAAGTATCCATACCCTATTTGTCAAATTGTCCTACCAGCATTTCGTAGGAACTATGTTGTAACACAACTCTTTTTTTTTTTTTAATTTAGAATTTTTTTTTCAATTATTTCTTGAATGAATATTGTTTAACATGTTATTAATAAATGTGTTTGACAACATGAGAGCTAATAAATTGGCAGAGGAAAGAGAGTGGACAACATGTCTTAAAACTTTAACCCTAGTTGTGTTGTTTCTTGTCCCTTTTGTTGAAGTCGCCACACTAGTGCTTCAAGATGAGACTAGAGACATAACCAAGAAATTTTGGAGGGAATCCAAGTAACGTAGAAGGCATGGAACACACTTTTGATGTAGAAAAAATAGAAAATATCACAGAGAATGGAGAGTTGGCTATAAAGAATGTTTTCAACCTAAAAAGAAAATGGTGGCGAGAAGGTTAGTCCAATAGAAGAACAATGTGACGAAGAAACAAGTAAAACATTATAATATATTCTCCCTACTGTTGTTATGAACTATGTTGCTGAGTGTCAATATAGATTTGTTCTTCTATTTTGTTTGAGGGGAATTCCTTCTAAATTAGACTTTAACTAATGGGAAAAGTTAAACTAGGAAAATAAGGATTTAGAAATTAAAGCTTTGAGGGGGTTAGGCAAAGGATATATCATGAAATTTCAAATCAACCAAGCATGCACAAGAAATTCTACAATGTGGTACTTGGTTTATTTGTGGTCAATTCTACTATTTACCTGCTTTGACCTTATATTTTCACCTTGGGGCACTTCTAAATCTCATTATCCCACATAGGTGGAGCTTCCATTTTAAACCTTTATTTCAAGTCTTTCCTATGAGAAATAGTTTCACAATTTGGAAGGGTTTTTTAGTGAAAGAATAACTTAGACAATTTTTTCAGTCTAAGGGTGCATCCAAGGGTTTGTGTGGAGATGGATTTAAACCACTGATTTCTTGAAAATATTAAATTTATTGAACTTGGGTTTGATTTTTATCAACTAGTTATACATATTTGATAAAACCTAGTTCTTATTCTTACTATTAATGATAATGTCATTTGATTAGAGATTGTACCACAAGAAGGAACAAATTAACTTGGAATCTCATGTTTTAACACCTTATGGCCAACAATAAACTAATAGCTAAAATATTTTTTCTGTATTGTAAAAGAGTTTTTCTCATTCACAAAAAGTGATAAAACCCCCTTCTAAAATTTAAAATAATAATAGCCCTCTAGTTATAACTAGCTCATATTTCAAAGATGATGTAATGACATATGGATGGGAGGTTATAAGAAAGAAAGTTTTCTTCAGGCCCTGCTATAAGTTAAGATGGTTGTATCTTATCCCAAGGCTTTCATCAATCCTTCTCTTACCAATAAACTAAATATACGGGTTGTGCTTCCACTTCACCTCCTCCTTTTGTAAGGAAAAAATCCCCTTCTCTTGCTAAAAAAGATTTCATAACTTTTGATCAATATATCGCATTAATTAAGGAACTTGAAGCCTTCCCATAATTTAGGAAGATATTTTTATATCTTATATACTATGAATTGCAAAATCTTTTATTTTCTCACTTGACCTTTATTTGCAATGAATATGGTCAACAATGGTGACCTTGTTGCAAATGTTAGCTTAAAACCATTTGATAAATGAATCAATCAATTGATCAAAAGCTTGAATTGAATAGTTTGGTAAAGAGATATACCATTATAACATAGTTCCTTTGAGAGACCTTATGAGTAGCTTAAGCAGAATATGATCCTGACTATGATAATCACTACATAAAGTAAGAAAAGAGTCAATGTGCAAGTGAGGATCTCCATCACCATTATATCAATCAAATTTTAAAGACTCAACCCCCTGACGAAAGTTAGTGTTAAGGAAATGCAAAGCAAGTAGACTATGATGATAATGTATTTGAAGCAAGGGTTGATTAGCATTACTAGTAAGGTTGCAAATTGTTGTTGAAGATATCCCATGTCTTGCAATATGGTGTTTAGGACAATGTTGATAGGAGTAGAAGGTGGAGGCAGATTATATGTACTAGAAAAAGCATGAGCACTACAACCAATACTTGCACCAACACTAGGAACAGTGCTACAACTAGCACCAGTACCAACACCAACACAAGCAACCATAACAATGGAGGTGGAAGTAGAGCTAGATGTAGGACTAGTGTACCCCAAGGAAATCTGAGAGATATTGATGCTTGGAATAGTACCACCAGATAGGAGATCAACTGTAGGACCTATATTCACCATATGAACTGACACCCCAAGCATAGCAATATTGATCTAAGGACCAATGATATCAGACTAAGTTTGCTAAGACTTAAGTTCAACAAGAGGCACATGAAATCTCACAATCATAGATAATTTCCTCAACAAATCCAAACCCATATGATCTGAGATGATCATCTCTCTCAAATTACTAATAATGGAATCAACCTAGGCGAGGACATTTTATAGATTCAAGAAACCTTCAAAATCCTTTAGGTTCTCAGATAATATGAGTTTGGATGAATGAAATTATCAGAGAAAAATCATGATCAATTGGAGGAGGAGACCTTCGAAGGGTATTTGTTGACATATGATCTCAGGAGTGAGGCTAAGAACTAGGTGTAGTAGAGTTCCTTGAACCTAGGCCTAAAGGAAAAAATTGGGGAGAAAACATATTATCAAGATCAACAACCCCCAAAAACATTGGTCTAGGCCTCGTAGGACTATATCAATTAAGCAAGATGTTAGATCTAGAAGGCCTCCCCACCATAACCCCTAAAGCAGTCTAGGTTGTAAAGCTTGTAGACAAGCTCTACAACACCTTGACAACCTCAAGAATACACAAGAGAGAATATTGACACAAGAACTGATTAATTTTAGTTTTAAAAAATTTGCAAAATTATTTTTGACAGGTTTTGAATCAAGAGGCGAGTTCATGTCGGTTTCACCAAAAAGTAGAGTAAAAAAATTGAATTATTGCGAAGGGTGGTCAAACCCCTTGAGGACTCAACAACCTTCTCTCTACTCCAATTGAACCTTCCAAGTTCCCCGACCTCTAAAAATTCTCACTAGGATTGAAAAAGTGGGTGAAACTTTGTAATATTGAAAGATAAAAATATGCTAACTATGGGAACCAAAAATGCAAGTTACTGAGACCACTTTGTAAGCATCTTATGCTCTCTATCTAGGATGCACACATGGGTTGAGGGAAACAACAAGATGTGTAGGCATCTTATACGGATAAGACATAAAATTTGTACCAAAAGGTACAAAAATAACCAGACATAGGCTTTGGACACTAAATATGTTAAATGTGAAAATCGAAAGTGAATAATTAGATGAAATAAATGCAAAACAAATGATTTATGGAAAGATAAAGCAAGATAAAAAAATACTTGTACAACCAATCCAACGAATGGAGGCTCTAGTAAATGTTGCACCCTTTCCCTATCAAATCTACACACAAATGAACAGAGATGAATATGTTGGGTGGTTATGATTTAGAGCTTTTCTAGCACTAATACATTTGGACTAGATTTTCGACTGAGGTTTCCGATGGAGAAGGTATATTGTGGCCAAATTTGATTTTTTTTTGAAAAAATGCCCGCATTCGTCGTAATTCTGACGGAAATTACCCATTTGGTTTTGATGAAGAAGGCATTAGCAATGACAATTTTCTATTTTTCAAAAAAGTGCTCGAGTTCGTCGTAATTCTGACGACAACGGCCATTACAAAATAAAAAAAGAGGCAGGGAATTCATTGGTGAATTGCAATCCCGCGTAGGTGTCCGTGGCGACTTCAACCCCCAAGAACATCAAACCCGCATCGAAGGCAATCCCACACAAGAGGTAGATTCAAATTGCCCTAGTTTTTAATTTCATGTTGCAAAAAATATACATGTGGTGGTTAATTGTCCTAGTTTAATCTCGTAAAACCATAGAACTGTGATTGAGGAGTGAGCATTCAATTTTGTATCAGCAATCCCTTCCTCCCATATACGCGCGTGTTGATTGTTCACATGAGATCACATCTCTTTGCGGCATCGTATCAAACAATTCACGAGCCTTGTCCATGTTTCCACATTTTGCATTCATGTCAAGCAAGGCATTTGCAAGTACAACACCTAACAAAATTCCTCTATCCATTATGCTTTGATGGATGTCCATACCCTATTCCAAAGCTCCCATTTTTCCATAGGCAGGGAGGATGCTGGCAAAGGTTGTGGAATTTGGCTTTATGCCTTCCAATTCCATTTGCTTGAAAGTGTCTAAAGCCTTTTCGACAAATCCATTTTGTGCATATCCAGCAATCGTTGCAGTCCACGAGACAACATTTCTTTCAGGCATTCTATCAAATAGTTCACGTGCCTTGTCTATGCTTCCACATTTTGCATATATGTCTACCAAGGCAGTTACAACTACAACATCTAACAAAATTTCTCTATCTCTTATGCTTCGATGAATGTCCATACCCTGTTCCAAATCTCCCATTTTGTCACAGGCAGGGAGGATAGTAGCAATGGTCGTGGAATTTGGCTTTACACCTGCCGATTGCATTTGCTTGAAATTTTCTAAAGCCTCCTCAACAAATCCATTTTGTGCAGTTGCAACTACATCTGACAAAATTCCTCTATCTTTTATGCTTTGATGGATGTCCATACCTTGTTCCAAAGCTCCCATTTTGGCACAGGCTGGGAGTAGGCTGGCAAATGTAACTAAAGAAATGCAATGATCAGCTCCAAAGACATCAAACCACTACTAACAAAACCGAGAGTCTAAAATATGATAGGGAATAGTGTGAGCTGTCCTAAAATAAAATATTTTATTTTCAATTTCTACTAAAACATAATTACTCAGCCATTTAATGTTATTAATAAGTGTTTAATTTAGGAAAGAGATAAATGGTTGGCCACATGTACATGAGTTACTAAATGCACACAAATAAGTGAATTTGGTATTCAGAACTATTTACAATGAATTCAATTCTTGTCCATTAGTCATTTATGTTTGTAATAAGCATCTTTCTTTGTTTTTCTTAATCTTTATTCATAGTTATGTGCATATTTCACATTCTATAATTAGGATATCAATTGCTATGGCTGAACACTAGCATGATGTTTGTGTTGTGGTATAGATGCGTGGAAACATAATTATTGGATTGTTATATTATAGGGATCATAAATCTAGATATCGCATATTAGTTATAGCTCTTCTTGGATTGAATCTAAAGTTGACATACAGTCATAAAGCCATTATTTGCAGATCTATCCATTTCTAGTAAAGACAATTGAGAAAGTCATTTTGATATTGAGAGTTTCATATATGTTTACCTATTGATCATTATTAAGCCATAATATTTAGGTCTATGTATCTCTCTTACAAAACCTCTGTAAGTGTCCTAGATTGTCCCTACTACTCACTCTTCAATTCGGAAAAATGGAGTTCTAAAGATTTGTTGCACAAGATGGTGTTGAACGTATCAACAAGGCTAGCATGGAAGGCATGTTCAAGCTTCCACTTGTACAACTTACAACAAATGATTTGTTGATAGAAGAAATTCTTGAAATAGGGATACAATCGAAAGACAAGTAAGTACATACAAACCTCCTCAGTTGAAAGTAAAATCTGTGTATAAAAAGAGTAAATTGAATCCCAATCCATAAACACAATAGAGATACCGATGGAGACTTAATTGGATGTAGCATGTCGCACCAAAGTTGTTAGAGTATGCTAAGCTAGTACATAATGTTTCGTAAAGCCACATTAGTATTTTACCCAGATCATTATCTACCAAAACTAACTATAGTAATCCTTTTGAGGATTAATTTCATGGTGCTAGATCTTCATTTAGTTCCACTTCTTGTTGGAGATAAGAACAGTTATTTCTTGAGGTAGATGAATATCCCATCAACAAAGGACAAGACCCTTTCTAGAATATAACAAATTCTACTCCAACAAAAGATCATGGGGGTTTCACTAGAGATAGTGAATAAGAGGTAGACTTCTACTGCTGCATTAAAAACATTGGCATGTTCTTCATTTATTGATGTAAACTCTCTGTGACGCCACCACAACCAACAAAGGTGTAAAAAGTTGTTTGCAATGCATGGATTTTTAGGATTGTCCTTTGAGAAAATAGAATTAAAGTATGGAAGCAGGATCTGCCAGCTCCTGAGGGAAAGACCATGTCAGACAATAATTTCTATTTTCTTGCCTGTGAAGAAAGACCATGTCAGACAATATCAACGAACAACAAAATAAGGAGACAATTTCTAGATTGTGGTCTAACTTGAAAAGAAAAGGTGATGGAAAATGTTATTGTCCGTGCAAAATTTGTAAGGGGTTAAAGACTAGAAGACTTATAATCAAAACAACGAAGAAACATTGTAGGCTGCATGGTCACATTGAAGGTGGACATGATTATCATCCATTTGTAAGTTTTTCATTATATCATTTTGACAATTTATATACATAATAAATCATGTGATCATGAGATCATGATCACGGTTTATTTATGTATATCAATTTTATATAGGTTGAGCACCCCAGAGCACATGGTATGGATCAACACAACCCTGAGAATATGATTTTTGAAGTGGACGAACATGGAGGTGTGAATATCGAAGCTGAAGATAATGATCCCATGGAAGATGACGATCATGAGCTAGAAAACAAAATTGAAGATGATGGCACAAATACATTGATCCATGACTCATTTAGTACTCGCACAGCTGATCATGATTATGAAGATGACCTTGATGTTGTTCATGATGTCCCTCTACTTGAGAAGGAATCTGAGGCCCTTTATGAAGGCTTGCAGGCAACTCTTCTCTCCGTTGTATTGTTGTTGGTGAACTTGAAGGTTATGAATGGTTTATCCAACATAACAATGTCACGTATGTTAAGGCATGTCATATATGTCATAATAAACTGTGAATCATGTTGTACCATTAATATTCTTTATTATAACAAATTATATTTTGTTGTTGTAGATTGATAGGTGAGTTTTTGTTACCACCATCAAATATTCTACCTCGCTCATACCGAGAATTATCTGTCGTTATGAAAGATATTGGAATGGAGTATCAAGCAATAGATGCCTGTCCCAATGATCATATTATATATCACAAACAACATGAATTTTGAACTGAATGCCCTGAATGTCATATCAGTAGATATCGAACAGATCAAATAATAAAAAGGGTTCCTCGCAAGGTTCTTCGCTATATTCCCATTATTCCATGTATGCAACGATTATTCAAGTGCACTACCTTGGCACAATTTATGGATTACCATGAACGCAATAGAAGTCGAGATGACATTATTCGAATGCCTGCGGATGGTTCAACATTTATGGACATAGAGGAAAAGTGGCCACACTTTAAAGAAGAACCTCGTAATCTCAAGCTTTCATTGGCAGCGGACGGTGTCAATCCATTTGGAGAGATGAGATCTGTTTACTCAGTGTGGCCTATTTTTGTTATCAACAATAACATTCCTCCATGGATGTCAATAAAGAGGGAGCACATAATGTTGGCAATGATTGTTCCAGGTATTTTATTATTTAAATATAGTCGTCTAAATTTAATTATAAATATTGCAGTAAAATGGTCATAATAATTATGTAATGTTTTTGTTCATTCAATTAGGTAAGTACCAAGTTAAAGATATGAATGTATATATCGAGCCTCTTATCGACGAGTTGCTAGAGTTATGGAATGGTGTCACTATGTATGACGTCTCTAGACCAATAGGACAAAGACAATTTCAATTCCATGCGATGCTTCTATGGACAATACACGATGCCCCGGGGCTAACACATTTTTGTGGTATGTTATAGTGTTTAAGTTGTGCATGAACATTATAATTCAAAAAATTATCACATTTAATCCAATTATACATTATCTTGTAGGTCTTCAAACAAAGGGAAAATTTGCATGTCCTGTTTGTGGTCCAAAGATGAAATCTCGTCATTCAAAAAGTTTAGGAAAGCAAGTGTTTGATGAGTATAGGCACTTTCTCCACAAAAATCATAAGTATCAAAATACTGAAAAACATTTTTTCAATGGGAAAGAAGAGAATATATCAAAGCCATGAAGAATGACACCTCACCTATGGAAGTTGGAATATAATAGAATTAATTGTCAAGATAATGCCATTCCATCTATTGGTTTGTCATAAAACATCTTTTCTATTTTGTTTTGTTTACTGATGATGTGATTGATGATCATGATGGTCGTGAAGGCATAAATGACCACCTTCCTAAGGGAATAAAAAGTTATCCCCGACAATTTAGTAGGTTGCCCTACTACGAGCAGTTACAAATTGTTCATTTGTTTGATAGTATGCATATTAGAAAGAATATAACAGAGACATTATGGAAAATATTGGATGGAAGGCATGACAAAGAAAAAATTGTCAAAATATGTAGTGACATTCAGGATTCCAATCATGCAATGATAAATGTCATTCAATCAAATAGCCATGGAGACTAGATTAATATAAGTGAGCTTCCTTGGTTATTAACGGACCAACAAAGCAAAGTGAATTTGGGCCAAGGATGAAAACGCATGATTGACATACCTTCATTAAGGTAATTCATGTTCTTGTGTTTTTAGTATGTATTTAAGTAATGAGTGTACGTGTACTTTTCATTATGTTACAAAAAAATGAAAAGATAATTTTATAATTGTTGCAGTATGTTCTACCTCTATCTCTCCCAGACGACTTCAACAATAATGTCAAGCAAGTCATATATGATCTTGGAAAATACATAAGGTAAGTAAAGATATTTGTTTAGTTCATTGTTTAGATATTATATTTGTGATTGTTTTACTTCTTATGTAATATATTTTTTTGTGTCTTGAATACCTTATAGGTGGTTGTCATGTAAAGAAATCCATAAAGACGACATAAAATATTGGAAGAGAAAAATTCCTCATTTAATGTGTGAAATGCAAAAGTGTCTACCTCCAACTTTTTTCAATGCACGAGAACACTACCTCATACACCAAGTTGAGGAGATTGAATTGTGTGGACCTGTACACACTAGGTCAATGTGGATGGTTGAGAGGCACTTGAAATTTTTGAAGGCTTTGGTTTGACAAAGAGCACATCTTGAGGATTCTATGGTGGAGGGATATATGGTATACCAGACTATGGTGTACATTTTTTAATATCTTCCTAAGTTTGCAGAAAAGATTCACGTGGATCGCATTTGGGATCCCAACACCATTAACAAATTCGAAGGGGAGTACTTGACGGGGAAAGGTAGATTGAGGAAAGTGAGAGGTAATTATAAGATGTTATTGTAGCTAATTAATTCTTAATCTTCAAAATAAATCGATTGTAAGACGTCTATTTATTTTTTGTATAGTTGGTCGAGAGTGGGATGCACTACATTTGTATATTGCAAACAATCTTGATTGGATGACGGTATGGATTGAACGTTGTCAACATTCTGAACACATGTTAACATGGGAAGGTGTCGCTTCATTGGTTAAAGAAGCACATCGTAATGGAGATTCCAATGTTACGCAAAGGGAAATTGATTTAGCATATGGTTTAAGAGATAAAAAGGTAAGTATAAATTTATTAATCACCCATATGTTTATCAACTCACAATGCAATAAATTTTACATGTTTGACATATCGCAGGTCAAACACCACAACGCTATGTGCTGCAATGGTCATAAATTTCGCATAAAAAAGTTGGATGACACGAAGAAAACTTGTGATTCTGGCATCACTGCAGTCTTTGAGGTGACAAATATTTCATCGAGAAATGACATTCATCCTCAAAAGTCTCAAAATCGATACTATGGCATTTTGGATGATATACTTGAGTGTGACTTTAATTCCTTGAAATTAGTTTTGTTCGTCGTCGAATGGTACAAGCTACGATTGAATAAAAATGATCCTGATAGAACTGTTATTGAACATGATAATGGTTTTATAATGCTAAATAAAAGGTCATTTGAACCAGTTGGGGATGAGCCCTCTATTCTTCCAAGCCAATGTGAGCAAGTATTTTCCTCTTCCCTTTTGAAGTGGAAGGCTCACCTGTCACTGGCATTATCACAATGTACTTTGATCTTTTGTGCATTACATAGTCACCACGTGGGATATCTCTAGCAAAGACAAGCTTAGCCAATACCATCTTAGCCTTATCAGGCTCATTTTGCATTATGGCCTCCCTCTTTTCTTTTAAGGTCTGCATGAGATCTTCAAAATAAAGAATCAGGAATTTTATTTTCTCCTCAAATGGATTGAAGCTAGAAAGGGGGTCATAGCTAGTGTCAAATTGATGGATAAAATCAAGGGCTTTCTTATATGCCACCCACTTCTCCTTCCTCAGTTCTTGCTCATCTAAGCTGAATTCATTTCTAATCAAATCTTCTAGGAATTGAAATTGATGTGGCCTACCTCTGCACACTGCTCTTTTTCTGAACATGCCATTGAAAAAATCCTCGAGGTCTGCACATCTTGACACTGCAGTAGACATCCTATATGGCTTAAAGAATTATTCAAAAAAATTCCATCCACCCTTAGTGATCACAAAATGGTGAGCCATGGTAATAGCTAGGAAAATAGTCCCTTTACCTCTATTGGTTAGCTCTGCTTCTTGTACTCCCCCAATTTGTCTCAGGACTTCTGCAATCCCTATCTTCAATGGGACCTAATAGGGTAGTAAAAAGGGGGTGCCTCTAAATCCAAACACTCTAAAAATAGTAGACACAGGGTACAAATATATGTCTCCCCAATTGTGAACAATCTTGATATCCTCTGCAAACTCCTTTGGTCTAAGAAACTCCAAAAGAGCCTTAGGAATTCTAGGGTTTTCTCTGCATAGAAGAATCCTAATTTTAGATGCAAAGCATCTATCAAACTTTAAATAACTTGCATCTTCTCTATCCCAAGATAGAACAATACTCCACAATTGCACTAGCATCTCCTCTTTATCCTTGACCTTAATCAGGTCCATCTCCTTTCCAAAATAATCAGCCCCTTTGAACAAAAACATATGCATTAACATGGAGTACCATCCAAATGGCCTATCCACCTTACCATTTTTTATTCCTACTAGCCCTTTATGAATTGCATCAGCAAGGTATGAGGCATAATCAAATGTTATTGCTAGGGAGGGGTTTAGAATTTGTGCAATCATTAACATATAATGGGTTGGCATATTCTTTTCAGCATCCTCTCCAAAAATCTGGCATAATGCACAATACATACCCTTAGCTCTTAGAGTGAATAGGTTGAGAGAGAATGGTTCCATTGTGCTGGGGCCTACAACTGTTAACCCCCCTATCTTTACAAAGAATTCTTTCAATGGTCCACTTCTAAGATGATCCCTTTGTGTGTTGTAAACCTGGGCTAACGACTCAAAGTCAATAGGTTCTAACAAATTGGAGGACTCACTGATTTTAAACACTTTCCTGAATTCATCTTCATTTATCTCAATCAAGACGGATCCCTTTATGTTCTTGATGCATCTTGCCACAGAGTCATAATTCTGTGCAATCGGGGCTAACAGATCTACATCCATAAAAACACTTGGTACCACAAGCTTTCCTACATCCTGCTCCCATATGCAATTCAAAGGAGCTAGGGAATTCCTCTGCCCAAAACTGACTTTCAAGAGTCCTAAGCCTGACAATCCTATTTCAGGGTCCCTCAACCAATTACCCTTATCATAAAGGCCATCTCCAATTTTTAGACGAGGGTTCTTAGGTACTAGCTCTTTGGCCTTAGCCCCAGCATTGGTGGACATGGTTAATTTCTCTAAAAAATCATCACAGATATTTCAGTCCTGGTAATTCACTTTCCCTGTAAATTCTCTTTTGGGTGCCATTCTGGTCAAACAATTATACCACTAGAAGCTAGCATAGACCTCTAATGAAGTAATTCACACAGCAGTATTTGAGAACAAACCAAGAGTTATCAAGAAAAGCACAAGAAACCTGATTATTCGCCTGAAGAAAATCGCTCTGCAACAAACTTTGATGAAACAGTACTTAGCAATCAAGTTGATGCGAACTAAAAAGGGCAAGTTGGCATTTAAGTTTTTAGAAATTAACTCTGCATGCTTCGGCTTTCTTTTTAGAATTAAATTTGCCAAATCGAATTCAAAACTGGCTCCAACGGGTCAATATTTCTCTAAGTCTTTCCTCTCTTTCGCTACTTCGCAGAA
Source organism: Cryptomeria japonica (assembly GCF_030272615.1). Classification (NCBI taxonomy): domain Eukaryota; kingdom Viridiplantae; phylum Streptophyta; class Pinopsida; order Cupressales; family Cupressaceae; genus Cryptomeria; species Cryptomeria japonica. The sequence continues at coordinate 333,877,761 of NC_081409.1, forward strand.
CATAAAACCCGTGCTCTTTTCTTTTGTGAAACAATGCTAGCCATTGGATCTCGAGAACTTACATCACCTTTATCTCTGTTTAATCTCTTTGCTTAAGTGTTGGGCCCTACCTCCTTTTCGCCACTTCGTGGAGTTTAACAGTCGTGCACTTTTCCTTCGCGAGGCCGCGCCAAGCGTTAGATCAAACTCAAATCACCCGGCCTTTAACTCCAACCGGGTCTGTCAATTCTTTTAACTAACCGCGCCCCATCTTGACAGCTAACGGTTTTCGCCATTTCGTTGAGGTTAAGCTACGGGCATCTTCGGGTCACGAAACAACGAGAAGCGTTGGATCAATCTTGAGATGAATGCCTTTTAAGTGGGCCCTTTATCCGGGAATTACTTACCCCACTTGTTATTCGGTTTATAAACGCCACATGGCAGTCAGCCATTAGCCCTGGAAACTCCTTTTAGTTCCACCCTTAATCTGCCACATGTTCCCTTTTACTATTCCCACATAACTGCCAGTTACACCTAAGTGGGCCCTCAACCACTTTTTTAAACCACGTGTCACGTCACTCCTCCGTGTGATTTCCACATGTCTTTCGCGACTTCGCGAACATTATTCTTCGTTTGGCTTGCAGCCACGAAACCACAAGAACTGTTAGATCAAAACAGACCTGATTTGCTTTTAACTTCATACCCTGCTTGTCCCTTGGGTCCATCGGCCTTTTCGCTACTTCGCAATGACTAACTTGCTAGCATCTTATCTTCGCGAATTCATGCAAGCCATTAGATCTCAAGAACTTGCTCGTTGTTTACTCTTTTTATGACAACCTTGCCCGAACCCACTACATACCACCAACTTAGTGCCTTGTCACCGCCATGTCATCGCCAACTAGGGTTACCACATTTACTACCACTCTTAGCGGGACCCTCCACCTTTTCGCTATTTCGCTGAAGGTCTAGCTCGTGCATCTCCTGGCCACGAAACAATGAGAAGCCATTGATCTTTTTCCAAGCCCTACAAAAAGCGGCAGCTATTATGCCATGTCACTCCTCCGTGTGATTTCCACCTGTCTTTCATGACTTTGCGAACCTTATTCTTCGTTTGGCTTGCTGCCACGAAACCACGAGAACCGTTAGATCAAAACAGACCTGATCTACTTTTAACTTCATGCCATGCCTATCCCTTGGGCCCATCGGCCTTTTCGCTACTTCGCAATGACTAACTTGCTAGCATCTTATCTTCGCGAATTCACGCGAGCTGTTAGATCTCAAGAACTTGCTCGTTGTTTACTCTTTTTATGACAACCTTGCCCGGACCCACTACATACCGCCAACTCAGTGCCTTGTCACCGCCATGTCATCGCCAACTAGGGTTACCACATTTACTACCACTCTTAGCGGGACCCTCCACCTTTTCGCTATTTCACTGAAGGTATAGCTCGTGCATCTCCTGGCCACGAAACAACGAGAAGCCATTGATCTTTTTCCAACCCGATCATTCTTTAACCAAAGAAGACCGCTTATATCTGGGACCCGCCAAACCCTTTCGCCACTTCGTGAAGGTTAAAACACGTTCAGCTTGATCTCACGAAACCACGCTGTCCGTCCAATCAAATGAAACTTGATCGGTGTTTAGCTTTGGTCCAAACCTATATGTCGGGTCCACCTTTGCCTTTTGCTACTTCGCGGAAACTAAGTTTCGACCACTTTTTGGTCGTGAATCAACGCGGGCCGTCAGATCAATAGAAAATCGCATGATACTTATAAGGCCCGACGGACATTAGAAAAGGTAGATTAAAAGCAAACAAGAATAAAATATTTAAAGGGACCACCTAGGTAAATGACAAGGGGAGAACACTTTTATGATAAATGGACCCATCGCTTAAGTGAATAGTGCAGTAACGCCAAATTAGAAACCAAAAGGGCTTTTCTCAGGTATTATTTTTTTTTATATCGATGATAATTATTACTTTTTTTAATAAAAATGGTCATCGTCGGAATTACGACGAATACCAAGCTTTCAACCGGCAACTTCTTTGACCGTCGGCAGAGTCCATTGGATTTTCGAATTTCCGACGGGCATGGCATCGTCGACCAATCCGACGCCGAGTTTTCGATGGTGGATTTTGTCGACACTCCGACAAAAATTCATCGAAAATCCGACAAACGGTCATCAGAAATCAGCTCCGAATGTACTAGTGTAGAGTCAAGCTTTTGATTTAGTGTTTTAACCTCCACAAACAGACAAGATAAATAAAATTATTATATAGAAATGCAAAAAATAATCTATATGATAAATAATATGCCAAATTAAAGATAACAATATAAATGAAATAATGAAATGGAAAGGAAGAACTTCCCTTCAACACAAAGAAGCCAAGAGTTTGTTGGGAAGAGAGAAAAGTGTAAACCCTCTGAATTGATGAAGCTTTATTGTGTGTGACAATGGAAGTTGAATGGTGGGTGATGAATGTAAGAAATTAAGATCAGTGTTGAAGTATAAACAGAGCTTAAAGTCACAAGTAGTGTTAAGAGAGCCAAAAGGAGAGACAAAATGAATGAAAATGGCAAGTTAAAGAGGCTAGAGACGCATCCCGACACCAGTAGGTGTAGAAGGATGTGTTACATATCGCCATAATTATTAGGTTGAACGCCACCTTTGGTCTAAATATTTGCAGGATAAATGTATGGCACGCAAACGTCTTTGTGGCGCGCAAGTTTTCATAAACATATTAGTCCATGTAGTAGGGAAGTTGGACAAAACAAATGACAAAGCAGGCTAAGCAATAGACAAGGTGGAAGATCAGCCATTGTTTCTAATTTAGCTTAAAGTGAAGGCACTATGTGACGTGGAGTTGGACAATGTGCAATTTATGATGTTACATATATATTTAAATTTATAAATATTTTGTGAATCTTTTTAAATAACTTTTAATCATATATATATATATATATATATATATATTCACACTCTCCTAGCACTCATTTTAGCATTTCCCATTTATTTATTCATTATATGACCTTTATTGTAATTAATTAATATTTCCTTTAATATTATGGGTCTTATTCCACTTTATTACATCAACACACTACTATTTGGGCCCTTGGTTGTAAGTGTGTCAGTTATCTTTTATTATCCTTATTTATCATTAATCCTACCCCAATTTCAATTTCCAAAACAGATTTCACATATCTATACATCATGTTTTGGGCAAGATGGAATTATCATTAGAAACCCATCATCTTGCATCCCTAAAAAATCAAGATAAAGTTGTCAAGACTAGGACAGTCACACCCACTTGGTCCCACACTTTTTTCTCTGAATTTTAGGAGGATAATTTGGCAGTCCTACCCTATTCAAATCTAGCTATGTGTGAAAATACATGAAATCTAAGTTGTCCTAAAGGTGATTTTAATTGTGAAATCCCTATATAAGGTGTAACATGCATTCACTATGCAACTATGATAATACAACATTTAATCAGTTATAACTTGCGACAACTAGCATCTTTAAAGAATGCAATATTGCAACAGATAACCTTGATATTTTTTTTTTGAAATAGGCAGTTAAACTAGAAAAGATGTAAGCATTTCCATATGTATGGCACATAATCAAGTATAGTGCAACTTAAACAAATATAGGAGAAAGGTTTACTGTTTACTGTTTTCCCAATTCTCATTTTGAACTTTAAATGATCTTTACAATGTTGAGAGAGGAAAAGTCTCATCAAGGTGCTTTTCTACCCAACCACGGACTTACTAGTCCCTCGTGTCAATTCCAAACTAGAAAGGCCCAACCCTTCGCAGGGAAGTAATAGGTGTTTTATTCCAATACCATCTGAGACCGATGTTTGAACTTACACAATCCCTAGTCAATCACACTCCATAGGCTACTCCTACCTAGTATGGCCTCTAACTGAGTTGCATATCTGGATCAAAGAACTGGCACCTAACACTTACAATTTATAATGTCAGCTTGGCTAAAGGTTTTTACATGTTTGCAACATGTTAATGTGTGTAGTCATTGATCATTACCCTACTTGGTTAGACCCAAACAAGTGATAAATCTCCAAGCCATCAAGACTGTCTCTTATGTTATCTGCATACTGACACTATTTGAGGCTTACTAGGTTTACACATATGCTTCTAACTTAGAAGAAAATAGACTTGTTGTAATAAGTACCACTTGCTATTACTCATGCTTTATGGAACACTTTACATTTATTTTAACTTCTTTGATGATGATACCTACTGGCTCCATGCTTGGGCTCATAAGCTAGCTAACCTGCTCTCTCTTGTTCACGAGTATGGGAACTTAGTTTATCATTAACGGTATTTATCTTTACAATTATTAATTGTTCCAAGATTCTCATCAAGTCTGAAAAAATTGCTAATTTGCAGAAAACATAGAACCTTTGTGCTTATCCTTTCAAGGATTTCATATCAATACTCTAATTTCTAACTTTTGATTCAACATTTGGTTCTACCAACCATCTCAAAATGTGTATGCTTGATTCTAACTAAGTCTAGGCTTTCAGGTCTAGCTTGTCTTTCCACTCTAGTTTCCTATCTAGTTGTAGCTTATCATTACAATAATATTGCTTGTAATTTGTGTTTCAATCCTTAGGAAAATTCTAAGTTTTTAAATGTATTCGATACAATAATACAATATACATAACATGACTTTTATCATCATTTCCATTTACATTTTTGGTATAACTGACCGAATTATTAGCAAGGTACATTACCCCTTATCGGTTTTGTCTAGCCTAATCACATCTATATTTTCATTCTGACTTTCATCCTATGCATTTAAACTTTAAGCATTGAAATAAGTTGGCTTAGCTCTTTCACCTAAAAAATGGAATTTACTTTTTTTGTAATTACTATAGAGTACCAATTAGAGTTTCATTAAATATTTATACTCAAGTTAACGTACTATTTCCATATCAATCCCTATGCAAGCTGCATACTGACATTTAAGAGGCTTACTGGTTGACTTAATAACCATGCCTGAGTTTTTACTTGTTGGTCGACATTCTCAAGGTGACATTTACTTTTATGGATTAACTCCTCCCGATAAACAATTTTAATTAAATGAATAGGGTTCATTCTTGTGCCCATGAGCTCGCATCTTGCCACCTCATGAGTACAAGATAGAGTCCCTTATTTAGAGGATATTTAAATTACTAATTCCATTAATAAGTTTCATTTTCACTTTTGGACTTAAAAATATTATTTACAATATTTGGAATAATTAACATTTACAACAATAACAATTTTGTTTTCATCATGGAAGCTAGCCAATTAATGGCTCCCAAAGTCTGATTCCCATATCATATTTTAAATCAGTTTAATCTTTAACTTGTTGTTATATAGCCTTCCCAGGTATTGATTTTCAGTTTTACTACATCTCATCTCAATGGCAGTTGGTCTCAGTACCTGGCCCCCTAAATTTTCCATATTGTCTTCTCTCATGGAAAGAATGTCGTGCACCTAATTATACCCATAGTTAATGTTCTTACAAGAACAGAGATAGGAGATACTCAGTATTTCCTATAAGTTTTTTCTATAATAATGATACAATTTTATCATTAGAGTATAATGATAAAATGAACAAACTCATATGTCATATTGATTATAACAATTCATCATCATTTGTATTGCGAATGACTATTCAACAACAACAAACATCAAACTTTACTGCATAATCATCATTTAAAATATAATAGATCATCAATTTTCACTACATAAACTTAATCAAAATATTTAGGGCACGAGTGGGATGTAACATAAGGCATCCTTCTCAATTTATTTCAACAATCTAGAACATCTATCATTATTACATTCCATCACTCTGATTCATGAGCAATTCTTCTTCCTCAAGAGCAGATATGATTCAAGGAGCAACAAACTACATCAAGACATCTTCATATTATGTTTCAATTATGATTTCATGATGGATTTTATGTGATTTATCATGTTATTGCATCAACACATAAAGGACTTATTCTAAGAGCAGTGCATCACTTATTGAAGGTATAATCATCTACATTCAAGCATTTCAATTTCAAATCTAGTCTTGCCCTCAAAAGGCATACTTTTTCATTTCAATGAATAAGTTCAATTTCTATTTCAATTAGAATTAATTCCATACTCAAAGTTTGACCTAAGTAAACCCCCATCCACAACACCCTTTATTTCCTCTTGTGTGCAACTACAAGTACCCAGTGGAGCCAAGAAGATCAAAAAGTGACCAAGAGTTAGAAGCGAAGCACCTGACCAAATTTTGTCAGAAAGTGCCTAGACTAGGGCATTTGGGATGACATGGTCTCGGAATAGGGCATTCTAGACACCATGGTCCTCTGAGAACATGTCCAGATTTGACTAGGAGCATTTTTAGTGTCTCAGAGACTCAATTTCAAACCTATGTTCAAAAATTCAACTGTTTGGACAAGGATATGCCCTGAGTATCATCATAACATCAATTTCAACTAAATTATTAGGAAAACGTGCAATTATGGATTTCCTTTTCATCCCCATACATGTTCTGAAGTTTCTATTTTAGCTAGCATAATCAGTTCAAGTTTCTAGTTCATGCATGTGTACCTTCTTACCCTAGATTTAGCATTCAATTTACATCCTTAAAATTACATTTTCAACTCAAACAAAAAGAATAGAATCCAATTAGTATTCAACCCTCTTCCTAATAGAATTGAGGTTGGATCTACTGAGTTCAACTTCATTTTAATGAGATGTATATGAAAGTTAGGTTGTTTTCTAGTTTACAAAGTTTAAATTGTTTCCAATTCTTAATGGTTTAGCTACTATAGGTGTTTCAAATTAAAAATCTAGTGAAAAATGTTGACTTCATTGTCTTAATTTGGCCAAAAAGTAGGACTCGTTATTGTTAGTTGACCCTAAAACCTATATATTTTTTAAAAATATTTGGTACACTAGAGAAGAGAATCATCTCCAAAAGGGTATAAGTTGACATTATATGAAAACTATCAAATTTTAGTAAGTTTGACTTAAAAACATTATTATGAGGAAAATATACATCTAATTTTTTTTCATGTATTAGATTTTGAAGTTTGGAAAAAAAAATAGGAATAAATAAAATAGTTTTCTAATTTTTGGGTGTTGTTAACTCGACCTTGCTTAAAATCGTGAAATTTTTTTAGTCCATAATAATTAGCATGTATTGTTCTGAAATATTTGATCATGTAGATTTTGTTGTTGCCAACATTTCAGATCAAACACCATGATCCACTTGCTCTCTTGCCCTGATGATGAATCATGGTGTTTGATCTGAAACATTGACAACAACAAAATTTACACAGTCAAATCCAAAAGAATACAAACTAATCAACCTCACTTTTGATCTGAAATTTTCAACAATTCAAAATCTACTCTTAAATTTACAAAAAAAAAAATATCAAAACAAGTTTTGAATGTTTTTAAAAATTACAAACATTTGTTCTACATTTCATTAAGTTAGATCAATTTCAAATTCAAAACACAAAGGCCGTGCTTTTATGCAATCAAAGTTGATAATTTTTTGTGTCGATGGATTCCTTTAGAAAAATTTAACACGTGTTTGTACTTTCTCTAATATTAATAATTATAATAATTACAAAAAATTAATGTGAGGGTTAGGGTTACTTAGATCTAAATTTGATAATGAGGAATAATTCAAAAGTTTTGTAGAGTCTATTTATCACTATTCAAAATTTGATATCTTCTAGTTGATTATTGTCTCAAAATCTGCATTATCTCATAAATATATTTGGTTCAATCTTGAGTAGCATAGAGTCAATTCCAAGAGGCATTGACTTGATCTAACACATAAAATTGATTTGTGATGTGTAAGATAGCTTTGCTAAAATATGCACCTAAAACCCTATTTGTCTTAACCTTCTAAATAGTCGATTAAAATAGTTAAATCTATTAAAGTAGTTCTTAAGACACCATTTAGGAATTTGTTGACTAGATAGGTGAATATATTCTCCTAAATCAAACTCCTTTGGTGGGCCAATTAATAATAATGAATGATATTGAAGATATCATATTTATACATGAAGATGGCTTATATGATGGTTATTTGAACATCAATATCAATCCTTTTAGAAATCATAGTGTGTTATAATGGTTCTCCTTGATGTCCTATTATTGAGTGCCTTTAAATACCATGGAATAGGAACATGTTTTAGAAATGCATGTATTAACTCATATCAATAGAAAGGGAACAAATGAAAGTTAAAATTTAAATTTGACATGATTGAAAGTTTGGGACCTTTCTTTCATACCTCAAGATTGAACCACATCAATCCTAAGCCATTTAGAAATGAACACAATGATAAAATGATAAATTATAGGCAAGGATGGAATGTCTCGAAGTAATTGTAAATGAGGGCACAATAATAAGGAGTTGAAAAAAAAAATATGAAGAACTATGTAAATAGAGGTGAAACAAATGTTGATAGAAATTGGATCATGAGATGGCAAGAGCATATCACTTGTCAATATATTATTAGATATGATAAATACAGAACTAAATAGAAAATGATATAAATATGCTAATTCACCATTACACTATTGAAAACAAGTAATAATCATTTGATAGCCAATAGATTCATAATAATTGGATGCTACTCAACAATTGAACCCGTCAAATGCATGGTGAGTAAAGAGACACCCAAATTTTTATTATCGTCTTATAGACATACAAATAGACCTTCCTACATATTTACCAAATATTTCATTTTTATTTTTTTTTAACTATGACAAACTAGACTTTCAACTTTTCTTCTTTCACAAAACCATATTCAATACTATTTTTATAACTATTTACATCAATTTTTGACATTGATTTCATTCCACCCATCTTCTATGAAAAATATATTACAATTTTATATAATTTATTTTAAAAACATATAGATATAAAAATTAATTTGTTTAACGATATTCTTAGTGTACCTAAAAGAAAGATTATAACAATTGAACTTAAAGCTGATTCAATTTTATTTCAATAAAATATATATCAACTGATTTTAAATATATAAATATTGTTGCTTTCATAAACCTCCCCTACGGCTCCCAGAGTCTCAGAATTTTTTTCCATTTTTCTCTGAGGTCTCCGAAACTCAAAGGAACACTGAAAATACCATTGAATTTATACATTGCTATCCGGAAACCCAAAAGACTTGTATATTACATTCACCACTATAAATGCATGCCATGCAATGCTTCATGTTCAAATGCATTTCATATTGCCCTCTCATCCCTGTAACTTCTTTCACCCCTAATCACACTTTCCTGTGCATTTGCGCACTTCCAAATGGATTCTAACTTTGTCCTTTCTCTGGATCAACCTAAAACGTCTCTACTCTTCATAGGAAAGCATCATTTGAAAACACAGAGAAATTTCATGCTGCAGTTTTTCTGCTCCAGAAGAATTTCTTGAAGCCCTCCATTACATATACAGGATCATAAAATGGACTCTAACTTGTCCTTTTTGTTGCTTGGTGTTAACAAGAATGGTGTTTCCTTCCGTGCCATTGTCATTACCAAGTCTTAGCGTCTAAGGGATTGGTAGGAGTGTTTTAAGTTTCCAATACTGTTGTGCCTCGATTTTCTGAGCCACACAGATCTCCAAACTGACATGAAGAAAGATTTCTGCAATCACGTAAGTGAACAAGTCCATTCAGAAAACAAAATCAGTGACAAAATCAATCAACAATGAAAAGAATTTGGAAACTAACTAAGCCACATTTGAAAGAAAAAAAGTTGAAATGAGGTGAGACGACTTTTTACCAATCCTCAGGACCAACTAGGTCAGAGGACCTAATTAACAGTAATCACTTTCTGTGCATGAATATATTCTATGAAAACCCAACTCTTATAAATTTCAATGGCATGAAATTGAACATTGAAGTAAAAAGCACTCACAGCCCATTAAAACAAAGCAAATACCCCCAAGAGAAATATATTCTATCCTACTTGTCTGCCATCCTGGTTCAAAATTTAATGTTTGCAGAGGGTTTAGAATTTAATCTTTGCAGAGGTTAGATTCATGGAACTTACAAAAAACCGGGCAGGCCGGCGAAGTTTTCTGAGAACCCATTTCCGTTTCGTCCTCCGGGGCATCTTGGGACAGTAAAATTGGGGGTTCATAATGGGGCTAGGCTTGACATTCTTCGAGTACAGATCCCTCCCACTTTGGGACAAATCAAGATCCTCAGTTTGAGCGCCCATGGCAGCGGCAATCATTCCATTCAGAGACCGATAACGATTTCCGGCCTCTTTACTCTTAGCCTCCTCAAACACCCACAACTCATGGTCCTCCTTCTGTATCAGAAACTCTCCGCCGGGATTCAAACCTTTTTGCTTATTACTCTTACTGGAACTATTCCTGTTCTGCTTGGAACAAGAATTCTTCCGCCGCATGGTGATGAGCGCAGAAGCCCTGTTCGAATTCCGGGGCGAAGGCAGATCGCAGTCCAAACAGGACAACACACAGCCAACAGGCGGCGGGTCCCCAGGTCCGATCGATATGACCCGTTTCTCATCTGCTGATCCAGAGCTCCCGGGCCGCCGATGGTGGGTGCCCAGTTCCGAGCTAGGGCATTCAACTGCAACGCCATTTAAGCCCTTTCGGGGAAGAAGGCGGGGAGGAAGGTGAAGAAGAGGGCGAGGAGATCGTCTGTCAGGTGCCCAAGGCTTTGGCCGGCCAGGAGCTTCCTCCCATTCGAAAGGAACAGCAGCGGGTGTGAAGGGCGTTATGGGTGAAGGCTGAAGCTCCCATGGCATAATCTGAGCTAGAAATTTTGATGCAGGGGAGGATTTTAGGTCAATTCGGGGCTTGGAGACCTGCGGCGGTTCAGGCAAGGGCACGGCCGTCTGGTTCTTGTTTCTGCTAATGCCCGCCATTGGAGGCGGCCGCCGAGGTCTGCAACCCGGCGGAGACCCGGAATAGTCGGAGACCCGAGTGTTCTCTGCCTCCATTACAGCTCTGCTCTTGAAAACAACTGGGTCTGGCAGACCTGCAGGTCCAGCTAAAATGGGGAAAGGACCTGACCCGGAATTCAAGTAAATGCCCTCGTTATGGCCATTGCTCTCAGCCTCATTGGCCTGAAACAGCTGAATGTTTGAGAGGTCCAGCTTCGCAAGCTCTGAAGTAGACAACACAATGGACAAAATCCTTTCGTCCCCCCCACCTCCTCCTTCTCTCCTCACCATGGCTTCAATGTCCACCTCTTTACTTCCCATTCAGCAAAGAAACGAACCCAAAACAGACTGAAAGGGACTCGATCCACTGACCTCGAACTTCTTGGAGAAACAGAGCACGCCTTTCAAAACTGCCTCTGAATAAGAAGACCAGACCTCGGGGTGCTGTAGTATTATATTGCTGGCATGGGTATAGAAAAAAATTGATGCTTTCTTCCAATGCTGGTCAAGACAAGCTATCACACGCCATGACAGTCTGATTTTGATTTTCTTCTGCTGCTCTGCTCCTTTTCATGTGTTTGAATGTGAGATTTCTATATTCTATTTCGCCGTGGCTGCCGTTCCGTAAGAATTACGCTCTGGTTTGTGATGTGTTGACCATTAATCCATGTAAAAAAATGGGTTTTCCCCCACGTAAGTAGTCATTTCTGGCGTGTGCCCCACACCATGTTCATATCTTCGCTGTCTGCACTCTTTCACAGACCCAAAAAGCCTACCATAGTCAGTAATCATGACCTATGTAAATTTCGTAACGTGTTTGATGTTTTATTTTTTACAATTTCTTTGCCAATGGAATTCTTATTTTTTTCTCCCTTGGAGGCCGTGATAATAGGCAACGTCTATCCAGCACTCATATTATAAATTGATCATATTTAATAATTGATTGAAAAATAAACATATATTCTATTTTAATTATTAATTAATCACAGCACTCATATTATACATTGACCATATTTAATAATTGATTGAAAAATAAACATATATTCTATTTTAATTATTAATTAATTAAAAAAAATTTTAAAAAATATTTTAATGATACAATATGGATGTTGTGTAGACAAGGTGTGATAATAGGCTATTTTGTGAGTACATAGTAAGCCCTAAACACACGTCATTTGCTTTTTGATGTGGATACTTGTGAATAATTTATTAACTACTAGTAACCTTTGACATCTCTTAGCTTTGTTGCAATATTGTGTGAGTGGACTTTCTTGGCAGTTTCTAAGATTTTAGTCAAATTTTGGTTTTCTAATTTTTTATTTTGTATATCAATTAAAATATTTTTTTTTCAAAAGTTTGGTATTAAATTAATTTTGTCAATAGTATACACTTTCGATGGTTCAATTGTTGTGGTGTTGTTATTGTTATTAAGATTCAAATATCATCAGGGTGGTATTGTTGAGTGTTCAAATGGGGACAAGGTCCTCATTTGTAACCTCATCGGTTTATTTCACCATTGTTAACTAGTTAGTTTCTTTGTGATTTGTCACTTATATTTTTCAAGAGTTAGATTTGAGATGTTAAATAAGAATTTGTCTTTTTAAAAAAGAAAGAGATCTAGTTTACAATGATATTTAAGGTTTATTATCTAGCATGGTCATCTAAAAGAATAATATTATTACTTTAATTGGATGAACCTACTGAAAAGTTGGATGCAAGTTTTTCTGAATTTTTTATTAAAGTTTAGATGAGTTTATCTCATAAACGTGACAACTAATAGTGAAATGGTTGTAGCAAAGGTTTGGATAAGTTTATGTCATAAGCAAGTCAATTATTAGTGAAGTGGTTATCAAAGGTTTAGAGACTTTAGAGACCTCATCAAATGGATCTAGTACAAGAGTTCTAGTCAAGCCTTATCCCATAACAAGTATGACCTAACAAAAAAAGTTGAAGACTGCTAGTACTTTTTTTCTCCTAATAGCATGGATTATGCTTCATGATGGGCTTCTAAGGTGGGCTTCCATCTAGATTGTCTATGGAACTTATTATTATTAGTAAATTGAGTATAAGTTAGCTAACAAGAATGGAAGCTAAAAAAACTAATGATAGGTATTGAGAGCTTATGTGAACATTGGTGTGCTTATGTGTCTAAGAGATCCTAGATACTCTACCCAAATAAAGCACAGAAGAAAAGGATTCGATATAAGACAATGGTTCAACTATATAGATTACATCATATCTATGATGGCCTCATAATCGAAAAAACCCTAAATAGAACACCCATATCAACTCTACTATGTGTAGTCTTATTTAGATCTACCCAAAGATATTTTCCCTTCTTTGACATTTTTCGTATTATTCATTTTCATATTAGATTGATGTAACTTGATAATTTTGTGAACCATATTTTTTTGAAAATGGTAATTTCAGAGGTAAACTTTGAATGCATTAATTATGATTCATATCTCAAGATTTGAATATTTGTGTCCACTCTATTGCAACCTATCATCTAAATCCTACTCATTGATTGTTAGATCACTAATCTACATTGGAACTATTTTACCTATATTGGATTGAAGAAAGATAATGGATACTTAAGTTAATAATGCAGCTTATTTATTTCATGCTCTACCATCAACTAATTTTGATTAAAAAATCATAGTTTTAACAAGTGTCTAGCTCTAAGGATGATATCCAACTTGCTATGTTCGACCACTTTACTTTTGGTAAGATAGTTTTGAGTTTCTCATTTGATGAATTAATCAATAATGAAACTCTAAAATCAAAAAATCTAGAACTAATAGTCCAAGTTCTAGAATAGAAAATTATATCAAAGGGGTTTACCCTATCTCATTTAGGGTTGACTCAAAGTATATTTAATATAAAGGGTGGATAATTTGTACCTGGCATATCCTATTACCATGTCTTGTAATGCCTTACATTATTGGTAAAACTAGTAAGTCTATGAGAGAAATGTTGCATGTAGTATTGTCACAACCATTGGTACAAATAATGATTTATCATTTTTTCTTTTCAGTTTTTGTTAGGGAGTTTTAGACATCTATCTCTAATATGTTTTTGCATCCAAGTTTTCATATATATATATCAAAAATTTGTGTGTTATGTATAAGGATGCACTAAGATCCTCTCATAAGTAAATTATAACATAGCTTGTGTTACTTTTATACACATATCACTAAAAGAAACCACAACAATGGATTGCTTAAAAAATGAGATAATATATTACTCTAGCTATTGTGTATATAAATAAATGCATTTGTTGATGTCTTACAATTGATTTATTTATCCACACCCAAAATGATGAGCACAACCATGACTTATGCATCCTCTAACACACTCAGAAATGTTGTTAAGATCCAAACATCTCAAGGATGCAAATAAGTAGGCATTACATCCCCCCCCCCCCCCCCACTAAAATTAGGCTCTCTTTAAAGCCTACACAATGCAAGGATAGTGTACACCTAGTACTCATTCCTTCATGTACAATGGACCTTGCCAATTCCACCTCTAGATTCTCACCAAGTCTAGGCCTCGTCACATAGCACACACATCTCTGAAGGTGCACAAGCTAAGTGACCACCAGTCATTGTTAGACAATTCAGATAACCGAAAGACAATTGAGAGTGGGGGGGGACTCAATTGTCACAGATTATGGGAACTTTTTGCAATTAAAACATTAATATCGGAACCCAAAACAATATTACCAGAACAACAGTTAATCTAATTAAGCATAAACAATAATCGTAGAATAAAATCCATCCACACAACACCAAGATTTGTACGTGGAAAACCCGATAAAGAGAAAAACTACAATGGAAAGCCTACCCATAATCAGATAATACTTCTGTAGTAAGTATGTGAATTACAATGAAGGGGCCTTCACTTGCAGGAAGGCCAACAACCTAGAGCACATTGCTCATCACAAAAGGAGTCTCACTGACTACATATAAATCCATAATACAATCTAGAGAAGTGTTGAACTGCAAAAGATAACATCTCCTATGCCTGAGTATAGTTCCCGTTAAGCTCAATACCGGAGGACTAAATCCTCTTACATAAACCCAATTCGATCTACAATGATCGACCAACTCCTCTACGTAAATGATATTACATTTATTCGCACATTACATTCCTTGACCATGACCTCTTACATTAACCATGATGATCTACAATGAGATCTTACATCTATTTATGCAAACCCTCGACCATAAACAATCAGGTCGGCCACCAGATAATAAACGGATTACATAATTACAAACCATGTCGGCCTTAGACCAAACAAGTAATATCAACATATAAGACATCCTGAAAAAAATAACAATAGGTCCTATCCACATGTTACATTAAAGTCGGTCCATAACCTAGATCAATCGAGACCAAGCATAGGTCCACATGCTTCAGCAATGATCTCCAAACGCCAAGTCTCATACATGATCACCAATAACATTCTGAAACTCTATCAGAAGTTGCACCAACACCACTTATGCAATTCATCAAAGATCTCCACTAAAAGCTCTACCGGTGAAACCTTCGCGGGAACCATAAACCAATCTTCTAAGCAAGCGGGATAGCATCCAAGACCAAAAACCAACTGACCAAATATGAGTATAAGTATCAAGAATAAGCCAATTTCATCACCAGACTATACCAAAGCCTGCCAGATCATACCAAATCAAAGTTAACCAGAAACCACTCATCCTACCAGGACCAGAAGGGTGCCAGTAAAGCATCCAAATAGCTAGTGTTGACATCAATGACAAAACATCAATGTAACACATAATCAATTCTACCAAATGGCCAACGATCTCCCCCTTTGGCATTGATGGAAACACTAGATGTGAAAAATATCTAAGTACCAAGAAATGCCAAACAAGTCTCCCCTGTGGAAGACAACCAACAATCACCTGCATATAGCACTGAATATCAATATCTCTCCCCCTGTGAATAATATATCTCCCCCTTTCTTCTTTTTCACATCACTATCTCTCCCCCTTTCTTCTTTTTCACATCATTATCTCTCCCCCTTTGACATCAATGCCAAAAATCTAACATAAATATTAAAGATAAAACATAAGCCTTTGAATCACAAAGTTGACTAATCCCCTTGATCGGTAGCATCCCACATCAGTGTCGGGATGAATAGTATCTCAGATAATGCATGTCGGACTGATGCCAAACTGCATCAATCAAGTCTCTACCAGAGGGGTAGAAACTCCCAATCTATCTCTCAGGTACTCAAATGATTCCTTGGATAAAGGTTTAGTGAAAATATCTGAAATATGTTCTTTAGTGTTCACATAAACCAGTCTAACTTCATTTGCTTCCACCTTCTCCTTCAAAAAGTTATACTTGATATATATGTGCTTTGTTTTAGAATGAAATACCAGATTCTTTGATATATCAATAGCAGCAAAGTTATCATAGTGAATAACTATTGGTGCATCACAGTCCACCTTTATATCCTTCAACATTTGCTTCATCCATAAAACTTGTGTACAGTTAGTAGCAACAACAACATACTCATCTTCAACAGTAGATAAAGAAGTACATGACTGTTTCTTGTTGATCCATGAAACGAACTTCTTTCCAAGAAAGAAAGCTCCACCAGAAGTACTTTTCTGATCATCAACATCTCCAGCCCAATCAGCATCTGTATATGCACATAAAGTAAAGTTATCATCCTTAGGGTACCACAAGCCATATTCTGATGTACCTTGCAGGTATCTAAAAATCCTTTTCACAGCCATCTCATAACTTTCTCTAGGATCACTCTGAAATCTTGAAACAATATAAACAACATTCATAATGTCAAGCCTAGTCTGAGTCAAATAAAGAAGACCTCCAATCATAGATTTGTATCTTGTAGGATTTATCGGTGCAAAAACATCTTTTCTTGTCAATTTCTCACTTGTAACCATCAGAGTACTTACTGGTTTAGAATCTCCTATACAAAATTTCTTCAACAATTCCTTAGTATATTTAGTTTGATAGATAAAAATACCTTTGTCAATCTGAGTAATCTGCAAACCTAAGAAAAGTTTCTTCTCACCAATCATAAACATCTCAAATTCTTTCTCCATATTCTTAGAAAATTATATGCATAAATTATCTTCACCTACAAAAATAATGTCATCAACAAATACTTCAACAATCAATATATCATCATCAATGATTTTATAATATAAATTACTATCAACATTGCCCTTAGTAAAACCAAGATTCAAAAGATATTTATCCAACCTTGCATACCAAGCTCTAGGTGCTTGTTTCAATCCATATAAAGCTTTCCTTAACCTGCAGACCATATCTGTATCATCTGATAGTGAAAAACCATCAGGTTACTCAATATAAACTTCCTCATCAAGATCCCCATTAAAAAATGCACATTTAACATCCATCTGATAAACCTTATAGTTTTTATAAGCAGCATAGGCAAGAAATAATCTTACAGCTTCAATCCTAGCTACAGGTGCAAAAGTCTCTCCATAATCAATTCCTTCCTTCTGAGAATATCCTTTACAGACCAAACTAGCCTTATTCCTTATAACTTGACCATCCTCATTCAATTTATTCCTAAAAACCCATTTAGTTCCAATAACATTTTTATTTTTAGGTCGGGGAACCAAAGTCCATGTGTTATTTTTCTCAGTCTGATCTAATTCTTCTTGCATAGCTTTTAACCAATGTTCATCTTTACATGCTTTAATTACTGATACCGATTCAACTTGTGAAATTAAACATACCTCATTAGTTGTCAATCTTCTTCTTGTCATCACTCCATTGCTCTTATCCCCAATGATTTGATCTTTGGAATGATTCAATCTCACATACCTAGGAGTCTCCTGACTCTTTGTTCCTCTTCATGTTCTTTAGTCACTATACAGTTCTCTGATGTTACTGGAGTAACTGGTTCAACTCTCTGTTCCGGTAAAGGTGCTACCGGTTCAGATATAATCATTTCCACTGTTGGTTCCTTCTCATAAACTCTGATTTGACTTATGTTTAGCTCATCTACTTTGACATTAGCACTCTCCACAATTCTTTGTAATCTCTTGTTATAACATATGTATGCTTTGCTTTCATTAGAATAACCAAGAAATATGCCTTCATCACATCTAGGATCAAATTTCCCAATAGTATCATCTCTCCTGATATAACATTTACTACCAAAAATTATGAAATACTTAACTATAGGTGTATTGCCAAACCATAATTCATAAGGTTTCTTACCGGTTTCTCCTTTGATATGTACTCTGTTGAATGTATAAACTGTTGTACTCACTGCTTCTCTCCAGTAGATATGAGGTATACTAGCTTCCATCATCATTGTTCTAGCAGCATCCAAGATAGTTTTATTCTTCCTTTCCACAACTCCATTTTGTTGAGGTGTTTGGGGAGAAGAAAATTGTCTTCTTATACCATGCTTGTCATAGAAGTTAGTAAGCTCACCGGATGTGAATTCTCCACCATGATCTGATCTCAAACATTTAATCTTCAATCCAGTCTCAGTTTCCACTTTAGCCTTAAAGATTTTAAACTTTTCAAATGCTTCAGATTTTTCTCTAAAAAAAGTAACCCATATCATTCTAGAATAATCATCAATAATTAGCATGAAATATCTATCACCATGAAAACTTTTAACTCTAAGAGAGCCACACAAATCAGTATGAATAAGATCAAGAACATCATTTGATTTATCTTGTATACTCCTAAAAGAGGTTATGACCTTTTTACCCATTTGACATTCTTTACATATCGGATTATAGGGTTTCAAAATCTTAGGTATATCTCTAACTGCCTTAGTTGAACTGATCTTCACAATGCAATCAAAATTCACATGACACAGCCTTTTATGCCATAGTCAACTCTCATCAATCTGTGTATTCAAACATGTCTTCTCACCGGAGTTCAAATGAAATATATTACCTTTTGTCTGTGTACCGGTTGCAATCTCCAAGCCAGATATGGTAATTATTTTGTATTTTCCATCCTTGAACTGTAATTGAAATCCCTTATCTACCAGTTGTCCTGCACTCAAAAGATTATGCTTCAAACCTTCAACATAATAAACATTGTTAGTATTGGTCTTACCATCCAATGATATAGTTTATTTTCCTTTAATCATACATGCTTTGTCATCTCCAAATCTAACTAGTCCACCATAAAATTCTTCCAAAGATAGAAACTTCCCTTTATCTCCAGTCATATGATGTGAACAACCACTGTCAATTACCCATTCATCCTTGTCCTTATTTTTAGCAACAAGTGCCTTCTCCTCAGGTACATTCTCTTCCAGTGTCAGATCATCTTCCTTGATAGCCAAGAATACCCATTCCTTCCCATTGTCAGATCCACTAGCAGAATCTTATGTCAGTTCATCAGCTCAATCAGTAATGCCTTCCTCATCCGCTATGTGGCATTATTTGTCCCTATTTTTCTTGTATTTATAATTGTTCTGATATCCATGGTTAGGCTTAAATGATCTTTTAACTCTTTCTTCAAATCTTGAATTCCTTTCAGGATATGTAAATACAAAATGACCAATCTTATTACATGCAAAACATTTAAAAGGTGATTTTCCTTCATACTTACTTCCTAGCAGTCCTTTCAGTACTCTTCTAGCAAATAGTGCTTCAAGTTGCTCAAACTCATCATCTTCTCTCTTCATATCTTCCAACTCCTTTGCATATAAATCTTTCCTGTCTTGCTTACCAGTGGTGGATGTAGATGCATAAAAAGAAGGTTCAGTCTTCACAGCTCCAGAAGGTCCAAATTCCTCAAGCTCAAGAGCAGATAGTTTCCAACCAAAGTATCTTTGTTGAAATATGTATTAGCCATTGTTCTCAACTCATTAATAGCAATAGCCTTCATTTTGTAAGCCGGTGGTATGGCTCTCAGGACTTTACAAACAATTTCATCTTCGCTCAGAGTTCCACCACAATATTGAATTCCCATAACAATCTCGTTTACCCTTTCCGTGAATGCAGTAATCCTTTCATCTTCTTCCATCTTCAAGTTTTCATATCTCACTCGGTAACCATCAAGTTTAGCAATCTTCACTGTAGGGTCACCTTCATTAAGAGTCTCCAATTTATCCCATATAGCCTTTCCAGATGATTTGTCTGTTAATCCCATTATTTGTTGATCAAAAAGTGCACACAAGAGGGATTCTCTTGCTCTACAATCATTCGCAAGCTCCTTGTCCAGGTTTGCCAGAGGAGGATTACTAGATCCCAGATTATAGGGTGTGACACCATTCTGTGTGATCTCCCAAATCTCCTTTCCAAGACATCTCAAATGAGTCTCCATCTGAATCTTCCATACTATGTAATTTGTTCCATCAAGCCTCAGAATATCCCTTCGAAAGATAGCTCCTGAAAACTGGATGAACTTGAACTGTTAGTCGCCATAGGATCTTCCTCAAGCGATTAAGCTTACTGCAGAGAGGACAAAATCTCTGATACCAATTGTTAGACAGTTCAGATAATCGAAAGATAACTGAGAGGGGGGGGGGCCGTGAATGAGTTGTCACGGATTATAAGAACTTTTTGCAATTAAAACTTTAATACCAGAACCCAAAACAATAATACCAGAATAACAGTTAATCCAATTAAGCATAAATAATAATCACAAAATAAAGGCTATCCACACAACACCAAGATTTGTACGTGGAAAACCCGATAAAGGGAAAAACGATGGTGGGAAGCCTACCCATAGTTAGATAATACTTTTGCAGTAAGTATGTGAATTACAATGAAGGGGCCTTAACTTGTAGGAAGGCCAACAACCTAGAGCACATTGTTCATAACAAAAGGAGTCTCACTGAATACATATAAATCCAAACTACAATCCGAAGAAGTGTTGAACTGCAAAAGATAGCATCTCCTATGCCTGAGTATAGTTCTGGTTAAGCTCAATATCGAAGGACTAAATCCTCTTACATAAAACCAATTTGATCTACAATGATTGACCAACTCCTCTACCTAAATGATATAACGTGTATTCACACATTACATTCCTTGACCATGACCTCTTACATTAACCATGATGATCTACAATGAGATCTTACATATATTTATACAAACCCTCAACCGTAAACAATCAGGTCGGCCACCAGATAAGAAATGGATTACATAATTACAAACCATGTCGGCCTTAGACCAAACAAATAATATCAACACATAAGACGTCCCAAAAATACAACAATAGCTCCTATCCACACGTTGTTGGCCATTTGGTGGAATTGATTATGTGTTGCATTGATGTTTTGTCAGTGATGTCAATACTAGTTGTTTGGATGCTTTACCGACACCCTTTTGGTCCCGGTAGGATGAATGGTTTCTGGTTAACTTGGATCTAGCATGATCCGACAGGCTCTGGTATAGTCTGGTGATGGAATTGGTTTTTTCATGATACTTATACTCATATTTGGTCAGTTGGTTTTATTCTAGTGATTGGATGCTATACTGCTTGCTTAGAAGCTTGGTTTCTGGTTCTGGCGAGGGTTTCACCGGTAGAGCTTTTGATGGAGATATTTGAAGAATTGCATAAGTGGTGTTGGTGCAGCTTCTAATGGAGTTTTAGGATGTTGTTGGTGATCATGTTCGAGACTTGGCATTTGGAGATCATTGTTGAAGTGTGTGGACCTATACTTGGTCCCAGTTGATCTAGGTTATGGATGAGCTTTAATGTAACGTGTGGATAGGACCTACTGATGTATTTTCGGGATGTCTTATGTGTGGATATTATTTGTTTGGTCTAAGGCCGACATGGTTTGTAATTATGTAATTGGTTTATTGTCTAGTGGTCAACCCGATTATTTATTGGTCGAGGGTTTGTATAAATAGATGTAAGATCTCATTGTAGATCATCATGGTTAATGTAAGAGGCCATGGTCAAGGAATGTAATGCGTGGATAAATGTAATATCATTCAAGTAGAGGAGTTGGTCAATCATTGAAGATCTAATTGGGTTTATGTAAGAGGATTTATTCCTCCGGTATTGAGCTTAACCGGAACTGTACTCAGGCATAGGAGATGCTATCTTTTGCAGTTCAACACTTCTCCAGATTGTAGTTTGGATTTGTATGTACTCGGTGAGACTCCTTTTGTGATGAGAAGTGTGCTCTAGGTTTTTGGCCTTCCTACAAGTGCATGCCCCTTCATTGTAATTCACCTACTTACTGTAGAAGTATTATTTGACTATGGGTAGGCTTCCCACTGTGGTTTTTCCCTTTACCAGGTTTTCCATGTACAAATCTTGGTGTTGTGTGGATGACTTTTATTCTGTGATTATTGTTTATGATTAATTGATTAACTACTATTTCGATATTATTTTTCTGGGTTTCGGTATTAAAGTTTTAATTGCTAATGCTTCTGGTAATTTGTGATAATTGATTCACTCTTTTATTCAAAGAGACCCATTATCAAGACTACACTTTCTCTATTAGAGAAGACAAATTAGTATATCCCTAATACAAAGATTTATACAACAAATACATAAAAGATGGAGACAATTTGAACTGATTTCTTTTATTAATTTTCAAAAACTGAATACATTTTCATGACTATTCATAGTTTATTTGTAGAAAGAAACTTTCTCTATTACTTTGGATTTGAACCTACTACAATCTGCTTCTCAAAATTTTAGAATCCTTAACCACTATCCTTGATTTCCCTTTTATAGTACAAGGAAGAAAAACAAGCTTTAGGCTAGTAGTACACTTGTCAAAATCTAATTTCTTTACAATAGAATATGTCCTAAGGTATCTTTACAAGCACAATACAAATTCATCCTTGAAGAAGAGGAAGAAGGCGGATATGATAACTACTTCTTGGGACTGGAGCCACAGGCTGGGGCATAGTTATGTTGAGGTGTCTTCATATAAAGGTACCTAACCTTGTCCAAAATTCAAAATTTGATGTTGAAGGCGGCACTCTTCTTAGGAAGTACATATTGATCGTGAGGCAAATGTTGCTACAAAAAGTAACGTGCAACAAGGAACAAGGCAAACAAAACCTGACACTGAGAGCTACTCCTATTTTGGTTGCTCGTCTTCAAGCATGGAGTACTCCTTGTGATAGCTCTCTACCTGTTCAATGGTGGGCCAATTGAAGGCTTTTGGTTCTTGCAACTTATTTAGTGTCTCCTTGGTTTTGCGTCCCTTTCATTTTGAACTTCAACAACAAAATTTTGATAAAATGAATCAATGTCCAAAATTTGTCAATGAATAAATAATACATATTCTTTGTGGGTTGGTTTTCCCATTCAAGTGGATTCACTATTGACTGCACAACTTCTTTAAAATCCCTTTTCCAAACATCAAGGGCTTTAACTTGGTTATCCTTCCCAAATTTTTGGGAATCCTCCAATGTTGCAAATCTTTGAAAGAATTCATTTTTTCTTTTAATACTATTTCTCGTCCCTCCACATGAGGAATTTCTTTGAACATTGTGTTATATCTCTTCCATGTGGCCCAAATAATTGGAGGGGTAGATGGAAAATTCTCCACTACCAAAAATGTTTCTTTCAAAATAGTGGCTTTGGGATGCCATCTTGCCTTCAATGGCTTAAAGAATGAGACAAGTTCCTGCAGTTATATGTGGACCTGAAAAATGTGTGAATATTGTTGGGTGAATATTTTGTCACTAGCGTAACAATGACAAAATATGTATTTCGCACACAATTATGTTAAGACAACATCTCTCCTCTCATCAAGGGGAGGTTCCCTGGTAGAATTTTGGTATTTCAACAACTTGAAAGTAAATTTCAAGGGGTAAGATCAAGGTGTATAATTATCTTTTTTTAGAATTAACATATATCCCTTCACTTGATAAAACTTCATACAAACTAACTACACTTGCTTACAATGATTGAAATATATCCCTAAATCAGCATAAGTGCAAAATCTTATGTGAGTACAGTCCAATTTCCAATCTAACAACTATTATAACTTGTAGCTCAAACTCTTCAAGTTATAGGTGAAACTTTCATTAACCAAAAGTAATCAACAGTAGTACAAAGCCTCCTTCTTAATCACCATATCACAATAAGATTTTCCAAATATGAAAGGTAGCTCAAAGTCTACAATCAAAATTAGAATGCTACTTTAATAGCATAAACCAAATACCAATACTATCAAGGAACTAAAGAACACATATAAGCAATGAACGAAATAACATTCACTCATATACACAATTTCTTGCCCAACTCAAAGTTTGGAAACAAAGAGAATTGTCTTCTTTATTTGCTTGATTATTTTTCACAACAAAAGAACTCAAAGTCTTACTTGAGGCAACAATTCGGCAGAGTTTTTCTATGCATATAAAAGATAAATATTTACAAATGAGGTTCCTCCTTTTATAGGAAAGGAGTGGAGAAAAATGTGGGCACAATTGACTAATCCAACTGCAAAGTCCCACTTAAATACAATTACTGCATAAAATAAAAATGCAACTGCAAGAAAATTTGCAGTAAGAAAAGATGCCACTACATGAAAACTACTTAGTGTCAATGACACTTTATTCTTTATTCTCCCCCCTCATTGATTTTCTGGAATTCTTCAAATCAAGCCAATGTAGCTTGCATCTCAGATTTATCTGGCGTTGTTGTCAAACTGGAGATGGCATGAACACGGGAAATTGAATCTCCAACTTTTACATACACTCTTTTAGCTTTCTTCAGTATGGATGCAAAGTCATCCAAGTTAACTTGGATTTCAACTAACTTGTTGAATGATGACAAAGAAAATTCATCATCGACTAATTGGCTTATCATAGTAAAGAATTCCTTTTTAATGGTGTCACTGGGTAAAACCTTATGATCTGTATCATATAACTGGCAAAGCAACTCAGCTATCCTTGATGAAATATCAACAACTCCATCAACACATGCTTTCTTGTCTTGACCCAAATCCTTGACTAATACCTTTGTCAATTCATTTTTGTATGCTAGTATTGCTTGATTTTGAATATAATCACCTCAAGTCAATACCACATTATTCTCAAGAAGGATATCTACCCTGTATTCTATCATTTTATCCCATAGTGCCAGATCTTTTTCTAACTCTTCTACCTCCTGGGATAATAATGATTGTACTTCATGTACCTGCACTTGTGCACTCTCAAAGTCTAGCAAGAGTTCAACCACAAAATTAACAAGATGCGATCCTTTTGATTTCAAGCAATCAATCCATTCCTCCACCACCCTGCCCTTGATGACCACTTCTTGTGCTTTCTTAAGTGATGCTTCATCTAAAGAAGAAACTATGGGCTCTACTTCTTGTGATGATTGTGTAACTTTAAGAAGTAAGCTAGGCAGTTGTTCACACTTTTGCTTCCATTCTATCTACTCATCCCTTTCTTCATCAAGTTTGCGCATGAGATAATTCAAAGAAGATTGAGAGTCTTGCTTAACGCTCTCATGCATTTCTACCCCAAGTTCCATAGTTTGCACAGTACAATCTACTGGTTGAATCTAATCTTTGTTTTTGTCTAAGGGTGGCACCAAAACTTCAACATATTTTCTTTTACTCATTGGATCAACCAAGACTCTAGAAACAGTCATGGGCTTCTTGGTGACTTTCTGTTTCACAAGACCTAATTGATCAAAATCAAAATCATCTGGAAATATTACCAATTTCTTTCTCTTAGGTGCCACAATATCCAACCATGGAGGAAGATCTGATTTTGTTGTTGGAGTTGCAGTACTGGCCTATGTAGTTATTGGCACTTGTGATGTTGTTTGACTTGTAGTTGCAACAGTTTGAATTACTGGTCCAAGGGAAGTCGCAACAACAACATTAGGGGCTTGAGATGAAGCTTCTATTGTAACAATGGTGGAAACTAGTGGTGGAGCTTTTGTAGAAATGACCATTGAAACAAGTGGCAGAGCTTCTATAGTAACAATGGCTAAAGGAAGTGTCATTATTTAATGTTGTTCTTGAGAAACTTGTGCTATTGCTTCTGTAAATTTTAAGATTGAAGATTCAATCATAGACACATGTACATCATCAAAACTAGGAAGGCTTGACAATGTCATAAATCCTTGATCATCTTCTCCTTGTGACCCGACAATGCCCAATCCTTCATACTCATGTTCTTCATCTGCCTCTTCTGAGTCAGACTCAATAGAATGCATGGTTACCTAAGTTGGAGCAGGAACTTGTGTTGTTGCTGATGTTGTAGTAACTAACAGTGGAAGTGATTCCCCCGCATCTTGCATTTATTCATCCTATGGTATTTCTCCCTCTTCTTGTCCTTTTTCTGGTTCCTTTGATTCTAACTCCCCAGAAACATCCCTTTGTGCATCTTAAGACAAATATTCTCCTTTCTTTGGCCCTTTGATAGTGAACTTGTATGTAGGTATTTTCCCCTTTAACTTAGGAGATGAAATTGGTGGTGGCTCTTGTGGGTCATGTCTATTCTTGGTTCTCATTTATGATGTCTTACCCATAGGACCTTCATCATCCTGCTCATCACCAGAACTTGTAGGTATTTATTCATCCTTATGTATTTCTTCAACAACCATGCATTGGTATTTGCCATGATGGGGGCAAGTCTCGCATAAATAAATTTGTTCTCTTTCTGCGACCACTGAATAAGAGGAAGAGGAGTATTAGTAATGTTGTTCTTAAAATAAATGGGATCCACAATATCATTGGTAGTATCTTCCCATGTATCTGGAATCTTGGCCAAATTCAAATTTTCAATCTGCTCAAGTGTTAGGTGACTGAAATCAAGTTTCCTCACGTCTTCATCATCTCTACAATCTACCCAAACATCCTCTAGTCGATGCACATGTACATAATTCCTATGGATCTTATTCTTGATTCTATGGAAATCAAAGTTATTGTGAGTGTTTATGGTGAAAATGGATAACAATAATAACAATATTGAAAGGCTAAATGAATCCAACCACAAAACCCTAGCCTAACAATCAACAAAGATCCACCATAACATATGAAGATTACCTAAGACAATGCAAATCAAATGAAATCACAAAGATTAGACCATCACATGTCCAATAGGGTTTTGATCTCCATTCTTCTTATCTCCATTGATCTTGCTTGATATATTTGCTCTCAGATTTTTATATGCACAAGAGCTCAACAAAGAACGGAATGTGGTTGCAAGTAGGATCGTAGTGTAGCAAGTTGCATGAAAGATCATTAGCATGAGTGATTAGGGTGAGTCATTAGGGTTTGACAATGAAGGAAGCATCTTTTTAAATAGAAGACACAATATGAAATGGAGGGATAAGATTGAGAGGTGTAAAAGGAGGTCGGCTATGATTAGAGGGTAGGTAAAGGAAATAATAAAATAATGAAAGGGGTAGGTAGTGTATGAATTAAGAGATGAATGACATGTGTCATGGGTAGAAAAAGCTAATGAATTAATTAAATAAATAAAGATTTATTTAATTAATAGAAGAAGTAGGATAATTAAATAAATAAAATATTTATTTAATTTAGGAAAAGGATAATTTAAATAAATAAATGTATTTATTTAAATGAGAAATAAGGCTAGAAGAGGATAAATGAATTAATTAAATAAATAAAGATTTATTTAATTAATAGAAGAATTAGGCTTAGGTAATTAAATAAATAAAATATTTATTTAATTAGACTGGACAATTTTAGGTGTCTACATTTTGCCCCTCTTTGAGACAATGCGGCTTGTCGCGTTGTTTCAAAGAAGATAAGATGAACTGATACAGAGTTGCCCCAAGATGGGAATTATATGCCCCCTCGAGAGATTGGATGAAAATGTCTGAAAAGATTGCAGACAATCTCTCGATAAGAAAGAAAGGCTAGAATGGGTTGACCGAATAAAGTGACAAAGTCACAGGATGAAGAATACTGACTCGGGAAATGAGGGCGAGGGCTAGGGTAGGCTATAAGATAGACCACGGGAAAAAGACATCCTCATTGTCATCCACACCCTTACAAGATCACAGTGCAGAGCGAGAAAATAGCAGCAGCAGTCAGCGGCGATGGCTTTGGTTCATAGATTTGACCGCATTCGCCGATTCCAGAGGCCAGCAGAGGCAGGAGAGCCAGTAAGTACCACAAAACCTCCTCGTACTTTGACGCATTTTAATTTTGTCATTAATGCATGGTAGTTTAGCAATAAATGCGCTTAGGAATAGGGCACAAAAAAGTGCAAAAACGTGCAACCACGTCTATGTCGGTGCCAGGCGCATCTGTGTCTGCCAGGCGCGTCTGTGTCGGTGCTAGGCACGTCTGTGTCTGGAACCGCGTTTGTGATGAATTCGGGCGCGTTTGCGAATTGTAGAGGCGTTTATGTCATGTAGGGACGTCTATGTTCCCTGGCCGCGTTTGTGCAGGATTTAGGCACGTGTGTGTTCAGAAAGCGCGTCTGTGTTACAGAAGCGCGTTTGTGCAGTTTATAAGCGCGTTTATGAGTTTAAAGTGCGTTTGTGTGTCAAAATGCATGGTTTTGGTCTTCGAGGTCAAATCGACAGTTCTGTGATGAACATACGTTGTCGATTGGATAAGCTGCTGAGAGGATACACTCAAGTAGGTCCTCTAGGAAGACTAGGATAGGTCAAGGCACTTTGTGATGAACAGGGAGCACCAAGATAGGCAGCACTTTGTGATGAACAGGGAGTGCGAATGTGAGTAACACTTTGTGATGAACAGGGAATGTCACACACGTAGTACTTTGTGATGAACAGGGAGCACTACTAGGATAGATAGCAACACTTTGTGATGAACAGTGAGTGTCACTAGGATAGATAACCATATGCATTTAGATAGCAAGTAGCATTTTGTGATGAACAGTGAATGCCACGATAACTGACATGATTGATTGTTTGACTGCAAGAGTATCTGCCTATGCTGGAGTCACGGGAAAGATTCCCGTCGACACAAAGATTGCGACCAAAGTTGTCGATTCAGGATAGGATTTCTATTGAGGAGATGGGCCTCAGACATGTGCTATATGTGCCCGAGTTTCGGGCAAACATGGGTTTGCTGACTGCACTGGCGGAGAGATGGCACTCCGAGACTTGCACGTTTCACTTGCCTATGGGGGAGATGACAGTGACGCTCAAGGATGTCTATAGGATACTGCATATACCGATCGACGGAGAGCTGATTCCCTATGATCGTGACGGAGACAGAGAGGCGCTGAGACGGGTATTCCAGGATCCCGGGTTGGAGATGAGAGCAGGGCACGTGGCATGGGATACCATGACCGTGACAGGTTTAGCGCTACCAGCTGTTATTGGAGGAGCCATCAGTGGTTTCTTATGTCCTGACAGGGCTACATGGGGATTGGCAGTGGGATGGGGAGGAGCACTGGAGATACTGGTGACGGAGCACACCAGATATGCATGGGGGCCATGTGTCCCGGCACACTTATATTATGAGCTGCATCAGTTTGTTTACCATGGATCAGTAGGACTGGGCTGCAGAGTTGCATTGCTGCAGGTTTGGGCATATGAGCACCTTCCTATCACACGGCCTATCCACTTCAGGGGCAGAGGACATGGACGGAGTTTTGTACATTTGTATGATATGATTACATCACAGCCTCGGATTGGCCGGCTGGAGCACTGGAGGTGGGTTATAGATGACATTGACATGGTCATCTGGAGGTCGTACCTGGGGTGCGAGGAGTGGGAGGACGATGCCGTGGAGCTACCCTATACATTCAGGAGCAGGTATCTGATTGGGCGTACGCCCTACATACTGGAGAGGCAGCTGGTTGACAGGGTTGGGAGACAGTTCGGCAGGATCCAGAGGATGCCGCGAGGCTCGGGCATGTATGCCCGCACAGTCAGGGATCAGGCTCAGTTCGGACCACTGTTATCGTATGATCAGGCCGTGACACAGATGACAGAGATGATGCCACTACCTTGGGATATGTGGCCAGAGGTGGAGGATGCAGGGATGGATGCAGAGTATGCTGCATATTGGGCAGAGCATCCCTTTCCGAGGTTGACAGATCCGGGAGAGCTGCTGGAGGGAGAGGTTGGAGGGGATGATGATGATGATGGTGGAGGGGATGGAGGTAGGGGCCGACGGAGGTGGAGGGGAGTAGTGGGGGAGAGGCGGGTAGCACCTCGGAGGGAGGGAAGACAGGAGGGAGCAGCCCAGGTGGTGAGGGGTCGAGGTGGATTGCCCCTACAGGTACCAGCAGCACAGGGTCCTAGAGCACAGGGACCTAGACAGGGACAGGTGCAGGGACAGGCACATGTACAGAGATAGGTGCAGGTTCCCAGGCATGTTCAAAGACAGGTACCTATTCAGGCACCGAGACAGGTACAGGGGGAGGCACAGGTACAGGCACCCGCAGAGGGGGAGTCACAGGCAGAGGCTGAGGGTGGAGATCCTGAGGAGGATGAGCTGCTAGAGCTGAGAGAGATCTGCCAGGGCCAGGCAGACGAGATCCAGGAGTTGGAGAGGGAGAGGGATCGCCTCAGGATCAGGCTCCGAGATACAGAGCGAGAGAGGGACCAGGCCATCCAGCGATATACTGAGGCCGAGACAGCTCTGAGGGCAGGGAGGCAGGCGGCAGAGGACGCAGGGGCAGGTTACGCATATGTGCTGCGAGCCGGAGAGGAGATAGGTTATTGGAGGGACCTGTACTATGGTGTCGTGCCAGCGGATCAGCGGGCGAGGAGCTTCCATAGACCATCGCGTACAGCGACGGCTACGGGAGGGAGTCGTAGGAGGCCGACATCTAGCGGTGGGGTCATGGGTCCTCCACCACCACCAGACAGGCAAGGTGATCCTGGAGCGGGTCCATCTACAGCTCAGCGTCTGTCGAGGCCAGGCGGCTCCGAGGGAGGGAGTTCATCATAGCCATAGAGGGCTCCCCTTTGTATCAGTATATGTATCATTTTTGTATTGTAGACACCTGCGGGTGATTTTGTAGCCATATGATTCTTTTGACATCATTGTATCATGACACATTTGATTATATATGAGATGAGTCATCATTTTTGCGGCAGCTATATGCATGTGTACCTTATGTGATGAAATGTTCTTATGCGATATATGCCTTATGATATGGATGCTTATATGATGCAATGCAATGTATTTTTGTTCTTTTATGTTGTATATGTGATGCATGATGCAAATGTGAATGTATGTAATGCAAATGAATATGATAATGCAAATGATTATTTACATAATGAAAATGTGAGATGTGCTAACATGTGTTGTATGCAGGATGTGATGCAATTGTGATATCTATATGTATGTATGAAATGCTTATATGTGGTAATGTAGGTGTAACTATATGAAATGCAAATGTTTTTGATGTGTCATTATACTCAGTCATGTGATAGCAGGCTACGCGGACTCGAGAAGGACAATGGAAGTCAATCAAGAAAAGGGGGATGGAAGACAGAAGATATGAACGTGAAAGAGCTTCTTGTGCATTATCATCATTGAGCTTTATTATGGCAAGTAGGTTATGACAATCGAGGCATATGTTTGACCCAGAAAGTCATTGTACCCATTTGCATGGAGATAAGACAGTCACAAACAAGGAATGCCCCAGTTCACACTAGACTCACAGTGTCCTCATATCCTTGGACAAGTCATAGCATTACTAAGAGACAATCCACAGACAGCAAATGCAAATAGGTGACGATACCCCATCCTCGCCTTTCTAGTCAAAGACATCCTGGAGATAGAATCTCTAGTCAAAGACATCCTGGAAAAGCTAAAAAGACATGTCACCAAAAAGATAAAATCAAAAGAAAACCAAGACTCGACACCAACATCCACTGTAGTCCTCAAGTTTAGTGTCTCTTGTCGCTTGTATAAGTCTTATTTGATTGTGGTCACAATGTTTACTTTCACAGAAAGGATAGATAGCACTGAACCATAATGTTGTCTGAGTCTGTTGAAAGATTTGATTTGTTGAAGCCCATTGTTGCTGCTGTGTCTTATCTAAAACTGACTGAATCCATGAAACTGATACTTTATTGCGGAGAAGATGAAACTTTATTGCGGATCTGTGATGCAAATGTTGCTTTATTGCGGATTGTGTGCGGATAGACTGAAGAAAGCTGGAAGAAACTATACTCCTCAAAACATGTGATGTTCTCAGTTCCACACCCATCACTAGACGTAGGATTTTGCCTTAGCCACAGATAGGATCTGATTTATTATGGATGGAAAAGGATGTGAAAAGGGAGGTTTATTATGAATGGCTTACCAATCTTGGGTAGATCAATAACAAGCCATGATGGGAATAGGTAAGTTTATTGTGAATGAATAGGTTGTGAGTGTGTGCAAAGTGAAAGGATGAAAGTGAATCCTGAAGGAGAGAGGAGCAAAGTCTCTACGCATGGCGCTGGTAACCCAGTTTTCACCATGGTACTTGCCCAGGGCGCCACCGAAGTGGTTTTCACCATTGGACGAAATTATTTCTCTTTACTTTTTTCAATTTTTCAATGTTTTTTGTGTCACAAGGCACCTGTTTGCCAGGTTTTCACCAAGTGACGATTTTTTTTGTTTTATAATTTTTTTTGTATTTTTGAATTAGGATGTTCCGAAGAGCTTATGTGTAGAACCTGCGAAGGTGCATGCTGTTGATAGGATCCTCCAAGGGTTCACCTTCTGTAGTTGAGAGCTGATATGCCCCAGATCCATATGCTGCTATGATGATGTAAGGACCAAGCCAGTTTGGTTCAAACTTGCCCTTCTTATCTCTGTCTTGCTGATTCTTGGGGTTCTCTCTGAGGACTAAGTCACCTACCTCAAATGTGCGAGGCTTGACTTTGTGATTGTAACTACGACTCATTCTTTGTTGGTAAGCCTTGAGATGATTAAAAGCAGTGCGTCTTCGTTCCTCCAGCAGTTCTAGTTCTTGTAAGCGAGAGACCCTGTAGTCTTCATCGTTGATTATGTTTCTTAAAGAGACCCGTAAAGAAGGTAACTCGACCTCAATAGGCAAGATGGCTTCAGAGCCGTAGACAAGTGAGTAGGGTGTAGCTCCTATAGGTGTGCGGACACTTGTGCGGTAGGCCCAAAGTGCAGGATTAAGTTGGATATGCCAGTTACGGCCAGCGTCGTCGACTGTCTTTTTGAGGATTTTAAGGATTGTTTTGTTAGACGCCTCAGCTTGGCCATTACCTTGGGGGTAATATGGTGTGGAGAAACGATGAGAGATATGGAAGCGCTCACAGAGTTCCCAAACATCCTGATTTTTGAAGGGACGCCCGTTATCAGTAATAATGGAAGTAGGAATCCCGTATCGGCAAATGATGTAGTTCAAGATGAAGGTAGTGATTTGTTTCCCAGTAACTTGTGTGAGAGGCACGGCTTCAATCCACTTTGTGAAATACTCTGTGGCTGTGATAATGAATTTATGACCATTGGAAGAAGGAGGGTGAATCTTGCCTATGAGATCAAGTCCCCACTGACAAAAGGGCCAAGGAGATGCAAGTGGTTGTAGTTCTTATGCTGGTGCATGTATGAGGTCTCCATGAATTTGACACTGCTTACATTTCTTGACAAACTGATATGAGTCTTTTTCCATAGTAGGCCAGTAGTATCCAGTCCTGATGAGTTTCTTGGCCAAGGTAGGACCACTAGTATGCGGACCACATATCCCTTCATGCACTTCTCGTAATGCAATCTGAGCTTCGTCACTCTCTAAACATCTAAGAAGGGTGCCATCTAGACCTCGTCGGTATAGGATATCAGCTAAAAGGACGTATCGAGAGGATTGGCGAATGAAAGTACGACGTTGATTGTTCGATAGATTGAGAGGTAAGATATTGTCGCGAAGGTATGTGAATATGGAACCATATAACTGGGATTCAGGACCAACAACGCATATCATTTCAGTAGGAGTGATCTCATATGAGGGAATCAACAGGTTGTCTACCAGGAACTCATAGCAGGTCTCATTTTGTGGTAGATCAATGAGCGAAGCAATTGTAGCCATGGCATCTGCAGCACGATTCTGTTCTCTTGGTATCTGCTCAAATTCTATCTTTGCGAAGTGTTGTTTTAAATCATATACCAGTTGT
The DNA here is from genome assembly GCF_030272615.1 of Cryptomeria japonica. Taxonomy (NCBI): domain Eukaryota; kingdom Viridiplantae; phylum Streptophyta; class Pinopsida; order Cupressales; family Cupressaceae; genus Cryptomeria; species Cryptomeria japonica. Next base: position 333,911,739 of record NC_081409.1, read on the forward strand.
TTGTAAGGCATTAGTTTTTCATCTTTTGTTTGGTAATCATCAGTTGCTTGACGGATGACAAGTTGAGAATCCCCAAAAACACGAAGTTCCTGGATCTTCCACTGAACTGCAATTCTTAATCCAGTTGTTAATGCCTTATATTCCGCTATATTGTTGGTGCAAGGAAATGATAAGCGGTATGATTTTGGTATAGAATCGCCTTGAGGAGTTATAAAGAGTATACCCGCTCCTACCCCGTGCTGTGTATATGAGCCGTCAAAATATAATTGCCATGGCTTTGCAGGTGATATTGTTAGAATGGACTCATCTGGAAATTCTGACTGTAGAGGAACATCATCTATCATGGGAGCATCTGCCAATTGATCTGCAATTGCTTGTCCTTTGATTGCTTTTCTATCTACATATTCGATGTCGAATTCACTCAAAATCATTACCCACTTGGCCAGCCGTCCAGTAAGTGTAGCTTTGTTGAGAAGATATTTTAGTGGATCAATTCTGGCAATCAACTTAGTCTTGTGAGTGAGCATATAATGTCGTAATTTCTGTGAAGCAAAGACCACAGTGCGACATGCACGCTCGATTGGTGTGTAATTTAACTCATATCCCACCAATGTGCGACTGATATAGTATATTGCTTTTTCCTTGCCGTCAGGTATTTGTTGTGCTAGGAGTGCCCCCAGTGCCGTTGGAGTAGCTGATATGTAAAGTAGCAACGGTTGATCTGGAATTGGTGGCATCAAAACTGGTGGGTTCAAAAGATAGTCTTTGAGCGCCTGAAAAGCCTATTGACAGTTCTCATCCCATTTGAACTTGATGTTTTTGTGTAGCAGGTGCTGGAAAGGATTACACTTATCTGCAAGTTGTGCTATGAATCTTCGTATGGACTGGAGCCTCCCTTGTAAAGATCGAAGTTGACTGATGTTTTTAGGTGGCAGCATGTCCAAGATAGCCTTGACCTTTGCTGGATCGGCTTCTATTCCTCTTTTAGACACAATGAACCCTAGGAGCTTCCCGGAGGTTACTCCAAAGACACATTTCTTTGGATTTAATTTTACCTTGTATTTTTCCAGCCGATCAAAGACGACTGAAAGTATGTCCAAGTGTGTATCTCTGTCTATTGATTTTCCCAAAAGATCGTCAACATAATCTTCTACGGTTATGTGCATGAGATCATGAAAGATAGTAGTCATCGCTCTTTGATAAGTAGCACCTGCATTTTACAGCCCAAAGGGCATGACATTCCAACAGAAGGTTCCCCATGGACAAGTGAATGATGTTTTATGTTGATCTTCAGGTGCAATCCTGATTTGATTATATCCAGAAAATCCGTCCATTAAAGATAAAATTTCATGACCTGCTGTAAGATCAACGATCAAGTCAATGTTTGGTAATGGGAAATCGTCCTTTGGACAAGCCTTGTTGATATCTCTGAAGTCTGTACATATTCGGATACTGCGATCTGGTTTGCTGACAGGTACTAAATTGGAAATCCATTCGGGATAATCAATTAGGCGTATGAATCCGACATCCAATAATTTCTCCAGCTCTGCCTTGACTAGTAATGCCACTTGTGGATGCATTTTCCTCAATTTCTGTTTTACTGGTTTTGCCCTCGGTTTGACTGTCAAATGATGCATTACCAAATCCGGATCTAGTCCAGGCATATCAGCGTATGACCATGCAAAGTTGATTTGTTGTTCCTTAAAGAAGCTTATGAATTTTTCCCTTTCCGACTCTGTCAATGATTGAGCCAAGAATATGTTGTGTGGAACCTCTTCTGTACCAATGTTTGTCTTTATAGTCTCCTCTACCAACATGGATGATTTTTCCTCATATGATGCTAGGAGAATGTCAAGCCTTCCATCTTCGGGTGCCTCAGAGAGGTTTTCGCCCTCAGATACGTCCTTTCTTTTTACTTTTTTGGAATCAGATAGCGCCACAGTGTGGTTTTCGCCATAAGACCCTTGTTTTGTTTTTATTTTCACATTTTTGCGACTAGAAGGCCCGACACCCTCACCGAAGTATGCCATGTTGTTGAGTTCTATAGTGTATCCTGTTTTGTGGTCTCCAGGGGGAAGATCATCTCGTATGCCAAGATAGTCGATAATAGCTTTGTCATTTTGAAATGTATCAAATTGTGTTGGTCCTTCATGATCCCAGTCAATGAGTTGGGGGTGAACAAGGGGAAGTTCTTTAGTGTTTTCAGAGTTTGTAGGGCTAATAGTGAAGATGTGGTTATATTCAGGTATGTCAAGGCAATCGTCGAGGTCATCGATGGCACTCTCCTCATCAGTTTCGATCGTGAGCGAATCCAAATTGTCATCACTAGTAGCGCCTTCTGGGACAGGTGTCCTCATCCTATGCGATTTCAACTTAAGACCTTGAAACGAAGACTGTGCGGGATCCTTATGGGTTGGTTCTTGACCCACTCTGAATTTTTTGTAAAATTCCTCTTCCTCTGTGGGTTCATCTGGCTCTCTGAATGTTTCGATGAGTTCATAGTCACTGGAGGATTTGTCTGAACCCCATTCCCATTCATTTGAATCTGTAGAATAATAATCCTTTTGTTGACCTTCAACGACTTTGATTTGTGAGGTTCTTTCTGTTCTTTTATTGTGAATCTTGGAATTCAGAAAACCCAGTCCCTTTGAGCGTTCCCTTCTTGTAGTTAGTTCAGGTTGTAAGGGCTCCATGACACCTTCTTTGCGTAACCCGAGAGGGCTTTTTCCATCATACCCGAATCTTTGCAGAATTTTGAAGCCTTTGCCATAGTTCTCACAGGGTATAATAATTTGATCTTGTGTGTCCTCTTCAATGTCTTTATAGAGCATTTTATATAAATTTTCTTCTTCTAGTTCGCCCCATCTTTGAAAGGTAGTAGGATCCCATTTGAGTATCATGATGGATATTTGCTTGTTAGGAGGTGGCCTCCCATATTCTTTTGGAGAGCTCATGACTTGTCGTAAAAACATTGTCTGATTCAAAGTGTATTCTCCCATGCCTTTGTCTTGAAACTTGCCTCTAAGTTCACCTTGTTTGGATGTCGAGGGTTTTAATGACTCAGGGTCAATGTATGCCGAAGAAGGAGTAGCCTCACGGTTACTGGGAATGATAGTCTCAGTATGTGATCTCAAGTTATTGCAATATATGAATGGATTTGGATCCCCATTGACTATTACCTCGACTCCATTATGAGGAAACTTAATGCATTGATGATATGTTGATGGGACTGCCCTCATTTCATGAATCCAAGGACATCCTAGCAATATGTTATATGTGAGATCTAGATCTAGGACTTGACAAACCACATCCTTTGTGACTGGCCCGATTCTTAGTGGTAAGGTAACTGTGCCCTTGGATGAACGATCTTCATCATCATAAGCCTTGATGGTGATTTGGTTTGTAGAATTCATAGCTTTGTCCGAATATCCCAATTGTCTGATGGTGCTCAATGTACAAATATTTAGACCTGCTCCTCCATCTATCAGGACTCGCTTTATTCGATGTTTATGTATGAAGGCTTCAATATGTAAAGGTGCATTATGTGGCTGACTTATGGAGGCGTCATCGGCTTCTGTGAAGGTAAGGGAATGCGGAATGGATAGGTATCCCACCATGGCTTGAAACTGGTCCACGTTCAGATCAGTAGGGACAGCAGTGTCTCTCAAGATTTTGTCAAGGATGGCTTTATGAGCAGGGGATATGCGTAATAGCTCAAGGATGGAGATGAGCGCGGGTGTCTTCCCTAACTGTTCTACAAGGTCATACTCAGGTTTGGTTGATGAAGAAGCGGTGTTTTTAGTGGAGGCACCTGGCAACATAATCTCACCTCGACGAGTTGTAACATGACATTCAAAGGTAGGTTCGGAAGAAGATCCAACACCTTTTAGGACAATCTTGGGTCTCTGAGAAGGATTCTCAGGATTTTTGTTCTTGATAGTAATAGTAGAGATATGATTGTCCATTGAGATGTGATTGATAGTAGAATCATAATTGTAAGGTGCTCTAGTGTAATTGGCTTGATCATCTGTGACTTTGCCTTTTCCTTTGTCATGTTTTGGGAATGGTTCCTTAAACATCTCATGCTCTTGATTAGATGAATGTCCCTCAATCTCAATGTCGCCTCTATCAATGAGATCTTGCACAATGTTTTTCAATCGATGGCAATTACTTGTCTTATGACCCTTGCTCTTATGAAATTCACAAAACTCATCATCATTCCACCAATTTGGTTTGACCTTTGGTTCATATGGAGGAAAATCTGAAACTGTGATCACTTTGTTTGCTACAAGCTTTTTGAATACTGATTCAAGTGGTTCTCCCAATGGGGTGTACTTCCTTCGTGGTTTAGAAGTTGTTTGATTGTTCACCTGATTGTTGGTAGAACTTGATCCAGAAAAGATGAACTTTGGTCTCACTGTATTGGCATCAACAACGCCATCATTGACTGTATTCTTGTTCTTGTTCCAAAATTTTGGTTTGTCCTTTCCTTTAAAGTCCTCTTTGTTTTCCTTGAATAGCTTGATAACTCCTTGTTCAATTAAGACTTTTTCTGTTGCTAGGCCCTTTTCAATAACATCCTTGAATGTAGACAAACAAGCTTTTCTGAGATCATAGCCAATAGCCTTGTTAACGTTTTGTGTGAACATTTCTACCATTTGTTTTTGCGGGATTTCGCAAGAGCATCTGCTAGCTAAATTTCTCCATCTTTGTAAAAATGTTGCGAAAGATTCTCCTTCCTTTTGTTTAGTATTGCACAAGGTAGTAACTGAGACATCTATTTCTATATTGTAAGAGAAATGCTGAATGAATGCCTCTGCTAAGTCGCCCCATGACTTAATACCAGGAGGTAATTGAGAAAACCATTCCATAGCTTGATCGCCTAAGCTCTGTGGGAATAACCTCATCAAGTATGTTTCTTCTGCCGCTACCTCAATGCAAGCTGTGAAGAATTGTCTTATGTGTGCCTTGGGGTCTCCTCTCCCTCTATATTTGTCAAATTTTGGCGTCACAAAGTGTGCAGGAAATGGAGGCATTGGAATGCTCTTATCAAAGGGATACGGACATATATCTCTCATAGTGTATGTAGGTTTTGATGTACTCATGTCCTCCATTTTCTTTTGTAGATCCCTAATTTGTTGCTCCAAATTATTCTTGGGAGGAGATTGATTTCTTGTAGCATACCCCATGTTTGAAACACCCATTTGAGGAGGAGCTTGTTGCATGTATGGATGATACTGATCGTAGACATGTCCATATGGAGGTCTATATTGTTGCGGTATATATGGAGCACTTGGCATAACTTCTTGTTGGGGAACCCCATACCTGTTTTGTGCATATATACCATATTCAATAGGTCTTTCATTTTCCATTGTGTTGCCCCCAATTTTGACATGAGGTCTCCTTATGTCAAAATTTTGAGGATGTCCTTGAGTGTCCACTTGTTTTGGTTGATCCATAGCTGGAGCATGTGATTGAACATATCTATCTGCATAAGGCTTCCATAATGGTCTTCAAAGGTAAGTATCATATGTTTGAACTTGTGTATGTGAGACCTCTGGTTTTTGAAGCAAAGCTGATGGTGATTCAGGTACCATGTGTGGTCCTCTATTTCCTCCACTATTTGGTCTCCTTTGATCCATGTTGGATTGAGTTTGTTGTGAGGGTCGACTTTCTATAAGTTGAGATAAGTCAAAATCATGCGGTATTTTAGCTCCACTTTGTGCCATCATGTGTAAAAAGTATTGTCGATCTCTCCTCATTATCTCTTCAACCAATCTATTGAAATGAGGATTCATTATGGATTCTTCTATGTCTGCTGATAGTATTGAAGAGTTGTCAACATTGTCATTGTGTGTAGCATTGTTGTTTATAGTATTTGCGCTTTCCACATTTGGATTATGTCTATAAACATTCATGTCTGGTAATGTAGTGTGCTCAGGATTGTAGAATAGATCATTGTCATACTCATAAGAACTCATGTTTACGGATTCTTGAGCTTCTTTAGCTATTCTCCTAGATTTTTGAAGGCGGGTTTCAACCATGAACTAGGTGTTTGACCAATATGTGAGAGACTAGATGAAAAATATGAAAAGAGTATGGAAGACCAAGAGTTGTATGGAGTGTAAATGAATCTTGAGGTATACTTGCAATGTCCAAAGTGTAAGACCAAGTATGTAAGTAGTAGAGTAGGTGTGACTTCCAAAGAGAGGATCGTTTCTCTTGATGAGGTAAGCTGACCTTGACTCTAAGTAAGACCAAATGAGACCCAAAGGTAAGAAACCTTGATGAGGGACCACTTAGCAAAGTGTAGTTGTATGTAGTGTGTTGAAAGAGTATAGTGAGGACAAGCAAGTGACCTTTTTGACTCAAGTTTAGACAATTGTGAATGTAAAATGAGATGTGAAGCAATGATGGACTATATGAGACCCAAAGACAGGTTGAATGCTAGATGAAACCTGAAGAAACAACCTAGGAAGCTCAAGTATTCCGAAACTGATTTCTTTTGTTTGCTGGACTATTAAAGTTTTCAATTCCTGACACAGACACCTCTGTATACTTCACAGACGCGATTCCCAGACACAGACGCTTCTCTATTTGACGCAGACGTGGATAAAAACACAGACGCTATTCTGCCCTTCACAGACGCTATTAGATGACGCAGACGCAGTTAGAACAGACACAGACGCATTTCTGTAACCTTAGTGCAATTTTTTCCGATCTGTGAAATTGTTTTGTTGTGACCAAATCCGACTGTTTGACTGTTTTTCATGACAAGAGGACACAATGTTGATGACTGAATGTTTGTAAACTGTTTAGACTCCAAAAGTGTGTTGTTTGATGTAAAAAGTTTTGCATACACTTGAAGATACAAAAGACACAATGTTTTGTTGTTTTGTCTTGAATGTTTGAGTGTTTAGCATAAGACAAGCACAAATCTTAGGGCTAGCCAAGACAATAGTTGTTGATCCCACATAGGGTTTTACCCCCGAGGCTACGCTATTCAGAGCGGATACTTAGATGCTTGACCTCACTGGCTCCACCCTCGGCACTCACTTCTCGGGTCAGCCAAGCATCAGTCCCCATGAAAACTCCCCATGGCAAACTTTGTATCTCTACTAAGAACCGTATGTGTGTGGGCCGCTACCAGAGGTCCGACCTCCTGCCTCAACAACTAGAAGGATTTGGGCTTCTAAAACAAAAAGGTGCTAGTAAGGGCATCCGCTCGTGTGGCCATACATGTGACACTTTCAGCTCTGTAAATACAGAAGGCTCCCAGCCGGTAGGGGTTACGCCCTACAAATGATCAAATAAATTTGATCAAACGGGTTTATGGGGAGACATAGTGTCGGTATGAACTAATCAGCACACATTATTCATAGTTTTCACCATGAATACATTTGATTATAGTGGTTTGGATGAGGTGGGTTTTCCTCGCTACCACTTGGGTCGTTCTCTTCTCACTAGTAGTCCTAATGACCACACGGGAAGACAGGCCCTCTAAAGATTAAACAAAAAGAGCCTATTGCTCAAGACACAAAAGACAATGATTCAATTTTAGTGCACCAATGGAAGTGTTTGCTAACCTATGAAAACAAGGCACACAAAAAAATTACAAAACCCTAGCCAAGGCCCTGCAACAAGATTATTAGTAGTTTGGGTTGTTTCAAATGATAACCCCTTCCTGCAAGCACACAAGTTAGGTAAATTTTAGAAAACCCAAAAGACTTTGTGAAAAGGGGCCTTCAACAAAAATGTTTTTGCCTCCAAAGCAAGCTGCACAAACCAGGTTAGCTAGATTTGCAAGGGTTAGCCGAAAATAAACCAGATCTGAAACCCTAAGTACAAAATTCGAAAACCCGAATCAAAGAAAAATTAAAATAGAAAGCACAGACGCAGTTATACCAGACACGGACGCGTCTGTATTACATAGACGCGGTTCTGTGATGCACAGACGAGCTCACATTACGCAGACGCTTTTCCCGAACACAGACGCGGTTTTAATTCACAGACGCGGTTCTGTGATGCACAGACGCGCTCACATTACGCAGACGCTTTTCCCGAACACAGACGCGATAATATCAATCACAGACGCGGTTTTAATTCACAGACGCAGTTCCAGAAACCTGCAAAAATAAACTCTGGCAAAAACACAGACGCGATTCACGATATTGCAGACGCTTCTGAAACACAAAAACGCGATCCGAACGCTCGCAGACGCGGAAAAACCTAAAATGTCGTCGAAAATTGTCCGATCTGCAACTTCAAAAATGCAAAAATCTGCAACAAAAATGTTAAATGCAAAGGGACAAGAGTCCCACCGGGCGTGCCAAAATGTTTATGGTGAAAATGGATAACAATAATAACAATATTGAAAGGCTAAATGAATCCAACCACAAAACCCTAGCCTAACAATCAACAAAGATCCACCATAACATATGAAGATTACCTAAGACAATGCAAATCAAATGAAATCACAAAGATTATACCATCACATGTCCAATAGGGTTTTGATCTCCATTCTTCCTATCTCCATTGATCTTGCTTGATATATTTGCTCTCAGATTTTTATATGCACAAGAGCTCAACAAAGAACGGAATGTGGTTGCAAGTAGGATCGTAGTGTAGCAAGTTGCATGAAAGATCATTAGCATGAGTGATTAGGGTGAGTCATTAGGGTTTGACAATGAAGGAAGCATCTTTTTAAATAGAAGACACAATATGAAATGGAGGGATAAGATTGAGAGGTGTAAAAGGAGGTCGGCTATGATTAGAGGGTAGGTAAAGGAAATAATAAAATAATGAAAGGGGTAGGTAGTGTATGAATTAAGAGATGAATGACATGTGTCATGGGTAGAAAAAGCTAATGAATTAATTAAATAAATAAAGATTTATTTAATTAATAGAAGAAGTAGGATAATTAAATAAATAAAATATTTATTTAATTTAGGAAAAGGATAATTTAAATAAATAAATGTATTTATTTAAATGAGAAATAAGGCTAGAAGAGGATAAATGAATTAATTAAATAAATAAAGATTTATTTAATTAATAGAAGAATTAGGCTTAGGTAATTAAATAAATAAAATATTTATTTAATTAGACTGGACAATTTTAGGTGTCTACAGTGAGCTTTGAATCTTCTCATTGTTACCCACTGCATTTCCTCCTCCATGTTCTTGGCTTTAGGGGTGGTTATTAATAAATATCTGCCAATAGACTGAGAAGACTTGAGACCAGTCTTGTGTGAAGAAGACTGTCTCTCATGTACATACACTAACTGACGACATAGATCTATTACAATAATATTATCAGATGGATATCTTGGTAGCATAAAGGGTTTTCTAGTGAAGCAACCTACACAGATCTATGTGAATGTAGGAAATTGCAAGAAAACACATCTATAGTCACAAACTTTGTTATATGTTGCATCAAAAAGTCTCTTTTTCTGCAACTCCTTGTCAAATAAGCACTTCCATACATCAAAGAAAGCATCATTGACCCTTCAGAAGTGACTTCTCCAATTGACAATGGTCAACTAAGAGTAATAATCCCATACTGGGGTTTGCCTTTTGTCACCTTTTGTAGACAGTCCTTGAAATTGCCTCATGGAGGCGGCTGCATACACAAGGTAGGAAGTCATATAGAACTTCAAGGTGGTTCTGACTTCCTTTAATTGTTCACAAATCACATCACTGATTTGCTCACCCCAGTCAATCTTGTCATTTTCTTTTCTGATGATATTCATATACCATCACATCCATGTTTAAAAATAGTGATAATCTGGAAACCCTTTTATCTGTGACAACAAGGTGACCATGTCATTATATTATTTAGTGAAATTACTTCTATGAAGATATTTTGGCCATCAAGATGTTGTAGATGTTCAAGAACTTTGCAAGAAAACATTATTGATTATTTTCTTACACTTGTCTTCATTCTCCTCATACCATTTATGTGCACTAGCCGGAGTGATGTCCACAACTTCCTTTGTATAAGAACCTTTGAAAACACTATTAAATATTCACTATCAAGATGGATGACTACATTCTCATTTGCATCTTTGATCTATCTAGTGTTAGGATCAAAGCATTTTGCTACTGCTAATACAAAGTCAGGGTCATGAGCTGCTACTAGGAAAGATGCATATTTGTGGAGTTTGCTAGCTATGAGATGGGTCATCCCTGAGGGGGCCTCCCGAACTCTTTTCAGAAACTCCTCCATGTCAACATGCCCTATTTCAGTGTCCCGGATTTAGTCCACATTATATTTGACAAATATTTTCAGGAACATGTTCAAGTACTTGTCGTACTTGTACTTCATCTTCTTCCGTGTTGATTTTCTAGGAGAGGGCTCAGACATTTGCTAAAGACTGTATTTTAACACCGAAGATCAGTGTTCAGAGAATCAACATTGTCAGAGTTACATTCTTGTTGATCAGGATGAAAACCAGAAGACAAAAATGTCTTAGGATGAAAAGAAGCAAGAAATAGCAGGTTGGGTTTTAAAACTCAACCCGCACTAAGGAAGGTCAAAACTGCATATTAGGTTTTAAAGCCTGATGTGCAGGACAAAACAAACGGATTAACATGTTGGGTTTTAAAACCCGACATGTCAAAGGCATGTCATGAATGGTAGGTCGGGAAATAAAACCCGACCTACATTAGGATAGAACAAAAGTTGTAGGTCGGGAAATACAACCTGACCTACTCACGGGGGTTGGTCAACTGGCATTTCAGGTTTTAAAATCTGACATGCCATACAAACAAATCAAACAGCAAGTCGGGAAATAAATCCCGACTTGCACTAAAGGGGGAAACAAACTTACATCCCGACATGTAAGACACGACGATAAAGGGGAAAAAACAACAAGTCAGGATATAAATCCCGACCCGCTGTTCATGAGGGATGGTCATTACGTAGGTCAGATTTTAAATTCCAACCTACACTAAGGAAACAACAAAATATAGGGAGGAAAAGAAATGTCGAGATATAAATTCCGACATAAAAACAAAAAGACAAACCTTAAGCAATCAAATAAAAATGACAACAAAACTAAACCCTAACAAAAATAACAAGAAAAAAGGCACTAAAACTAAACCATAGCATGAACAAATGAAAATACGATGCATACATACCTGATTCCACCAAGAAATTGAAGGAAATCAACCAAAGATCAACGAAATCCAAAGAGAGAAAAATTTACGCACTTGCTTGATGAAAGAATGCCTTGTAGAGCTTAGGAAGACAAATTACCGATCTAAAATGTCAAGTTAAAATCTAAAATCACATTAAAAAGGGTTAAAAGTGCATTAAATGCACTAAGCGCGCCACCTGTAAGACGGGTTTTAAAACCTGACCTGTAAGAAATATGAGCCGCAGGTTGGAGTTTAAACTTTGACCCGCCTTAAATAAAGTAGACAAAAGAACTACACGTTGGGTTTCAAAACATGACATGCAGACACATATGACTTGCAAGTCGGAGTTTAAACTCCGATCTGCAATTCTAAACAACAAGACCAATCTGCAGGTTGAGTTTTAAACCCGACCTGCCATTTGATGAAAAGGACTTGCATGTCGGGTTTTAAAACCTGACTTGCAAGTAAAAGACCAAAATAAAAGCTATCTTTAAAAATAGAAAAGATGCTAGACTAAGACAAGAAACAAAATGACTTATGAGGCAAATTTGTCAATCTCGGAGTACGTGAGATACAAAATGGACAAGTTTCGTAGGGAAGTCTCATGAATTCAGTCCCGCTGAAATCAACGACAACAAATATGAGGCATGAACTTCTTCTAATTTATTCAAAGTCTATCCAAGAAGATGCAAAATTGTATTTTTCATGACCTTTAGGCATTTTTCTTTCCTTTTAACCTTAGCTAGTTATAACATTTTGTCTTTATTTTTTATTACCTTGGCTAAGGCCCTGTTTTCATCACTCAACATTTCAAGATAAAAAATAGAAGCATAAGGGATGTCCTCTATCTCACCAACACCGACCTGAAGTCCAATCTATGTATGTTTCCCTTGGGGAGGTTGTTGGTATTCTACTGCAACAGTAGAAGAAGAATCTTTCTCTGCTATTTCTTTTTCAATTTTTTTTTCTCAATAAACAATTGATTAAAACTAGTATGTAAGGCAACATGCATCTTCTTTAGTATTCCATGTCAATTTTCTTCTTCTTCAGCAGCCGCCTTTGCAATTAATAGAGAATGAAATGCAATTATAGCATCTTCCGGTGTTGATGTAGCTTTCAAAGATCTTATTATTGCATCACCACCTTTTACTCCACCCCATACAATATTCTAGGTTTATCTATACTTGGGGCCCTTGATCACCGCGTTAATGCCTTTATGTTGGGGTTGAACCCAGTTCCATGTGCGCCAAATTCTCTTGCATAAACGAGGTCTTCTTGTTTCATGACTTAGTCTAATATAAAGATTCTCTCTATGTCCTAGCCTAGGACCAACATCATGCCACTTGCTTTAATCAATTTTATGACCTCACCGGGAGTAATATCTATACTTCCCTATCAAAATTTTCCATTTCTTCTTCTGACATGTCTTTTAGTTTGACTTGCAACCAAAAAAATTTGAATTCAGGGGCCTTGATGAATTCATCATCAGACAAAAAATGGGCAACAACAATTATTCTGTCATTAGTTGCATCCTCCTCAAGGATGGTGCTTGGGACAATTGTTCTATTAGCATCCATGGGCTCATTAAGAAAATCTACATCATGAAATATATCCTTAGGAGAAGAAGGTGGAGGGACTCCAAAGTTATCTTCTTCATCATCAATAATCTCCACTATGTCAAGTGGAGTAACCTTGCCAACCTTAGGGAGATTCTCCTACTCTTAGAGAGCCCAACTCTCTTGTGGCTTTGGCTGAGGAGAGGATGATATGGATGATTCTCCTCTCATGATATGCTTCCCCTTCCTATCAATCTATGTATCTTTTGGAGGCTCATAAGTAGGCCTTGCTTCAAGATTCAGGTCGGATGACTCCCCTCCTTGTGCCTTAGCAAGAATTTATTCAAAACTTCTTAATTTACAACACATTCTTACAAAATCATTTTGAATATTAGAACAAAATCCCCTAAAATTGGGGTCCCTTTGCTTCCTCTCCTCCATGCTATCGAGGATGACCCACATTTTCTTTTGTTTAATGCATCTTGGGGGGCTCGATTTTTTATCAGATCCTCATATTCATCATGCTCATGGAATACTTATTTTCTCTTCACTTTATTTGATCTGAGGTCATTAATATAGTCTTGAGGGTCATATTCCCTTGCCTTTCCACTTTGAAGGCAATAGGTATCCCTCACAAATTCCCACACTTTCTCAATTGCATCATAGCTAATTGTAAAATCACCATATATTGTGCATCTGGGCATGTGAGTACCCTTCTTCTCTAGCCTAACCCATTGTCTCTCCATCGACATTAGCTGTCACATGAATTCAATGAATGATAGCCTTGGGGAGATAAAAAGTGTCAATTTGTGGAGGGGCTTGTTGGCATCCATTAATTACTGTGCAATTAGAATACAAAAAGAAATCACCATGAAATTATGGGTGAATGCATCCTCAGGAAGCTGCACATTCTTTAGCCTCAAATCCTTGGTTCTCAATACCCTGATGATACCAACTATAATTCTATTGCATTGGAGCTTGCATCATCTTAATACCTTCATAAAAAAATGATCAAAAAATGCTACATAGTTTGACTAGCGGGAACCTTTGTCCCAAATTTGGGTCCACCTTTGGACCGACCACCTGACACCCTCTTTAGGGTCAAACACATTTATTTTCAGGCTGGGCTCCCATTATGTTTTATTCTGAAAAAATTTAAATGGCATAAAAGGGAATAATTCTTAAAACCAATTGGGACCTTCTCATCTTTTTCCTTAACCAACCCCTCATGCAATTTATCTTGAACATAGGTGAGAAAATAATATAGCTCATTTGATTGAGGGTGTTGAATTTTTCATTGCCATCATCATAAACCCTACTAGCATCTTGGTTCTTCCACAATCAATCCCCAAAACTTGGCATAAAGCATAATAAGTTTCACAAAATAGTGCTCAAACGAGACTAGTTCAAGTGGCTCTTTCTCAATTTGCAACAAGTAATTTCTTCCTCCTTGGTACAATTTATTTTGGTACCTTGGCACCTCCTCCTTGCTTATTTCCTCTCTTTAGATTATACTCATCCTCAAGCCTTTTCAAATCAATTTGTTTCAAGGCATTTCTATTCAAGTCAAAGTAAGAAATTATTGCATCTTTAGCCACATCCACCAGAATTTTTCCTTTGTGCTAGCTTGATGAGTTGGTGGCCTTGAAGTTTGAACTCTATTATCAATTTTAGGATAACCAGTCACGATCTCATCTTGACTTCCTCTAACCACCGAGGTGGCATCCTTTAATTTCTAATAACATTAACCTTTGATTTTCTCTTATTTTCTATCTCTATCCCTAGCTACCCCTCACCACCTTTTTCCTTTTTATTTTCCCTTTGTGGGATGGTGGGAAACATATCTTCCATTTGTTGATTTTCTTGCAAGCCCATGGGGTCACTTTTTTTTTTTGTTTCTATCCTACGAAGTAGCAAGGAAGGACATCTCTTCATTCTGCCTTTATCCCAGTAGCTCGCAAGACCTTTTGTTCTTTATTTTTACCATGTGGGATGGAGGGAAAGAGATTTCCCTTTAATAATTGTTGCATCCTACAAGCCTGCAACATTGCTTACTCCTTTTCTTTCACAGCGCGGGGTTGCAGGGATAATCATTTCCCCTTTTCATCGTTGGCTCCTCTCGCTTCCTCGTAGAACTTCTCTAACTGCTATGGTAACCACACAGGGGTGTGAGATAACCTTTTATTTGGACATAACTTAGATCCCACTTCCTTGCAATGTATTTTGTGCCATCAAATTAACTATGTGGGGGCACGAGGAGATACAAAATAGAACATTAAACATATCCCCGCTACCCTGCAACACCATTTGTGTTGTCAAGATAACCGTGTGGGGGCACGGGGAAGATATAAAATAGAGTTAAAATGCTTCCTCATTGCCCCGCATCACACCTTTTTAACTAAACAAAAGCCTCTAGGATGGACTTGAATCCCTCACTTAAGTGAGGCAATTTTGCATGTGTCTCAAGACTCAAGGGTAAGGGCATCGTGAAAGACATAGGTGCTAGGGACATTTAGATTTTAGACATTATATAGTCATCAAAATAGTTCCCACCCCTTTCTATTACATAACTAATTGGTAAAACAAAATATTTCTAGAGCACAGGGCCGATCAATGAACGAAAACAAACCCTTAAAATCATAAATTAAAAATAGATAACCTGCTCCAACCAGTCAACAAAAAAATAGAATTATTCAAGAGGTTCTTGTGCAGAGCTAAAACCTAAAGATTTAAGTGTAGATCAAAAAAATTCAAAACCCTAACCCCACTAGGGCATAAAAGAGCAAAAATAACAAAATTTTGGGGCAAATTTTGATAGACCTAACACCACCATTGTCCTTTTCTACACCTCGAGGGGTTATAATAC
This sequence comes from Cryptomeria japonica, assembly GCF_030272615.1. NCBI lineage: Eukaryota > Viridiplantae > Streptophyta > Pinopsida > Cupressales > Cupressaceae > Cryptomeria > Cryptomeria japonica. Next base: position 333,927,299 of record NC_081409.1, read on the forward strand.
CCTAGGTCATCATATCAGTAGTAGCTACAGTTGTTTCCCCTACTTCCTATCCACCATTTTGGGTTCCATTTTCTCAGCCCCAAGCAACTATAATGATGACTATGTCAACTCACTTACACGTTTCGGTTCCTATGTTTTCCTTAGGTTTTTCAATCTTTGCACAAAGTGCTTCAACCTCCCCAATTTCAACCATGGTTTGGTAGAAAATTCTCCATTCTCCCCTAGAGAGTTGAGTTTTTCCAGGTCTCCAAGGATGCAAATGACAGTTCCTACCGTCCAAATACATGTTGGACTTCCCTAGGGTGTGCCCTTTGCAATACATTCATTGGCTCTCCAATAGAGTTAGAGTAACAATTTAGTGTGTCGAGAGAGTAAAGAGCTAGGAAGATCGAGAGAAGGAGTGAGAAGGGTGCCACCAGTTCAACCATATCCTAGATGAACAAGGTGTTCAATCAACAAAAAATCACCCTCACCATGGCACACAACTTCTTCAGAGTCATTAAGACAAATGGGGAGATGTTGTCTAATGATTATAACGTCCATGCTATGGGAGTGGATCTTAGCTCATCCCACCACCAAGATAGGGTGGAATTGATGGAGGAGACTCAAAAGGTGGTCACGACCAATTTCTTGAGACTGAATTGGAAGCACTCCAAATTGGAAAAGAAGCTACAAAATATAGAGGCAACTTTGTACAAGAAGGATGCTGAGCTCAAAGTAAAGATTTCAGAAGTTTATGAGCTAAAGAAGAAACTAGAGGCCCGAATTGGAGCTTCTCATCAGCATGAGACCATAGAAAGAGCTCATTTGAGTACTAAAATAAGAAAAAAGGAGAAATTGCTCGAGTAGTTGTAAGAGAGAGAGCAAGAATTTTTGAGAAAGGCCCGGGAGGAATCGAGTATTCTTTCTTAAAAGGTGGCCGAATTACATAACAAATGCTCAGAGGCAGGCAATTCTAGGGTCAAGGCTGAAAAATAGTGGCAAGAAAAAGAAGAGAATCTCCAGAAAGAGCTACATGAGGCCTAATCAGCCTGGAGGCTGAGAAAAAAATTGAAGTACAGTTAGGTTTGCACTTCAAGCCAGAGAATAGGAGCTATTTGAGTCTTAATGGGAACACAACACTTCAGTGTTGCAATTGGATTAGCTGAGAGAGGAAGTCACAGAAAAAGAACTACAAATTTCACAATTGCAGGCCACGACCGCGTCCTCCAGTCAACAAGCCAACTTCATCCCCATGCTCCAACAGTTATATATATTGTAATGGGAGAGGATCAAGAGTGCCCTTGTCTCTCTACAATTGACCTTTTAGTTCATTATAGACGCCCACGAGTTAGAGAGAAAGGTGCAAGTGGTGGCCCTAGAAATATTGGAAAACATTTCTTCTAAGGTAGCTTGATCCTAGGCTATTATCAAAAAAATGTGCACAATGGATAATGAAACTTTGGTGGATGCAGGTATCACCAACAAAAGATTACTTGCCAAGAGGGCTAATGAGTTTATTTAATATAATGTGTCTTCTCTCAAGTGCAAAGATACCCTGATGACCCTCATATTTTCAATAGCTCAGGTGAAGGGAAGAATTGATCGATTGGTTCAACTAGGACTTCCTTCCCCTATTTTACTAGACGAGATAGTACTAAGTGGTGACCAAATAAGGGATATATTGGATAGAAAAAAACAAGACCAATCTTTACTGTAGGACCTTGAGCCAAGTGTTGGCACCCTTGAGGTTGAACAGATCTTGTATCCTCTCATCGAACTCCACTTCCATCTTGAGGCAGAACTCCCCACCCTAACCAACATCTCTTTCTAGGAAATGATTTCCCTAGACCTTGCTTTTAAAGAACTACAAAGTCATCAACCACCCTTGGATGCAGCTTTGGATTCCTTGCAATCTGTGTTTTTGGGGATGTAGTTTCACCCTATTTCCCTCTTATTGAGTAGGCATGGTGCAAAAACAAAAGATCCTTGGTTCTCCTTCTCCTTGTTGGAAAAGAGCCCCTAAAAGTTTCCAAGCTATTAATAAAAAATCACAAGTCATATGTTTTGTGCCTTGAGTAGTTTCCCTCCTTGTTTTTTACCCGACTTCAAAATTTTGATTGTGTCTTGCTACATGGAATTATTGTGGGATTTTATGGTAGGCTCACACCCCTTTTCTGATGAATCCCTATTACTTCTCTATGTGTATGATTTCAGCTTTGTGAACCGGGTGTCTCGAGTTTTTGATAGTGCATATTCCACGTGGCTTCCCCACGAGACTTCCAAGGTTTTTAGTGGATGGAGCATCTCTTTTCCCTATTGTGTCACCACGTGTTCGAGGTCGGCGACATAGTTTTGTCTTTGGCTTGCACCTAATACCTGGATTGGAGATCGTTAGTGGCACAAGATGATAAAAACAAATTAATGTTGCTAACATTTTTGCAGAGGGATAAGAGCATTGAGATCTCCCCGCACACTTATCAAAAGATATGAATCAAGATCAGATCAAGAGTAAGGTGGTTACAATGACCATCTTAATGGCAATTATAAGAAAAGTAGAGTGTGGAAATGCCTTCCAAATGTCAATTTCTCAGAGTAGAGAAGCAAGGATTACTTTTAATTTTCAAACTATAATCATCAAGATACACAATACAAGAAAACAGAGCAACATGAAAAATTCACAATCACAAAGAGTACACTAGATTTCACGTGGGAAAACCCTTATGGGTAAAGAAGCCACACACCAAAGAAATATCTCTTGTATTACAATAAAAACAATAAAAGTTACAGATTTCATGCTCTAATCTAGTCTCTATTCAGGTAGCAATACAAAAGATTACATTCACAATCGGTCAACAATTCAACATCCAACAAAATCACCAATTAATCATCAATCATCATCACAACCGTTTTCCAAATATGTATATCTCTGTCAAAAAAAGTTTGTTTCAGTTTCCATGGCTTCCAACCACTGGCAAAGAGACGTGTAGAGAACTAATAACAAATTCCCAATCCTCTAGCTTGGACAAATCACCAACAGACAACTCAATGAGTCAAAACAATCTATCGTGGTCCTCACGTAGTCTCACAAGTTATCGGTAAGAGATCTCATTTTTGGCAATCTCCAAGAACTGCATTATCGAAAACGTAATGTCTTATTGAAAATCTCTTTATCGCTAAGACTTCAACACCGTCTTCCCAATATGGTCTTCATCGGCAAAGAAGATAACTTCGACTACCGACTTGAAGCATCTTACTGAACTCTCATGTCACACTAAAATCCATGACATCGCCAAGACTGAACAAAACTATACCAAAATGGTCTTATCGCCAAGGAAAGGAACTTCGTCTACTGACTTGAAGAGTCTTATCAAACTCAAATGTCACACCAAACTCCCTTACTTTGCCAAGACCCATTGCTTATCTTATCAATATCGGAAAGAGGAAAGACTTCGACTATCGGCATGGAATATCTTACCGAACTATCATGTCACGCCAACATCCCTAACATCGCCAAGATAGAACAAGGTTATAACGAAATAGTCTTTATCGCCAAGGAAAATGACTTCAGCTTCAGGCTTGAAACATCTTAGCGACATCACATGTTACACCGAACTCTCCGATGTTGCCAATATGCATCAAATGTCTCATTGATATGGATAAAAGATATGGTTTCTATGAGCTGCTTGAAGAGACTTGTTGAATACCAAGGTCACACCTAAATCACTGCTCTTCTCAACTTTGCCAAGACACTGAATAGGTCACACTGAACTTTATGAAACTAGTTCTTTATGAGAGGTTTCAACTAGTAAGTTTGTGGCATACTACCTCAACAACCATCTACCACCTCAAGTTGGCGGCAAATTAGGGTTCCTTGATTTCTTAGGTTTATGATCTCAAAGTATAAATGGAGGATTTTTCTTTAGATTGGATACTTCTGCTTTTCTACAAAAAATTAGAGAAAAACTTATAGACTATGCCATCTTGTCCTTTCTATGCTTTTATCTTTGGACTTGTTTAAATAATTATGTCAGGGTTGTTGATGAATGTTTGAGACTCATGATTTCTATTTATCAAATGCTAGCAGCTAGATCATGCTATTCTTTACTCTTTTGGTGGCTTGTAGATGATATGTATCATGTCAATGAGATCAAATTATTGGTCAAAATGGTAAATGAAAGACTTATATTCCTTACGAGTCTTAGTAAATATTTATGTTGAAGGTCTTTGAATATCTAGCTTTTATGTTTGCAAACTTTAAGATTCTCATTCTCCTTCGAATTATGAAAAGAGTGAATGTATTTTGTACTCACTTTAAGGATATTATATTTGCGATTTAATTGGGAAGTACCTAACACTACAGATTTTGGCGTATCGCCTTAGTATTAGCTGTGTTTTTTTAGTTCTTCTTTCCCTTTTCACCCCATCTTGCAGTTATGAAGACTCAAATTCTAAAACATGGGAGGTCGTTTCACATAATGCACTAAGCCCCACCTTTGCAAAACTTCCTGGCTGTCCCACTTTAGGTCTGTAGACCCAATTGGGGATGAACATACACAAAAACACAACAAAAACTATCAGAGATGCAAAAATAACCAATTTTTTTTGTAAATGCAACTTGTAGATTTGCAAAGACTAAAAACTCAAACAAAATGATTAGTAACAAGGGACAAGAGTCCCATCAAGCATGCCAAAATGTTTATGTTGAATTGTAACCCTATTGTAAACCCTATAGTTCCAACCACAAAATCCTAGATCTATAATGAAATTCAACAAAGCATCAATGAAGAAACATCAAACATGCAAAATCACAAAAAAAACCAAATGATACCTTCACATGTTCAAGGGGTTTGATATTCATTGTTCTCTTGTCCCCCATGATCTTGTATTTGATGTTGTTTCTCTTAGATTTGTGTTGCACTTGCACAAGAGATCAAGAAAGAACATATGTGGTTGTGATGATGTAAAGCTATGATGCAAAGATGATGTGGTGATGTATGCTAGAATGATTTCGACAAAATGTAAGTATGCTCTAATATTCGATATATGAAAGATGAGAGGAGGAAGCGTCTTTAATAGAGATCATCCTAAGAATGGAGGGTTTGGATTAAGAAGTGAGATAAAGGTGGTCGGCTAAGATTAAAGAGTAGGTAAAAGAAATAATAAAATAAAGGAGGTGGTTAAGATGGAAAATGGGTCACTTGTCTTTTGGATGAATGAATAGAGGAAAAAGATAGATGAATTAATAAAATAAATTAAAGAATTTATTTAGTTAATAGAGGAAAAGGCCACATAAATTAAATAAATATAACATTTATTTAATTTAGGAAAAAGAGGATTTAAATTAAAAAAATATTTATTTAAATTATGATAGAAAGGCTTAGGAATTAATTAAATAAATAAATATTCATTTAATTAATAAAAGAAAAGAGAATAATTAATTAAATTATTAAAATATTTATTTAATCAGGATAAGACAAATTTAGGTGTCTACACAGGTAACCTTCAATGTTCTCATCTTTAGACATCCCGAGAGTCTCAAATTTATGCTTTAGATTATGCATTTTGACTTGCTTGATCTTTTGATCTCCTTCATAAATGCTAGTAAACTTATCCTAAATTTTCGTTGCAAATTTGCACCCCAAGACCATCAATAACTTTGAGTCACTCCTGCTACTAACAATTGCATTTCTTTCCTTGGTATTACTCTCATGCACCTTGATATCATCTGGACTAGAAGGACCACCAGTCGAAGCAATGTAACTAGTCTTAACAATATCCCATATTCTAAGTGACAGAGAATTCAAATGATATTCCATTTGTGTCTTCCAAAAGGACTAATTAGTGTTATGAAAATTTTGTACTCTATAACTATTCTCCCATGCCATCCTGGACCTTCCTCAAGAAATTAAGCTCTTCTTTGAGGAACCTAGTTCAGATGCCAATTGTTGAAAATACCACAAGACTGAGAAGGAGTGTGAATCAATCTTGAGAAAATCCTTAAATATTATTCAATCACAAACTCTTATTAATTGTCTTTAATAAACCAAGCATCAATGAAAGATGAAACAATAAACACCAAACACATGAACACCATATTTTTATGTGGAAAACTTAATATGAGAAAAACCACAATGAAAATTGCACTCACAATATGAATAATTGAATACAATGTTTTAGGCACAAGGCCAGGGAAGCTCACTACTCTTGGTTTGGACTTGCAGGTTAAGTTAGATAACCTTAGGGAAATATACAATGGACTTGCAATACTAAGACACACAATCCCAAGGAAAGATAAAAATCTACACAAGCTACCAAAAGGACTCACTACCTTCTAGCAAGCACAGAGAAAAGATGAATTGAACTAAGTAGGATCTATTAATCATAAAGACACCAAAAACTTATATTCAAAATTTTGCTTTTACACTTACACTTATACACCATCCTCAATCAATCCACACTTCAATTAACACATCCACACATCTATTTATATCATCTTAGTCATTGAAACACTTAACTAGGTCAACCATAGATAAAATAATCATAAATACACAAAGTCAGCCCCCATGAACAACTGTACTAAGCACAGTCCACTCCAAGAGATAAAGGAGACCCAAATACATCATAATATGTTTTCCTAGGTCAATTTGAATGAACCACACACACCAACACATCATCCAAGATCTTCATCAAACATAACATGTAGATAAACACTAAAGCATGTTAACTAGTCGACCCAAAAATATTATCCAATGCAAATAACTTAATGTGGATCTAGACATGCTAAAATAAGACCTATAAAAATGCCTTAACTCAACTTCCAACACATATTTAGATAAAAAAATGTATGATCCAAATAAGATAAACCAACTGAGTCAACTAGAGACCAATATAATAGACAGTGTCAAAAAACATAATAACATAACTTCACTTGTAGAGAAAACCAATACTTGAATTTTGAACTAGAACATTGCACAAGAAATATGAGCATGTTCTTCTAGCCATAACACTTCAACTAACACTGCAAAGCAATGCACACCATTCTCTGGATCAATCTTGACAAACAACCTCATTGTCAGCAAACTGAAACAAGCAACTTCAACACTTGAACGTTTGCGGACCTGAAAACATAATAGTGCAACATCTAAAGAACATACACATTAAATATAGAACAACAAGACATCATCTTCAAAAGCGAAGGAATGTAGAGCATTCTCCCATTAAGATTATAAATACTCTTTCTTGCATATTTTAGCTTCCAATACTATCATCTTCCGAATATACCAAATAATCACTTAAAATCATTACCAAACATCATAATAACATCTGAACACTCATTTTTGGACCACATATACCAAGAAATAATCAAATTGACAACAATGACCACAACTATGCTAAAAACACAACTAAACAACTACAACTTCCTCTTCACCTTTGTTATCAATACACACAAGTGTGACATCAATGACAACACAAACTCATGCTTCCAATAATTAACAACTACAACTTCCTCTTCACCTTTGTCATCGATACACATAAGTGTGACATCAATGACAACACAAAATCATGTTTCCAACACAAGTGTTATGCAAAATGATTACTTTTTTTTTTAATGATATTGGTATATAACTACTATGATTAACCATTTCAAGAAATGTTTTAAATGACTTATCCATTCACACTTAAAGACAACATAGCCAATCATTATCTACTCTCATGACTATTCATTATTTGTTTGTTATATAACAATGTTAGTCTTTATATTCTCTCATGCATTATTTATGATACTATATGTATTTAAACATGCTTGTATGATTTTGATTATTTTATTACTTTATCAAGCATAATTTTTCTTGTCAGACTCTATTTAGTTACATATAGTAATGTTCCTATTATTGAAATTTCACATGGTTCCTTATGCTACATAGAGACACATATCGTAACTAGAGAGAATTAAATTGCATCACATGTCTACAACCAAGAGGAATTCTATCATATCCATATAATTAAGAAGATCACATTTTTCACAATTAAGTGGAGTAGCATGGCCATATCAACACATGCCATTCCTATATTGAGCAAAGCAATTTTTATCATGTCAAAGCTCTAACCCTTCTTTCTCTCTCTACTCACTATTTTTATAACTAAAACTAATTGAACTATTTATGTTGATTTTGCTTGTGTGACAAAATTTATACTCATTGTAAATATTTTGTATATTTGATATTGGTTCCTATTGAGTACTTATGTCAAGGAGAGGAACACAAGAATAATGCAAGAATGATCCATTAATTTGTGCGGGTCAAACATCCTTTTGAAATGTATAAATATATACTTTTCATGCATGGTTGAGAATGATCATATACATTGAAAAGCATTTTCAGGTTAGATTCACTTGAAATTCAAAGTGGGAGGCACATTGTTTCCAATTTTATTTTGGGCCCATTTTAAAAGAATATCTCATTAATTACATATCAACAAGTGGAACACTCTTGTGCTATGTTTGTCTCACAACCAGATCCCGATCCCCATAAATGTGATTTTGTTGCATCCCCTTTACACACATTCCCTCATCTTTATGATTTACTAGTTATTTATTCATCCATATTCACACCCAATTCCATACATTCACTTTTTGCCTTGATCCAACCATTTTCGACACGACTCAATTTTGTGCCATTTGGGACTACATTTTCAATCCTAAGGCACATGGGATTGGACTTGAAATTTAAAATTTAAATTTCAAATTCTTTCCTACCTCTTTTCACTAGTCATTGTGCCCCAACTTGCCATACATTTTTGTAACTTATTACCATTTCTAACTAATTAATGTCATTTGTTTATGCAATTAATTCATATGTCAATATGTAGAAATTAATAAAGAGAATTCATTAGAGCACACATTGATTTTATAAAGGGAAAAAGAAGCGTAATCTACATCACAATCATATAGGTCATTTGGAGGATGGTGCATTCTACCTTTGAATATCCATAGCTCAAATTTGCAAAGCAAGTCTATTTAAGGGGTTTCCCCAAGATAACTTGACTCTATTGATTCAACAATCTCTCCAAAGTGTTTGCAAACATCTTAACAAATTTAGACACATGGTAGGTGAAGGCAAATAGAATCTCTACACACATTTTGTAGTTCATTCCTACATATATCCAAGCTCATTCTCATACATTGAATCAAGATTGTCAAACTCATATTCAAACTTAAGATATATATAAAGATACATTGTCAAACTAGAATATCTTTTAAAATAAGAATATCATTTTTTATATATGTAAAGATTATACCATCGTAACATCATCAATATTTTCCAATAGTATTTCTAAAACTTACTGCATTTATCTTCCTATTTTATTCCAAAATATTTATTACCATACATCTAAATTTAATATTTTATTTGTTTAAATCAATATCTGGCATTCTAAGTGAAGTAGTTGTAGTTTATACCTACTTACTCTTTTTGATATAGAGAGAAGAGGTGAAAAGGATAGTTTAGAAGAATAATTTGTTGACCAAGGAAACATGTGGTCAACTCAACACAACGCGTTTTGTCCTAATTTAGTTCGTGTAGATACCTTGTCCCATGCTCAACGAAATAATCGCCTTCATGTGACTTTCTAACAATTATTCAAGATGCGAACACGTGTTAGAATTTTATTTGGTCAAGGGAAAAAAATTCAGACTGTCTACATTTTTTTTTGGTAATCCGTGATTATTTGTTTTATATTGAATTGATTATTGTACAAATGGTTTGTATATATATATATATATAACTTGTCAATCAAATTGGTGTTTTGATTACTTTGATTTGATACATTTGAAAGATCCAGTAATTTACAGATATTTATAAATTATTTAATTTTGATTTGGATTGAATATGGATTTGATTCTTGAATTTTTAAATTAAAAAGTCAATTATAGGATTAGATTGACCCTATTCCAACTAGGAGTCATTATTTTTAATTAGATCCAGTAAAAAATGTTCATTTTATATGGTAAGGTGTTGCATAAAAGGATATATCTAACTTCATTTTATTTAAGACTAAGATCTATTTATCTTTTATATCATCATCACATGATTAGTCGCTTTGGGAGAATTGCACCATCAAAGTAGCTAGTTTTAGCATCTACATTAGTAATAACAGATTAGATATCTTGCATGGTTGCTTGAATTGTCTTTGATCTTGTTTAACCTAGTAAATTGATTCCTTACGTTTGACTAAGGTGGAACTCTTAGTACAACAAACTTTGAAGGTATATTTAGACAACACCAAGTTTAGATATGTCAAAGGAGAGTATGTTTTAGCAAACATGCATGCTCTTAGGTTGAATTTGCAAAACAAGTCGCAAAAATTAGTTTTGGTATTGGGATAGTGAATACGAGTAGAGAATAACTCACCTTATAGTTTCTTTGAGCTTAATAGTTTTGGATCAATCATAATGTACTAAATTTTTGTTTTAATTATTAATTTTTTTTATGAGATTTAAGATCTTTTTTTGTATTCCTTATTTTGATTTAATGCCTTTGCCTGCAGTTTTTATTACTTTTTAATCATTTGAGTCCTCTATGGAGCTTGGAATTAGTTTTAGGTTCCTAAGAAAAGTTAGCATCTAAATTTACTGAAAGTTTAGACTTTTGGGGAACTTTGGAACTTGGTTCCAAGCTCCAATTTTCTTCTGTAGTCTAGTTTGCCCCTTATATTTTTACGTTTTATTGGTTCTTTATAGAACTTGTAGATTTCTAGACTAAGTTCCATATCTTAGTTGTCTCCTACAAACCAAATCCTGCTTAGTCTCTACTATTATAATCTCAATTTGTTCTTTGCATTTTTGGTATATTCAAGATCGTTGATTAAGATCTATTCAAAATAGTTCATTAAGATTTTCCAATAAATAGATAGAACAGTGTTGAATGGATCCAAGCTATCAAACATGCTTTGGAGAGAAGCAGTTAACATGGTTTTCTTCATTTTGAATAGAGAAAAAATTAGATTCAACAACAACGAAACACCTCATGAACTATGGAAGGATATAATGTACAAAAATCAAGTACTTCAAAGTATTTGGATGCAATTGTTGCATAGGAGATGATTAAGATTTTGGAAAATTTGATTTTAGATTTGATAAAGGCTTCGTCCTTGGTTATTCCTCAACAAGAAATGCTTATATATTTGTAACAAAAAAACTATAGAAAATAGTTGGGAGTGAAAATGTGAAAGTGGATGATGTATTGCATCAAAGTGGAAAATTATAAGATCAACAAAACAAATATAATAGTATAGAAGAAGAAGATGCAGGAGATGAAATATAAAGAAAATATACCAAGGCACCATCTAAGTATGCTAAGAGAAATCAATCAAAAATTCAAATCCTTCATGACAAAAAGAAGATTAGTAGGTGTTATTGAACATGTAAATTTATCTTTGTTATCTAAAATAGAACCTAATGATTTTGGAGCAATTGTATGATAAATCAAGAGAGCATTTTTGGATTCGATTGTGTGAAAGATTTTTGCATCTTTCACACAATCGAATCCAGAAATGCTCTCTTGATTTATATGATGGATTGTGGAAATCTTTTAGAACTGAATTGTATGATGTTATGGAATATGGTTGACACCAAGTGGTTTTTGAACAATATGTTTAATGAAGATGGACAAGTGATCAGAATAAAGCAAGGTTAGATGCAAAGGTTATCCTCAAATTAAAGTTATTGCTTTTTGTGGTGTCCTAAATTGTACTCACCTACTGTAGTGTCATAAATTGTACACCCCTAATTAGGGTTGTCCAATTCCACGCTGAGGTTAGCACCCGCCTTAGTGTGCCCCATTGCATTATAAGGCTTCTTTAGGCATTTAATTATTAATTTAATTAAATCTAAAGTCATCTCTCAACAATTCGCATATCATAAAATTGGGCCTTTAACCCTAGGCACTCCCCTGTTTATTCTATTTTAATTAATCCTAAAAATTGTCCTAATTTCAATCTTCAAAACAAATTTTTGCATATCTAAACAACTTGGATTGACCTATCGTGTTGGATTTGACTTTATAATCATGATATCTCGCATCCCTAGAAAATTAGAAAAAAATCGGTTAGACTAGAATGCTACTATTTTCCCCGAATTTCTAGAGCTTAATTTGGCAGTATTGAAATGTTCAAATCCCAGTTTGTGTCAATTTTTATCAATTCTAATTCAAGGAGCAACAAACTACATCAAGGCATCTTCATATTATGTTTCAATTATTGATTTCATGATGGATTTTATGTGATTTATCATGTTATTGCATCAACACATGAAGGAATTATCCTAAGAACATTGCATTACCTATTGAAGGGATAATCATCTATGTTCAAGCAATTTAACCTTTCCCTTAAAAGACAAGCGTTTCTAGTTTAGTTGAAGTTCAATTTATATTTCAATTAGGGTTAATTCTTGTGTCGACTTGAATTTCATCCTCAAAATACTACCTGCAACAAGTTAGTTTCACAAAATACAAATGGAAATGCTACAGGAAATCCAAACTCAACCAATGAAACTCCATGAAATACATATGAAATAAAAATACTAATATTACCTTCATGTTTTATGTCTCATTGTGTCCTAACTCCACTGTTCCTGGTTGCAGATGGTGTGCTCTCAGACAATGCACTGATAGCTTCCAAGATGGCATATAAAGAATGGACTGATAACTCATAGTTAACAAATGCTATGATATGCAATGCTACATGATTATGCTAAAATGCTATTTGCTATTTTGCTTTAAGATTAAAACTCACGGATGCATAAGTTTTACAAATAATTGGCTTGAAAATACACTTGAAGTCTCTTGAAGTCTAACTCTCTCTCAACTAAAGCTCTTGATTTTATAGACCTTGAGAGGATGAGATGATGTGGCTCAGATCAGTGGTCATGATGAGATCTGCAGATTTGGATGGCTGTGAGCAAAGCTGAAGGTTGAGAGAAAGGGGGAAGGAGAAGACAAGTGTCACTCATCTCACCTTGACTGGGTTGCTGACTGAGGGAATCTAGGGATGATTGGAGAAGATTTAGGCATGATAGGACAAATGGACTCAAGTCCTTCCTAAGATGTAGGGGTGTTGGAGAGAATATAGAAGATGGTTATGAAATATGTGTACGTACACAATTTTCATTAAATTTGGAGGTTGAAGATAAATGATGAATTAATACTTAAGAAATATTAATTTCCTTAGCCACATGATGGATGAGTTGGCAAAGGGAAGATGAAGTGGAGATGGAAGGGTGAGTTGGATAAGAAAGATTAAATAATTTAAGAAATTATTTAATATTTGAGACTATAGGATAGGAGAATAACCATTAAATGTTAGAATATTTAATTGATTGGAGGAGATAATTAAATATTAGATATTTAATTAACTTAGTTAAAAGGATAATTAAATATTAGATATTTAATTATTTTAGAGGAATAGAATAGATAAATTAATTAATAAAATATTAATTAATAGAAAGACATTAAATGAATTAAATAAATTAATCTTTTCAAATTAACTATTTAATAGAAGAATAATTATTAAATAAATATAAAATATTTGTTTAATTGCTCATAGCCATTTTTATGTGTATACATTTTGCCCCTCTTTGAAATGATGTCAAGACAACATTGTTTCAAAGATTAAATCAAGTCTCGATAGTGCACCTGATGAAGATTAAAAATCCTGATTGTGTGCCCCCTCAGGAGATTGATCGTGGAATTGTTGAAAACTTTGGTTTGAACGATTGATCTCATGATAATTGATAAAAAAAAAGTCCCATTACTTAAATTCATTTGTAAAAAACAAATTAAATTGCCCCATTGAATAGCATGCATTAATTACTCTTCAAATAGTAAATATAAAATTAACCAAGGTTAATTTTAATTTCATTGTTATCCTTGTCAACTTGTGAAGAAAATTTTCTTGGTGAGGTGGCGAAATGGTGATTCCTATGGAGAACCATCGATTTGAGCATGTTCGACGATATCAACAACCTCCTGAGTATGGGTATCTGGTATGTATCTTATCCTAAGCTTTCTTTTCAACTTGTCGTGCAACTTATAATGTTTTTAGGCATGTTTTTGAAATTTTGAATTTTTTTTGCGATTTTCGGTATTAGGTTAGCGCTTTTGCATTTAGATTTAGCGCATATGCCATTAGATTTAGCGCATTTGCATGTGATAGCGCATATGCTCATTAGGATAACGCATATGTTAAGGATGTTAACGCATATGCATAGGTTAGCGCTTATGAATTGTTTGTTAGCGCATATGCATTATGTTGTAGCGCTTCTGCATGTTTCGTGCATTCATTCGTAGGGTTAGTGCATTTGTTGAAAAAGTTAGCACACATGTTCAATAGGATAGCGCATACGCTCAAAATTTGATGTTTTTTATAGATGCAAAAGCTAAAATCACTTTGGTGATTATATTTAACGTGTTTGATGTGCGTGTATGATGAATAGAGACTTGATTGATTGATTGATTTTGTTGGATAGATCGATTTTTGATAGATTAGCTCTAAGAAACCAATTTAGTTTCTAATGCAAGAGCTTAGCAGAGTTTTGATTGAACTCAGTGATTGATAGAAAACCATGATCGATAGGTTTTAAAATGATTTGATAGCTTAAGTTGCTTCAGTTTGATTTGATTGATTTGATAACGTAAGTTGCTTGGGTTTGATTTGATAGATTAACGATCACTTTGATTTAATAGATAGATAAGTGATGATTGATCTTATTCTTTGATAAATAGGAGAAACTTGATGTTCTCCAGTGTCGGGCGAAATTACCGGAAGTAAGTTATTTAGTGCCAGAGCTGACACAGGCAGAGGTTAGACATATAGATGCCCATGGTTTACGTCATCTATTGTATATGCCTGAGATTACGCATAATAGAGGATTGTTGACGACATTAGCTGAGAGATGGAACAATGAGCATAACACTTTCCACTTGCCCACGGGTGAGATTAGTGTGACGCTCGAGGATGTCTATAGAATCTTGCACATCCCAGTGACTAGCGAGTTAGTACAGTATGATTTTCAGGATCATGTGTGGACAGAGGCTTGCAAAGTCATTTTTGCTGATGATAGCATTGCTAGAGGAGAGATCCGATGGGAGGATATGGTTATGTATTATGATACTCTTCCTATGATTCTTGCTGCTTTGATTGGAGGATTTATTTGTCCTAATAGGTGATCGCGAGGTTTTGCTGTTGGATCGGGTGAGATTCTTCAGAGTATGATGCAACATCATACTCGATATGCTTGGGGTGGTTGTATGCTTGCAGATTTATATCATGATCTTCATCAGGTGGTGTATGATGAGAGTGCTAGTTTGTCTACAGGATGCACATTATTGTAGATCTGGTGCTGGGAGCACATTGCTGTTACTTGGCCTATCCATCATAGAGCTCGTGGAGAGAGGCAGTCATATGTGTATTTTTATGCAGGTATCTTTACTCAGCATAAGTTGGGTAAGATGAGTATTGGCGTTGGGTGCTTGATTCATTGGATAACATTACTTGGAGACCATATGTTGATTGTGATCCATGGATGGATGATGCACAGACATTACCATTTATCATGCAAAATAGATATCTCATTGGTCAGACTCCTTATATTATTGAGCGACAATTGATTAGTCGCATTCTTAGACAGTTTGGGATCATCCAGCCTATGCCTACTGGTGTGACGATATATGCTCGACGGTAAAGAGATAGGCGAGATTGGGGACCTTCTTTATCATTTGAGATTGCTCGCGTAGAGTTTCTTGCTACTCCGAGAGTGGCTTATGATATGAGATTGCACATTCTTGATCCTGGTGTTACTGTAGAGTATGCTCACTACATACTAGAACATCTATTTCCTCATATTATTGATCCAACAGATCCTCCTCCCAACTCAGGAGATGAGGATGATGATTCAAATGATCCAAGTGTTAGGAGATGGAGATGGAGATGAGATCTCAGAGCTGCTCAGGGGGCCGGGAGAGGTGGAGATGAGGGTGGGGATGGAGATGGTGGTGGTAGGAGACCTGGATGGAGGGGAGGTCAATTGAGAGTTTGTGGAGGACCATTTGGACCGGTTGGCAGGATTGGGAGACCACATCCTATGGGTGGGAGGGATGTTGGACGTATTGGTAGGGATCATGGCAGGGTAGGGATGAGAGCACCGAGAGGGTTGCCAATGACAGGAGGAGGAAGGATGACTGGACTGGATGGGGGTTGTGGGAGGCATTGATTTTGGTCAGATTTAGCCAGACCCTAGAGTTATTGCAACTCATGGTGGAGATGATGAGGATCCAGAGGATCATGTTCCACTTATTAGATGACGGGTTCTAAGAGCTACTCAGACTGAGATGCCAGCAGGTGGACATGGAGGTGGTGAGGAGGGGATTGGGGTTCATGCACCACTGCAGGATTTTCCAGAGTAGGATGTACCAGAGCATGACATTCCAGAGCAGGTTGCACCAGAGCATGATATGCCAGAGAAGGAGACCATTGATAGTCTTAGAGCACAGATTGATCATCTTCGAGCACATGTACAAACTTTCATGGTTGAGAGGGATAGATTTGTTAGGAGACAACAGGATACTCATGGCCTTCTTGATCATATTCAACAAGTTGGATCAGGTACTCTCTCGGCTGACACTATTAGAGCATTAGTTTGGGCCAGGAAGGAGACTTCCCACTTGCGACAACGATATGAGGAGGTAGCTGCAGAGAGCTGGTAGTTATCATATCACCATGTTGATGGATACTAGTAGTGGTGGGGTCATGGTACCTCCTTAGAGGAGTGGTGATCATGGGAGATAGGTATCTGGAGGATCTTCTCGCCCACAACCATAGAGACAGATAGAGTCAGGTGGTAGTGTTACAGGACAACCGTGACTTGATTTTGAGGTACTTGTATTGTTTATCTGATATCATTGTATACTTAGACTTTTTATTGTTTTTATGATGATTCTATATGCAGACATGGACTCTATATGATGACGATCTTTATTATGCATGTTATTCTATCTGATGATGATCTATATGCATTGATCATATGGATGTAATGATTAGCTGGATGATGATCTTTATGTATCTTACTCTATTTGATGATGATCTATATGCATTGATTATATGGATGATGTTATGATCTTTTCTTTCTTTATGATAATGATCGACATGATGGAATGATAAATGTTTTTGATTTTGGATGCAAATGAAAATGATTACTAACTTAAATGATGCAAATGCAATGATCTATACGGAAATGCAAATGAATGATTGAGTTGTTTTTTTGATTTATATGTAATGCTTATAATGATTATGAATCTAAGTGCAAAGATGCAACTAAATGATCGTTAATGAACTTTAATGATAATGCAATTAATAATGATGATACACTACATGATGAATGAAATGCACTTAATTGAATGCAAATTAATGCATTGATTTAAATACAACTAAATGAAATGGATGATGATTAAATGCAAATTGGTTTTGTTTGTCTAAGTATGCTCAATCTTTATTCATGCCCATTGATCTGTTAATGAAATGATATGCTTATAATGCAACTGACATTGAATTCTTATAATGCAGATGAATAATGAGCTAATGAAATGATCTAACTAAAAATGATACTGCCATTCTTCATATGTTATCTTGTAACAGTGCTTGATTTTATCATTGAGCTTTAAAATGTTGTAAGAGAATACAAGCAACTTGACATAATGATTCGAGATGACCTGAGTATTTCTTACATGCATTTTGATATAGCAAGTTAATACAAGCAACTTGATATAATGGATCAAGTTGACCTGAGTATTGCTTGCAGAATAGACAAGGATTATCTCCTTTCATGCATGACTTTGAACGTCCTCCTTGATCTTTTGCTGATCATATCCTGAGACAAGTACATACCGTAGTAAGAGATAAACCACAGACAATAATCAAAGAAAATAATCACGCCCCATCATAGCTTCTCTAGTCATGGACATCCTTGAGTCGCATAGAGTACATGATTAGCAATAAAATCAAGATATAAACATTGAATCTTCTATGTCATTCACATGTTCTTATGGTCATTAACTGATATAATCATCTTGATGAATGATCTTTGATAATCCTTTATTACTTGCTGATTGATTCTTCATTTTCTAAGTTTCACGATTTAGTTGTTGATGAAATGCCTTTCTTTTCATTGCTTTGTTGCTCGTTATCTATTTCAAAACCCTAGGTGTTTTTGGTTTTTCTAAGTTTTTCAAATGTTTTGGATTTTCAAAGATTCAAAAGATCACCTTAGCAAAAGGAATTAGGATTTTGCCCCCAGTGGAAACAAAAATTTATTATGGATGTATGAATTGATCAAGATCCAAACCATGGAGGGATACAAATGCAGATTGATTTCTTCTGATAAGATTTAGGATAGTGACTATGAAAAGTATGTCAAATATTTATAACTGTTGGTAAGCTCCATATTTTCTGCTAATGGTTCAGAGCAATGGATGCGAAAGATGGAATGGATAAGCTAGGATATGATGGAAGCAATAGATTGGATATGATGAAATGGATAGGTGCGCAAAGCAATCTCATAGATGGAGGAACTCACTTTTTAGATAGTGCCTGTTTACCAAGTTTTCACCATCTAAATTTATTGCATTTTTTCCATATTTTGTATTTTGTATTTTTATTTTTTTTAAGACTTTATATGCTTTTTATTGATTTTGTTTCAGGACTTAATATCTCAAGCATAGAAATTCTTGAGATGAATAGAATTGATAGGTTCATCAAACCAATCACCTTCATGGGTAGACAACTTGTATGCTCCTAATCCATATGTTGCTACTATGACAAAAGGTCCTAGCCAATTTGGTTCAAATTTTCCCTTCTTGTCTCGGTCTTGCTGATTTCTTGGATTCTCCCTTAGAACTATATCACCAATATAAAAAAATGCATGGCTTGACCCTGTGGTTATAACTTCTTGCCATTCTTTTTTGATATACCTTTAAATGATCTATTGCATTTTGGCGATGTTCATGAATCAATTCAAGTTCTTGGAGTCAAGAGACTCGTTGTTCTTCTTCTTCTGGTATAAGACCTTGCAAGGATGCTCATAAAGAAGGTATCTCTACTTCTATAGGTAGTATGGCTTCTGAGCCATAGACCAAACAATATGGAGTTGCCCCTGTTGGAGTGCGGATGCTAGTTCGGTATGCCCAAAGAGCAGGATTTAGCTGAATGTGGCAGTCTTTTCCAGCTTCATTAACTATTTTCTTCAAGATTTTCAAGATAGTTTTGTTTGATGCCTCAGCTTGACCATTTCCCTGTGGATAATATGGAGTAGAAAACCTATGTTGGATATGAAATTTTTTACATAGCTCTTTCACATCTAGATTTTTGAATGGTTTTCCATTATCATTGATAATGGTCATAGGAACTCCATAGCGACAGATTATATAATTCAAAATAAATGATGATATTTGTTTTCCTATCACTGTTGTTAAAGGCACTGCTTCAATCCATTTAGTAAAATATTCAGTAGCAATCAAAATAAACTTATGTCCATTAGAAGATGAGGGATTTATCTTTCCTACCAAATCAAGGCCCCATTGAGAAAATGGCCATGATCCTGTCATAGGATATAACTCTTGTGCTGGTGCATGAATGAGATTCCCATGGATCTGACATTGTTTGTATTTTCTAGCATATGTGAATGAATCTCTCTCCAAAGTAGGACAATAGTAACCCATACAAAGAAATTTCTTAGCCAATGTTAAAACACTTGAGTGTGTGCCATAAATACCTGCATGAATGTCATTAAGAACTTTCTCAGATTCTTTTTGTTCAAGACATCTCAACAAATTACCATCTAAACCACGCCTATATAGGATATCAGCAATAATGGTATAGTGAGAGGATTGATGGATAAAATTCCTTCTCTGATTGTGGGATAAGTCAAGAGGAAGGATATTTTCTTTAAAATATTGATAAGTTTGACCGTATGAGGATTGACTGGTTCCTGATATATGGAAAATTTGGAAGGCATATTGGGATTGGATGGTAGGGGTTAAGATATCTTCCATGAGAAATTTGTAACGTTGTTGATTCTCCTTATTTTGTAA
Source organism: Cryptomeria japonica (assembly GCF_030272615.1). Lineage (NCBI taxonomy): Eukaryota > Viridiplantae > Streptophyta > Pinopsida > Cupressales > Cupressaceae > Cryptomeria > Cryptomeria japonica. The sequence goes on from NC_081409.1 coordinate 333,947,416, forward strand.
GAGATATGCTATTGTAGCCATTGCATCTGCTACTTTATTCTCATTTCTTGGAATCTGAGTGAATGATATTTCTTTAAAGTGTTTTTTAAACTCCTCTACTAGCTATTTGTATGGCATGAGCTTATCATCCTTAGTTTGATATTCATCATTTATTTGATTGATGATAAGTTGTGAATCACCATAGACATGTATTTCATACTCTGCAGTATTATTGGTGCATGGAAACCGCAATCTACATGATTTCAGAATTGTGTGTCCCTGAGGTGTGATGAAAAATATTCCTGCGCATGATCCATATTGTGTATAAGAACCATCAAAGTACAATTCCCAAAAGTTTGTACTTACTGTCAAGATATCTACATCAGGAAATTCTATGTGCAAAGGCATGTCATTTTGTAAAGGTGCATCAGCCAATTGATCAGCGATCACTTGTCCCTTGATAGCTTTTCGATCAACGTACTCTATATCAAATTCAATCAGTATCATAACCCATTTGGCTAGTCTCCCTGTCAAAGTTGACTTGCTCAACAAATATTTGAGTGGATCTATCTTTGCTATTAGTTTCACATAATATATCAACATATAATGCTGCAGCTTCTGAGTTGCAAATACAACTGCTAGACATGTCTTTTCTATTGAGGATTAATTTAATTCATAACCAACAAGCATTCTACTGATATAATAAACTGCTCTTTCTTTTCCTTCTTCATCATGTTGAGCGAGGAGAGCTCCTAATGATACATTTGTTGCTGAAATATAGAGCAACAATGGTTTCCCTTTGGTTGGTGATACTAGTACTGGAGGACTCATAAGATATTCTTTTATTTGCAAGAAAGCTTCTTCACATTTTAGATCCCATTTGAATGGAATATTTTTATGTAGAAGATGGGTGAATGGAATACATCGATCTGTTAACTGAGAGACAAATCTTCTGATTGATTGCAATCTTCCTTGTAAAGATCGCAATTGACTTATGTTCCTAGGTGACTCCATCTCCATGATGGCTTTGATCTTTTAAGGATCTACTTCAATTCCACGAGCTGATATAATGTACCCAAGGAGCTTTCTAGAGGTTACCCCAAATGCACATTTCTTTGGATTTAATCTCAATTGATATCTTTCCAGCCTGTCAAAAACCTTGCTTAATATGTTCAAATGTTCTTGTCTTGTATGAGATTTTTCAAGTATGTCATCGACATAACCTTCCATAAATGTATGCATCATATCATGGAAAATTTTCGTCATGGCCCTTTGATAAGTTGCTCCTGCATTCTTAAGCCTAAATGGCATAACATTCGAGCAATATGTTCCCCATGCACAGATGAAAGCTGTCTTTTCTTGATCTTCAGGTGCGATTCTTATTTGATTATATTCTGAGAAGCCATCCATTAATGAAAACATTTCATGACCAGTTGACAAGTCCACTATTATATCAATGTTTGGTAGCGGGAAATCATCTTTTGGACATGCTTTATTCAGATCTCTGAAAGCTGTACAAACTCTTATGCTTTTATCTGGTTTGGACACTGGTACAATACTTAAAACCCATTCTGGATAAGTAACATGTCTTATAAAACCCACTTCTAATAGTTTCTTCAGTTCGGTTTTTACAAGAAGAACAATGTGTGGATGCATCTTTCTTAGCTTCTTCTTAACTGGTTTTGCTTTTAAATCCACATTAAGATGATGCATGATAAGATATGGATTAAGTCCTAGCATATCTGCATAGGACCAAGCAAAATTTATTTGTCTTTGCTTAAAGAATTCCATGTATTCTTTCCTCTCTTATTTTGATAATGAGGCTGCATAATGAAGTATTTTAGGATCCTTTGATGTACCAATGTTTACTACTTCTGTTGGTTCTATTAGGAAAGCAGATCTCTCTTGAAAATATGCAGGAAGAATGTCAAAATTTCCATCTTCTGGTGCCTCAAAGAGGTTCTCACCATCAGATATATCCTTTATTTTCTCTTTTGATTGATCTAGTGTTGCCATGAAATGGTTTTCAACAATAGGTCTCTTTCCTTGTTTTATTTCTCTTTTCCGAATGGAGAGTTTGGCATTCTCCTGACTACAAGAAACATTACTTGATTCTGCAATGGAAGATATCTTAGGTGCGATGGGTTCGACAGTATTAAGGTGCATGACTAAGTCATGATCATTGGAAAAGATATCCAGTTCAGGGTTGTCTAAATTATCCCAATCAATTAGTTCAGGATGAAGAAGGGGTAAATCATAATCATTGTCATCATTAGGTGTTTCAACGTTCATGGCATAATGATCATAATTTGGCATAGAATAGGTACTGTCATAGATTAATTTTTTTTGAGAATTGTCTTTCCCAAGCGTCTCCCAATTGGATCTAACAAAATCAATATTAGTATTTTGTAGTTCACACTCAAGTGGTTCTTCAACTGACATTTGTCCCTTAAACGAATGGATTATATCAACACACATGTCTTTAATACTACAAATCTCTTCTTGATTGACCTCATTTGCTTTTTGGAGTTGACATACTTGTGTACATGATAAAGAGGATTCTTTTGCTAGATTTTTCCTCCTTTCAACCTCAACTTCTTCTGGACTAATAGTCAATCCAACTCGACTATCTCTTAATTCTTCTATGGTTCTGCCACATCTGAATACATCTTGTTCCTCTTTTGATGAAAATCTTATATTTCCATATGTTTGATCTATCCTTGTTTGTATTTCTTGTGGCATTACTACTTTGTCTTTGTCATTCCCTTTCCTTTTTGCATACGCCTCTTTTCTTTGAATTCTGAGTTTTTCTTGTCTTCGTTCTAACTCCATCTTTTGTTTTGTAATTGACAAGTCTTCTTTCGTGATAGCTGCTTGGTCTTCATTGTATTCCTTACTTGATGTAGTAGATAAGACATATGGACCCCACTCATACTCATTTGAATCTGTCTCTGAATCATGATCTAGGATTACTCCACTATACCATACAGGAATGTTGTATGGTGCAAAGAGTTCCTTCATTTCTGCCATCTCTATTTTCACTGCTTTTGGAATATCTTGTTTAGATTTTGCATTGTTTTGTATTTCCAGAACTTGTTGACAAAATTATTCTTTACCTTTGATGGTAATCTCCTCTTCTTTCTTTTCATATTCTTCTTGCTTCTTTTGTTTATTGATTACTATTTCTGCTACTTGATGTAGCTTTTCTTGCCATTGTTCTTCTTTAGAGACTGATTTCTTTCTCCACTTTTGCTGTTGATGATTATGTTGCTTTTGATTGGATTTTAGATATCCAAGCCCGGATTTATCTTCTTTGCATTGCGAGTGTGGACAAATAGGTTCTAAAATACCTTGATGTCGCTTACCAATTGGTCCTTTCCCTTCATATCCCATTTTTTGCATGATTTCATAACCTTTGCCATATTGTTTCATGGGAATGTTGACTTTTACTGCTATTGCTATAGTTTTATCTTCATCCTTGTACAATCAACCAAGAATGTCTTTTTATTCATTTTCTTATTCAAGAGTTCCAGCACTAACAAATGTTCCTTTAAACATATGTTTTTATCTTTCTGACATCTTTGATTGAATACCTGTAGGCTTTCCATATGACTTAGGGGAAAGTGGAAAATTATGCAAATAATATTTTCCCATTCCTTCATCATTTAATTTGAGCTTTTCCTCAAAATTTTCCCATAACTTTGCTTGAATTTTTTTGGTAGGATATACTGATTCTCTATTATGTGGAACTCTTGTATCTGGTGTTGGCTTCAAATTATTACAATATTGACTAGAATCTGCAATTACAATGATCTCTTGTCCTTCATGAGGAAATTTTACACATTGATGATATGTAGAAGGAACTGCTTGCATCTTGTGAGTCCATGTTCTTCCTAGAAGAATGTTATAAGAGAGGTTCAAATCTAAAACCTGACACAATGTATTCCTTTCCACGGGTCCTATTTTGATTGGTAGCACATTAGTTCCTTTAGAAGAACGTTCTGCTTCATCATAAGCCTTGATGGTTATTTTCTTTTTCGGGCCTACTGCATTTTCTAAATATCCCAAAGCTTTTATCAAACTTAATGCACAAATGTTTAAGCCAGTTCCTCCATCTATGAGTACACGTTTGACATGATTTTTATTGATGGCGACTTCAACATGTAAGGGAGTATTGTGAGGATGTTGCAAGGATGTGTCATCATTTTCAGAAAATGATAAGCAATGAGGAGCTATAAGGTGTCCTACCATGTTTTGGAACTGATCTATATCCAAATCTTTTGAAACTGTTGTTTCCACTGAAGCTTTCTCGAAAATTTCCTTATGCATAGGTGAAACCTTGAGAAGTTCCAAAATTGATATTTGAGCGTGTATTCTTTGTAATTGCTCTACTAAATTGTATTGTTGTGAAGTAGATGTTGGGTCTTTTGCTATACCTGGAAAGGTAACTTTTGCTTTGCTTCTCGTAATAACATTAATTGGCTCTGAAGATGGATTATCTTTAACAATGATAACATTTACCACATCATCATAGGTATAAGTGTAATTCACTTTGGCTTTTCCTTTGTCATATTTTAATTGGGATGGTTCACCTTTGTCATAATTTGGAAGTGGAGTTTTGAAAGCTAGGTGTGATTCATTTGTCTTATGGCTATCCACTGTGATGGTTCCATTATCGATTAGATCTTGGATAAGGTGTTTCAATCTCTGACAATCATTTGTTTGGTCTCCTTTATTCTGATGGTAATTGCAAAAATGATTGTCATTCCACCAATTTGGCTTGACTGGTGGTTCATAACTTCTTGCTTCTGGTAAAACAATCAATTTGTTGGCAAGCAAAGTTTTTAGAGCCGATTCCAAAGGTTCTCCAATGTTTGTGAATTTCCTCTGAGGATTAGAGAAGAAGGACTTGGCTTTATTGTTTTTTGGATTGTTATTGCTTGGGATTTGACTGGATAGATTAAAAATTGGTTGTTGTTGTTGTTTTGTAGCACTATTATCGTTCATTCCCTTCATTGCTGACATTCCTATTCTTTGACCAGAATTTAGGTTTGTCATTGTTATTGTTGTTGGTGTTGTATGAATTATTGTAAAGTTTTAGCTCTCCTTTCTTTACCATTGCGTTCTCTATTTTCAGACCATTCTTGATCATTTTGGCAAAAGAGGGAGGAAATTGCATTCTTAGTCGATAACTCATTTCACTGATAAGATTATCAATGAATATGTCCATTTTTTCCTGATCAGATAAATCTCCAGGATACCTATTAAACATGCGTTTCCATCATTGTAAGAAGATCATAAAAGATTCACCATTCTTTTGTTTAACATTGCAGAGATCCAATATTGTTATCTCGTTCCTTATATTGTAGGAGTATTGTGAAATAAATATATTCATAAGTTCTTCAAAAGATCTGATTCTGGATGGTAATCTTGAAAACCACTCCATTTATTGTCCATTTAAACTCCTAGGAAAAAGACACATAAGGTAAGTTTTATCGTGAGCAAATTCCATGCTCATGGTACAAAACTCCCTAATGTGATTCTAAGGATCGGATTTTCCATCGTATTTGTCATATTTAGGAATCTCGCAATGTTGCAGAAATGGTATCATATTCAAATTCTTATCGAACGGATATGGGCATGTAGTCACACAAATCTGTCCATTTTAATTAAATGAATATTTCGTATTTATTTGATTAAAAATCCACTAGCCATCAATTAATTAAATTAATATTTAATTAATTCATCCCCAAACATTCTTCTATTAATTAAATAAATTATTCAATTTATTTTAATTAATTCATTAAATCAAATTTCAAATCAATTAAATAAATAAAATCTATTTATTTAATTAAATCCCCCTATTCCTCTTTTAAATAAATTAAATAAAACATTTATTTAAATCATTATCCCCACCCCACTTGCATTTTCTTACAAATGCAACTTGCACACATTTATTGAAATAAATGAATTTTTATTTTTAATAAAATCTTATTTTCCCTCACCCACCAAATCCACTTGCAAAAATCTAATCCCCTTCTAGATTCTTCTAACCCCTTCCTAATTAGCCTAATCCATCCCCTAATTATTGTCACATTCCTAAGCAAAATGGAGTCACTTCTCAAAGACTCCAAAGTCTTTGAAAAGCATTTAATGCTTTGTGTGTTCAACAAATTAACCCCCAAAGTCTTCCAAGACCACTAATGGCTCTTACATGACCATTTATGTCTCTTACATAACCATTTACGGTTATTTCAAACTTGCCCCCCCAAACATTTATTGTTTTGACCATATTCATCCATTTCACATTTGCACAAGAGTTTATCCATTGGATAAAAGCTTTATTCTTTGAATAAAGAGTTTATTCATTCAACTAACCTTGACTCTAAATCTCAAAGTCATATCAAGCATTTAATGCTTATTCCCTCCCCTCTCAGCCTATCTCACATTGACACTTGTCATCCTGGGATTGGGTTGAAAGCCCTCACATGGATTTGAAATCATTCAATCCTGACCCTTGTTGAGATTACTCAATCTCAACCATCCATTGCTCCATTTTCCCTATAAATAGAGCCCATTTCTTCATAATCCAGATCCTGAAAACTTGCATGCATTTAAGCTATAGGCATTTTAAGAGAGCATTTTAGCATAATCATCTAATATCTTGTTATTTTGGTTAAAATATATCATTTTAGCATCAATAGCATAGCATTAGCTTTTTATTTCACATTTAAAGCTCAATACTACAATCTCAATCCTCCATAAGCATCCATAGTGCAAAAAGCTGCTGAGAGCTACACTATTTTGGAACTTGGAGAGGAGAGGAACAAGGGAGAAGGAGCTAAGGCCATGCTAAGAGGTAGTTGGAGATGCCTCATAATATTTGTTTCGTTTATTAGATACATTAGCATGCTTTTAGTGTCTCTCTTGGTATGTTTTTTTAGATTAGTTTTTGATTGACTAACACTAACGGTTTTGTGTCTTTTTGTGTTATTCATCATTTGCTAACCTTGTGCCATTTAGGAGGGCATCATTTGGTGAACCCGACGTGAATCGAACACGCAACCTTCTGATCATTTTTTTTTAACTAACATGTTTGATTGTTGAAAGTGTCACACAGGTTGCGCTTTAGCGCTATTGAACACATTCTGGCGCTATTGACACTTTTTCTTTTACCGCTATTGATCTTACAATAGCGCTATTGTAAAAGTTTCAGCGCTTTTGCCACTATTTTAGCGCTTTGGTTCTTCTTCTAGCGCTATTGAAGATATTTTAGCGCTTTTGCCTCTCTGGCTTTACCCCATCTTTCAGCGCTTCTGTGTGAAATAAGGCTTCTGTTAAAACACAGACTAGCGTTATTGCAACAGAATGTTGTCCAAATCGCCTTGTAACCACAAAAAAAGAAATTCCTAGGCTTGTGGAAGCCCCCCTTGAACATCGATTTTACTAACACGTTTTTGTTCATACAGGTTAAAAACTCACCATAAAAATCACAAACTTGTCCTTTGGTGCTTAAAAAACTTGAAAAACACAAAATTGTATTGCTTTCTAGTTAGGATTCATCTTTATTTTGGTGCTTAAAATCAACACACAAAGTTTCTTTCCTTGCATCAAGCTAAAACTCACAATCCACACTTCAATTTTTGGGCAAGTAAAAAAAACAAACCACTTGTTTTTGATTTTTACAAACAAATTTTACTTCAAGCAAAAACGTGTTTTTCATTAAGTTGACCAGGATTTTCGAATTCTAGATTACAAAACACATTGCTTTTGAAGTTAAAACGAACACCATGGTTGTTGGAGCAACATCTCCAAATAGTTAGATCACATTTGCAAATGATGGATTAAAAAGAACAAGTGAATTTCGTGTTTGGCACGCTTGTGCACAAAAGTCAGTCGAGTGGTCCTACCTCTAACACACACTATCCTCTCCCTTGGCTTTCGTGGTCCTAGGTGCAAGAGAAAAGTGTTACTAACACTCAAAATTTTATCTTTTTAAGAGAGGCCTGCCAAGAGACACATCACTCTTGGGAATGACCTCGCGCGGTAAATCCTTCGAGCCGCTATAGAAATCAGGTGAGAGCGAAAGTTGTAGCCTTGGGTATAGCTGTTCCTACAGTGTAACTGGCCAAAAGGACAAATGGGCCCCACCACCAGTTACAAGGCTCTTAAGTGAGTCACTGCAGAATGAACTTATGTCCAAAAACATTGAACATGACTAAACACCTTTAAGTAGTAGCCCACCCGTTCTATTGATTGAGAATATTTGCGATATAATTTAGTTCAAGAGCATAGATGGTTTTGCTCCCAAGATACTCACCATACATATTTCCTTGAGTAGAAACATAGCTTTTTGAAAAGTCACTTGTGGCTTGATAAAAGTGGTGACTCTCCCATCATAGGGATCATCTATTTGTTATGCTCACGCAAGACTTAGTATATCACATCCTTACCTGCCACGGCGGGATTCATAAGGTATGTAGTACCAAAGTCGAAGAAATATCAAGATGTGAGCTAAATTTACCACAACTGGCCATTTGACCTTAGGGATAAAAAGTGTTCGAAGTGTGTTCGTTTTAAAGACCTAGTGCAAATTGAGCCGACTTCAGGCTTTGGAAATACACCTTAAAATACATCTAAAGGAAGGGTCATATACAAGTCCAAGGATTGGGTTGATCTAGACCCATACTCATTTGTGCCTTTTTAGGCAACATTCTTATGTTTGCGTGCTCGCTTTGTTTTCTTGTCAAAGAAAAAAATCAGAAAATCACTTCCCAAAAACAAAGTATTCATTCAACCAAACATCTGTCAAAACAACCAAAAACGTCAAAAACAAAGTGCAAACAAAGAGTCAAAAACTTTATGACCATTCTTCACATCTTGCGAAAGAAGAAGTGTCATCAGAATATCAACTTGAAAAGAAGACCATTAAGCTCAAAGGCTTTGATCAAAAGAAGGAAGTTCTTCTATATCAATAGACAAATCTTTGTCTCACATAGAGTCTTTCTACATCGTATGCGTCTCTACCTTCAAGGCAAAACAAACGAATTTGATTCAGAATCATTGAACCGCAGAGCTCTTATGCAATATAGAGCTCTGAGTTATCACAAAAACCAAGGAGGAAAGATTAATCCCAACTTCTTCCCAAAGGTCTGCATCACCTACAACACAGCACGAGAAATACCACCGACACCTGAAAGGGAAGAGATAGAGTTTGTCCCATTTATAACACAAAGCTTTTATTGAAGTTGAAAACATTTCATTCATCCATCATCACTTCATCATCAATCCGTCCCAACTCTCAAAACATTAAGAGGTTATTGTTCCAAGTTCTCTTTTAGATATTGCTTGAAATCAAACACTTCACATCACTTTTTAGATTGTTTCTACATCTAGGATAAGCTCATCCTAAGAAGCACATCTACGCAGGTTAAAACTAGTTCATGAGTGAATCCTCTCATTACTAGGTAGATAAATTTGTAACACATCTCAGATTTCTCTACACCTTATCACATCAAATCTTATCAAACAAGCAAGCAATTCAAAGAAGGAATTTCGGTTACATCTACCTTAAAAGTGCTAGAGATCCACGTGCAACACAATCCACCAATCATCAATTTCTCATTTCATCAAAAAACTCATCATCATTTTTCATGCAATTTCAACAAAGACTCATAAACAAAATGGCTCAAACCCGATCACAGTCATGACAACGAGAAATAGAAATAGAAGAAGAAGAAGAGGAAAATCTCAATGAATTCCAAGAGGCACTTGGAGTAAATGCGAATGACGAAAACCCAAGTACTCCTACTCTTGCAACAATAGAAAGGGCTCAGCATAACCCTCTCTTTAACAGATTGTTTGACGAAATACTCAGGAGCAATGCAGATGCTCACTTCTTAAAACTTGCTCAAGAAGGAGCCAAACTCCCCTCAGACTTTGATCTTGCCCAATTAAGACAAGCATTAGAAAGACAAAGTCGCCATGAAGAGGAAAGAGGTAGAGATCCCACCAGATATAACATTCCTCGAGGTAACCCACCACCTCCTCCTCCAAATGAAATGGAGATGTTGCGGCAACAAGTCGAGAATCTCGCCCAACAGCTTCATAGTGGTGTCAAGACTAACCAATTCTCACTCAATGACATCTGTCCCTATCCTTTTGATAGGAATCTTTACATGCCACCCTTTCCAAGAGGATTCAAAACACCCAAATTCGAAAAATATAGAGGAAAGGGGGATCCCCGCGATCATGTCAGAGAGTTTCATTCCGCTTGTCTCGAAGTGGCATATGAAGACACCTACCTAATGCGCCTTTTTCCCCAAAGCTTGGGAGGAACAACCACATCATGGTTTTCCCGACTACCAGGAGGCATTAGAACATTTGAGGAACTCATCCAGAAGTTCCTAGCTCATTACTCTCATAACATTGAACGCGACATCACCATGGCTGATCTGTGCAACACCAAACAAAAACCAGGTGAACAATTCTCAGTATTCCTGCAACGATGGCGTCAAATGTCTAGCAAACATTCTCTTCAGTTACCTAAACGAGAACTAGTGGAAATATTCATTTCCAACTTAAACGAAGAAATGGAATTTCACCTGGATGTCAAAGACACAGACTCTTTTAATGATATGATCACCAAGGGTTTAAAATGTGAACGGGCACTCATCAAGAAAGGACTCATCAAAATCTTTAATGAACCAAAAGATGGTCCTCGCCCACGCTTCAATAGCGATAAACCAAACTTCTGGAATAAAAACAAGAATATCGTCAACAATGGGGTTGTCGATGCCCGGACTATCCAAAACACACAACCTGTGGTTCGGTTTGCAGGACAAAATCCTCCACCTCAAAACAACACAAATGTTCCTTCTAATCAAAGTTGCATCACATCTCATGATGAACCAAGACCTCGTCAACAAAAATAGAAACGCACCTACACTCCCTTAGGGGAACCCATTGAAACAGTATTGCGACAACTCATTTCTCAAAATTTGGTCACTCTACCTAAACTATCAAACTATGAGCCTCAGGTCAAACCGGCATGGTGGAGAGATACTGAACACTGTGAATTCTATCAAGGAAGAGGACACAAGACAAGTAATTGTCACTGATTGAAAGATCTCATTCAGGATCTTATTGATCGAGGAGAAATTGAAATTGAAGGACATGACCCAAAAACAACAAATAAAGATCATCTGATGTTCAAAAATCCACTTCCATCACAAGATCAAAGGGGTCCTTCCACTTCTAGGCAAGGCACTGATACTACTGATTATACGTAGGCTGCGTATAATTACACTGTAAATCATCTGTATGATGCCAATGAACAAGTTGCAACCATAACCTTCAAAAATCCCAACTCAAATTGCAATGTTGTTACGCGTTGCGGCAAAGTTACCATCAAGGCAGCTCCACAAGGCACCACCTCCATCCCAAAGCAGTACAATCTTGTGGAACAATTAGACAAAACCCCTACGCTTATATCCATTTTAGAGCTTCTGCGCCTATCGCCATCTCATAAAACTATCTTGGATCAAGCACTCCAAGAAGCGTCGGTCCCTGCAAATCTGAATACAGACCAATTTCAAGCCATGGTTGGAAGTCTAAAGTCATCACCTTGTCTCACTTTTTCTGAAAGTGACAACTCTTCCTTCCAACAACCACATAACGCCTCACTCCACATCGAAGGATTTATTAACCAGCATAGGATCAAGCGAGTCTTGATCGATAATGGAGCAGGCCTAAATATTTGTACACTGCAGTTGGTCACAGCATTGGGATATGCAGTAGAATCAGTGGATCCTCGTCAGAAGATCACAATAAAAGCCTATGACGATGCAGAGCGTTCATCCAAAGGAGCTGTGGTACTACCAATCTGAGTAGGTCCCATGGTAAAGCACATCATTTGTCAGGTTCTGGACCTCCCTCTGCCCTACAATCTATTGTTAGGAAGACCTTGGATACATGCCATGCAAGCCGTTCCATCCACCTACCATCAATGTATCAAGTTCCCACATAATGGTGTAGAGATCACAATTCTGAGTGATGCAAATCCCTTTGCATATTGCCATAATATCAGCCATCAACCAGAGATTACCGTTCCTAATAATAGAGAAGCCATTTCCTCTACATCATATATAAGTCCCGCTTCTCTTGCCAGTTCGAACACCACTATACCCAAGCAAGAAAAGCTTAAGATGAAGATAGCAGAGGAAGGTCCTGGGGAATACAACTTGAGTCAACTCTTTTGTGTAGGACAAATGCCCACTTCTCCTAGAACACATGGTAAACCACAGCAGGTACTCCAACAACCACTAAACATACCAGCATGTGCTTTGACGCCTTTCGTTCTTGGAAAGAGTCAAGAGGAAGAAACACAAGATGAGGACCTGGTGGAATGGATCTATAAAGATCCCATCACCACTGATATACGGCGAGTTACACTTCCTACGGAACAGTATGGCAAAGGTCTCCTCATTATACAAAGAATGGGGTATGATGGTCAAAGTGCTTTGGGATATTGCAAACAAGGACGACATGAACCTCTACTACCAGAATTCAAGCCCAAAGGTAATACAGGCCTAGGCTTTGAAAAGGAGATCTTTCCTAAACTCAAGTTCAAAGGAAAACCCAGCAAACCATTTTGTCCACCTACTACAAAGCGGACACCTTTCATAATCAAAGCACCCTCAAGCACCATCCCAACTACCCCACTGAGGCTCACAACCCCAACGCAACCATCACCAAAGCCATTTAATGAACCCATAAACCCACCAGCAGCACCACTAGCAACAAACACTGTATCAGAACCTGCAGTAGCATCTATGGCACCGATAGTTCTAGCAGAAGCCACTGAGTCAATATTACCAATACTCCCTATACCAGATTCCTTGATCCCTATCAACCACCTTGCAGCACCGATCATTACAAAGGTACATCAACCAATCACACCTGCAGTATTTAACTCAAAGGACATCCCAGTATGGTATAGTAATCGAATGCTGGAAAGTGATTTAGAGACCGACTCACATGAGTGGGAATTTGATTCAGTACAACTTAACACTTCAGATGAGGAAGACACATCACCACCTCCACCACACAAAGACATCCCTGTCTACGGAGAAGCACAAATAAAGACCACATGGGTTCCTAAACTGGAAACATCTTCCATAGACCCTACATCTCATCCTATGCCTGATTCTGACAGGGAAAGTACCATCAACGACCTTCACCATAACATCTTAACCCTCACTGATACCTCTAACGCACTTCATCTAATCGATGAAGTAATGCCCATTGTCCACCCTGAACTCATTGAATGGAACCAACCAAATCCTCCATGTCTTGACTTCTTCCAAAACGATGAGGCTATCATTGACTTTTTGGACTTAAGGGATAACCTACCAAGCGGGGATCACAAAGCTGGATTCGCCATTGAACTTAATAGCACAACATACTTCGGGGCGGATGCCAAACCTTTCAGCTGCAAAAATATAACACTAAAACATGGATCTTCCAGTGAAAACCACACTGTGGCACTGTTTGATCCGACAAAAGTAAAAAGAAAGAGCGTATCCAACTGTGAAAACCTCTCCGAGGTGCTTGAGGATGAAGGGTTTGACATTCTCCCTGATAGTACACAACAGGAATGATCAATGGTTCTCATCGAGGAAACCAAAGAATACAATGTGGGGACTCTTGAAAATCCTCATATCATACATCTGGCATCTCTTCTCACTCCAAAGGAACAACCTAAATTTATAGAGTTCTTCCAGAAGCGTCAGATCAACTTTGCATGGTCATATGCAGATATGCCTGGGCTTGATCCTGATTTAGTCATGCATCACCTCACTGAGCAGAAGGAGCCAAACCTGTCAAGCAAAAACTTCATAAAATGCATCCTCAGATTGCAGTGCTAGTCAAAACAGAACTCAAGAAACTCCTAGATGTTGGTTTCATTAGACCAATTGATTATGCAGAATGGATCTCCAATATTGTGCCTGTCGGCAAACCAAAAGGGGGCATCCGCATTTGTACTGACTTCAGAGATCTGAATAAATCTTGTCCTAAGGATGACTTCCCCCTTCCCAATATTGACATCATAGTGGATCTAACAGCGGGACATGCCATGCTTTCACTCATGGATGGCTTTTCAGAATACAATCAGATAAAGATCGCACCAGAATATCAACATAAGACAACCTTCACATGTCCATGGGGCACATATTGCTGGAATGTAATGCCCTTCGGTCTCAAAAATGCAAGAGCGACTATCAAAGAGTAATGACCACCATCTTCTATGACATGATGCATACTATGATGGAAGATTATGTGGATGACTTACTAGCAAAATCACTCACCAGAGAAGGGCATCTCCACGTCTTAGATAAAATCTTTGATAGACTGGAACAATACCATGTTCGACTCAACCCAAAGAAATGTGTCTTTGGAGTAACCTCCGGGAAGCTTCTAGGATACATTGTCTCAAGCAAAGGCATTGAGGTCGATCCAGCAAAGGTTAAGGCAATCATGGACATGCAACCACCAAAGAATATCAGTCAGCTAAGGACATTACAAGGGCGACTTCAATCCATCCGAAGATTCATTGCACAATTGGCTGATAAGTGTCACCCATTTACACATCTGCTACACAAGAACATTTGCTTTCAGTGGGATGCCCAATGCCAACAAGCATTTCAGACGCTTAAAGACTATCTCATGAATCCACCATTGCTAATGCCACCAGATCCAAGTAGACCGTTGTTACTTTATATCTCAGCAACAAGTACAACATTGGGTGTACTACTGGCACAACATAATGCAGAAGGCAAAGAGTGTGTTGTATACTACATCTCTCGCACACTGGTGGGCTATGAAGTCAATTACACACCTATTGAGCGAGCTTGCCTAGCAGTAATCTTAGCAGCTACTAAACTAAGGCATTATCTGTTAACACACAAGGTACAACTCATTGCAAAGATTGATCCACTCAAGTATTTACTCAGCAAAGCAGCATTGACAGGTTGCTTGGCCAAATGGGTGATGATTCTAAGTGAATTTGACATTGAGTATGTGGACCAAAAAGCTATCAAAGGGCAGGTTATTGCAGATCAGTTCGCCGATGCACCACTCATGGGAAATCATCCTCTCATTTCCGATTTTCCAGATGAAGAGATATTCATGATCACAACAGCACATCCATGGAAACTATATTTTGATCGGTCATACACTAGACACGGCTCGGGGGCAGGCATTCTGTTTATCACACCTCAAGGTGATAGCATCCCGAAGTCTTACAGGCTCACATTTCCATGCACCAACAACATAGCAGAGTATGAGGCCTTGATCACAGGACTCAGGTTAGCCATACAATGGAAATTACAAGAACTACAAGTATATGGCGACTCACAACTGGTCATTCGACAAGCAACTGATGAATATCAAACCAAGGATGATAAACTCATGCCATATAAGCAAATGGTGGACACTTTAAAGACATCATTTACTACTATCACCTTTGAACAGATACCAAGAGATCAGAATCGAGCTGCTGACGCTATGGCTACCATCGCATCCCTCCTAGATCTTCCACAAAATTCAACACGCTACGAGCTCTTGGTCGAACAGCTTTGGATTCCCGCTTATGATATCCCCGAATCCGAAATGATATGTCGCCTTGTCGGTCCTGAATCCTCATGGTATGGTGAGTTTTACACCTATCTTCGCGATCATACCCTTCCTCCCAACCAATCGAATAACCAACGAAAAACCTTCATTCGCCAAACTGCTCGATATACCATTATTGCCGAAACCCTATACCGACGCGGTCTTGATGGTACTCTCCTTCGATGTCTGGAACAAGATGAGATAACAAAGGCTTTGGAAGAGGTACATGAAGGAATTTGCGGGACTCACTCAAGTGGTCCATCACTAGCCAAGAAACTCTTGCGCAATGGATACTATTGGCCATCTATGGAAAAGGATTCCTACTACTTTGTCAGAAAATGCAAGAAATGTCAAGTTCATGGCGACCTGATACATGCACCCGCCCAGGAACTACAACCAATCATGACACCATGGCCTTTCTGTCAATGGGGCCTTGACCTCGTGGGTAAGATTCATCCATCTTCATCTAATGGCCATAAATTCATTATTACTGCCACTGAATATTTCACAAAGTGGATCGAAGCTGTTCCACTTACCCAAGTCACCGGCAAACATATCGCCTCATTCATCCTCAACTATATCATCTGCTGGTATGGTGTACCCATGTCCATCATCACAGATAACAGCCTTCCTTTCAAAAATCAGGATGTTCGTGAACTTTGTGAGAAATTTCACATCCAACACCGCTTTTCCACTCCCTATTACCCACAAGGCAATGGTGAGGCTGAAGC
The DNA here is from genome assembly GCF_030272615.1 of Cryptomeria japonica. Classification (NCBI taxonomy): domain Eukaryota; kingdom Viridiplantae; phylum Streptophyta; class Pinopsida; order Cupressales; family Cupressaceae; genus Cryptomeria; species Cryptomeria japonica. The sequence goes on from NC_081409.1 coordinate 333,963,801, forward strand.
ATCCAATAAGAACATATTAAGAATCCTCAAGAAGACAGTCAATGATGCCGACCGTGATTGGCATGTTCAACTAAATCCAGCACTATGGGCATATCGAACTAGCATTCGAACCCCTATAGGTGCAACTCCTTATTCATTGGTCTATGGTGCAAAAGCTATCTTGCCTATTGAGGTCGAAATACCATCATTACGGGTTTCCTTGCATAATCTGATAGATGACGAAGCATATAGAGTGTCCCGTCTTCAGGACTTAGAATTACTTGATGAGAAGCGACAAGCTGCATACAACCATCTCAAAGCCTATCAGCAACGCATGAGCAGAAGCTACAATCACCGAGTTAGACCTCGTACATTTGAGGTAGTTGATCTTGTTCTACAAGAGAATCCTCGCAATCAACCAAACAGAGAACATCAGGGCAAGTTTGAATCAAACTGGCTGGGCCCATATGTTGTCACTGCTATCTTTGGGTCTGGGGCATATCAGTTGGCTACATCAGAAGGAGAACCGCTTGCAGATCCCATCAACAACATGCACCTCAAACGGTTTTATACTTAAGCTGAACAGAGCATCAGGCTCCCCTACATAGCAAAAAAAATACCAAAAACATTCAGAAAAATGACCTGAAGAAAATACAAAAACATTCAAAAAAGTAAAGAAAAATCATGCATCCAAACGGTGAACAACCACTCCGGTGGCACCTTGGGTACGTACGATGGAGAAAACCTGGCAAACAGGCACCACTCGTAAAGGCTATGGCTCCATTGTCTTTCAGACTTGTTGCGATCACATCTACTTCATACATACATCCATCCATCCAAAACCATGGCTTGTTATTAATCTGCAATTATGAAAGTACTGCATGCATAAGAACATCCCACTTTTTCATAGTCATGTCTAAAACCGGGGGCAAAGCCCTTAACCTATTGATGGAAGTGGATTCTACATTATCTTGTGATTCATTAAAGTTCTTCATTTAAAACTATCTCACAAAATCCAAAAAAAACATTCCAAACAAATCAAAATACCAAAAACATTCAAAAATGTCTCATACAAAATCCAAAAACATTCAAAACAATACAAAATCCAAAAAACATTGACAAACCATTGAAAAATCACACAAAAACATGGCAACACCTTGTACATACTCATCCGTGCAGATACCAAAACAAACATTGACAAAATACTCACACAATGACCATTTATCAATCAAACCACACAATCAACATCAACACTCAACACTCAACACTATCTTCAACAAGGATGCATCCTTCCTTACCAAAACAAAGACAAAAGTGACATTTTCTTTGACAAGAAAATTATGTTAAGCTATCAAATACTTGGTTGATTTGTGAGTACAATCATTCGTTTATCTGTATCGGGATCTTTCAGCATTGTTTTGTATCATTTGCGCAGTATTTTCCGATGAAGTTCTGGGGCATGTACTAATGGTGTCTACGTGGGAAGTTCACTAAGTTACGTGATCATAGGAAAAAATACAGTCATAGATCACTACGGCTTGCTGACTACAGCGTATACCTCGACCATATGAGCATGAACCATTACCAAGGATCCATATTCTTTATTCTTTCTGTATATATTGTTTGTTTGCAGGTACAATGCTCTTCCTTGGGTTCCTCCTACCTCATCCAAACTAGATAAAGGTTTTTATCTCTTAGTAGGGTATGCACTTGTCTCAGGATATGATCAGCCTAAGATCAAGGAGGACGATCCAAGTCATGCATGAATAGAGATAATCCTTGTCTGTTCCGCAAGCAATACTCTGGTCGACTTGACCCTTATATCAAGTCGTTTGTATTAACTTGCTATATAAAATCCATGAAAGGAATACTCAGGTCATCTTGAATCATTATGTCAAGATGCTTGTATTCTCTTCCAACATTTTAAAGCTCAATGATGAAAATAGAGCACTATGGATCGTCATTTCATCTCATCTATTTATATCTTGCATTCCGTTGCATATCACCCATTCATTCATATGTCAGTTTTATATAGTGACCCTTAAAAACTAGTCTTGGATACAATCATGACCAAGTACTCTAATACATCATCAATGCATCATGCAAAGTCTTACAAACCTTGCATTCCTCATGGTCATATCATCATCGCATTTAGTTGCATCTTGCATTAAGTACATTCATGTCATTTTTAACTTAACATTACATGTAGTTCGTTTTGGACATTAGTTTTCCTTGAACATTTGCATCATTGCATCAATCATCAATAATTCGATTCATTCATAGGATCAAATTGTCTTTGATTGTTTTAAATCATTTATTAGACATTCATTTAGTATCAATTATCGATTATCATCTTATCATCTTTTATCATTTATTATTGCATACATTCATTTATAGTTAAAAAGTGCATTCATTCATTCATTAATAAGTATCTTATTATGCTCATCTTAGGATTTATTCGCATTACATTCATTTATCCTCTTTTTAATTGCATTAAGGTGCAGTTATTAAAAACATAAGTTATAGTATCATCACATTATCATTTGTACTTAAAATCATATTTAAGCATTTAGAATCATAAAAACCATTTGTTTACAAAACATTGGTTCTTAACATTTTATATCCATTATGCATATGCATTCATTTAACACATCATCATATAAACATTTGTACTTTACATTTTGTTTATCCATATTGCATTCATTTAACACATTACCCTATAAACATAAGTACCATACCATTTTATATATCCATTTTACAAACACATTATCATATAAACATTTGTACTTTACATTTTGTTTACCCATATTGCATTCATTTGACAAGCATCTAGATGCATATTCATACATAACATCATTCATTCGACCATTGCATTAACATCATCATATAAATCATCTCATTATTATATCAAAATAGGAAACACCAAGATCCTGTTCATAAATCATCATAAGCATACATCATCATCAAGGCATTACATACATTACATGAAAAATCAAACAAAACATATATAAACTTGCATTCATATGTCAGTATCATCATCAAAACATGCATATAAGGCACATCTCATCAATGCATATATATAACCATATCCATCTAAGAAATCAACTCATCATCCTACATAAACATCCATACATAATCAAATGCATATCATCAAAATATGGGATCTCCTCATATATATCATCTCATATATCAGAGTACAATGAAGTCTACAAAATCGGCTACCAAGAGCCATCCAAGATACAATCCACAAAATAAAGATACAAATACATCCATGCATGAATGCTCTCTCAAATGCCACTCTGACCAGATGTTGTCCCCACACCCCCCCTGCTCCACCACAGATGCCTGCACCACCTGATCCATCTCTTCGTGGAGGCCTCATCGAACCACCACTCCCTACTGCATCCCTTGATCTCTCCCTCCTCAAAGGACCCATCACACCCCCACTGCTCTGCACCCTCTGTGACCGCTCTGATCTAGCCTGCCGCATCTGAGAATAACTAAGAAATCGCTGACTGACTGGCACTACCTGCTCATATAACCCCCGCCAGTACTCTATCTCCGCCTGAGCTCACCACATCTCCCTCATCACCTCCCTTGTAGGCCCCTGTGCTCCTACTCCAACCCGGACTCTCTCCTGCAACTCCGCCAATCTCTCCACTATAGTATCTCTCTCTCGCAGCACCACCATCAGCTCTGACTCCCGTGCAAATAGCTGCACATCCCTAGCTGCCACCTCTGCCTCCAAATCCTCTATCCGCGTCTGCAAGCATACTATAATGTGGTCTCGCAGATCTCCAGTGGCTCCCTCCCTGGTATCCATAGCTACCTCCCCTACACCACCCTCTCCCGTAGTCCCCTCCCCTCTGTCCATCGGGATCTCCCTCTCCATCCCCCTCCCACTCAGCTGAACTCCTCTCGATATCAGTGGTCCATGTAAGATCTGTAGAGGCAGTCCACCTATCCCTCTCTGCTGACTCCGCATCCCCAATCCTCCTCCACCTCCACCACCTCCTCCATCTCCTCCTCCACCACCTCCTCCATCTCCTCCATCTCTAACACCTCCTCCTCCTCCTTCTCCATCTCCTCGACCTCCTGCCCTCCTCCATCTCCGTCCCCTCTCATCCTCAAATGCTGGGATCGGCTCTGCTGGATCCGATATCCGTAGGATCGGGTGCGCCGCCCGATACTGCATGTACTCATCTATAACCCCTGCATCAACGACCCTCGGTCGTAGGTCCCATAGCCTCGCCTGCAGTGTCTGAAACTCTACCAGTGCCTGATCATAAGGTAGCACTGGACCCCATGCATACCTCTCTCGAATAACTCGAACATACTCTCCAGATCCACTCGGCAGTCCCTGCTGCCGTCCGAACTGTCTCATCACTCGCCCAAGCACCTGTCTCTCCACATGATAGGAGGTCCTCCCAATGAGGAATCGGGTCATGAAGACATAAGGTAGTGCCTCTGCGTCATCATCCCATGGCTCACACTCCAAGTATGGCCGCCATATCACTGCATCCAGGTCTTCCAGTGCCCACCGCCACCACTCTAACTTCCCCAAGTGGGGCTGACTCATCATGCCACTGTACATAAACATGTATGGCTGATCCACTGCACAGAATCTCAAACTCACCGGTCAAGTCACTGGTAGGTGCTCCCAAGCCCAAATGTGTAACAGCGTTATGCCCACTGCTAAGGAACCTCTCCCTCAGTACACTACCTCATGGAGCTCCTAATACATATGCGCCAGCACACACGGCTCCCATGCAAATCGGGTCCCCTCGGTCATCATCATCTCAATAACCTGTCCCCATCCCACCGCCAACCCATGTGACTGCCTGTCTGGACACAACAGTCCTCCCACAATCCCTGACAAAACTGCTGGAAGTGGCTCATATAGTGCCGCTATATCCTCCCACGCGATTGAGTCATCATCAATGAACACATCCTCATCAAAAATCTGTTGCACTGCCACAATCCCCCAAGATCTATCGTATGTAACCAGCTCTCCTCGAATCGGAATCCGTAGGATGCGCCACACATCCTCCAAGGTCACGATCATCTCCCCCTGTGCCAAATGAAAGGTGCACGTCTCACTGTGCCACCGCTCTGCCAGTGCTGTGATCAATCCGTGATTCATACGAATCACGGGCATGTGCATCACCTCATAAAGACCAGTCGCTGCAATACAATCAATCTCTGCTTGGGTCAATCGGTCCCGCAACCCCTGTGTCGCAGGATGGCGCTCACGTAACTGCAACACGCGCAGATCCTCCTGCACATGGACATTCATCAATCACTATCATTTGTTTTTTTTTCAAACTTTCTTAAGTTTAAACCTAGACTATCAACAAATACTTTGATCAAGTATCTTCGGGTCTCAACAGGTAAGCAATCATGGCCACCTAGATTTCAACGGCCACTTACCCTAACAAATGACCTAAGTCTCATCGGGCTACTATGGTTCAAAACAACTCCCACTTCACCTCGCCATCCATCAATCATTGGCATCAGGAGATTTTCTTCATCCAAACTGGGGCATCTTTTTATCTTAAGACAAAAGTGCTATGTTACCAACAAAAGCGCTAGTTTTCAACAATAGCGCTACAACTATAGCAAAGGCGCTCAATCAGCTATACCATAGCGCTACAACTGCAAAAGCGCTAAACCCATTATACAATAGCGCTATTCTAACTCAATAGCGCTCAATTAACCCAGCAATAGCGCTACTTAACCAATAGCGTTAAAACTTGCATACAATAGCGCTGATGCATGGCAAAAGCACTCAAACAAGGGGACAATAGCGCCATTGCGGCACAATAACACTAGTTTATTGAGCAAAAGCGCCAAAACAACAATTCCAGTGCTCTTGCTCCGACTTGACTTTGACTCAGCTAAAACCCTATCAAAAATGCACAAAAATTAAGTTTTCGAATTTGCATACCGCTGGTCTGTAGTCATCTGGGTGCTAGAACCGTCGGACTCGCTCGAATCTGTGCTCGGTGATCAGAATCGGCATCGTCGCTGCTACTTGCTCCTCCAAACGTCACTATCAGAGCTCTCGTTTTCAACTGGTCGCGGTCACAAATGATCCTGTTTTCACCCCTTTCACCCCATTTATACCCTTCGTGGTCACCGTAACTTCTCCCCGCTCACCGCCGTGGTCCCCGTGAACTTCCCGAGCCCCCCGTTTCTCCACATTTCCCCCATTTTCTTCTATTTTTCACCCGTATGGCTAACTTCTTCTCTTCTACCACCCTGCCAATTTTCATTCTTTTTCGAGAGATCGCCCGATTTTTCAAAAATTTTCGGCCCATCTCTCGAGGGGGCATACCACCCATTAAATTAACATTTTATGGGGCATTTTCTTCACACCAGTTTTTCTTTCTTTGAAACGACGCGATAAACCGCACCGTCTCAAAGAGGGGCAAATGTAGTCACACAAATCTGTCCATTTTAATTAAATGAATATTTCGTATTTATTTGATTAAAAATCCACTAGCCATCAATTAATTAAATTAATATTTAATTAATTCATCCCCAAACATTCTTCTATTAATTAAATAAATTATTCAATTTATTTTAATTCATTCATTAAATCAAATTTCAAATCAATTAAATAAATAAAATCTATTTATTTAATTAAATTCCCCTATTCCTCTTTTAAATAAATTAAATAAAACATTTATTTAAATCATTATCCCCACCCCACTTGCATTTTCCTACAAATGCAACTTGCACACATTTATTGAAATAAATGAATTTTTATTTTTAATAAAATCTTATTTTCCCTCACCCACCAAATCCACATGCAAAAATCTAATCCCCTTCTAGATTCTTCTAACCCCTTCCTAATTAGCCTAATCCATCCCCTAATTATTGTCGCATTCCTAAGCAAAATGGAGTCACTTCTCAAAGACTCCAAAGTCTTTGAAAAGCATTTAATGCTTTGTGTGTTCAACAAATTAACCCCCAAAGTCTTCCAAGACCACTAATGGCTCTTACATGACCATTTATGGCTCTTACATAACCATTTATGGTTATTTCAAACTTGTCCCCCCAAACATTTATTGTTTTGACCATATTCATCCATTTCACATTTGCACAAGAGTTTATCCATTGGATAAAAGCTTTATTCTTTGAATAAAGAGTTTATTCATTCAACTAACCTTGACTCTAAATCTCAAAGTCATATCAAGCATTTAATGCTTATTCCCTCCCCTCTCAACCTATCTCACATTGACACTTGTCATCCTGGGATTGGGTTGAAAGCCCTCACATGGATTTGAAATCATTCAATCCTGACCCTTGTTGAGATTACTCAATCTCAAACATCCATTGCTCCATTTTCCCTATAAATAGAGCCCATTTCTTCATAATCCAGATCTTGAAAACTTGCATGCATTTAAGCTATAGGCATTTTAAGAGAGCATTTTAGCATAATCATCTAATATCTTGTTATTTTAGTTAAAATATATCATTTTAGCATCAATAGCATAGCATTAGCTTTTTATTTCACATTTAAAGCTCAATACTACAATCTCAATCCTCCATAAGCATCCATAGTGCAAAACGCTGCTGAGAGCTACACTATTTTGAAACTTGGAGAGGAGAGGAACAAGGGAGAAGGAGCTAAGGCCATGCTAAGAGGTAGTTGGAGATGCCTCATAATATTTGTTTCATTTATTAGATACATTAGCATGCTTTTAGTGTCTCTCTTAGTATGCCTTTTTAGATTAGTTTTTGATTGACTAACACTAACGGTTTCGTGTCTTTTTGTGTTATTCATCATTTGCTAACCTTATGTCATTTAGGAGGGCATCAGGGCATATATCTTCTAATGAATACTTCTTGGAGCTTGTTTCATTTTGCATGTATTGTATCTATTGTTGTAGAGTTTGCATTTGTTGAGTAAGGTTTAACAATGGATTATCCACATAGTTTCTTCTTGTTTCTTCGTGAGTTCTTTTATCACTGTGCTCTTTTCTTGTGTCATCCCTTTCTTTCATTGTTTCTTCATGACTTTATTTGTTCACATCTTCATTATTTGGATCATCTGTGTTTTGGGTGTTACTTGCCTCCACATCTTGTTTCAAGCTTTCTATGTTAAAGTCTTGTGGTAGTTTAGCTCCAGATTTTGCTAACATCAAGAGATATTTCTCTTTTTGCTTTGCCAACAATTTTTCCATTAGCCTATCAAATTTGAAATCTTGCTCAAGGTCTCTAATGGTGCTATTGACTGCTTCTTCGTCAACAATGGTAAACCCAAAAGTTTGGAATACAGGATTATCTTCTTCCTCCATTTGTTGTTGTTTTCTAAGTTGTTCGTATTGAGCTCTAGTCCAAACTGGCATGTGATTATTTCAAAATTGTTGAAATTTCCAAAGGACAAAGTCAATAAGTGATTATTGGTTTAGGAAGATATGCTTTGTTGATTTTACCGCTATTGTTTGTTCATTGTGATAAAGCGTCTCTTTGTTGAAAAACACGTTTTTGTAAACTTTCTCCATCAAACTCTATACCACAACCACGTAAGTAGTGACAAAAATGGTGTAGGAATGTCCTATGTTTTAATATTATCTTGCGATTGATATACACGAATCTTATTCTTTTCTGAGTAGCTTTATAACTGGGTTTTCTTTTCTTAAGGTGATACTTAAAAGTCATATAAGCATCTGACAATTTACAAGTTTGTTTGATTCCAATGTTGGTGTGATTCTGATTTTGATATAACCTAAGTTCAAAATAGGAAAGATATATCCAAGATTATGAACCTAGTATAGATTGATCAAGCTTCGTGATAGAGGATTTGATTATCCTGATGAGAAACTTGACAATGATGTTGATTTTTTTGCACTTAAGATGTTTGAATCAATAGCTTGTTGAATGTTTATGCTTATAGAAACCTCTTAGGAATAACCTATTGGATTAGTGACCCATTTGTTGAGCTAGTTTGAAAATACGTGATGTTTTAGAGACAAATATACTTTCAGAGTTATTTTGATACGAATGTTTTGACACTCTAGTTTTGATCTAGTGTTTCAAATGTTGGAGAGCTTTTGTATTACCCTTTTGATCATTTTTTTTTTTCAGCAATTTGTTGGATTTTTGCTCACTTGTAGACGATAATTTTCTTCAATTTTTTGACCATTTGGAACATGTAACAGACATAGAAGACACAATGTTTAATAAACAAAATGCACAAGCAAGTACAAATCTTATGGTAGGCTGAGACAATAGTTGTTGAATCTCACATGGGGTTTCCCCCGAGGCTATGCTATTCAAAGCGGATATTTAGATGCTTGACCCCACTAGCTCCACCCTCGGCACTCACTTCTCCGAGGCAACCAAGCACCAGTTTCCATGAAAACTCTCCATGGCAAACTTTATATCTCTACTAAGAACCATATGTGTGTGAGCTGCTTCAGAGTTCCGACCTCCTGCACTAACAACTAGAAGGATTTTGGCAACTAGTACAAGTAGTTTTTAGTAAAGGCTTTTGGTCATGTGGCCATACATGTGGCACTTTCAGCTCTATAAATACAGAAGGTTCCCAACCTATAGAGGTTATGCTCCATAGGGTTTATGGGGAAACATAGTGTCGGTATGAACTTATCAGCACATGTTGTTTGGGACATTCGTCACAAACACGATTTATTTAGAGTGGATTAGAAGGACTCGGTATTAGCCTGTTTCCACTTTAGGTCATTCCCCTCTCACTGGCCCCCTTAAGGCAGCTCAGGAAGGCAGGCCCTCTAAAGGATTTAATTGCTTGAAAGTAAAGAAAATATTAAAGAGTGGGTTTGGCTTTTTGGTCACCCAATTAAGGGGAGAGCATATACCTACCACTTTCGAGACACATAATATAAGTGTTCTTTTTAAATTTCCATAGCAATGTGATATATCCTCTATTTGGAGATGTTGCTCCAACAAGCATGGTGTTTATTTTAGCCTTTTTAAAATTCTACGTGCAACTATTTTAGAGAAGTTACTAAAAATGCAAGTTGTATGTTGTCAATTTATCCTCTTAGTTAGACTAAGTGAAAAAGACATGATATATTACTTCCCAAAATAAGGCTTTTAATTAACTATGTGAGAAAATGTATGAAATTTGCCTCAAACACCATCCTGCACATGCATGTTTTTGAATAAAAGGGTAAAAAATTTATTGAAAATTAAACACAAGAATTACAAAGAGAACCAGAGCCCCGAGGCCCCAGAAAAGAACCACCAACCCAGCCTCTGATCAATCAGCTTCAAAACCATCCATGTCCTCGGTGAAAATCTTCTGCAAGTCCTAATAGTAATCCCCAAAGAGATGCTCCCAACCTTCAACTTTTCAATCACTATCATGTTCAGAGGCCCACTTGACCAAACAGTCAGCTACTCTATTCCATTCTCAAGGGATGTGGATGAAAGACACCTACTCCATTAAAGAGCTAATTTGAAGAATCTGCTGGACAATCCCTGCCAACTGCCACTCAATCCCACTCACCTTCTGCTCAGTCAACAAGTTAACAGCAATTTGTGAATCCGATTCACAAATCACCTTCCTTCGTCCCAACACCCAAGCCCGCTCTAGTGCATAGAGAATCACAGATCCCTCCATAAAATTATTAGACTGCCACCCTTTATGCACCGAAAAGAGGAAAACTACCTCCCCCTACTATTTCTACCAACACCACCTACTCCAATAGGGCCTCGGTTACCCCTGGATGAGCCATTAGTGTTAATCTTGATAAACTCATCCTGAGGGGGTATCCACCTTCCCACCCTTTGCAACTTCTTCATAGCCCGTCTACCTCTCCTGACACAAGCAGAAGTAGGAGACAACTCCTGCAAGCCAAGCCTACTCACAATATCTGCCTCATCTCTACCCAGCAAAAAAATCACCTCACATTTAGCTTCCACTGTCTCCTGGACCATAGCAATGATCCTATTCCAAACTTTCTGAACAAAAAATTTGACCTCACGAAAGATCCTCCTGTTCCTTTTGAGCCAGATCTACCACATGATGAAGATGGGCCCAATATACCAGACAGTCTGGAGGAAGGAGAATATGATAGGAAGTCTACCCAAACTACTCTAAAACTCCACCAGAGAATCTGCATGGACACAAGGATGCTTCCACACCCCCCACCAATAGTGCCAAATAAGCATAAAGAAGGGGCATGTGAAGAACAGGTGTGAGGAATCTTCCTCCCTGTTACCACATAAAACATAGATAGAAGGCCCCAAGAATCCCCGCTTGCAGATATTGTCCCAAGTTAGACATCTATTCAAAGCCAAAGTCCAAGCAAAGCAGTTACACTTAGTCCAAGAAACATTATTCCACACTTGTTTCCACCAGTTCACTTCTCTTCCCTCAAGTCTTTGGTTCAAAAATTCCTAGTATCCTCTAGCCACAGAAAAAACGCCCTTAGGGTTTGGAGACCAAGCAAGCCCATCCCTACCCTTGAGGGAGATACAGTGTCTACTCGCCAAAATGCCATGCAACTCAGCACACTCTTCCTCCATCCCAACAACCGGCCACTCATTAGGAGCCTGCCACCGCTCCAAATCTAGCCGACCACACCTATAAACAGCCTTAAAGTCACTCACCCTTGACCATCCTGCTTCCAAAAACCTTTGACACAGGTTCCCAAGGTTAGGAAACTGATCAAGGATGGGAGGGTATCCATCCTAAGAGTCATTCCAGAAAAGGACCTCTTCCCCCTTCTGCAAATCCAAAAAAGTCCTGCCTTAATAAGAGAAGCCCCCCTCTTGAGAGTATACTAGATCGATGAGCCCTTTCCCTCAAGTGGATATCTAGGGATTTCCTCCATCGGGATCCTCTGCATATATTTGTTGGCCAAAATCCTAGCCCAGCCTCGATCCTGCTCAACACACCACCTCCAGTACAATTTAGCTGCAAGAGCTTCCCCAAAAAGAATAGACTGCCTTAAACCATTTCCCCCCGACTGCTTCAGGCTACACACTAGGTCCCAATTGACAAGACTCCATTTTGAAGAGGAGAAATTACCTGCCCATAAGAATTGCCTAGCTAGAGAATCCAAACCCTTCAAGAACCACTTAGGAGCCACATGAAGCATACATCGATAGATCGGAAGAGCCTGAACCACCAACTTATTCAGTTGAACCCTCCCAGCAAAGGATACCATCTATGAGTCCAATGATCAAACTTCGTGCGAAATTTATCCAAGATCCCCAGCCATGACTCCCTAGGAGGGTTGATCCTTCACATGCATGTTAGTAGTTTGAAAAATTTTAATTTCTTGGATATTCAGACCTGCAAGAAAATTTTGTTAGTTACAAGCAAAAGTGCTATTCCAACATATGCGCTATCTTTCCCCTCAAAAGCACCAATCTGCAGAGCAAAAACACTAACCTGAACTACAAAAACGTTGCTCTGTGGACACAAAAGCGTGATTTGTTTAATAAATGTGCTAACACAGAGGATAAAAGCATTAACCTTTAGTGCAAATGCACATATTTTTAGACAAAAGTGCTAACCTGTATGGCATATGCATTAACCTCAGATGCAAATGCGCTAACCTAAGATGCAAATGCACTAACCTGTGATGTAAATGCGCTATCAGAATTCACACATGCGTGAATCTGTATTACAAATGCTTTAATTTCACTTTTGCGTGATTTTTAAACATATATGCGAGGTCCATGAGCCCCACGGTGGGTGCCAAAATGTGTCGACTTGAATTTCATCCTCAAAATACTACCTGCAACAAGTTAGTTTCACAAAATACAAATAGAAATGCTACAGGAATCCAAATGATAGTTAACAAATGCTATGATATGCAATGCTACATGATTATGCTAAAATGATTATGCTATTTTCTATTTTGCATCAAGATTAAAACTCACAGATGCATAAGTTTTACAAATGATTGGCTTGAAAATGCACTTGAAGTCTCTTGAAGTCTAAATCTCTCTCAACTGAAGCTCTTGATTTTATAGACCTTGAGAGGATGAGATGATGTGGCTCAGATCAACGGTCATGATCAGATCTGCAGATTTGGATGGTTGTGAGCAAAGGTGAAGGTTGAGAGAAAGGGGGAAGGAGAAGACAAGTGTCACTCATCTCACCTTGATTGGGTTGCTGACTGAGGGAATCTAGGGATGGTTGGAGAAGATTTAGGCATGATAGGACAAGTGGACTCAAGTCCTTCCTAAGATGTAGGGGTGTTGGAGAGAATATAGAAGATGGTTATGAAATATGTGTACGTACACAATATTCATTAAATTTGGAGGTTGAAGATAAATGATGAATTAATATTTAAGAAACATAAATTTCCTTAGCCACATGATGGATGAGTTGGCAAAGGGAAGATGAAGTGGAGATGGAAAGGTGAGTTGGATAAGAAAGATTACATAATTTAAGAAATTATTTAATATTTGAGACTATAGGATAGGAGAATAACCATTAAATATTAGAATATTTAATTGATTGGAGGAGATAATTAAATATTAGATATTTAATTAACTTGGTTAAAAGGATAATTAAATATTAGATATTTAATTATTTTAGAGGAATAGAATAGATGAATTAATTAATAGAAAGACACGAAATGAATTAAATAAATTAATCTTTTCAAATTAACTATTTAATAGAATAATAATTATTAAATAAATATAAAATATTTATTTAATTTCTCATAGCCATTTTTATGTGTATACAATTCCAAACCCAAGGTTTGACCTAAGGAAAATCCCTATCCACAACCCCCTTTCTTTCCTTCTTGTGTGCAGTTACAGGTACATCCAGTGGAGCTGGGAAGATCAAAACAACATCAAGACCCAAAGACAGAGTATTCAATCAAATTTTTGTAGAAAGTGCCTAGACCAAGGTGCCCAATGCCCTAGTCCACCAGGGCTAGGGTGTCCAATACGCTAGTCCTCCCCAGTCAGCCTTAGATTTGGCAGGAAGCTCTCAAGCAGTCTCATCTTTAATCCCCCCAGTTTGCAAGTCAATCTAGTCTTTAAGACGAGGACACCCAACACCTTGGTGCTACCAATTTAAGCTCAAATTTTGATCATAGGTGCACAATAGAATTCTATTCTCATATATGCAAATGTTAAGTTTTGTTAAGTTATCAATCTGTTGTCTTACTATTCTAGTCACTTGTATTCATCTTCTTTGCATAGTTTCACATCCTCCCATATTTTGCACATTGTCTTTCATAGCAGCAAAGGAATATAAACCCTAAAATTATTCTTTGAATCTCTTTCACAAGAGTTAGTCAAAGAGAATCACTTCTTTAGGTGCTTTTGTATTCCAATGTATGAATGGAAGTGTATTTAGGTCCTAATACTACCTGATTTCATTTTCATCTGTCACACCTACAACTTTATCCTTACTTAGGCCTCACTTTAGCATCCTGTCCTCCAAGGCCTGATTGCAACATTGATTCTGCTCACACCACTCATTTACCTCACATTTTTACAAAATTTCCAACCTCTTCACCAATTTGGAGTCCTGATTTGCAAGACCAAGATGTACCACACTTTAGTCCTAAATAAGAACCAAGATATATATGCCTTGGGCCTCCTAATCTAGCCCCAAATCAGCCCCCTCTAACAATCACCTTTGATGAGCAGGACTAGCTCTGTGTTGGCCTGTTGCAAAAATTCAATCAGATTTTTTGAAAAGAAATTATAAAAGGAGGTTCACCACCCCTCTCATTTTAAACCTAACAAATTTGAAATAAAGAGCTACACTCTAGAAAATTCAAGTGAACAATCAATCAGTCTTGTATCAAGAATTGGAGCATAAGTGAAGTCAAGATTCAAACATTGGAGATGACATTCTTGTTTTATGTTTTATAAAGACAACCTACATGAAATCTTAATTCTTTTGTGGAGACAAACAAAACTTCACTAAAGGTACAACATTAGTGTTTCAGTCATTTTTAGCCTATCCCTCAAAAGGAAAGTATTTTACTACAGTATTTCATTTACAACTTTGAATTCAATTTCATGGTTAATTCCAAAACCGAGGTTTGACCTAAGGAAAACCCCCATTCCCAACATATTTCCCCTTTTCACTATGTGCAAGTATAGGTACAAAGATACATTTGGGAGGATCGAAAGGATTCATAGAGACGAAAAGTTTTAGCTTTAGATGACAAGAAATTTAGAGGACCATAGCGAATTGATACTACCTAGTCCTGAATAATTAGGCCAAACTTTTGGGAATAGATCCCAAACATCTTCTTATGTCTAGATCTAGGTTGGTGGCTCTGTATGACATCCGTGGCTCACTATTTTAATCAGATTTCTTCAATTGTTCATTATCTTGCCCTAATCTTCAATAATTCAAATCAATTCAATTTAAGGTAGAGCCCTATCAAAGGACCCTGAAATCTTATCAAAAATTGGTCTATCAAGGCTAGATCTATTAGATTCCTCTCCTCCTTAATGTGATGGTTATCTAGGACATTTAGTGATTTTATTATCTTAATTTAACCCTAACCCTGATTTTTTCACCATTACATTTTGGTGAACCTCACTTCTTGCACCTTAATTTCTAATTTGTGATCCTAGATCTAATTGTTTGTGTGTTTTGAAATTCATATCTGCATTCATAAGTTTCATTTTCAATTGAATTACATAAATTTAGAGGTTAAATACACAAAATCCCTAATTTATAATTATAAAATTAACTTATGGGTTCCATAATTTTTTAAGTCTATTTTCAAATCTGATCTTTGACATGTTGTGCTATGATTTAGATGTATTTATCTTTCAAATTCACAATTTGTATTGCTTAATTAATTGGTTAATCAATCATTTTTACAAAAAAAAACATTTTTTAATCACTATTTTCAATTTGTGCATTCAAATTTCCCTCCTTTGTGCATGAGTTTTGTTACCATTAGTCCTACCTACAATATTCTTATGAGAAGAAGTTGTAGAATTAAGGTTGTTGGAAAATTGGAGGAATTGATAATGTGTTGCATTGATTTTTTGTCATTGATGGCAACACCAACTATTTTGGTTGTTTACTGGTTTCCGGTAGAGCGGTTGGATTATGATATTGATCCGGTATGCTTCGGTTTGTGGAATTGGTTTGGATCTGTCATTCATGTTATTCAGATGTGTATCACGATAAATTGGTTCAAGATTTGATGAGTCAGGAGCTTTCATTTGTTCTAGTAAGTCTTTTGGTCACCGGTAAGGGTTCTACTGACAGATCTTTGTTGAAGATCTTTTGATGCACGTGATAAGTGGTGTTGGGAAGAATTCTAGATGGATTTCGGGATGCTAATGGTTATCTTGTTCGTGTTCCTATTGATTGGTGGTGTTGGATTTGGGTCCAGACCTAATGCTATCTTATTCAGCTAGGTTATAGACCGGTTTATGTAACATGTTGGTGGATGATCCCGATGTGTTACCGGTTGGATCTATTGATTGGATTATGTTGTTTCGGTCTTAGGCCGACTTGGTTGATCATTGGATTGCAGGTTTATGTTATGAAATTATTATATTATATTTTAGCTGGACGACCTAATTGTTAAGATCTCGAGTTGGTATAAATATGATGTAAGATCTCTTTGTAGATCATGGGCATATTCATGGGATTAAGGTTATGGGATTATCTATGTGCGAATAAGGTTGTAATCATATGTAGAGGTTTTGGTCTATCATAGGTGATCGAATTGGGTTGGTGAAAGAGGTTTAAGACCTCTGATACTGAGCTTAACCAAAAATGTATTAAGGCATAGGAGATGTTATTCTTGCAATTCACTCTTCTTTCCGGATTGTAGTCTGGATTTATTTTGTAGTCAGTGAGGCTCCTTTTGTGATGAGCAGTGCACTCTAGGTTGTTGGCCTTTCTACATGTGCAGGCCCCTCTTTATGTAATCAAATACTTACTGCAAAAGCATTATCTGACTATGGGTAGGCTTCCCACTGTGGTTTTTCCCTTTACCAGGTTTTCCACATACAAATCTTGGTGTTATCTTTTGTGGATGGTTGGTAAATATTTTGTGGATTATATTTATGCTTAATTGTTATATCTACTATTCCGGTATTTAGTTTATGTATTTCGATAATAAGGTTTTAATACTTAAAGTTCTATAATCTGTTAACAACTGATTCACCCCCCTCTCAGTTGTTCACTGGTTATCTGAGTTGTCAAACAATTGGTATCAAAGCTTGGTCCTCTCTGCAGAAACTTAACCACTTGAGGAAGATCCTATGGCATCTAATAGTTCAAGTTCATCTGTAGCTGTTTTCTGGAGAGAAATTCCTAGGCTTGATGGAACAAATTACAGAGTATGGAAGATTCAAATGGAGACTCATCTGAGATGTCTTGGCAAGGAGATTTGGGAGATCACTGAGAAAGCATATATACCTCATAGTCCAACATCTAGAAATCCTCCTTTGACAGGCTTGGATAAGGAAATTGAAAATGATTGTAGAGCTATAGAAGCCCTTTTGTGTGCACTTTCTGATCAACAAATTATGGAACTAACTGATAAATCAACTGCAAAAGCTATATGGGATAAATTGGAGACTCTGAATGAAGGCAACACTACTATTGAAATTGCTAAACTTGATGGTTATCAGGTGAGATATGAGAACCTGAAGATGGAAGAAGATGAAAGGATTACCGCTTTTATGGAGAGAGTTAATGTAATTGTTCTGGGAATTCAGTGATGTGGTGGATCTCTGAGCAAAGATGAAATAGTTTCTAAAGGATTGAGAGCATTGCCATCGGCTTATAAGATGAAGGCTACTGCAATTAATGAGGTGAGAAAAATGGAAAACACCTCTGTTAATAGGGATACCTTGGTTGGGAAGTTATCTACTTTTGAGCTTGAGGAATTTGGTTCTTTTGGAGTTGCAAAATCTAAACCTTCTTTTCATGCATCTACATCATCTACCACCAAGAGTGATTGGAAAGCCTTATATTCTAAGGAAGTTGAGGAAATGATGAAGGAAGATGAAGAGTTTGAGAAACTTGAAGCCCTATTTTCTAAAAGAGTACCTAAAGGTCCGACAGGAAGTAAGTATGAAGGAAAATCACCTTTTAAATAATTCGCATGTAATAAGATAGGTCATTTTGCATCTAGATGTCCTGAAAGGAATTCAAGATTTGAGGAAAGAGATAGAAGATCTTTTAGGCCTAACCATGATTATTAGAACAAGCATAAGTACAAGAGGAACAAAGACAAATCATGCTACTATGTGGATGAGGAAGGTGTGACTGATTCTGATGATGAACCAACACAAGATTTAGCTAGTGGATCTGAGAATGGAAAGGAATGGGCATTCTTGGCTATCAAGGAAGTTGATCTGGTACTTAAATAAAATGCCCTTTCTGCTAAATTTTAAGACAAGGATGAATGGGTGATAGACAGTGGATGTTCACATCATATGACTGGAGATAAAAGGAAGTTTCTATCTTTGCAAGAATTTAATGGCAGTCTAGTTAGATTTGGAGATGACAAAGCATGCATGATCAAGGGAAGAGGAACTATATCATTGGATGGTAAGCATGAGACTGATAATGTTTATTATGTTGAAGGTTTAAGGCATAATCTTTTGATTTTAGGACAATTGGTGGATAAGGGATTTTAGTTACAGTTCACAGATGGAAAATGCAAGATTATCAACAGATCTAGATTGGACATTGTAACCGGTACTCAAACTAAAGGTAACATCTTTCATTTGAACTCTGATGAGAAGACATGTTTGATTGGACAAATTGATGAGAGTTGGCTATGGCATAAAAGGTTGTGTCATGTGAATTTTGATTCCATTGTAAAGATCAATTCTACTAAGGCAGTTAGAAATATACCTAAGATTGTGAAGCCCTATAATCTGGTATGTAAGGAATGTCAAATGGGAAAACAAGTCAGAACTTCTTTTAAGAGTATACAAGACAAATCTAATGATATTCTTGATCTTATTCATATTGATTTGTGTGGTCCTACTAGAATCAAAAGTTTTCAAGGTGATAGATATTTTATGCTAATCATTGATGAGTATTCTAGAATGACATGGGCTACTTTTCTAGGGGAGAAATTTGAAGCATTCAAAAAGTTTAAAATATTTAAAGCTAAATTTGAGACACAGACATGATTGAAGATTAAATGCTTAAGGTCTGATCAGGGTGGATAATTCACATCTAGTGAATTTAATAGTTATTGTGAAAAGAATGGGATAAGGAGGCAATTATCTGCACCCTGAACACCTCAACAAAATGGATTTGTGGAAAGGAAGAACAAAACTATCTTGAATGTGGCTAGAACTATGATGATGGAAGCTAATCTACCTCATATCTATTGGAGAGAAGTTGTGAGCACGGTGATATACACATTCAACAGAGTTCATATCAAAGGAGACATTGATAAGACACCTTATGAGTTGGTTTGGTCATACACCTATAGTTAAGTATTTCAGAATATTTGGTAGTAAATGCTATATCAAAAGAGATGATTTCATTGGAAAGTTTGATCCTAGATGTGATGAAGGGATATTTCTTGGTTATTCTAATGAAAGCAAAGCATATAAATGTTATAACAAAATAATGCAGAGAATTGTGGAGAGCACTAATGTCAAGGTGGATGAGATGAACATAAGTCAAATCAGAACTTATGAAAGAGAACCAATAGTGGAAATGATCATAACTGAACTAGTAGCACCTACACTGAAACAAAATGTTGAACTAGTTACTCTGGCTGTATCAGAAAATTCAACAGTAAATGAAGATCAGAGTAGAGGAACAAAAAATTAGAAGACTCCTAAGTATGTTAGGTTAAATCATTCAAAAGATCAGATCATTAGAGACAAGACTAAAGGAGTGATGACAAGAAGAAGGTTGGCAGCTGATGAGGTATATTTAATTTCTGAAATTGAACCAACATCACTAATTGAAGCATGTAAAGATGAATGTTGGATAAAATCTATGGAAGAGGAATTAGATTAGATAGAAAAGAATAATACATGGACTTTAATTCCTTAGCCTAAAAATAAGAATGTTATTGGGCCTATATGGGTTTTTAGGAATAAATTGAATGAAGATGGACAAGTTGTGAGGAATAAGGCTAGATTGGTTTGTAAAGGATATTCTCAGAAGGAAGGAATTGATTATGATGAGACTTTTGCTCTGGTAGCTAGGATTGAAGTTGTGAGATTATTTCTTGCTTATGCTACCCATAAGAACTACAAGGTTTATCAGATGGATGTTAAGTATGCATTTCTGAATGGAGATCTTGAAGAGGAAGTTTACATTGAGCAGCCTAATGGATTTTCACTTTCAGATGACAAAAACATGGTTTGCAGGTTAACGAAAGCTTTATATGGATTGAAACAAGCCCCTAGAGCCTGGTATGCAAGATTGGATTGTTGGCTTGATGATGGTTGTAATGTATTCATCATATGTTGTCATTGATGAAACACTCACACACACACATATGATTATATTGTCTACCAGTGTAACTTCAATTGTTTACACTGTCAACCGGTATGTTAGAGGTTATACTAAGAGGTTTACCTCTAACCGGTACTTTGTGTCAATCGGTATGTGCATAAGGGACAACCAATGGTTATACTAAGTCAACATCAAGATGAATATCAAGATGGAGATCAAGTGGAGATTCAAGGATAACGGTTCATATGTTTTACTCAAACCGGTATTTGATTGTTCCAACCGGTATTCGATAATTTTGTGATGAGTTACCACAGAACGTGATGAGTTACTAGCACCGACTGCTTGGCGGTAATTTTGTGATGAGTTATGATCACTTGTCTAGATACACTACACCTAGGAAATTGTGTTATAATTTCTTAAGCCCAACATGAAATCATAAGGTCTATATATTGACATCACAATGAATTATTTGATATAAGTGAAAGTGTTATGTTGTGTGCGAAAGAAAAAGAGTTAAGTTGCAGAGTATGTAGAAGAGCAGTGTTGAATATGTTTAGAAGGATCTAATCAAGCAAGTATTGTGCTACTCAGAACAGATCAAACCAATCCCGTTGTTTTATAACAATTACAGCAGAATCAAATCCCCTAACCAAGTAAGCTCTAACAAGCTTCAATATATAAATCCTCTAATAGGGTGATCCATTAGTTTGGATTCAGAAATCCTCCACCGAGGTTACTCCTAACAGGGTATAAGCTTCTAATCAAGCTTTGGGATATCTAACAAGATTCGCTCCTAGAAGAGCACTTTGTAGACCTTAACCGGTCAGTTATTTATTACTGCAGATAGTTAACTTGTGAGTTCCATCTCACCGTGGTTTTTACCTATTTGGGTTTTCCACGTACAAACACTTGTGTTATGGTGGATGCTTTACTTTTTGTGGATGTTGTTATATCATTTTGGATTAAATATATTTTGTTTAAAGGCTTCATTAACTTCATCTACTGGTTAGTGTTTGAAGTAGTTTTATTTTTGGTGTCACTGATTCACCCCCCCCTCTCAGTTCTTTTCAAGTCCATCATGGATAAATATATTTTGAAGCTTGGTTTCATTAAAGGTAATGCTGACAGTAGTTTATAGTATAAGATCACTGATGATGACATATTGA
Source organism: Cryptomeria japonica (assembly GCF_030272615.1). NCBI lineage: Eukaryota > Viridiplantae > Streptophyta > Pinopsida > Cupressales > Cupressaceae > Cryptomeria > Cryptomeria japonica. The sequence goes on from NC_081409.1 coordinate 333,985,347, forward strand.
TTGTTGAAGTCTTTGTTGATGATATAATTTTTGGAGGTGAGGATAAGTTATGTATGGAATTCTCTGATAATATGAAGAATGAATTTGAGATGTCTATGATTGGGGAGATGAAAATTTTCTTAGGTTTGCAGATTACTCAGACTGATAAAGGTATTTTTATCTATCAAACTAAGTATGATAAGGAGTTGTTGAAGAAATTTGGTATGGAAATTTCTAAACTGGTTGGTACTCCTATGGTTACAAGTGAGAAATTGACTAAGATAGATGCATCAGCACTAGTAAATCCTACAACGTACAAGTCTATGATTGGAGGTTTGTTATATCTAACTCAAACTAGACTGGATATAATGAATGCAGTTTGTATTGTATTAAGATATTAGAGTGATCCTAGAGAGAATCATGAGTGCGATAAAAAGGATTTTTCATGTATTTGCGAGGAACAACTAAATATGGTTTGTGGTATCCTAAAAATGATTATTTTATACAATGTGCATATATAGATGCAGATTGGGTTGAAGATGTTGATGACCAAAAGAGCACATCCGATGGAGCTTTATTTCTTGGAAAGAAACTTATTTCATGGATCAACAAGAAGCAGTCATGTACCTCTTTATCTATTGTTGAAGCTGAGTATGTTGTTGGTGCTACTAATTGTACTCAAGTTATATGGATGAAACAAATGTTGAAGGATATAAAGATGGATTATAATGAACCGATAGTTATTCACTATGATAGCTGTACTGCTATTGACATATCAAAGAATTCGGTATTTCATTCTAAGACAAAGCATATATTTATCAAGTACAACTTTTTGAAGGAGAAGGTGGAAGCAAATGAAGTCAAACTGGTTTATATGAACACTAAAGAGAAAATTGTAGATATCTTCACTAAACCTTTGCCTAAGGAATCATTTGAGTACTTCAGAGACAAATTGGGGGTTTCTTCCCCTCTGGTAGAGACCTGAGTGATGTTGATTGGCATCAGTCCCGTATGCATTTACAGAGCTACTATTCATTCCGGATTGATGTGTTGGTGCTAATACTCAAGGGGAGTAGTCAGTTGTGTGGTTAAGTGGATTTATGATTTTTCTTTGATATTTATGTCAAATTTTTGACATTGATGTCAAAGGGGGAAAGATATATGTGAAAAAAGATCTTAACAAAATATCAGTCAAAATGAGATTAGAGCTTAACAGGGATATCATTCACAGGGGGAGTTTGTTAACTTCATTGTAATATCATCTTATGGGAGATTGTTGGTTGTCTTCCTTTGGGGGAGGCTTGTTTGGCATTTCTTGGCACTTGGATGTTTTTCACATCTAGTGTTGCCCTCAATTCCAAAGGGGGAGATTGTTGGAAAATTGGAGGAATTGATTATGTGTTGCATTGATTTTTTTTCATTGATGGCAACATTGACTGTTTTGGTTGTTTACCAATTTCTAGTAGGTTCTGGTAGAGCAGTTGGATTATGATATTGATATGGCATGCTTCAATTTGTGGAATTGGTTTGGATCTATCATTCATGCTATTCAGATGTGTATCACGATCAGTTGGTTCAAGATTTGATGACTCAGAAGCTATCATTTGTTCTAGTAAGCCTTTTGGTCACTAGTAAGGGTTCTATCGACAGAGCTTTGTCGAAGATATTTTGATGCACATGATAAGTGGTGTTGGTGTGGCTTCTAGATGTCTTTCAGGATGCTAATGGTTATCTTGTTCATGTTCCTATTGATCAACGGTGTTAGATTTGGGTCTGGACTTAATGTTATCTTATTCGGCTAGGTTATGGACCGGTTTATGTAACATGTTGGTGGATGATCCCGATGCGTTACCGGTTGGATCTATTGATTGGATTATGTTGTTTTGGTCTTAGAATGACTTGGTTGATAATTGGATTGTGGTTTTATGTTATGAATTTATTGTATTATCTTTTAGGTGGCTGACCTAATTGTTTAGGTCCTGGGTTGGTATAAATATGATGTAAGATCTCTTTTTAGATCATGGGCGTATTCATGGGATTAAGGTTATGGGATTATTTGTGTGTGAATAAGGTTGTAATTATATGCAGAGGTTTTGGTCGATCATAGGTGATTGAATTGGGTTGGTGAAAGAGGTTTAAGACCTCTGGTACTAAGCTTAACCGAAACTATATTTAGGCATAGGAGATGCTATTCTTGCAATTCACTCTTCTTTATGGATTGTAGTCTGGATTTATTTTGTAGTCAGTGAGGCTCCTTTTGTGATGAGTAGTGCGTTCTAGTTTGTTTGCCTTCCTGCATGTGCAAGACCCTCTTTGTGTAATCACATACTTACTGTAGAAGTATTATCTAACTGTGGGTAGGCTTCCCACTGTGGTTTTTCCCTTTACCAGGTTTTCCACGTACAAATCTTGGTATTATCTTTAGTGGATGGTTGGTAAATGTTTTATGGATTATATTTGTGCTTAACTTTATATATGCTATTCTGGTATTTGGTTTATGTATTCTGGTAATAAGGTTTTAATGCTTAAAGTTTATAATTTGTTAACAATTGATTCACCCCCCCCTCTCAGTTGTTCACCGATTATCTGAGTTGTCTAACAAAGGCTTCCCAAGGTTTAATTACTAAGGATATGGAGCCTAATTTGGATAACTCGTTTCATGAGAATGTTGGTGCTTCCTCTAGTCCAACAAATGATGTCATTTATCCCCATTCTATTCATAATTCTCATGATAACGATGAATTATTAACTAGGGTTACCATTGACCAATTGGAGAAGATTGAAAATGAATTTTCAAATCTTCAACAATGGATGGGTCAACAATACCCAAAAATTAAGGCAATCCCATTGATTGAAGGATTAAAAATAATGGTACAAGGTGATAAAATTGGTGTTGATTTGTTATGTGGCCTTCCTCATATTGTTGACACTAATATCATGCCTATCGAAAGTTGTACCAAAGTCCTTTGTTACTCTCAACCCACTAGTCAAGTCAATCATTGCATTCCTATTCCTACATCCCTGCCTAGTGTGTCTACATTTACATCTTTTATCATGAATACTTCCACACAAAATGTTAACCCTACACATTTTAGTCATGGGGGAAATCTCATTAATCAATACTCTTACATACCTCCTTTCTCGAGTCTTCCATTTGTATCCCAATCATCACCCATACCCACATATAATAGTGTTCCACCTCCTTATTATCAACCTCCACGTACATACAACAATTTTATGCCTCCATCACAATCCAATAGATGTCCAATTTCAATCCATCTACTGAAGAAACCATTAATAACCTTGTCGACACTGTTACATCCCTACAACAACAATACTCAATCCAAGTCTAATGTGCCCGCATTTGATGTAGCAAGCCCATTATCTGATGGCATTGTCCATGTTGTCCCTCTTAGACATATGGAAGTCCCTCAATTAGAGTTGTACGATGGAAAAGGTGATCCCTTCACTCATGCGAAAATATTTCAAAATTTGTGTAGTGATTTTCCTCATGACCAAAGACTTATGGCTAAATTGTTTACTCAAACCTTTAGGGATAAATCTTTTCAATGGTATTGTTCTTTGCCTCCTTATTGTTGGAAGTATGTATTGTTGTGGTTGTCATTTATATCAAACTTGTTATTCTAGATAGTTGTTGATCCAAAAAGTCTGTGGCGTAGAGATATCTTGTTGTATTGGTGTTGTAGTTGTTTTGGAAGTGTTCGGGTCCAAGAAGTTTTGCTAATGTTGTTTGGTGTAGTTATCTTCTTTGGTTACATTTTTGGTATTGTGGATATGCTAGTTGTGTTCTCTAGATGTTGTATTATGTCTCATTGTTGGATGTGATATTTTATGTTAATCCTACCTTTTGGTTCGGATATGATTTGTGGAAGGTAATTTGATGTGTTACACGAGGGCTTCAATGGCTAGGCAATATTATATCACATGTATTCATATTGTGGGGTTTAATATCCAAAAAATGAGGGTGTAATATATTTCCTATTGGTGAAAATAGGGGGATTTTTAATCTCGACTATGAAAAAATACAATATTTGGTGAAAATAGGGGGGCTTTTAATTCGAGATGTGTATTGAGAGGGGGTGGCAAAAAAGGAGTTTAGGGCAATATTTTTTGAAAATAGGGGGATTCTTTAGTATGCCATGAATACACGTGCTATAACCCAAGTTCACTAAGTGAAGCCCCCATTATGTGTTATTGGGTCTCACTGTAGTGTGTGGAGATCTAGATAAGAGTAATTTGCATTGGAGAATATGTTTTGGCCTATTAAATGTCTATATGGACACGATACATGTTGGAATGTTGTGGATTAATGGATTGGACTTAAGAAGATGTGTTTTTCTCCCCTCTTTCTCTTGGAGTGGATCAACATGTGTGTTTTTTGTTTAAAAGGTGTATTTTGTTTTAGGTTGATTTGGTTCAAGTTTTGATGATCTATCTTGTATATAAAGAATGTATGTGATTTAGTTGTAAGTATGGCAAAGAGTGTGATGTGGTGATAGTTAGTGAAATTTAGTGAAAAGCATAGAAGAAGAGTCGTGTTTGAATGATATGCTAACTATTTGAGACTATGGTAGAAGTATGAGACATGGTGTTGATAGATGAGGTCTGAGTTGTGTGTGTTGATGTTGGTCACTTTATGTAGAGTTCAAGTACAACTTCATGATCAGGAGGTCCTTCTTTTCAAATCAATTTGTTGTATCTTGCCTTGTTGTAGTTAGCATTAGGTTTGCAAGTCACTTTTGTATCTTTCCCCAAGAGAATTTAGCCTTGGTTTGCAAGTTCGGAGCAATGGGCTCTTTCATTGCAATCTAATATACATAGCATATATATTTTGTGGGCAGGTGCTCACCGTGGTTTTTCCCTATTTTGGGTTTTTCAAGTCTAAAATTTGGTGTTGACGTATTGATTATATGTTGCTACTTAAGTGTTGTGAATTACTGCATTAATTTTGGTTTAGACTAATTCACCCCCCTCTCGGTCATGTCTTGGGTTCAACAGTTATTATATTACATCATTTCAACAATTAGATAATGTTTTCATTCAATTATTTCACAATAATATTGATCCTAAAATTACTTTGACTAATTTGATTCATTGTAAGCAAGGAGTTAAAGACAAAGTAACTGATTTTATTGGTAGAAATAAACATTTGTATTTTCAAATTGATTATCCTATGCTTGATTAGGATGTTCAAATAATTTTTATTGCTAATTTACAAAAAGACAATGGGGGTAAGCTTCTATTTTATGAGTTTACTTCCTTTACACAATTGTGTGTAGTGCTTCATAATTATCAACTTAAAGTGAGGCAATTTGAATCATCTCCTTCAAAGGCTCCAATTGATAAGAATGAGAAATCTCAACAATTTTTTGCATAGTTTAAACCAAACAAAGGATACATAAAGATAATTGACAACATCAATACTCAAGTGGCAGCCACGACATCAAGTGTGGCCACTTTATCCAAATAATTTAGAAACGAATTTACTCATCTTTCTGAGTCTTTACATAGTATAATGTTGAGATTGATAAATACTAATGTGCTAAAAATTCCTCTCATGATGAAGAAGTTGAGGAAATATAACTTCAGAGATCCCAAGAACACCTGCATGCAAATACCTATCACAAGAGAAGAATGGAGACACATAAAGCAAAAAAGCATAAATGCTCTGAAGAAGAAGATTATCATTCAAAGAGGGAATCAATTTGAATGAACAAGTACAATACAATCCTTATAAAAGGACAATATAAACCCTAAAGATATGCAACCCTAAAGAAACCCTAAAGGGATAATGTGTATTTAATAATTAGAATAATTATTAGAATAATTATTAAATACCTACAATATTTAATAAATGCCTAAGTTTAGCTTAAGCGTAGAGTTTAATAGACTAATAATTAAATAAATAATTATTAGCTAATACAAGATAACTCTAACACCCCCCCTTAAGATGAACTTAGGGAGTCACTAAAAAACTAAATACATGAAGCAAAAAATGAAATTACATGATGAAGGCAAATTTGGGTCCCAGCAACAAGGCCTGATGAGGTACCCAATCACAACCAAATCTCTATGAACAGGAGAAATAGAGAAAACCACGTGGGAAAAAACTCTACTCTGAAAAGAGATGGAAAAGCAAGAAGAACACCACTGAAGTAGGAAATAGCTACAAACACTGTCGAAAAGTAACAGCTAATCTAAAGAGCCTCCACTGAAATAGAACATGACCAGGTAGAGAAGACTATAATCTGCATGAGTGCCCTCAAATGATACTACTCGAAACAGAAGGCAAACAAGGCAAACAAATGAACTTGAAGATACAGATGGCATGAGAAACCAAAGCCTAAAGAACTGATCAATCAAACCACGGAAGCATTAGAACCAACAGGACAAACCTCCCCATAATGTTGAAAAGGGAGAGGGACAGGTATATTGAAAAGAACGACCAACAAGAACTGCACGACGAAGAACTAGGAACATCGAAGATGCTGAGAAAGTACATAGTGTTCTAAAAGGAACAATCACTTGACACACATCATGAGGTGAATGTCATGGAAGGAACACTCACTGGACAGAGGTAGATGGCAAACAAAGGCAAACATCAACCCCCCCATGGCACTTTATAAGTAGTGCATGTACAATAAGGTACAAGATGTGCAAGATCCCAAGTAAACAATGTATGATGGCACTTTATCTCAGTGCATTTGCATAAAAGAAGCTACAATGATAAGAAGAATGGAAACATAAAGAAGAACCAAAACTGAGACATCCTACTCAGAGAAGAGATCCCAAGACCTGAAACAACCAAGATATCTACTAGAGTGCTGAAAAACAAAAAAAATGAATAAAATATTCCTAGAGAAGAATCTGGAAAGAAAACCCATATGGCTGGAAAGTACACAGAACAAAATTTCCAACGATATAAAGTTTTCGAAAAACGAAGTTCGGATGCTCAAGTTAAGTCTCTCGGAGTGCAAAAAGGAACTTATGGCTTTGACAGAAAGAAAAACCATCAAAAAGGAAAAATCAGAAGATAAAATCTCCAGATATGAAGAGAACTTGAAAAGAGCTTTCCGACGATATAAAGTTTTTGAAAAAGCACCTCCGTATGACCAAGTTATGGCCAAAAGAAAAAAAAAACCCCTCTTTTAGGGCATAAAAAGGATAATAAAAAAAAATTTAAAAATTAAAAAAATACATTAATTTTATTTTATTTTTTTAATTTTTTTTTACGAAAATTTTCTGACGCATTTGTAGGTACAGTCGTATGGATTTTAGTGTCTTGTAAAACATGCCAATGAAAAAATCATGGTCTAGATGCACTTGTCACCGAAATAGGTCGAATTATATATCAAAATGACTAGAAACGCCCTTCGGAAGCCAATGGTGAGGTCTTTTTTTGCCCAAACTGCTCTAATTTTTTTTTAAATGATTATTTTGAACGAATTTCTCAAAATTCGTGCCAAAAAAAGGCAAAACCAAAGAAAAAATTTCAAAACCCAAATTTGTCAAAATTTGACAAATTTTATATGGAAATGGGGGTTTTGGGGCATTCTGAGCTCAACAGTGAGGTCCGTTTGAGCCCAAAATGATCAGAAATAAAACAAATACCCCAGATCCAATAAAAAACTTTGAAAAAACTTGAAACCCTCCAAAAAATCAGGAACAAGCAGCAGAAGATGTAGGTTCTCATACCATGAAGAAGTTGAGGAAATACAACTTCAGATATCCCAAGAACACCTGCATGCAAATACATGTCACAAGAGAAGAATGGAGGCACGTAAAGTAAAAAAACATAAATGCTCTGAAAAAGAAGATTATCATTCAGAAAGGGAATCAATTTAATGAACAAGTACAATACAATCCTTATAAAAGGATAATAAAAACCCTAAAGATATGCAACCCTAAAGGGATAATGTGTATTTAATAATTAGAATAATTATTAAATACCTACAATATTTAATAAATGCCTAAGTTTAGCTTAAGCATACAGTTTAATAGACTAATAATTAAATAAATAATTATTAGCCAATACAAGATAACTCTAACACATGATCCCAAAGCCTTTTTCCAATATCACCATCAACCCTGTAATGATACTAAGAAGTGTTATACTTTGAGGAGTAAGATTCAAGACTTCATCAATAATAATATCATATCTGTAGTTGGTGTGAATGACAAAGGAAACAAATTCATAGCTCTTCCTAATTAAAATATCCAAATCTTCACCAATTCTTTGTCTTCACACTCTACTAATGTTATTGAGTCTAAGTCTCTTGCCTTTTCTCTTGATGACCTTGGTATTAAGTCTAATAATGTTGTGAATCTTGTTAACAAACCTACACCTCCTAAGGACCTATTAATTACCTTTGATTCTAATGAAACTATTGTTGCACTTGATGGCACATTGTATATCACCACAAGATCAAAGATAAACTCTCATGAGGAGTGCTCATTGATCTAGTGTGTATGGTGAATATGATCATTGAAGAATATCTTTACATTTTACAATTGCATCAAGTAACATATGATAAATCTAATATTATGATCGAGGTATATGATGGTTTCTCCTGCCCCACTATTGGGTCTATTACTCTCCCTATTGAGGTTGGTAATAAGTGCTTAGATGTGACATTTTCTATCATTCCTACATTAGATCAATTTTGTATGAAGTTGGGACATCCTTGACTCTCTTCTATGAAAGCTATCCCTTCTACCATTCATAAATGTTTAAAATTCCTTCATAATTACACTTTCATAACAATTAATCATAGCATGTACCAACCCATGATGAAGCGTGGTAATTTCACCCTTGATTACTTTTATCTTAACAACTTGAGCCTCTTAAGCCTCAAAATGATGCTCTTTTTCTATCTTTTTAAAATTGGAAAAGTGAGATGATCATATATTTGAGTAATTCTAGAGATCCTAGACCTATTCCTCCTCCTCATGATGGACCTGGTATCCTTCCTACACCTTCTATTCCTCCCATATTGGCCATAGTCCAACCTCTTATGTATTACAAAGGAAAGCACTTGGCATCTTCTATGTCCCAACCTAATGTGGTTGCTTTCACTCCTCCTTTAAAGGAAGAAAAAAAACCTATGTCTATTGATCCTCAACCTTCACAACCTTCAGCTAAACAAAAAGGAATCATTGTGCGAGAAAAGTCTGACAATGAAATAATGCTAAGGCTCGCAAACTTGCTTCCCAAACCATTTCCTCCCTGAAGACACCAAATGTTGACTTGGTCTCATTTGTCTAGCCTTCGCCTAACCCTAGGGAGAAATTTCAACCTAAACCACCAAGACTAAAAATGTTTAAGAAAAATGATGGTTCATGCTCTTTTTGTGTTAGAGATCTATTGGAACCCTATTTTTTGCAAAAAATTAAGGTCTCCTAAATGAGAAAAAGATGTTAAAACCCTAAAAATGTATTCATGGTTCAAATTCAGACAAAGTTTAATATTTCAATTTTTTGCACTATATGTGGGGTAAATGTGGCTCCCATGAGGGTAGAGCTCAAATTATGGTGTTAGAAAAAAATGTGAAGGTAATATTGCCTAAACTTTACTTATTTAAAATCAATTTGGTTTAAAGGATGATTCATTCCCAAAGCTGAACTTAAAGTCCAAGGCTTATGTTATTTAAATAATAATATGGAAGGAAAAAAAAAATTAACCTTCTTTTATCTTGTAGAATGAAGCCTTATCCTAAATAAAAGAGGATAAATCATTACCAGGGAGGGACATTGATTTGTATTAATGTTATTTATGTTGGAATCAAGGAACACGAAGACGGGGGGTGGTGAATCAATGTTCTGTAATTATTAATCTTCTTAATCTATCCTTCAAACCACTTAATGCAAATGAATAAAAGTAAAGTGCAGAAATACAAAGCAAACAACAATAACACCATGATTTTTACGTGGAAACCTAGTTAAGGGAAAAAATATGTCAGGATTAAGACCCACAATATTAATATACCTTGTTAGAAGTATAATAATAGTACATAAGGGGAATGCACACACATTTAGGCACACTGCCTAGAGCTCACTCCTCAAATTACAATAAGGGCTACAACCTCGAAAGGCTCACTGCCTTACAAAAGATTACATATAATGATTGGAATGTCTGAACTAATATACAACATCTATAAATGCCAAAAACAGTTCTGGTTAAGCACAAAATACTCTTCTCTACTACACTACTTTGTTATGTTGTTCTGCTAACTTCAAGAGCATAAATCCTTCAATCATGCATACACACTTCACACAAAACAACATATATAAAAAATGATCAAATCAATCAGTCATATATATCCACAACTTTAAATCTATTTCATGTCGGCCCAAAATGCATAATACGCAAATGAAACGTGTTACCCAAGTCGGCTCAATCTGATCCAAAATAATCATGTAGACCAAAACAAATTGTCCACATGCTTCCCACATGTTAGCTCACTAACCTCGATCACACAAACAACCACCAAAATAGTTCAACAAAGCCCACACACAAATTATTCACATGTTACTGTCGACGAGCATTGTTTTACTCAAAAACCTATTTACCGGATCTTCCAATTCACACAAGACTCATTACTAGAGGCCAAAAACCTAGAATAAGGCATATTACACGTCCACAATGCTTCTCCAAGATCTACAACACCAAATAATCAACACATCTGAACCATCAACCAAAACATTGTACACTCTGTCGAAGGTCCTGTTCCTCTCACTTGACCTCACCAAACCTCAATCTCTCTTCTAGGTATGAATGAATCATGAACTACAGATGGCATATCTGATATTGGTTGCCATCAATGCAATGTCACTTTCCAACAATCTCCCCCTTTGGCATTGATGACAACACTTAGTGAAAAATGACTAAGTGTCGGACCAAAACCAAAGTATATACACTACAACCAAAAATATGACTACCACACTCCAAAAATCAACTACTCCCCCTAGGATCAACATTTTTCACTCCTATACTCTCCCCGTTTGACAAAAATGCCAAAGATAGGGTTCTAGAAACCAAAAATGCTATTTACATATGTACACATAGTCCTTACATACTCACAAAAATTGGAAGATATCTGCACAGGAATTCTTCAATGTGTCAAGCTAACTATCCTAGCCCTTCTTCAAGCTCTCCAAAACTATTATCAAACCACTGAAAAGATAGGCTTGGGATTTTACGGTCTTCAGGCATGCTAGATCACTGTTTGCCAAAGCATCTTGAGAATCCTTTAAGGCACTGAGCATAATATCTAACTTAGGAATAATGAGACTCCTAAGCTCCCCAACATAGCTAATCATCCTCTCTTGGTCATGACTCAAGTAATGATATCACCTGATTTTCATAACTGCTCAAGGATACTACCAGAGGATCAACTGACTGGGATATGTGTTCAAGATCATTCTCATGCACCTTAGACTTCATCTCAATATCTGCAATGAGCTTGGACTATGATAAGCATGATTTATACAAGTTTCCACCTTCAGATAGAGCATCTTGCATACTCTTCACACATATACCTAATGTGATTCTATCTTTTGCAATCATTTTCATTAGTGTGTGAGGCCTCTTAGAATTGAATTCATTCAGAACCTTTTCTTCAGCAGACCTCTCAAAGGACTCAAAATGGGTATCTACAAAATTGATCAAACTCTTTAACTACCCAAATGGAGTGTTTGCAGTATCCTTTTGAAATGAGGGCGTCAACTTTTCCAAAATACCAAATGCCAGAGTCAGCAACATTTTTTCTTCTGTGTGAGACCTCAAGAGATCTTCACTAGCCTTTTCTTGTGCAAACGATGCTAACTGAACCTTCTGAATTGGCGACAGAGAGTCAAGATTGATCGGTCCTTGCACAAATTCAGAATCAATAGCTTTCTTTCCCTTCACTACCTTTGCAGTGTCACTTGCTTCCTATTGGACTTCTACCTACACTTTCTATGTAACCTTTTCTATCCTTGCTTCTTGCACGGGTACTTCAGTGATCAGAGGATTTTCACCCTTGCCCTTATCCTCATCTACTTTGACTACTTCATCTGCACCTACTTTATCCTTATCTCCTGCAACATCCTCAACCTTGGCAACTTTCGGTTCAATTGTTTGCATTTTTGGAACATTGATTTCAATTGGAGTAATTTCTAGAATAGAAGGAATATCGTCTTTTGTCTGTTCAACTTCAGTATTAACTTAATACTAATTCTCAAGCAAAAAATTTCTCAAAATTTTATGTTTCTTTAGCAACCTCATTAATTTTCCCGAACATGATCTTATTCACTCTATACTTACTCCGGAACTCATTCTTTGCTAATTTGAGTAATATATCTATCTCTTCCTTAGAAATTACTCAACATAGATTAACTAATACATATTGTTTCAGTCTCTCATCTTCTTTATTTGTTTTTTGTCTCCTAGCATCCAAAATTTCATACAAGCTCTTAGGTATGACTAACATTAGTTCAATTAGAGATTTTCTATATACATTCATATACTCTACAATTTCCTCTTCTAAAGTTCTTTTGTCCCATTCATCAAAATTTTCACACCATTTTGATAATGGATTCAAGTTTCCATTCTTAACTGCTTCATTAACAATGTGATCTAATGTTACAGGAGGGACAATAGTAAATTTTCCTTGTTTTAGTACCTCATCAAACACAGATGACTTGGACTTCTTACCAGGCTTAGCTCTACTAGATGGCTCTTCTTTTGCAAATTTTGTGGCCTTGGCAGATTTAGTCGTCACCTCCTTCACTGCTTCATCGAATTCAATTTCTTCATCATCTATAGTTGTAAATCTGATTGTCTTCCTCTTCTTCTCACCACCATCAGATGGCTTAACTAATGGTTTGGGCTTGCTTTCTATCTTTGTTGGACCGGAGGAGGGAGATATGCTTCTGGTTTGCCTTGGCTTAGGCTTAGATACTTTTGGTTTAGTCTCCTTTTTCTCAATCTGCTTCTCAAAGAGAATATTCTCTTCTCTAGCTTTTCGAACCATTCCCTTTGATATCCCCATGCTCTCTGCAAAAGCCTCTACCTCCTTCCTCACCTTCTTTTGAATCATTGGCTTTTTGAATTGTTGGTGTAGTTTTAAGCTCTTCTCTTTATATGTTTCAAACCTCTCCTCATTAGAGTCCACATGTTTACTCAAGAAATGTTGTGCATATAGTTCCAAAATTTATTCATCAACCTCATAACCCATAGGCATAATCCATACCATCTAGGGATCTACTGCTTCCATCAAACACTGATCGGTATCCACCATAAAATAGATGGTATCTTGATATTTCTCTGCAATGGTTTTAGGGATTCTTTCCCTCTCATGCATCTCCTTCTGGAAACTTTTTAAGTAGCCCCATAAATTCTTATTCTGGACCTTAGAATCATCGCACATGTATAAGTATCATCTGATCTAAACTCCTACTAGCCTGTCAAAAGGCCCATTGCACCTACCCAACTCCTAGAATCTCACTCATGAAGTAGAAGAATATGCATAGAATTAGGGTTCCGTATTCGAACAGGTGCTTCTTATTTTCCTTTATCTTCTTCAGATTCTTAATAAGCTCACTCCGGAGCAACTCACAAAGATCATATTTCTCATCATTTCATAAGCAACATATATAGCAGTACCGAAAATAGAATTTTCTCTGCTAGAATAGTAAATCTTATAGACAATTACCATTGATGCCAAACCTGATGTCGTTGATTGTCATCGCCCATTTATCAAATTTTAAACCAGTTGCATTAATAATAATATCATTCTTCACTGCTTTCAATGATGGCAGCTCACAGGATGCACACAATCATGTTACTGCTTGAATAACTATCTTAGTGATTTTTGGGGCTTGTCCAACTACATGAATTTGTCGTGTAATTAACTCAATATGTATCAGATCCATTCCTTCTCATAGAGCATTGGAAAGCTAATGAACTGTGCAAAACCCTTATCCTCCAATCCTTGAAATTATGTTTTCAATATCGAACTCTTATCAGATAGCTGGTTATTGTATAGATTCAAAATTTGTGAGCTTCCCAATTCCTCAATGGGATAGTACATGTATACCCTAATGTATTCAACATGCAAAACTCCATAGGGCACCGATGAAAACACACTCTTAGGATCATTTTCTATTTAAATGATTGGATGATTCTTGAAGGTTGGTCATGCACGCTCAGTGATTTCAACAACCAAAGGATTCACAATACTAGATGCAACCATCTCACCAATTTCAAATTTCAAACTTCAACCGAAAAGAGTTTCATAGATAAATACCTTTATCACTGGATTCTCCTTATGCTTCGAAAATCGGTTTAGCACTAGATCTCGCTTGATAATATTCTCGCAAAGTTCTTCAAACACTATCACCTCGAATGCAATATGACAAATGAAGTGATTAAGTCACTTTTTATTCTTTGCAAACCTAACTTTTCAAGGCAATAAATGCACTTTTCCCTAATACTCCTAGATACTTTGTATCTCTCAGGAATTCTTCCCCAGATCTTCAAATGTACTTGAACTCTTCCGGAAATCCATCATAAACATCTTCTATCACCACATACACCTTTGCAACCTATCAAAAATAGGCACAAATCTCCAATAGGGGGTTTGTAAGATTTTCATGAAAACCTCCCCCTAAGGCCAGATGCCTTAGTTTAGTTACCGGATGAGGTTCCAGCATCAGGATCAGGTGCAGACCCACTTCTTGCCTCTGAATCACTCTTCTTAACCCATTTTCTTCATCTGATCTCTGATATCTTCAATATTTTCTTTTCCTTTCCCATCTGGCTTCACATTCTTATTCTTGTCTTACAGACCTCTCCTATTCATATTTCTGCTTCTGCAATACTTAGCTATGTGACCAGATTTGTTGCAAGCATAGCAAACAACATTTCCTTGCATAGTTTTGACATTCATCTGATTCCTTCTTGATATGCATTGATTAGAAATATGTCCAAACATACCACATGCATAACATCTAACATTTCTCCTATTTTGAAATTTATTCATCATACTTCTGCATTCATTTTACTTGTGACCATACTTGTTGCATTTAAAACATTGACCGGTAAAAGATGGACCATAATTTATCATCCTATTTTTGCATTGACTAGCCATATTACCAAATTTATTGCAAACAAAATAGTTACCATTGAATTTTTGAGCATTAGGTTGCCTTACTAGAGGCTTTCTTGAGTTCTTCCATTGAGCTGATTTGGAGCTTTCACCTTTTTAAAATCCAAGACCTTGAGTATCATTAGGATTCTTTTGACTTGCAAGCATCTCATCTAGCTTGGTTGAGCTGATTCTGAACTTTTCCTTATACTCATTCGCAACTTTAAGATCATATTTAAGAAAATGGATCTTCTTTCCAAGATTTTCCTTGGTTTCATGCAATTCTTGCTTCAGTTGATCATTCTCATTCTCAAGTCCGCAACATTCTCTAGATTTGTCTTTCAAGGACTGAGAAAGCTTCTCCTCATTCTTCTTCCTTTCTTCAATCTCTTTTTCTAATCTCATCGCAATGGATTCCATCCCATTTTTGGATTGTATTAGTTATAGCAAGTCTCCCACACTCTTCTGTCTTTTCCTTCAGGGCTTCTTCATCAATGCTTTGACTTTCTTTCTCCTTCATCTTATCAACAAGTTCCTTTCTCTTCTCGCTTGACTTGTTCAACTAATATTCTATTGATTCTGTGAAGTTCTCAGCATCCCTAAGGCTTTCTTTCACTTGTAGAACCTCAGCTTGTGATTGATCAAGATCTTCAAGGGCAACAAGAAGTTGTTGTCTAAGACTACTAGAATCCATTGATTCACTTTCCCGGATCCTCCTCAAGTTGTTAGGCTTCTTTCAAGGAACAAATCTCTAATACCAATTGTTGGAATCAAGGAACACTGAGAGGGGGGTGAATCAATGTTCTGCAATTTTTAATCTTCTTAATATGTCCTTCAAACCACTTAATGCAAATGAATAAAAGTAAAGTGAAGAAACACAAAGAAAACAACAATAACACCATAACACTAAGATTTTTTACGTGGAAACCTGGTTAAAGGAAAAACCACAATGGTATTGAGACCCACAATATTAATATACCTTGTTAGAAGTATAATAATATTACATGAGGGGAATGCACATGCATACAGGTTCATTGCCTAGAGCTCACTGCTCAAATAACAATAAGGGGTACAACCCCGAAAGGCTCACTACATTACAAAATATTACATATAATGATTGGAATGTCTAAACTGATATACAACATCTACAAATGCCAAAAACAGTTCGAGTTATGCACAAAATATTCTTCTCTACTACACTACTCTTTTCTGTTGTTCTGCTAACTTCCGAAGCATAAATCCTTCAACCGCAAATGTGAAACTACGCACAATCGCTCATACACACTTCACACATAACCACAAATATAAAAAATGATCAAATCAATCAGTCATATATATCTGCAACATTAAATCTATTTCATGTCAGCCCAAAAATGCATAATACACAAATGAAATATGTTACCCAAGTCGGCTCAATCCGATCCAAAAAAAGAATGTGGACCAAAACAAATTGTCCACATGCTTCCCACATGTCAACTCACTAACCTTGATCACACAAACAACCACCAAAACCAATCCGCAAAGTCCGCACAAAAAATTTTCACACGTTACTGCTAACGACCACTGTTTTACTCAAAAACATTTTTACCGGATCTTCCAATTTACACAAGATTCATCACCGAAGGCCAGAAACCTGGAATAAGGCATATTAAACATCCATAATGGTTCTCTGAGATCCACAACACTAAATACTCAATGCATCTGAACTGCCAACCAAAACATTGTACACTCTGTCAGATGTCTTGTTCTTCTCACCGGACCTCACGAGACCTCAATCTCTATTCCGATATGAATGAATCATGAACTACGGATGGCATATCTGACATTTGTTGCCATCAATGAGAATATCTGAACATCAATGCAATGTTACTTGCCAACAATTTAATCATTTTTCTAAAATGATTTAAATACTTAGGGAGCTAAGTAAGAAAACATATGATTATTTACATCAAATTTAATGATTTAAATAGTAAAGTCATTGTATTTCTGGAGATAATGATGTTGGAAGGAATCACTTAACGTCATTTTTTTATTTAAAATGCCATTTTGATATTAAAAGCAAATTATTTGCAGTATATTTTAAGGGTGAATATATAAAAGAGGCAAATAAAAGGTGGTGGGCTTGGAAATATTGAAATGAAATGAAATTTTCCTAAGAGGCTTATCTTCCCCACAAATAGAGTTGTGCTCAAACTCATTATCGGTAGGATGCAAGCTATCTATCAAAGTCGAGAGGGGTCTTGCTCATGTTCAATGTCTTGCCAAAATTTTGATTTCGGTATAATAATGAATATTGAACAAAGACAAAAAATATTCCATCGAAACAATGTGCTCTACTGAAACAGGATGTCGATGAAGCATGCAGGTTCTAAGGAGCCCGAAAGGAGTTTCATCGAAATGCCAACGTACATCGAAGATATGCATTAGAAATACAAAAACCAAGTAAGGAATGTAAATTGTTCAATAACATCTCAAGGAGATGTGGATTCATGAGACGACATACTTGCAAGATATGTTGAAAATAAATTTGCTGATAGAGCTTTTGAAATTTTTAAATAAGTGCAATTGGTGGGCTTAACACCAAGCTTCCTAGACACTACTAAATATCTTCTGCATCTGTATAAAAATAAGAAGTTATTGAATAGTTATGAACATCCTGTTGGGATGTGAAGCCCAACGGTCACATGACCATTCGACTTCCCCAAACTATTCATTTTCTTAGCTGAATGTGATTGTATAAATGACTGAGTGCAGTCATGTATGTGATGGTATTGGATATTTGGTTAATAGATTATTCTCCCTGCTTTCTGGTGGACGTAGCCACTTAGTGGTGAACCACATTAAATCTTGTGTCTTGTGTCTCGTGTCTTTTCTTGTTGTTTGATTTTCTTTTCTGTTATTTTGTGTTTATCTTATGTTCTTCTCTGCTCATTTCAAACTAATAATTGGTATCAGAGCCAGATTGGCTTGAGCAGAGATGGAAGACGAAGAAGCTGACGATGATTTTGTTATTGAAGAACTTCTTGATAATCTTGATTCGACTGATAAAGAGGACGCTGAAGAGGAGGACACTGAAGCGAGTGAGGATGAAGTTGAGGAAGTTGAGACCAAGACTCGGGAGGATTATGAAAAAGAAAAAATTATGAGGTTGAAGGAAGAGAATCTCCTACTCATCGACAAACTGATTTGTATGGACCAGAAGTTGTTGGTTTTGTGTCGCATCATGAATATTGAAAAATATAACTTTGAGAAAGAATGGGATTTTTCTGAAGAGACTGTATTTCAGCAAGAGGAAAGTGATGGAAGCTCCTAACAAAGGACTCTTTCCTCACAAAAATGCATGCCTTGTTGATAGGAAAGTCTTTCTTTGGTGGAAAGAATCCACAAGAGGATTTGGGGTGCCTGGAGATTGAAGATCCCAGGAGCGCAGGGATTATAGAGCTCATGGAGGCGGGTGAGAGCCTCTAACTCAAGGCTGCGCAGGATCCAGAAGACTTCGGAAAGGCTGAGGATAAGGTTTTTGAGGAAAATGAATTTCAAAAAGAACAAAAGAGTGATGATTTATTCCTCCAGATTGTAGAAGTAGAGGCGGAGTGGAATGCATTGATTGCAGATACTACACAAGTTTTTGCACAAAATACAACAAATTCATTTGACATGGAGCTCGTCGGTACAAGGTTTGTAGCTAGAAGCTCAAAATCAAATCCCATGGCACCCCAATTGCATAAGAATATTGCATCCAGTGTTGGTCAAATGAGGAGAGAATGTGAGAAGGCGAGCATATGCAGAGGAAGTTGTGTTGTAAGAGGCATGACAAAAGAGTGTTCACACAAGCCGTCGAACATGGAGTCAGACGACTAGGTTGATAACTCATGGACGGGGGACTACACCTACACTGTCAATTACAATGACAAAGAAAAATTGGCGAACTATCCAAACGGAGGCCATAGCGGTTGTGATCAGCATAAGAGATGTGGCAACGAGGGAAACACTCCTACATGTGGCGGTATGAATTGGAGATACCAATGCAACAGAGTTGTCATGGTTGCAGATGAAACCGATGGGTTTGTGCTTGGACAACCCAACTTGAACACCAAAGTGACCCAAAATGACAGGATAATTGGCAAGCATCATAAATTAATCGATGATAAAAATATCGATGTCCAAAATTTTGCCTTGGAAAAGACTCCAGAAAATGTGGATGTTGAGGTGCAAATCGCTACTATGAAAGTTGCAGGTTTAATGGCATGCACATTGGATTTCAAGCACCTCGATGAAGGTCTCGACGGTGAAAGAAACAACAGAAAACGATCATCAAAAGAAGACCAGAAAAGCCATGAAATTCCAATGAAAATCGAGCAACCCTTGGCCAAGTGAGCCTCTACATCGGTCAAAGGCCAAGACAAACCAATATACAAAAAACCCACATACGACGGTGTGATTGATGCAGGGTTCACTATGGATAAAATCCATTCTGTTGAGGATAATAAGGAGATTCAAAGCCATAGACCGATACGAGAGTTTTATATTTGGGAATTAGAATCTGGTAATGGTGATCTTCATAATATTCTATTAAGGGGGAGCACAAGAGCAAGAGACTTTGATGGAGGAGTGTATTATGCATCTGCAGATAGTAGTGTTCCTAATTATGGATTACCGGGTGAAGTAGTTCGAGAAGATGTTTTTAACTCTGATTTGTATTGGAGACGACTCATTAGGAGTGTGCTGGAATAGAGTTTGGCAAAATTAAAATCTTCTCAAGGTCTGGTTCAAATGTAAGATTAGGAAATGCAGGGAGTGGTACAGTGCATGGTTGTGCCGGTTAGACTTCACAGGGGAGATTGTTGGGATGTGAAGCCCAACGGTCACATAACCATTCGACTTCCCCAAACTATTCATTTTCTTAGCTGAATGTGATTATATAAATGACTGAGTGTAGTCATGTATGTGATGGTATTGGATATTTGGTTAATAGATTATTCTCCCTGCTTTAAATCTTGTGTCTCATGTCTTTTCTTGTTGTTTGATTTTCTTTTATGTTATTTATGTGTTTATCTTATGTTATTGATATCATTCATGAATTATTTAACGGTTGCCTAAGGAAGTGTGGTCTCACAAATAAAAAATTGGTCAAAGGATATGCACAAAACAAATACGTTGAAAAAATAGTACAAAACTCCTGAAATGTATATAGTAGGCACTAAGCCACAGGCCACGGTTTTAGCCAGCACTCTCCTTGCTTGTGCAAATGAAGGCTCTAAACAAGGTATCTATATCCATATGAGAATAATGAAATTGGAGTTCAGAAATTACAGGTTTAGGAAGGATTTGTAAGACATATATACAATATGTGGAAATACATACATGGCTCATATAAATCCGAATTCCACAATGCTTGCAATCGTCCTTACTGCATGTACCAAAATGTGAGTCATTGCTTGAATGGTGAGTGTTGAGAGCTTTGGAACATAAAGAGGCAAAGACCACCACGAGCTAGAACCTTGTGAAAGAACGAATTCCACTAATACTGCCATCATCCTCTTAGCCTATGGTAAAATGGGAGCTTTGAATTAATGTATGCACATCCATTAAAAGCAGTTTTGATAGATATTATAGTCAAAATTTCCTGGTAAATATGAAAATGTGGGAACATATACAAGGCCCGTGAACTATCAAAATAGAAAGCTTTAAAGAATTGTGGTTTCATGAACAAAACAAATGCAGAGAATGAATGCATTAAAAAAGATTTAGAAACTTCCAAACCCAATGGCTTTGACAAAATGTAAAACTAAATCCCACAATATTTTTCCTCGTTGCCTGCACATGACATGTATACAGAAGGTTACAGGTACCCACTAGACATGCATACAGAATGTGACATCCACAATGTAATTCGAAGAAAAGGATTGGAAAGCTTCAGAAAAATATTATAACAGTTAAACTATATTTAACAAACCATTCTTGCTCTCAAATTAAAGCCCTAGAATTCAAGGGAGAATACTTAAGGAACATAAGCAAGAGAATGCTAGGGCTGCACTATTTAAAATAAGATAAAATGGGTGATTACCAAGAAAACATAATTGATGGGAATACATTTTATTTACTCCATAAAATGAATACTTTGGAAAAGAATATGGATTCATTAAGGCAAAAATTTTAGAGATGGAGAATAAAGATAAAATTCTCTTTGATTTCAAGCCTAAGTCAGTAAATGTGCATTGCAATTATCTCAACATGATTGAGGAATGAAGGGTAAAATACCTTTACAAAGAAAGGATAACTTTTGCTTGTAGGAGAGGACTGAAATTCATTCACGTATAAGGAAAAGGAAAATGATTTTTTTTTTTACAAAAATTTAACATTCAAGTGAACATGTTAAAATGTGGGTGAAACTATGAGGGAAGTTTTTGAAAAGAAAGATTATTTGCTTAATGTGAACATATATTATTTCATAAGATTAAAAATTGTAACAATAAATTAAATAAATATTTGTATATTTTCAAAAGTCACTGCTTGAAGCTTGTCGTTTCCTTCATCTATAAGAAGGAAACCAAGGCCAAAGAAGAGGAAACATTGTAACATATTATAAAAAAGACATGTAATTTTTTTTCCTTTTCTTCTATTGTGCAATAAATACAAATTAATGTTTTCTAAAATGGCTTCACTTGTCATAATGGCTAAAGTAACCATGGTTGTTTGATGTTTCCAATATATCACGGTTTTCCTATTTGCACCGATTTGGGTATCAAGGGTATTTGGTGCAATCACCGATTAGGAGGGACCTCAAAGAGATCAATCTGGACCGGGCAGCAAGAGTAAACACAATGGAAACAAGAGGATATGATGGAGACAATGTAGAACTGAATGAATTAGATCATGAAAATTGATTACAGATAACCAGTAACATCTGGATTATAAGATTCGGCACACTGGTCTGCTACACACATGGTCAATTACAAAATTGGTCAACTTCGGACCTTCAAATCTTAAGATCTATCTTCTATGTTCTATCTCCTAACTTCTAATGCTCAACTATAATCATTTATATGATCCAAGGAGATTCAGCCGGCCCAAAAGGGATCAAATGTCGAAGAACAAGATCAAACGTGTAAAATCAAGAGGTCGACCTCTGCCAAAGAGATTCCTTCAGAAAATCCAAAGGATGAACTGCGGATTAAAGGGAAGGTCGAACACATGCCAAGGAACACTGGAATCAATGAGTTGGGCTTCACAAGCTACATAAAGGATCCGGTAGATTCACCAATGCAAATAGGTCCAAGCGGTTTCGGTGCCAGAAAACTCTCTCAAAAACCAGAATCGATAACTTGTCGAAAAAGGATCCAAATGCTCTGTAGTTTAGGAATAAGGAAGATGATCATGTCCTCAAGAAAAATCCAACTCCACAAGATCCAGTGAGCCAATGCAAGAAAATAAAGAAAAAAATGTTGAAACTACAAAATAGAAAACAAACAGCAAAGAAATATTTTTGGTTGATGCAAGATTGCCATGAACCAGGGATGCTCCCGCATTAGACATCCAAGGTTGTTGAAAAAGTGAGTCTCTCACTTTGTTGGGGCTAGAGGAAAACCAAGGTAGTCTACCTCTGCCTGAGAAATCCAAGATAAATCTTCAACTGGTCTGTCCTTCCACTTCACAAGATACTCCTTATAGTAACTGCTTTGGGTACTATGTCCAATCCTACTATCCAAAATATCTTCAATCTGCTCTGGTTCCTTCCAGGACAACTGTTATCCAAATCTGTCATACCGTCTTTACTGATTTTTTATTCATGATACTGATGTAGATCTGCAATGTTAAATATAGGTGAAATACTTAAACTATCTAGTAACTCCATTTCATATGCATAATTTCTAGAACTGAACTTCCTCAAGGTCTTACAAGGTCCAAACTTCTTCATCTGCAACTTGTTATAGGTTCCAATTGGAAATCTTTCTTTTCTCGGATATACCATCACTTCATCGCCAACTTCAAATTCATTATGTCTCCTCTTCTCATAATTTTTCCTTATACTTGTTGTTCATATCTTCCAAATGTTGTTTAACCTGAATATGTAAGTTGCCATATGTTCTACAAACTCTTCTACTTTTGTACTCTTCTTTTCTTCATTACCGATATCTCTCAATTTTGATATACCTCTAGGGTGTGCTCTGATAACAATCTCAAAAGGTGTTCCTTTGGTACTCTTGTTCACTGAATTATTGTAGAAAAACTCTTCTTGTGCAAGAATCAAATCCCAACTTCCGGTTTTCTCTCCAACTAAGCATCTCAACAAATTTCTCAAGCTTTGGTTTACTACCTCTATCTGTCCATCAGTTTGTGGGTGAAAAGTAGAACTGAATTTCAAATCTATCTTCATCTTCTTCCATAATGTTCTCAAAAAATAACCAACAAACTTAGTATCTCTGTCTGAAACTATTCTCCTAGGTAATCCATGCAATCTTACTACCTTGAAAAATAAGTCAACTACATGTATTGCATCTGATGTCTTCTTACAAGGTATTAAATGAGCCATCTTCAAGAATATATCCACCACCACAAATATAGAGTCATTCTCTCTCTCTGTATCTTAGGTAATCCAAGTATGAAATTCATGCTTATGTCCTTCCAAGGTCTCTCTGGTACTGTCAAAGGTTTATACAATCCCACATTCTAACTACTACCTTTTGCAACTTGACACATTCTACAACTCTAAACAAATCTCCTAACATCCTTATGAATCTGAAGCCAAAAGTAATGTTCACTTACCGATGCTACTATTTTATCAACACCAAAGTGTCTGGCTAATCCTCCACTATACTTCTCCTTTATCAAACTCTCCCTCATATAACTATTAGGTATACACAATTGAAATCCTCTCAAGAATATCCCATCTTAAATGAAGTAATCCAATCACTTACTTCTATCTACCATAACCGGCTCTTTACATGCTCTCTAAGGTTCTGCAAAATTCGGGTCATCATCATATAAAGTCTTCAACTCCTCAAATCCTAATACTGTCACTCTCATCTCTGTCGACAAATTTCTCCTTCTACTCAATGAAACAATAACTTTGTTTGACTTTCCACTCTTATGCTTCAACACAAAGGTGTAACTCTGCAAAAATTCTACCCATCTCGTATGTCTCTGATTCAACTTACTCTAACTGTTGAAGTACTGCAAGGCTTGATGATCGATATACAGAACAAAATTCCTTAGGCAACATGTAATGTCTCCACTTCTTCAAGGCTTCAATTATGGCATAAAACTCTTGATCATATATTGAATATCTCCTCCTGGAATCATTCAACTTCTCACTGAAATAAGCTACTGCTCTCTCTTCTTGACTCAATACCACTCTGATTGCATTCCACTTGCATCACAGTCCACTTGAAATACTTTATTGAAATCTAGTAAAGCTAACACAAGCTACTCAGTCACTTTTTGCTTCAACGATTCAAAACTTTTATTTGCTCTGGTGGTCCACTTGAATTCCTTCCTATCTCTCCTCATTGTCTCGGTCATAGGACTATAAACTGAACTAAAATTTCTAATAAACTTTTGGTAGAAACTATCCAATCCATGAAATGATCTTACTTCTCCAATACTTTTCGGCGTAGGCCATTCAACAATTGCTTTCACCTTCTCAGGGTCCATCTTCAATCCATCTGCAGATATCACAAATCCCAAATAGATTAACTCTTCCTTCATGAAAGTACACTTCCTAAGGTTTATCAACAACTTCTCTTCTCTCAAACTCTGCAAAACTTGTCTTAAATGCAACAAGTGCTCCTCTTTTGTCTTACTAAAAATCATAATGTCATCCAGATATACAATAACAAACTTACCCAATAATTTCTTTAATACCTCATTCATCAACCTCATGAAAGTACTTGGTGCATTAGTCAACCCAATAGGCATCACCAACCATTCATACAATCCTTCATTTGTCTTGAATGTTATCTTCCACTCATCTCCTTCTCTGATTCTAATCTGATGATATCCACTCTTCAATTTTATCTTTTTGTAGTATTTGGATCCACTCAAACAATCCATTATGTCATCCATCCTAGGTAAAGGAAACCGGTACTTCACTGTGATCTTGTTTATTGCTCTGGAATTGGTACACTCCCTCCATTCTCCATTCTTCTTAGGTGATAATACTATTGGTACTTCACAGGGACTCAAACTTTCTCTAATCAAACCTTTCTTCAACAACTCCTACACTTGTTTGTTCAACTCTCCCTTCTCTGTCGGTGTCATCCAGTGTGTAGCTTTGTTAGGAAAACTAGCTTTGGGAATCAAGTCCATACAATGACTGATACTTCTCACATGTGGTAATCCATCAGGCACATTATCTGAAATGATGTCTTCATACTTTATCAACAACTCCTTTATCTCTTTCATTTGTTCTTCCTCATGCTTCAGATTCTTAGTTTTCTTACGAACTAAGGCAAAACACACATTCTCATGTCTCATTCCATCCAGGAATTTACTTCCATCTATCAAACAGATTTTGGTATTTGTACAGACTTCACTCTTCAACGGCTCCTCTAGAGGTAACAAGGTTTACTTCATCGCATTCATCACAATAGTGTATATGGGTATATGCATGAAGTTGTGGTACCAAAAAGGTGCCACACTTAAAAAAAAAATGAAAAATGTTCATAAGGCACGTGCCTTATGAGCATTTCAAACTTTAAAAAAACCCATGTCTGCATTTTGGATGCATTATGCATTCCCAAACCCGCATTTTGGCAATTTGGGGTGCCATTTTCTTGTGCTCGCCCTTTGTAAAAGCTTGATATTGGGCACTAAGTTGTCCATCTCTCATCAAAATGTCATCATGCCATCGAAGAGCTTGAAGAGGTATGTATTTTTGTTTTCTTATTGTCATTTTTTTATTAATTTGAAGATTAAACTAGGTTTATTGATTTAAATTTATTTTCATTATCAGGAAATGAGATTAGACAAGAAAATGTTGAAAACACTCAATCGCCTCCTCATGAAGACCATATTGAAGAAGAAGCACATCAAGAACCTCCTACAATCCCTAGACATCCCATAGGTACACAAGAAAACCTATTAGGTCAAATAGAAAATCGCCAAAAAGAGCTTGAAGGTTTAATCACAAGGCTAAAAGATCCCACTAGAACAAACTCCCATAGGACAAACCTTGCCAGTTCTTTGCAATATATTGTATCTCACATACAATCTATGAGTGGGCAAATAAATTTTTGGTCCAATAATAAGGAAGAACAAAAGCAATTTTATGCTGACAAATTATCATGTGCGGTAGTGAAGAAAAAGAAAATTAATAAATCTGACTTGTGTGCTCTTTTTACGGACCCTTGAACGAATCAACCTTTACTCCCTAGATGTAGAAGATTCCCTATTCATTGGTGTCATCATGAAGGGATTAAGAACAATTTTTGGGATAGGTGGTGGATGGTATTTGATCAGCCCCCATGCAATAATCATGAGGTACCCCAATACTTTTTGAGAAAACTGTACTGTGAGTTTGTCCTTAATGAGATCCCAAACTATTTTGATTTTCTAGATTTCCAAGGTAGAGGTGGGGGTTCCTCACATGATAGAGAGTGTGCACAATGTGACCCAAATCTCCCACCAAGACCCTTGGCCAGACCTATGGTGGAGCATGTTATTATTCCTTCCATTGTGAAGGAGAGTATTGAGGTCGAAACTCTAGACTCCATTAGCTCACTCACTCAGACCCTTATACAGTATGCTAGGCCTCTAGTAGAGGGTGATGCGAGTGATCATGGTTATTCTTCTAGGCATCAAGTTCCAGGTCATTTTTGTCAATCTTGTGGTTCTCTTTGCACTTACGATCCTAATAGTTCTAAGAATGCACGTGCACGAGTGGAGTTTGCTACATAGAACATTGTCATGACAAAATCCTTGTTGAATGAAACATTTGGCATTGATACCCAGGTGAATTTCATTACAAGTTCATTTCATTTTTTTTTATTAAATCTTATATGTAAATTTGAGAATATATCTAAATTAGTAAATTATTATGATAAAAAATCAGGGTCAAAGTGTTCACAATACTAGCAACATTCTTGCAGCACCCTTTTTCACAGCTTCGTCGACTCCACGGGTATACAACGAGTGAAGAAATATAATTATTATATGTAGATAGTTGAACCTTATGTGAATGATTTTCTAATTACTCATTTTGGCTGTCAAATTGTTTGATGCTAGAGCTTCAACATCAACACCTCGCAGTGTATTTCATCGACAATCTTTCACCCAGGTAAACAATTTTATCTTTAATGTTGTTATTAAATAATATAGATAGTTTTGGTGATTAATCAATATACTTTGTTTAATTTTCAGATGTTGACATTAGAGACTCCTCCTGCTGTCTGCGCGTCAATGGAGCGTAGTGTTGCTGCAGCAGTAGCAAGTTCAACTGCTTTAACAAAATTATGAGACATATTTGTAAATTTAGTAAATTTAGCATTACATTTGTTATCTTAATAATATGCTATTTAAAATTTTAACAACACTTGTATTTAGTTTAATTTATATTGTGATGCTTACAGGAGGGGCTTGTCACTCCAAATCATGAATGTGCACCTGTTGTGGATGAACATCATGATTATTTGTATACAGTAAGTGACTATTCTATTATATGTCATTCTAAAATTCAATTTTTGTATATGCTAACATCATTCTTTTCACTGTATCAGGTGGAGTTACAAAAAATTCTAGAGAGGAGGTCAATTGGACATACTCGAAAGACACCTGCATCATATACCTCTCCATCCCCTCAACAAGCAAAGATATCTCATGATTTGTTTCCTTCCCCTAGAGGGAAATGAATAGAATAGGGTCCTATGTTGTATGCCTATATGGCAATTTTGAACATATGTTTTGTATTACGAATATGTGGCATTCTATGTCCATATGGCTTTTGGAAAGCTCCTATTTGACTTTATTGGATACCATGTTGTATGCCTATATGGCAATTTTGAACATATGTTTTGTATTACGAATATGTGACATTCTATGTCCATATGGCTTTTGGAAAGCTCCTATTTGATTTTATTGGATACCATGTTGTATGCCTATATGGCAATTTTGAACATATGTTTTGTATTACGAATATGTGGCATTCTATGTGCAAGCCCCTATTTGACTTTATTGGATATCATGTTGTATGCCTTTATAGAAATTTTGAACATATGTTTTGTTTTATGAATACGTGAAATTCTATGTCCATATGGCTTTTGGCAAGCCTATTTGTCTGTATTGGATATATTTGATAGTTTTAATAGTATACAATGTTGCATGGATTTGTAGCTTTTTGGTTAATGCAAATCATTTATCATGGTTATCCATAATTGCAGTACAAATGATTAAATGAATAATTGCACAAAGTTTATTGTTACTTAAGCTTTGAACCTAAATATGTGTTTGTAATCCAAGACACAAGCTTATGGAGATCAACACAAATTCAATAGTTATAGTCGAAATAAGACTATATAAAGGAAACATGGAAAGAACCAAATTAGACAATGTAAGACACCATTGTACCAATACCCATTCTAAAAAAATTGCATAGCACATAAACTTCTATTCATCTAATGCATGCACTTAAGTGATTTCACTGCTAGAGTGTGGCCCGCAATGATCGGTCGAGTTGGATAGCAAAAAGAAGGCATTCCTGTGTAAACCTGACCACCCCGATGCGTACGAGCTGATGGTTCGGTGCCGTGACGAGCGGATTGAAAAATGGGGAATTGTGAAACTTTTCATTAAACTCATCTAACGCTTTTTGTCGCAACCGAGAAAGCGTCGCCACGAGAAACTAGATCCTATTCTATCGAAATTGAGAGAGGCTTTTTTAGAGTGTCATAACATGGCCCCGTAGGATTAGACAGTTCGTTATTATGATTAACGGGCGCAGAGAAACGCGATGCCGAATATTGACAACTTTGAGCAACTTGAGTGCTTAGGCGATTTCGCTGCCAGGGTGTGGCCCGCAACGATCAGGCAAGTTGGAGAGCAAAAAGAAGGCATTCCTAGCGTAAACCCGACCACCCCAACGCGTACGAGATGATGGTTCAATGCCGTGATGAGCGGATTGAAAGATGGGGCATTGTGCAACTTTTCATTGAACTCATCTGATGCTTTTTGTCGCAACCGAGAAAGTGTCGCCACGAGCAACTGGATCCGAGTCTACCAAAAACTGAGAGTCTTTTTCAAAGTGCCATAACATGACCCCATAGGATCAGATGACTCATTCTTATTATTAACGAGCATTGAGAAATGCGATGCCGAATATTGACAACTTTGAGCAACTTGAGCACTTAGCCGATTTTGATGCTAGGGTGTGGCCCGCAATGATCGGGCGAGTTAGAGAGCAAAAAGAAGGCATTCCTAGCGTAAACCCAACCACCTGGACATGTACAAGCTGACGGTTCGATGTCGCAACGAGCAGATTGAAAGATGGGGCATTGTGCAACTTTTCATTGAACTCGTCTAATGATTTTTGTCGCAACCGAGAAATCGTCGCCACAAGCAACTGGATCTGAGTCTACCGAAACCAAGAGAGGCTGTTTTAGAGTGCCATAACATGACCTCGTAGGATTAGACGGCTCATTCTTATAATTAACGAACACCGAGAAACGCGATGCCGAATATTGACAACTTTGAGCAACTTGAGCACTTAGGCAATTTTGCTGCTATGGTGTGGCCCTCAACGATCGGGCAAGTTGGAGAGAAAAAAGAAGGAATTCCTAGCGTAAACCCAACCACCTCAATGTGTATGAGTTGACGGTTTGGTGTTGCGACGAGCGCATTGAAAGATGGGGCATTGTGCAACTTTTCATTGAACTCATCTGATGCTTTTTGTCACAACCAAGAAAGTGTCACCACGAGCAACTAGATCTAAGTCTACCTAAACCAAGAGAGGCTTTTTTAGAGTGCCATAACACAACCCCGTAGGATTAGACAGCTTAGTCTTATTATTAATGGGCACCGAGAAATGCGATATCAAATATTGACAACTTTGAGCAACTTGAGCACTTAGGCGATTTCGCTACCAGGGTGTCGCTCGCAATGATCGAGCGAGTTGGAGAGTGAAAAGAATCCATTCCTAGCATGAATCCAACCACTCTAATGTGTACGAGCTGACGGTTCAGTGCCGCAATGATCAGATTGAAAGATGGGGCATTGTGCAACTTTTCATTGAACTCATCTGATGTTTTTTGTCGCAACCGAGAAAGTGTCACCACGAGCAACTGGATCTGAGTCTACCAAAATCGAGAGAGGCTTTTTGAGAGTTCCATAACACAACCTTGTAGGATCAGACAACTCATTCTTATAATTAACAGGTATCGAGAAACGTGATGTCAAATATTCACAACTTCGAGCAACTTGAGCACTTAGGCAATTTCGCTGTCAGAGTGTGGCCCGCAATGATCGGGCAAGTTGGAGAGAAAAAAGAAGGCATTTCTAGCGTAAACCCAGGCACCTTGATGTGTAGGAGCTGACGATTCGATGCCGTAACGAGTGGATTGAAAGATGGGTCATTGTGCAACTTTTCATTAAACTCATCTGACGCTTTTTGTCACCACCAAGAAAGCATCGCCACAAGCAACTGGATCCAAGTCTACCGAAACCGAGAAAGGATTTTTTAGACTGCTATAACATGACCCCGTAGGATTAGATGGTTTATTCTTATAATTAACAAGCGTTGAGAAACGCAATGCCAAATATTGACAACTTTGAGAAACTTCAGCAATTAGGTGATTTCACTGCCAGGGTGTGGCAAGCAACGATCGGGCGAGTTGGAGAGAAAAAATAAGGCATTCATAGTGTAAACCCAGGCACCCCGATGCATACAAGCTAACAGTTCAATCCCGCGACGAGCGGATTGAAAGATGGGGCATTGTGCAACTTTTCATTGAACTCATCTGATGCTTTTTATCGCTACCGAGAAAGCGTCGCCACGAGCAACTAGATCTGGCTCTACTGAAACTGAGAGAGACTTTTTTAGAGTGCCATAACACGACCCCGTAGGATCAGACATATCATTCTTGGGCGCTGAGAAACGCGATGCCGAATATTGACAACTTTGAGCAACTTGAGCACTTAGGCGATTTCGCTGCTAGGGTGTGGCCCGCAACGATCAGGCGAGTTGGAGAGAAAAAAGAAGGCATTCCTAGCGTAAAACCAGGCACCCTGACACGTGTGAGCTGACAGTTTGATGCTGCGATGAGCATATTGAAAGATGGGGCATTGTGCAACTTTTTATTGAACTCATCTGACGCTTTTTATCGCAACCGAGAAAGCGTCGCCACGAGCAATTGGATCCGAGTCTACCAAAACTGAGAGAGGCTTTTTAGAGTAACATAACATGATCCCATAGGATCAGATGACTCTTTCTTATGATTAACGGGCGCCAAGAAATGCGATGTCAAATATTGAAAACTTTGAGCAACTTGAACACTTAGGCAATTTTGCTGCCAGGGTGTGACCCACAACGATCAGGCGAGTTGGAGAGAAAAAAGAAGGCATTAATGGCGTAAACTCAGCCACCCCAATGCGTAGGAGCTGATGGTTCGGTGTCACGACGAGTGGATTAAAAGATGGGGCATTTTGCAACTTTTCATTGAACTCATCTGACGCTTTTTGTCGCAACCGAGAAAGCATCACCATGAGCAACTGGATCCAAGTCTACCAAAACTGAGAGAGAAATTTTTAGAGTGCCATAACATGACCCCATAGGATCAGACGGCTCATTCTTATGATTAACGGACGTCGAGAAACACGATGCCAAATATTGACAACTTTGAGCAACTTGAGCACTTAGGTGATTTCGCTGCTAGGGTGTGGCCCGCAATAATCGAGTGAGTTGGAGAGAAAAAAGGAGGCATTCCTAACGTAAACCTTGGCACCCCAATGCGTACGAGTTGAAGGTTCAGTGCCACAACGTGCGGATTGAAATATGGGGCATTATGCAACTTTTCATTGAACTCATCTAACGTTTTTTGCCGCAACCGAGAAAGCGTCACCACGAGCAACTAGATCCGAGTCTGTCAAAGCCAAGAGAGGATTTTTTAGAGTGCCATAACATGACCCTGTAGGATCAGATGTCTCATTCTTATGGTTAATCGGCACCGAGAAACGCGATGCCGAATACTGACAACTTTGAGCAACTTGAGCACTTAGGTGATTTCGCTGCCAGGGTGTGGCCCGCAACGATTGGATGAGTTGGAGAGAAAAAAGAAGGAATTCCTAGCATAAACTTGGGCACCTCGACACATATGATTTGACGGTTCGGTGCTGCGATGAGCAGATTGAAATATGGGGCATTGTGCAACTTTTTATTGAACTCATTTGATGCTTTTTGTCGCAACCAAGAAAGCGTCGTCATGAGCAACTGGATCCGAGTCTACCAAAACCGAGAGAGGATTTTTTAGAGTGCCATAACATGACCCCATAGGATCAGATGGCTCATTCTTATGAATAATGGGCATCGAGAAACGCGATGCCAAATATTGACAGCTTTGAGCAACTTGAGAACTTAGGCGATTTCGCTGCCAAGGTGTGGCCAACAATGATCGGGCGAGTTGGAGAGAAAAAAGAAGGTATTCCTACCATAAATCGAGCCACCCCAACTTGTACAAGCTGACGGTTCGGTGTCGTGATGAGTGGATTGAAAGATGGGGCATTGTGCAACTTTACATTGAACTCAGCTGACACTTTTTGTCGCAACCGAGAAAGCGTCGCCACGAGCAATAGGATCCGAGTCTACTGAAACCGAGAGAGGTTTTTTGAGAGTGCCATAACATGACCCCGTAGAATCAGATGACTCATTTTTATGATTAACGGGCTTCAAGAAACGCGATGCTGAATATTGAAAACTTTGAGCAACTTGAGCACTTGGGCGATTTCGTTGCCAGGGTGTGGCCCGCAACGATCGGGCGAGCTGGAGAGAAATAAGAAGGCATTCCTAGTGTAAACCCTAGAACCTCAATGCGTACGAGCTGACAATTCAATGTCGCGACGAGCGGATTGAAATATGAGGCATTGTGCAACTTTTCATTGAACTCATCTGACGCTTTTTGTCGAAACCGAGAAAGTGTCACCACGAGCAACTGGATCCGAGTCTACAGAAACTGAGAGAGGATTTTTTAGAGTGCCATAACAAAACCCCGTAGGATCAAATGGCTCATTCTTATGATTAACAGGCACCAAGAAACATGATGCCGAATATTGATAACTTTAAGCAACTTGAGCACTTAGGCGATGTCGCTGCTAGGGTGTGGCCCGCAACGATCGGACGAGTTGGGGAGAAAAAAGAAGGCATCCTTAGAGTAAACCCAGGCACCCTGATGCGTACGAGTTGATGGTTCGGTGTCACAATGATTGGATTGAAAGATGGGGCATTGTGCAACTTTTCATTGAACCCATCTGACGCTTTTTGTCGCAACCGAGAAAGTGTCGCCACAAGCAATTGGAAACTAGTCTACCTAAACCGAGAGAGGATTTTTTAGAGTGCCATAATAGGATCCCGCAGGATTAGATGAATCATTCTGACATGTCACTAACATCGAGAAAAAAGATGCCAAATTTTGACAATTTTTAACACTTTGAGTGATTGACAACAAATGAGCAATTTTTACATCTTTTACCATATTAGCCTAAAACATCACAAAATGATCCCATGTGATCTCTAATGGTCCAAAATGACATTATTTACATAAAATCACACAAAACAAGACAAAAACACATTTTTTTATATTACAATGCCTCGAGTAGTCAAAAATAAAAGTCATGTACATATATCCAAATAAGATTGATATTACAATTTTTTACATTTACATTTAATCCAATGAACCATCTGGATCTGCTCTACTCTTTATCATGTCTAATATGGCCTCATGGTCCGACTCATGAACCTTCCATAGGTTCTTGTTTAGTGGTCTACCCCCATATCTGATCAAATGAACATTTGAAGCTACAACAAGGTTAGAATAATGAAGAATCTTCCTATGTGTCTCGAAGTCCTCGAACAACCACAAGTTAGACTTCTTCACTAGGTACCTTCTAAGCCATGTACCAATAACAACTACTAATCCTATGGGTTACTCAATATTTTCTCCATATACCACAGGGCCATCCAATTTATTTTTTGCATCCACACGACGACACGGGTAATAATTTGTTCCTTCTTCATTGTCTTCAGCTACAATAACTGCATAAACATGCCCTGCAATGATAAAGTGAGAAGAATTTAGCAAACAATTAAGGTAAAATATTAAAGTACAAAAAATTGCATGTGGATAATTTACCTAGTTGGACTAAATTTGACACATGGTCAAAGTCAACTGATGCTTCCATCTATGTTAGTTGTAGTGCACTCAGAGGTCGATATGTCTCAAGTGGGATTAGAGGCCTCATACACCATTCATCCACCCACTCCTTTGACTCACACTCATTATAGGCACCATATCTACATGAAGAACAATAACATGCCATTCATCGTGTATGGATAGTCCATGAACATGCATTAGAGATTTTGAAAGAGTGTAGCTCACTCGATCCTGTCAATGTACAACAATCTTCTAATTTTGCAATGTTAGTATCATCTACCAACCAAAAAAATCTACGAACTGAAGACTTACCTTGATTACCTGGACCAATTGTACCATTGCACCACTGAACAATTGATTTTGCAACTTTCAAGTTTGCATTCCCTTTGTACTTTAACTCTTCTCGTGCTAAAGTTCTTTTAATACATGCTTTTGCACCATCATGCTCCCCTTTTCCATGCCCAGCCTCAGAAAAATTCCACATATGTTGAATAGTAGTCAACTTATGCATCCTAATCAACTAATAAAATATCTGAGAGTTCTTAAATTGTGATGCACAATTATCTGACCATATGATATGTTGACGGAATGATATGCCTCAGCTAGCCAAATCATCATAAAATATCTAAAAACAACCTTGCACAAACTCTGTAGAGTGTGAGCCATCATCACTGATGTAAAAATGATACTCCCTCAATAACTTCCTATCCTCTTCCATACTATCATGTGCATGAATTAATTCTATATGCACAAATATAGCAACTTGTGTGGAGTTGTAATATTGCGATTGCACCTCGTTTTGTGGTTGTAGTTTGTAGTTCTCTGCAAAGTCAACAATTGAAACGATTGTATGAAGTGGAAATGTGTCCTTGCATAACTTAAATTGTGAGTCCAACCAACGAGCTCAATGGTTATGCCTTGCATACTCATACACTATATTCTCATGAAATATGCCCATAAACTGATACATGGGAATCTTCTCACTAACCAATTCACACCTTTTTGCTTCTTTTCCATCTTTTAGCATGAGGCCACTATCTTATATTTTCTAAATTCTACTAATTCATTACCAATTTCTTGTCCAATATCCATATGTTGACAAATTTGTAAATGTCGCAATCCACCACAATCAACACATGTGTCATCCAAGCAACACTTATTGTAATATACTTGACCATCTACTCTTTCACATAAGATGCTAGATATGAATTCCCTTGAAGATGTCGGTGGACCATTTATGTTGCATTCCTGCAAAACATTGTTAGCATGCAAATCTATACATATGTGTTGATAAACATCATAATGGTTAGAAAATTCAAAATGTACTCTACAACAACAAGTTGTGCTAGTGTGATTTATTTTGACATAAAAAGGCTTTACCATTTCAAAGAATATTTGACTAATTTTAATTTCAGGATACATACGTTGAAACTTGGAAAAAAATTGTGTTTGAGTCATATCCAAAAAAAAATTCGGATGTGGATCACAAATTTTACTACCGATCCTCCTTAGAACATCTCTTTGATTTGGAGAGACCCTTGTGTTATTCTTCCAAAAATATTCAATTAGGGATCTCAAGGCTTCAACAATTGCTTTATCTTTCCGTGGTAATCTACCAGAAAATGCCCATAACTCATTGTTATATGGATCCTCCGCTCTTTGTCACCTTCCCATATATCTCATTAGATTTTGTCTACTTATATTCAATTGTTTACTTACCTTTCTAAGGAGGCGAGCTTTCTTGGTTTGAGTGCTTACAATTGTTGATGTAATGAGTCGTCGTGTGGCATTACTATCTTTTGTGCGTGAGTTAGAACCAACAATATCATATGCATTCATCAGATTCTTCACAATAGATTTGTCGCTTGATTCAATCGATGTTCTTAGCCCAAGAATCTTCATTATGGGCCTAAATTTCAGATTTCTCATCATT
The DNA here is from genome assembly GCF_030272615.1 of Cryptomeria japonica. NCBI lineage: Eukaryota > Viridiplantae > Streptophyta > Pinopsida > Cupressales > Cupressaceae > Cryptomeria > Cryptomeria japonica. Next base: position 334,021,760 of record NC_081409.1, read on the forward strand.
TCAACAAATAGTTGACATCTTCTTGTCTCATTTAAAGGCTCAAAAAATATTTTCCATATCCGGTTAGCATGTCTTTGACAAGTACACTTCGGAATCTTGTCAACCATTGGTTTCAAAACATTAGCATCAATATCAATCAAATACTTAGGATTTCTATGCAAAACTCTAGGAGGTGTTCTCAAACTTTGAGTTACCTCAAGATTAGGAATGTCAATAACATTAGGGATAAGTGGCACACCTTCAACCGGAGATGAAAATGATGACATACCTTGAAATTGAGGTGTACAAGATGGTGTAGTTCCAATACTTGATGTCAGTCGTGAATTACTTGCAATGTCAAATGTCATAGAGGGAGTGCATTCAATATGAGATGTTGTAGAAACCAATGGTGTGCCGTCAACTTGAATTGTGGTAGACATTCTCTCAACCTCGGGATTCAATTGTCTCATTGCACGAAGGTTTTGCATTTGTTGCCTTTGTGTGGCTAATTTTGTCTCTCTCTTAGATTGGATGGATATTTCATGTTCCTCTTCAATTGGCACCTCTTCCTCTATGGTAATCAAATTCCTTTCTTCAAGAAGTTGCTTCATTCCTTCTCTTTTTTTTGCATTCTTAGCTTCACGCTCTTCCGATGTTACATTTTTTGGTTGTTTCCTCAGCATGAAGATGATTTCTACATGTACATACACATAAAAGAGAATAAAGTGAATTCATAAAGAGATTTCAAGAGGCATAAGGGGCAGTCCTAATGGATCTATGACTGTCCTAATTATGTTAGGACAGTCCTAATGCATCTATGACTATCGTAATTATGCATATGTTAAAATGGAAATATGAAATTGAAATTATTTCATGTATTCCTTTTTTAAATTATTTCATAAGATCTTAAAAAGGATGTATGAAATTGCAAATTTTGTTTTAAACCACTAAACAAATAATTTTCTTATGCAACTTACTTCAAATGCATTGTTAAATCTAATGTAAATCTAATAGGATTATAATCAAATTTGACTCACTTTTATTCTAACATTTAAACAAAGTAACACTTAATAAGTATTTGAATTCTAAAAACAAGAAAATATTACCTCAATTATTCAAATTTGATAAAAAAAACTATGTTCTTCCTCTTTGACGTTGCCAAATGAAAAAAAAAGGTGGTGGAGAGCTGATGGAATGTATAAAATAACCTTGCATAAAATGTCAACACCATGCAAAAAGCATTTTTTTGTCTAATCATGCGCAAAAAGAAGACAAAATGAGAGAATGTAGGCTTGGATCACAGGTCAAGGGTCCCATATAACTGTTTTTTAGTGCAGCTCATTTGGCTAGTGCCATATTTGGCGCTAGCCAAATGACTTCCATTGAGATTTTTTAACCTTTGATAAATTTCTACTCTATACCCTATAATCTATACTCTATACCCTGTAGTTTGATAGCCACGACCATAAAAAGTAAACCATTTCAAACCTATAACAAATACCCTAGATCATATGACCAAATATGTTAAATCCTTGACCCTATACAATAACCATAGACCCTATAACTCAATATGCTAAACCATATGAGGTTGTTATGGGTCGTATGGTGTCCTAAGGGGTCATATAGTGTCCTATGGGGTCATAGGACACCATATGACCCCTTAGGTGTCGTTAGGGATCATATTGTGTCTTAACGGGTCATATTAGGAAACAATGTGAACCCTAATGACACATAAGGGGTTATATGGTATCCTAAGGGGTCATAGGACACTATATGACCCGTTAGGACACCATATGACCCATAAGGACACCATATAACCCCATAGGACACTATATGACCCCTTAGGTGTTGTTAGGGATCATATTGTGTCTTAACGGGTCATATTAGGAAACAATGCGAACCCTAATAAGACATAAGGGGTTATATGGTATCCTAAGGGGTCATAGGACACTATATGACCCGTTAGGACACCATATGACCCCTAAGGACACCATATAACCCATAATGACACTATATGGTGTTCTAAGGGGTCACATGGTGTCCTAAGGGGTCATATTGTGTCTTATGACCCCTTAGGACACCATATGACACCTTATAACACAATATGGTGTTGTTATGAGTCGTATGGTGTCCTAAGGGGTCATATGTGTCCTATGGGTTCATAGGACACCATATGACCCCTTAGCTATTGTTAGGGATCATACTATGTCTTAATGAGTCATATGGTGTGTTATGACCCCTTAAGACACAATATGACCCCTTAGGATACCTTATGTTGTCATTATAGATCATATGGTGTCCTAAGGGGTCATATGGTGTCCTAAGGGATCATAAGACACCTAATGACCACTTAGGACATTATACAACCCATAAAGACACCATATGGTGTCCTAAGGGGTCATATAGTGTCCTAAGGGGTCATAGGACACTATATGACCCCTTAGGACACAATGTGAACCCGAACAACACGTAAGGGGTTATATGGTATCCTAAGGGGTCATAGGACACTATATGACCCGTCAGGACACCATATGACCCCTTAGGACACCATATGACCCATAACGACACTATATGGTGTTCTAAGGGTCACATGGTGTCCTAAGGGGTCATATTGTGTCCTATGACCCCTTAGGACACAATATAGTGTCATTATGGGTTGTATGGTGTCGTAAGGGGTCATATGGTGTCCTATGACCCCTTAGGACACAATATGGTGTCGTTATGGGTGGTATGGTGTCCTAAGGGGTCATATGGTGTCCTATGGGGGTCATAGGACACCATATGACCCCTTAGGTGTCGTTAGGGATCATATTGTGTCTTAACAGGTCATATGGTGTGTTATGATCCCTTAAGACACCATACAACCCATAATGACACCATATGGTGTCCTAAGGGGTCATAGGACACTATATGATCCCTTAGGACACAATGTGAACCCTAAAGACATGTAAGGTTTTATATGGTGTCCTAAGGGGTCATAGGACACTATATGACCCCTTAAGACACCATATGACCCCTTAGGACACCATATGACCCATAACGACACTATATGGTGTTCTAAGGGGTCACATGGTGTCCTAACGGGTCATCTGGTGTCCTATGACCCCTTAGGACACAATATGGGGTTGTTAAGGGTCATAGTATCGTCAGGGGTCATATTGTGTCCTATGACCCCTTAGGACACCATATGACCCCTAAGAACACAATATGGTTTTGTTATGGGTTGTATGGTGTCCTAAGGGGTCATATGGTGTCCTATGAACCCTTAGGACACCATATGACCCCTTAGGTGTCTTTACGAATCATATTGTGTCTTAACGGGTCATATGGTATGTTATGACCCCTTAAGACATAATATGATCCCTTAGGACACCTTATGTTGTCATTATGGGTCATATGGTGTCCAAAGGGGTCATATGGTGTCCTATGGGATCATAAGATACCTAATGACCGCTTAGGACACCATATGGTGTCCTAAGGGGTCATATAGTGTCCTAAGGGGCCATAGGACACCATATGACCCCTTAGGACACAATGTGAACCCTAACGACATGTAAGGGGTTATATGGTATCCTAAGGGGTCATAGGACACTATATGACCCATTAGGATACCATATGACCCCTTAGGACACCATATGACCCATAACGACACTATATGGTGTCCTAAGGGGTCATATGGTATCCTAATGGGTCATCTAGTATCCTATGACCCCTTAGGACACCGTATGACCCCTTAGGACACAATATGGTGTCGTTATGGGTTTTATGGTATCGTAAGGGGTCATATGGTGTCTTATGACCGCTTAGGAAACCATATGACCCCTTAGGACATAATATGGTGTCGTTATGGGTTGTATGGTGTCCTAAGGGGTCATATGGTGTCCTGTGGGGTCATATGACCCCTTAGGTGTCGTTAGGGATCATATTATGTCTTAATAGGTCATATGGTGTGTTATGACCCCTTAAGACACCATATGACCCCTTAGGACACCTTATGTTGTCATTATGGGTCGTATGGTGTCTTAAGGGGTCATATGGTGTCCTAAGGGATCATCGCACACCATAAGACCATACTGACCCCATATGGTGTACAAGGGGGTCATATGGTGTCCTAAGGGGTCATAGAACACCATACGCACCGTACTAACACCATATGGTGTACTAAGGGGTCATATGGTGTCCTAAGGGGTCATAGGACACCATATAACCCTTTAGGACACAATATGACCCCTAACAACACCTAAGGGGTCATATGGTGTCCTATGACCCATTAAGACACCATATGGTGTCATTATGGGTTGTATGGTGTCCTATGACCACTTAGGACAACATATGGTGTCGTTATGGGTCATATTGTGTCCTAAAGGGTTATATGGTGTCCTATGACCCCTTAGGACACCATATGACCCCTTAGGTGTTGTTAGCGGTCATATTGTGTCCTAAGGGGTCATATGGTGTCCTATGACCCCTTAGGATCTAGAGAGAGGAGGGAGTGAGGAAGAAACTGAGGGAAAGATGTGAGAGAGGGAAGTAGATGGGTGTAAGGATGGAGAGGGAGATAGCTCGAGGGATAGGAGGATAAGGGAATTGTGAGAGCTAGAGAGGGGAGGGACAAAGAAGAGTATGTATCTATAAGAATGAAGAGCCTAAGAAGAGGTAAGGGGAGAGAGAGAATATGAGATCTAGTTTATAGAGAGATGGAACTACGAGGGAAGGGAGATAAAGAAGGGAGAGGTGAGATGGGGGTTTCTATGTACACATTTTGCACTCTCCCTATTTGGTGCATGCCAAATGTGGAATATGGACCACATTTGGCACACGCCAAATGGGAAAATCCATTCATCACATTTGGTGCACGCCAAATAGGGCGAGCACCATATTTGGCACGTGCCAAATCACCCACTTTGGGAAACACCAAACCTATGGGTTGGATTTGCCTTGGGAATCCAATCCAAAGGTTTGGATGACCATTACAGGCTAGAGACATGTTTTTATCAGAATATTGAAAATTTTGACATATTTTTGGTCGTGCTCTCCGTCAGGTTTGCACGTGTTTCAATGAAGTTAAAAAAAAATACCATGGTAAACTTGAGCTCCCTCTTAGCTATCCAACAATATAATTTATTTCAAATTTTTATTTCATTAAGTCTTTCATCTATAATTTCTTTTGTCAGTGTGTTTGTTTTTTGTCAAAAACCAACATGCACTATTTTGGGTATAGATTTTTACATGTTCATCAGATTTTGAAAAAACTTACATTTTTAGAAACTAGACTCCATTCTACACAATTTTAAAAAAAAAAAAATTGATTTTTTATTAGTTTTCAATTATTTTAGGGGGGAGCATGCTCAAATTTTTGTTTTTCAGGATGTGTCAACTTCGAAAATTAGTTAAAAATCATATACTCATTAAAAAATAACTGAAAAATCTGGCATAAACTACAAGGTGTTAGCTAATTTCTCACTGAAGCGATTTTAAAAATTCAAAAAAAAAGTTAACATTTTAGGGGGGCCACAACAAATGCTATGTTATGTTTTTTGCATAAAAATAGGACCACTTTTTGTGGGCCCCCTTTTTGAAGCCCTTAATCTCCACCATTTTCAAAACAAATTAGTAGTTTAGAAAGTAGACTCGAAGCATTCAGGCTCTTGTTCTTGTTACATCTTCAAATTTGGAGTGTAATTAGGTTCAATTTGTCGTTGAAGTTCACACTTTGCTAATTTTAGAAAAAAAATAAAAAATAAAAAAAAATGGCATCTTAAGACCCCCTTTGGTACCATAACTTGGTGCACATACCCATATGTTCTTTCTCCCATCATGTACTGCCTGTCTATCAAATTACCAAGGTCTACCCAACAAAAGGTGACAAATGTCCATAGGTATAATATCACACAAGACTTTATCATGATAATTCCCAGTTTTCAATTTCACCAAGCATTGCTCACTTACTAACAACTTATGATCATCCTGAATCCATTCTATCTAATAAGGCTTAGGGTGTTTCAATCTTTCCAACTTCAATTTATTCACCATCTCTTCTTAAACAATGTTATCCAAACTACCACTATCAATAACAACTTTACAACACTTATCAGATACCTTACATCTGGTCTTGAACAAATTTTACCTCTGCAAGGGCTCTTCATCTTCTCTAGTATGACACAAAGCTCTCTTCATCATCAACAATTCTCCATCTTTTAGTGTGTTAATTGATCTAGTGGGGCTTGCTTCCACCAATGTTATTCTCCTAATGTTCTCTGTATTCTTACATTCGAAAGAATGATGTCCTTCTCCTCCACACTTATGGCAAGTTCCTCTAAACATTCTCTTATCTTGTCTTCTGTCATCTTTTCCAAAACCCTCATTCCAGTAGCCATCAAGTTCTCTCCTCCGATAGAAATTTTTTTCATCCTTCCAGTATTAACTGTCATCTTTTCTTACTTCCTTGTCCTTCATCTGATATATACAAGTTCTCTTCCTCCAATATATCCTCTTCCTCCTTGAAATCATCCTCTGGAAAACCTTCCACCTCTACCTCACTATCTCTGCTCATGTCTTTTGTTCAACTTCTCTTCTACTTTCAGGGCATATTGGTAAGCTTCTTCAACACTTGGCAACTTGATCAAACCGAGTTCATCTAGTATAGACATCCGCAATCCATTCATATATCTCACAACTTGTTCAGCCTCATAATCGACATGTCTGGATCTGATATTCAACATGTAGAATGCTTCGGTATACTCCTTCACACTAGATTCCTTCTGCTTCAAGTTGTGCAACTTACGGAGTAGGTTCACTTGATAATCAACTAGCATAAACTTCAATTTTAACTTAGCAACCATCCGCTCTCATGATTTGATCTTCTCTTTACCTCTTCTTTGTCTATCAACCTGCAAATGCTCCCACCAAAGAGATGCATGACCTTTCAACTGGGTACATGCATACTTCAACCTTCCTTTCTTCTGTGGTGTTCTCAAAATCAAAATACTTCTCCATCTTCGAGATCCAATCCTTCAATTCATCTGAATCCAACTTCTCATCACACTTTGGTGGGGTCAAATGTGGTTTAATGTTCACCCTACTCAAAACCCTCAAGAACCTTTCTTCATCTGGGTCAATCGTAGGTGGATTTTCTACTTGTTCTATCAGTGCTTCTTCTTCATATTCACTCACATCTTCAATAGGCCGGCCTCTTTAGTTATCTCAACAATTTCTTACTAGACTGCAATTCCTCTCAACATTTTCATGACCAAAAGGTCTGCATTCCCACGTGCTCCACCATTCATATTTCCTCTTCGTGCTATCTTCACACCAATCCTTTGTAGCTACAGGTCGGATCCACAATCCACCACCCCACAACAAAATTCTCAAGACAACGCAATCTCTGGAATGAAATCTCACTCTGATACCACTTGGTGCAATCACTGATTAGGAGGGACGTCAAAGAGATCAATCCAAACCAAGAAACAAGAGTAAACACAATGAAAACAAGAGGATATGATGGAGGCAATGCAGAACTGAATGAATTAGATCATGAAAATTGATTACAGATAACTAGTAGCATCCAGATTACAAGATTTGGCTCATTGGCCTTCTACACACATGCCCAATTACAGAATTGGTCAACTCTAGACTTCAAATCTTAAGATCTATCTTCTATGCTCTATCTCCTAACTTCTAATGCTTAATTACAATGATTTATATGATCCAAGGAGATGTGGTCAGCCCAAAAGAGATCAAACGTGTAAAACCAACAAGTCAACCTTCCTCAAAGAGATTCCTCCAGAAAATTCAAAGGATGAAGTGTGAATCAAAGAGAAGGTCGGCCACATGCCAAGGAACATTGGAATCAATGAGTTGGGCTCCACAAGCTACGAAAAGGATCTAGTAGATTCACCATTGCAAATATGTAAAGACCACCATAATTTCAAAATAATATAATTCACAAAATACACATAATTAAGAATATATCATTGCCACGTGTCTAGATATACAAGGTTAGAGACAGGAAATTACATAAGTTGACCAAGATAAGCATAAGGAAACGTATACCTTTACACTAAACCACAAGGTCGAAAACAATAAATGTGTAAGCAACTAATCATGATGACCACCCTCTCAGGAACTCCCAACATCTATCTCCCTTGCACACATCATGGATGAGAACATTGTCGGAGCGTGTTTCCACCCTACCATGAAGTAGTTACACTTCCCCAAAATCTTTCATGACACGAAAGATACCCAGCCCAACATGAGGAAGACTAACAATGTGATACTGAAAAGGGTAATGGAATTGTGCGACTAACATGATATATATATATTCTACACTAATGTAACAATGTCATGACTCACAAGAAGCATATAATGCACATACAAAGCTGTTAGGATTCCCAAAGATACTGAGAGGGGGGGGTGAATCAGTATCTAACCTATAAAAGAATTTACTTGACTTATAACATGAAAAGCACTTCAAAACTGTGTACCGGTAAACTAGAATTAATGCAGTAAAGAAGAACAATAACCACAACATAAGAGACACACCATAACACAATATTTTAACGAGGAAACCCGATGTGGGAAAAACCTTGGTGGGATTTGTGACCCACAATATTCGCTTACTGGCCAATAAGGGAATATTACTGTTTACAATAGGAGCCTGCACATGCAGGAAGGCCAAGTGCCTAGAGCTCACTGCTCAGTTACAAAGAAGTCACACTGACTTACAAAATTGGATTATACAAATTCAATGTCTTGTACTACTTCAGATCAGTATCTACTATGCCAGATTCAGTACCAGTTTAAGCTCCGCAATATACATAAACCCTTATCCCAATAATTTGCATATTAGGTCTACTATTATCTTTTCATATCTCGCTCTATCTATCTCTTCTAAATGATCTACAATGATCTCATACTTATATGAGTCATGTTACAATCCGCCAAGTTGACTTACAAAAGATTTTATAATTAATTACAAAAATATACATACACAAAATTCCTGTCGGCCAGGGTGCCGGTAATCTTCCTTTTGGTGTCGATGATGTGTATGCCGGTGTAGAGTCTGTCTGTGTTGGTGTCGTATGATTGTAAGGTTGCCATCAATGACAATACCTTAAATCACCTACAATTTCTCATTGGAGTGTGTATTTGCTAATAATCTCCCCCATTGGCATTGATGGCAACACTCATGAGAAAAATCAAAAAGTGTCCAAAAAGAATCTCCAAAATATCTTACCAAAATTGTATGCTCCCCCTGAGCTGATGATGTCCTGTTCTAATCATTTTTCTTATCTCACTACTCCCCCTTTTGACATCAATGACAAAGGTTGTCATTCGGTGTTAGTGGAGTGTGTTTCGTGCCTAGATCCTTGTATCCGATGGGTTACAATCTGAAAGAGTTCAGCTATTACCAAATTTAGACTCTCAGTGAACTTTTCACTGTCTTTTAGTGCAGCCTCTGTCCTTTGAATAGTACCGGTGAGGTGATGCATTTGTTCCTCCGATGTCTTCAGTCCTTGAACAAGTGCCTCAGAGATCTCTTTTCTCAAAGAGATGAGGTAGTCCAATTTGGGGCTGAGTTTGCATTTAAGGTCTTTTGCCTTCCCTTTTATTTTATCTTTCTCTTTTTCAAATTTCTCAAGTTTTTCTTCTAGATTGTATATCTTTTTCTCTGTAACTGATAAAGGTTCAAATGAACCGATGAGGTTATCAGCTATATTGTCGATCTCCTTTTGTACCTTACTTATTTCCTTGTCTATATCTGTTGTCAGAACATTTGTCTTGCATGTATCTCTGTAAAGTTCTTTAAACTCCATTATTGTTTTGTTTAGTGCCAATAAAAGAGTGTCAATGTGTCCCATGCAGTTTCATAAAAGAATTTATCTTTCTCTTTATTCATTTTCTACTTAAATGTGTCCTCATTTATTTGGTCAACTATCAAAATGTTGCTGGTGATGAACTTAGACAATGTGTCTAGTCGACCTAAAGAATCTTTATTATCCACAATGCACTTCGGTGCTATCAATTTAACAATAGGAATTGTATCATCAATAGCCTTATAGGCTTGTGCATTACACTCTATGATTTTCTTTATTGAGTCCAATAAGACCTCTGTTACATTTGTAGGCCAGAATTCTGCTATAGAAGCACAGGATGTTTGCCCAACTGTTGTTTCCATTCTATGCTACCAGTTGTAGTGATAACCTTGCTTTCCTCTTTCTCAGGAAGATCTGTTTGAGTATGCATTTCTATTAGCAAAGGTTTATGCTTTTCAATTTTTGTTGGTGGCACTATCTCAGTTTGAACCTATACATCAACCTATTTCTGTTCTAGTTCCTTAGATGGTTTCTCTGAGCTCTCAACTGTCGGTTTCTCTGATGTAGTCTCTGAATATACTTCCAGTTTGTGTGTATTTACCTTTGCACTATCTATTTCCGGTTTCTCTGATTGTTTCTCAGTAGAGTCCTCTGTCGATTTCTCTATCTCTGTGATAACATTGATATCCACATCTGCAGCTGGTGACTCAGTAGTCACATCTTTCTTCTTATCCTCAGTAGTTTCTTTATCTACTACAAATTCACCTCTTGTTTATCAATATTCATGGTATACAAAATTTCAAACTCAGGATTTGTATCCTCTAGAGGAGTCTCCATACTCTCGGTAGTAGGTTGATCAATAGTATGTACCAGTGGAGTATCAGAAAGAGGTGGGGGTAAGTTGTCTGTTATTTTCGGGTTAGGAGGTCCACCTACCTTACCTTTCCCCTTATCCCTGTCCTTTTGATATACTCTGATAGTCTTGGGTCTTTTGAGTTCTTCTTGTTTTTCTTTTTCAACAAAGAATATGTCCCATTGATCTGGAGTCTCTTTTGAAATTTCATTCATTCTCCCTGCCATCAGTGCTACATGTCAGTGACCGGTTGAAAATACAGTTCGGTTGGCCTCACTGATTAATTGATCAATTTCTTCAGGTGAGTTCACTGGGTGAACTGCAAGTAGTTTCTCAATTTTTATTTTCTTGTCCAACTCAACAATAGCTACCCTTCTAGCTTCAAGTATTCTATACAAATCAGTGGGTATCTCATCAACAATTTCCATCAAGAATTTCTTGTAAATATTCAAGTGTAAAATTACACTGTTTTCTATGCTCTCTTTGTCATCCGCTGAAAGTGTATTGTATAGTTTGCTAATATTCTTCAACTTTCCATCCTCTATTATTTCACTAAGGAGCTTATCTAGTGGAGCAATGTCTTATTTTACCTTTTTCTTCTTCAGAGTCAACTTCCTTGCTAGGGTCCTCACTACCTGTTGCTTTTGTCTTGTTCTCCTAGGTGTGGGTGAGGGTACCGGTGAGGGTTTTATTTTCCTTTCTACCCTTTTAAATACTGTTGGTATATCACTCTCAGAAGAAGTTCCAACCAGTGAAAGATGAGCTTTCAATTGAAGTCCTTCCAGCTCACTTTCCTTGATACTAGTTTGCTTCAAAACATCTTCCTTAATTGCCTTTGCCTGTAGGGTTCCTTTCTTCATAGTTTGTTCAACTTTCTTAACCCTTTTCCTTGACTGAATTCCACTTTCAATTGTTTCTGTATTTCCAAAGACTTTCTCAGCGGGTTCCTTTGGTGCTTCAAGGAGGGCTTTTGCATAAGTTTCTATGATGTTATCATCTATTTCATAGCCCATTTCAGTTACCCAGATAGTCCTAGGGACAACTGCCTCCATCCAGATTTCATCTTTCTTTATTACAAAACATATTTCCTTTTGATATTTATCCACAATTGCCTGGGACAGTCTTGTTCTAGTCTTCATTCGAGCTTTCAGTGCCTGAAAATGTTCATTTATATTTTTCTCCCTGTTATCTACCATGTTGTTTAGTGAATCCAAAAGTTGCTTTCCTACCGGTATGTCAAAACCAAAATCTCTCCTACCAATACCAGGTACTTGTTTAGTAATATATAGCATTAAACATACAAGCAAATTTCCAAATTTAAAGGTTCCTTTCTTATCTCCCTTTATCTTCTTTAGATTGTCAATCAATTTATCTTTGAGCCATTCACACACATCTATTCTAGCATTGTTGTTAACCATATCATATGCACTTTTGATACATAGGCTTGATACTGAGTTTAACCTATTTGCATGTGTAACCTTGTAGCCTAAAATCATACTGACAAATCTGACATTGATATCCTTCACATCATTTACCCTTAGAGACCCTTTGTCAAATGTTGGGCGGATTAGGTCCATTACTGTCTCATTAGATACCTTTTTAATTCTGTCAGGCCTACTACCGATGGAAGGTAACCCTGTTATTGCCTTTACTGCTTCTTTGGTGATCTTATGGATTGAATCCAACCAAAAGAATTCCCCATGAACTCTGCTTAGCACAATCCTTGTGATATCCTTGGGAAAATCCGAGACACTAAGGATTTCAGTAAAACCCAGGGTTTCCACTATCTTATGTTCCAGTTTGATATTTCTAGATTCATCACAAATCATAGTTCGATACATGTTCTTGATTTCATCATCTCCTAATTCTTCTATATGACAATATATGTATATCCTAGGGTCTTCAGCATATACTACTCCCTTAGGAATTTTTTAAAATGCACCTATAGTATCATCTTTCTTTGCTATTTCAGGAACAAGCTTAAATACGGGTCTAGGGCACTTGATAACTTCAATCACAGCAGGGTTTGCAATAAATTCATGAGTGGATGAAGAAGCCATAGTTATAAATACCTCAAACTACCTTAGGGATGAGTGCTTGGATGAACTGCTTCACTTCTTCGCTAAGGATGCCTTCGCTCGGGAATTTTCGCGCTCTCGAAGATTTGAATGCTCGGTGAATGAAAAAGGAGCCAAAACACTTGCTTTATAATGTTATTTTCTCCAACTACCACATTTAATACCTGAAGGTTAAGTCACAACTTAACATATCTGCCGGTAAAGAAGTAATTCAACTTCTCACCATCAACCGAGGGTATATTAGCATGTTTTTCAATTTGTTGCTAAACCCCCAAAGGATTTTCCTTCAGTTAAATGAAGAGTCTCCTGTCGGTGAAGTGATACTTTGTTATGCCGGTGGAGGAGTATTCCCATCAACATTCTGATCTGACTTTCTAATGGATTGCTTTGAGAATTCTTGCTTTACCTCTTCAATCTTTTCTTTACCTTTCAAACTAAGACCTTTGTTATTTGCCGGTGAAGTCTTGCTTCTACAAAATTTTGCAATATGTCCAATTTTGTTGCAAGCATAACAAGTCACATTGTTTTTCTGAATAGCTTTCCCATATCCTATGCTGGTATGTGTTCTGCATTGATTAGATAAGTTTCCAAATCTTCTACAAACATAACATCTTACATTCATTCTATAATTTTCTGAATTATGACCAACTTTGTTGCATTTAGAATATTGACCGATGGGTGTATTAGTGTTCTGATAATTTCTAGATCTACATTGATTTTCTCTATGACCATACTTGTTATAGTTAAAGCATTTCCCATTGAATTTGTAAGCAGTAGGTTGTCTTACCGGTTTACTATGATCATGATTGTTTGCAGTGCCGGAGCTTTCACCAATTGCAAAGCCAAGGCCATTTGTATCACCATTAGGTTTCTGATTCTTCATCATGTCAACAAGTTCTTCTGAACTTTTCTTGAATTTCTCCTTGTGTTGATTTGCAGCAACTAATTCACTTTCCAAGATTCCTTTCTATCTCATAAGTTCATTTGTGTCATTTTGTGTATGCATCAAATCTATTTTCAACATATCATTTTCATGATTGAGTCTTGTGTTTTCATTTCCAGCATCATTTAGTCTTCTAACCAAATCATCTTCATTCTTCTTTCTATCTTCAATTTCTTTACAAAATCTCATAGTCATATCTTGCATCTCATTCTTCATTGTACCGTTATCTTATCTCAACTTGTTTACCAGATCATTAAGGGTTTCCTTTTCATCTTCATCTTTTTGCATCTTTTCACAAAGTTCTCTTCTTTTGTTCCTTGCTATAGTGAAGTTTTCTTGAAGTCCTCTAATAATATCCCAAGAAGCCTTCAGATCATCCTCAAGTTTGATATTCTTTACTTTTTCTGCATCATAGTCTGAAAGAGTTGTTTCCAATTGCTTTCTTAAGTTTTCCATCTCTACCGGTGTCAAGATCTTCCTCAAGCTATTAGGCTTTTGAAAATAGAGGACCAAACTCTGATACCAATTGTTAGGATTCCCAAAGATACTGAGAGGGGGGGGGGTGAATCAGTATCTAACCGATAAAAGAATTTACTTGACTTATAACATGAAAAGCACTTCAAAACTATGTACCAGTAAACTAAAATTAATGTAGTAAAGAAGAACAATAACCACAACATAAGAGACACACCATAACACAATATTTTAATGAGGAAACCTGGTGTGGGAAAAACCTCAGTGGGATTTGTGACCCATAATATTCGTTTACTGGCCAATAAGGGAATATTACTGTTTATAATAGGGGCCTGCACATGTAGGAAGGCCAAGTGCCTAGAGCTCACTGCTCAGTTGCAAAGAAGTCACACTGACTTACAAAATTGGATTATACAAATCCAATGTCTTGTACTGCTTCAGATCAACATCTACTATGCCAGATTTAGTACCGGTTTAAGCTCTGTAATATACATAAACCATTATCCCAATAATTCACATATTAGGTCTACTATTATCTTTTCATATCTCACTTTATCTATCTCTTCTAGATGATCTACAATGATCCCATACTTATATGAGTCATGTTACAATCCGCCAAGTCGGCTTACAAAAGATTTTATAATTAATTACAAAAATATATATACACAAAATTCATGTTCGCCAGGATGCCGGTAATCTTCCTTTTGGTGTCGGTGATGTGTATGCCGGTGTAGAGTCTGTCGGTGTCGGTGTCGTACGATTGTAAGGTTGCCATCAATGACAATACCTTAAATCACCTACAATTTCTTATCGGAGTGTGTATTTGCCAACAAAGACAGGATCATCAATCCTCTCTTAACTATTCAAAATCATTTCCCAGATCTTAGTTCTATCTCAAACACAAAGAATCACAAGAATGCATCTGTGCTTTTCTAATTGATGATTTTCTCCCACATAATTTCAGTACACTCATATCATTCTAAGATATTAATTAATTACATGAGACTTTTAAGGAGAGAACATCATGGCTAGTGATTCTGAGAAGTAACTTAAACATACCTTTTAATCAATCATAAGAAGCTCACAAAAGATCACACTTCGGTATATATTGCGCCCATAATCATATGTTAGTTTCATCTTTCTTCAAACTAGAAACCTTCAAACATAAAGTAAACAAAGCACTCAAAGGGATTCAGGTGCATTATGAACAACAATATCTTCTTGATATCCCCTTAAAGATTTGAAATCTAATTCAATCACATTGTTTAATAAAAGATATTATAGACTAAATTTAGTAAGTAAAATGTCATCAATAAGGGAAGCAAAATTTAACATCTTATCAATGCTAAAAGATACTAGTTTAAGACTTCAATTCTTGATCTAAAGTCTCCATCTCTATTAGTCAATCATCATAAGAAAAATACTAGCGTATAATATCAATATTTCATTTATTTCTATTAAGTACTTATTGATTAATTAATATCTCCATATCTTAAAGCAATGTGGTTTTATCCATGTACACTCCATAGCTAGCTAAGTGTATAACGAGATCAAATCTATTACTAGTTGACTCAAGATCTAGGAACAATCTTGATTAACACATCATAATCTTAATGAGATCAATCTTTATTATGATCCATAAAGAATTTAAAAACTCTTAATGATCTATAATGCTCTGTAATAAGGTTCGAATACTACAGTGTTTAATATAAGAGGAATTATAAAGTAGCCACTAACTTAATCTGTTTCACTATCATTCAAATATACTGTATACTCAATGTTTATTAGTCTTTTAAAAGGTTGATTTAAGAAGTATCCTTACAAAATTTAGTGTAAGGAAGGGTTTACACCAAATGCAAGGGAGCTTTACAAAAAGAAAGAAGCATGTATCCAGAAATAACGCCTTAAAGTATGGGTGGATATAATTAGAAAGAGCAATTAACCCATAAACCACAGTCATAATATAAAATTAGGAGAAGGTTTAATAGTTTTGAAGCAAGGGAGTTAACTCATAACCTAAACATATTATTGACTCAGAACCTAAACATATTATTGAGATGGTAAGAAATCAGAAATAATATTAAAATCTTGAAAGCTAGCAATTGAGAAAACGTGATTTGAGGGTAATAACTCTTGTTGTCATCATCATATACCTGTACAGTAGATCTTCCAAATATCCACACACAATAAACTATAAGAAAAAGAAGAACTTCACATGGCAAGGAGCGTACAAAAAAAAAGAGAAGGGAAAATAGAGTTCTAAAGAAGAGACATATTCATCCATTTTATATGCTAAGTTTATCAAAAAAATAGAAAAGATTTAATATATATAATATGTAAATACATATGTACACTCTAGATATTATTTAATAAACACACATAGAATGCATAAATTTACTAGAATATCTTTATATACAAAAATAACAAAGGCAAGAATATCATCAGTTAGGTATACATACTGTTCACCGCTTAACATTTAATAAAAATTACCAAGAGATTTAGCCAAATACTTTATTTCTATGTATTTCCTCCTCCCACAAAGGTTTCAATTTTTTCTTAATAATTCATTGCTCAGTAATTACCAAATATCACTCTTGCTATTGCTAATCCTCTATGATAGTTACCCTATTCACTATTTAAAATCTGAGTGCATCACTTCATATATAACATTCCCAAATCATGCTTATTATTATTATTTAATTCCTGTAATATTTTAAGCTAATCTGCAATACTCTTTATACACAACACTTCATAATCTATCGATTTCTTTTCATGCATTAGTTAAAAAAAAACTTATACATTAAATCAACTCTAAATACGACACCAATATATGTTTTAACTAACTCTTAACCCCCCCCCCCCCCCCACAAAAAAAAAAAAAGCATCGAATTTCTCCAAAAAGAAAAAGCATCGAATTTCTTTCTTTACATATACATTGAGATAGTCCAACTATCTCTTTAGAATTAAAAGCATCTCTTTAAGACTTAGTCCAATATTATATCTTTCTTAAATGCAAAGTCAAACTTCTAAATTAAATTAAAATTAAAATCCAAAATATGCATTCTTTATTTCGTTTGCTTTTTGTGCTTTAAAAGCATTAAGCCTAAATATGGCAGCCATGTTTTACTTTATTTTTTTATAATTTCTTTCTCTTAAAAAAGAAACATTCTCGAAGGCCAATAAAAATAATGATAAAGTTATCTTATAAGATTTGAAGCAAAAAAATGTCTTTGCAAACGAAAAATCAATGCATTGCATCGACACCCTTTTTCGAGCATTCTTACCCGCAGCAAGGAATTTACAGAGGCTTTGTAAATCGATTCATTGTTTTGGCTAATATCTCTGGGTATGAGGAACCTGGCAAGGTTATATCACGGACCCGCGATCAAGAAGCCTTCTTTGCAAAAACTAAATATTTTCTGGCTGATACGGTTAGGGCTCCCCCTCCTCTTTGCAAGGGCTGGGATCGGGATTGGCATTTGGTGAGCCGCAAAAATAACAGAGCATTAGTGCAACCAAACTACCTCAAGCGGAATCCCAATCATTTTCAGGAGGAGGCTTTTGTAAAACCTAACCAGTCAAAGATTTCCTCTGCTCGCCATATTTTTCCTCCTCGAAGGTCTATGGGTAAATTATCAAAGAAAATGGTATCCCCGGGTCGTCACTCTTTCATGAATAATCACAATTTAAAGGAGGCTAAGCATCCTAAGCCGAATTCACCTTCAAATTCTCCAACTAATCCTAATGGGCTGGTCATTGAAAGTGATACCCATACTAAGATCAGGTATCAAATGCATTGCAACGACCGAATGATCTTTGCTCGGTGGAAAGGCTGGGGGATCCTGTCTGATCAAATTGCTAATTGGGTGTTGGCTTCTTTCAATAACCAGGTAAAAATTGATATCCTTCCTAATAAATTTTTAGCTATTGAATGTGGTAATTAGAGTTTGAGAAATTCTTTGCTAAATGGGGACATATTAACATTCAAAGGTCTAGGGTTTGATTGTCAGGAATGGCAACCCCTCTTTCTTCCATCTCAATTTAATTCCTGCATGGTTAACAAAGCAATTTCACTTGATAAATTCCCTATAGAATTGTGAAATAATGAGTTCTTAAGAATAATAGGTAACAAAATAGGCAAATTTGTAGAAGTTAAAAAATCAGCCCTAAGCTTCTTTAACCAACTTTTGATTGTTAATATGAATATTAACATTAAATCTTTAGAGCCCATAACAGTGAAATGCGACAATTTATGCTTAACCCTCGAACTACCCTTTTATAATGGTTCTTTCGAAGAGTCTACGTTGAGGAAGATCCCCTCTGAGAAACCTTTCTCTGAGTCGGTCCTCAAATCTAATGGCACCCCATTTAGATTTGTGGAAGGAGGGGGTTTTACCTTCGAAGACTATAAGTTTAATATCAACTCTAATTATCTCACCATAGACTTATGTCCTCACATCTCCCCTGTTAAGATATCTCACCCACCTCTTCCTCCATTGCCAACTATTAATCCACCTATAGTTGACTCATTACTTTGGGATCAAGACCTGGAAGAAGGTGAAATTAGTGAGGTGCTCCCTCAGAAAGAGCAGCCTGGACAGACTAATTTTCCATCATCTAGCTCTCTCATCCAACCAAAGAGGCTAAGGCCTTCGAGGTCTTCCCCTTTAATGGAACTCACCTCCTCCTATGAGCAATCAGAGAGGGATAGGCCTCGACTGAATCCAGGAATGGCACCTGTGCAGGGTCAACCAATCTCTCAAGTCTCAAGATTGGAGACCTTTGAGGTGTCAGAGGTCCATCCTCCATCTTTGATGACTGTTTCAGATTCAATTGCACAATCTGAGAGTGATCAAGTTGCTAGGGAAGTTAACATCATTGCCAAATTTGTAGGAGAAGAAGTAGTAAATGACCTTATGGATCAATTGGTTGATGAAATTTGTGTTGATGAGGAACTAGAAAGACAAAGGGATCTCTATGTCAAAAATCTAATGGATATTGCCAGAGTCGACTTAGAAACAGATGAACTTTTCATAGCATTAGACAACTTAGAAAATGATAACCCAAACACTCTAGGCATTCTCAGCTCTGAAAGAAGTAAAGATTCTCCTAACTATCGTAAAATCAGTAAGAAAAGAGGCAGGAGATCCCTTGCTAAACTAAGATCAAAGGATGGAGAAGCAAGGGGTCAGTCTAAAATATCTAATCTTTTTAATGCAGGGGAGGGGAAGTTCCTCCCCATAGAGCCATGAAAATCATAACATGGAATGTTAGGGGTCTGAATGCCCCTAAAAAATAGCGCATCTTAAAGTGCTACATCTCTGATTCTAAACCAAATATAATGTTAATCCAAGAAACCAAAATGAACTCCTCTGAGATAGCCCTTTTTGAGAAAAACTAGGCGTTAGACAGTTAAAGCACTCCCCTACTATAGGGGCCTCAGGGAGCTTAGCCATTATTTGGGACTCTAGATTCATCTCATTTACACCTTTAGAGATTAAGAAAAATTGGATGGGAGGAGAAGTAGTAAGTTATAAAAATAACCTAAGATTCAAATCGATTAACGTTTATGGTCCTATCCAAAATAGGGATAAGGCTAGGGTGTGGGTGGAACTGGAGTCTTTCCTCAAAAGTTTCCCAAATGATGTATGCATCATTGGGGGAGATTTCAATGCTATCACTAAGGTAGCAGACAAAAGAGGAGGTAGCAACAAACTTCCTCCAGTGGCTGTAGATTTCAATCATTAGATCAATAGGAACTCCCTGTTAGAAATCCAAACGGAAGATAATGCCTTCACCTGGAATAACAGAAGGCTTGGTTTCTGTAACATTGTTGAGAAACTAGATAGGTTCTTTATCCATGGAGGGCTCTCGGAGCTTAACTTTACCGTGAATGCAGAACCCCTCCCTTTAGCAGGATCTGACCATTTCCCACTCCAACTAATCTTATTATCTGACCACTCCCCTAAAAAATGTCCCTTCAAATTTGAGAGCATGTGGTTCAGAGATGATAACTTTTTAAACTTAATTGAGAACTGGTGGAGAAGCTCTGTTTTCTCTGGTTCGAAGATGTTTATTATCACAAGCAAGTTAAAGATTACCAAAAGGAAGCTCTTAGAATGGAACGGGACTAATTTTGGAAATATTTTCGATAAAAAACTCCTAATAGAAAATGATCTTAAGAATGTTAAAATTGAGGTTCTTGAGAAGGGGATGGATGAACATCTCTTCCTCAAAGAAAAGGCTCTACTCTCTAAATATGAAAAGACACTCTCAAATGAAGAGATATTTTGGAAACAAAAATCAAGGGAGACTTGGTTGAGTGATGGGGACCGAAATACTAAGTTTTTCCACAATAGTACTAAGCAAAGGCGATGGGTCAATCAAATTTCTAAAATTAAGAATTATCAGGGTTCCATCATGTCTGAACCGGATGATGTTGCCTCTGAGGCAGCAAGGGTTTTTTATAAAATCTTAAACAATATTGAAGGCTCCAACCTCAGGGGCCAACTCAATATGATCAAGAATCTTCCAAAACTCATTAACGATGACCACAACAAAATCCTGTCTAAGAAATTCTCTAAGGAGGAGGTTAAATCTATCCTTATGAAGATGAATCCCGACAAGGCCTCGGGCCCGGATGGCTTCCCCACTAGCTTTTTCCAAAAATGTTGGGGTTTTATGGGGATAGAGATCAAGGATGCCTTAGAAGGTATTAGGAACTCTGGTAAGATTCTCAAAGAAATCAACAATACCTTCTTAGCTCTCATCCCCAAAAAAGAGAATCCTGAAAGCTTTAATGACTTCAAGCCAATAGTCCTTTGCAACACTCTGTATAAACTCTTAACCAAAACCTTAGCAGCTAGACTCCAGAATCTTCTCCCCATTATCATTAGTGAAGAACAAACTGGCTTCGTAGCAGATAGATCAATCTATGATGGGGTTATCATAACCCAAGAAGCCATTCATTCGATCCAGCTCAACAGGGCCCCAAGTATGCTAGTCAAATTAGACATAAGCAAAGCTTACGACAAAGTTTATTGGTGCTTCCTATGCAAATTCTTGGAGGGATTTGGATTTTCTGAATCCTGGATCAACCTAATCTTTGAATGTATATCCACCCCCAAATTCTCGATCTTGGTTAATGGTTCCCTGAAAGGTTTCTTTAGCAGCTTAAGAGGGCTCGGGCAAGGAGATCCTATGTCCCCCTTCCTCTTCATCATCATGGTTGAAGCCCTAGGTAGATCCATCTCTAAGGCCAAAGAGGAAGGTGGGATCCAAGGAATCCCCATTACCAGCGCCCTCCCTCCCTTTACCCACCAGCAATTTGTCAATGACACGATGCTTTTTGGGCAAGGAAGTGTAAGGGAAGCGAGCACCTTCAAAGGCATCCTTAATTCCTATATTCTAGCCTCAGGTCAAGAGGTGAATCTGGCAAAGTCTACAGTTTTCATGTTCAACATAGACCCCTCCTTAGGAAAAGTGATCAACAATGTCCTGGAGATTAGTGAAGGAACTCCTCCTTGCAAATACCTAGGCATTCCCCTTGACAAGGGTACAAGACCCTCAAAATTATGGGACAACTTGGTGGATAAAATGAAGTCTAGGATTAACACTTGGAAAGGAAAATGGCTCTCATCTGTAGGTAGAGCAACCTTGGTTAGATCGATCTTTTCAGCTATGCCCATTTACCAGCTCTCATGTCAACATTTATCTTCTTCTAAACTTGCAGAGCTCAACAAGCATCTTAGGAATTTTTTTTGGCAAGGTGCTAATGACAATCATAAAATATCACTCATATCATGGGACAAGATATGCAAACCTAAAGAAGAAGGAGGAGTTGGCATTAAAAACCTTCGTGATCAGGGCAAAGCCTTGGGTGCCAAGTTGGTCTGGAGGATGTTCAGAACCCCCCACCTCAAATGGGCTCACTTGCTGCACCACAAATACCTTAATCGAGGGAATCCTATCCAAATCTTCAGAGAAACCAACCCTCCCAGAGGGTCCTACCTATGGAATTTTATGTTAGACTGCATAAGGATTATCTCTGACAGACTTACTTGGAACCTGGGGTCCAGGGATAAAGCTCTTTTCTGGTCGGATTCATCGGGTGGATATAAGGCTATTGATAATATCCATGACTTTGGTGCTACTCATATCCTTCTTGAATCTCATAGAGGTCCCCTATTAAACAACTATATCTCCCCCTCAAAGGATGGGGTTGGTTGGTAGTGGATCGAGAAGGAAGATGAGGATATCCTGGTAAGGGATAAACAAAAACTTATGGCAATTCTTAAATCAAGGAACATTGCCTTAGGTCAGAATAAGGACAAGCTCATCTAGGATGGCTCCCTAAGAGGAGAATACAACTCCAAGGATGGGTACTCTCTCATCTCCAAATCATTTTTAAGACCTATGACTGAGCTTCCCTTGAAACTTTGCTGGGATAAATACTATCTGCCTAAGGCAGGTATCTTCTCCTGGCTTGCAATTCAAAACAAGCTCCTAACTACAGACAAATTCAGAAGAATGGGGTATGAGGGCCCTAGTAGATTTCCTCTTTGCGAGGCAAATGAGGAAGACACCAATCATATCCTCCTTAACTGCTCCTTTTCTCACAAATGTTGGATTTGGTTCACCAACAAACTTGAATGGTTTGCAGCCTTCCCCCACACCATCTTTGGAATGCTCAAGGCATGGCCTCTCCTTAGGCGTGGTTGTCTCTTTGAAGGTTTATGGACAACTCTTCCTTCTTCCATTATGTGGGAACTATGGAAGGAGAAAAATAGATGTCTCTTTAAGAATGAAAAACTAGAGGTTCCCAGAATCATTAACAGGATAGAGTCAGCTATCACTGAGCTCATGAACAACCAACTATCATCAGGCACATTGAAGAATGCCTCTGTCACTTATTGGGATGAAAAAATGATAAAACGTTGGGAAGGCTTATCTTTTCCTCCCTTTGTAGGATATGGTCCTATTGCAAGTCTTCGATCAAGCGATGCATGCAGATGGCAGCCCCCAGGTGAAGGTTGGGTGAAGCTAAACTTTGATGGGGCATCTCATGGCAACCCAGGGCAAGCAAGGATAAGTTATGTTGTTCATAATTGGGAAGGCAAGGAACTAGCAACCCTTGCCTCTCTGGGTGGCATCAACACCAACAATTGGGCGGAACTTATGGCCCTGGTGGAGGGTCTGCATTTATGTAGGAAACTAGGAGTTAAGAACTTGGAAATTGAAGGAGATTCAGCTATAATTGCCAATGCTCTGAGGAAAGGTAGTATGCCTAATTGGAGACTAAATACTTTGTTGTCAAAATCTCTTGACTTATGCAGAGATTTTGATAGGCTCACAGTCAATCATATTTATAGGGAGGGCAATAAAAGAGCGGATGAGTTGGCCAACTTGGGAGCCAATGGCATTAATCTCCTGTCAGTGCCACCTTAAGGTAACCTCCTCTTTTGTTTTTGTGTCCTAAGTGGCCATTAGCATGTTTCTCCTTTCATCCCCTTATGTTTCTCTTGCCCAGACTCTGTTTTAACCCCCTTATTTATTCCTCTTCCTACCCCCTATATTTCCGTATAGATACTCAGACAAACATTCTGTTTAAATATGCCCATATATCTGTTCTCCTAGACTTTAACTCAGGTAGTTAGGCTCAATCCATGGTCGGATTGAGCCTAACTATGGCTGCTTCCTCACCGATACCTATCTGATATCCATTGGTTTTTTATGTTGAAGAAACCTTGGGCCTCGGTGACCTCCTTTATTTTTCCACCGAAATACTTCTTCCATCGAAATCATCATGCCCTATCGATGAATGGATCTATTATCTCACCGAAGCCTTTATGTATCCTCCCTTATCATCTTCCACCGATAAAGTCACATCGGTGAAACCATGCGTATCAGAGGCATGCCTTTTAGCTTCCTCGAAACCTATTTCCTCATCAATATCTTTTATCGATGTAGCTTCCTTTTGTCTGATCGACATTATTCTTTTGATGTGAACATTCCTTTTGGTGAGTTATGTTGCACCGATGGTATTATCTCCTCGAAGACCTTTTCCCGTCGATGAAAACCATCTCTGCTTTCCTCGATATCTTTTGTCGATGGAATTGCTGTCTTCGATGAGTCTTTTCTGAAGTTCATCGGCGCTTCCTTTCTTCGATGGCCCTTCTATATCGATGAGACATCGTTGGTCTCATCGATATTATTTGAACCCGGACATCTTAATGGGATGCTTGGTTGTTTCCTCACCAATACCTATCTAATATCCATTGGGTTTTTATGTCAAAGAAACCTCGGGCTTCGGTGACCTCCTTTATTTTTCCACCGAAACACTTCTTCCATCGAAATCATCATGCCTTGTCGGTGAATGGATCTATTATCTCACCGAAGGCTTTCTTTATCCTTCCTTATCATCTTCCACCGATAAAGTCACATCAGTGAAACCATGCATATCGGAGGCATGCCTTTTAGCTTCCTCGAAACCTATTTCCTCATCGATATCTTTTATCGATGTAGCTTCCTTTTGTCTGATCGACATTATTCTTTCGATGAGATCATTCCTTTCAGTGAGTCCTTTTTATGTTGCACCGATGGTATTATCTCCTCGAAGACCTTTTCTCATCGATGAAAACCATCTCGGCTTTCCTCAATATCTTTTGTCGATGGAATTACTATCTTCGATGTGTCTTTTCTGAAGTTCATCGGTGCTTCCTTTCTTCGATGGCCCCTCTATATCGATGAGACATCGTTGGGTCTCATCGATATTATCTGAACCCGGATATCTTAATAGGATGCTATTACACCCACTTGATGACTTGTGGGTTACCATGGTATTAATGAAAATGATGATTTCTTTTAACAATAGGGGGATTTTATAATTTAACTCCACAAATAATCATTCAAATTTGATGCTCAATAGGTGGCGTCACTTATCTTCCTTTAAACTCCTAAATTTAGCTTTTTTAGTCTTGCCGCTCTGCTAGGATAAGCTTTAAGACTAGAAGGAGGCAATACCTACATTAATGAGCATAGGTATATAAACGTGTTGGCATATCTCGCTCCCGAATATATGTGATCATGGATATATAGGTATTATTATTTATGTAGATATTGCCTTCTTTTAGGACTAACACTTACCTAGCTATCCTCATCTCTATTTTACCTTTTCGGTCCCCTATATTCTTGATGTTTTGTCTCTTGTTTTGTTCTTAAGAAGCTTTCAGGCTTTAATATCTCTAGGTTGCTTTAACTTAGCTTCGTAAATTTGTTAAGTTGTGTATATGTTGTGTGTCATCCTCTTCCCTGTGTATGATCGGCCCCAGCCACCTTCAGGCTTTCTAGGCCCCCCATGGTCGCAATATATATATATATATATATATATATATATATATATGTATGTATGTATGTATGTATGTATGTATGTATGTATGTATGTATGTATTTATATTTGTATTTATATTTCTATATATATTTATCATCATTCACATTATATATTAGGATTTTGTTCAGACTCACATCTATATATTCATATTCATATATAGTTTCCTATTTTTCTACTTGTTCTCTCAGTTTTAAGTTAAATCAGTCTCAGATGCATATGTCAATTTTCCTCTTTCTTCCCAGTAATCTCCAGCATCATATTATTAGATTAAGGGTTGACCTGATAAAATTTTATCTCACTTAAAGCTTTCCCATGACACTCAATTAGGGCTTGGAAGGCTCTCGAACCATATTCTTTAAGATGGTAGCTCCTCGCGATCTCTTTGCAGGAATAATTATGGAATTTGCCTCGTTAATATTTATTGATTTTATGCTCTTCAATGGGCAACCACTCTCGCATATGTTTTTGGAGATTTTTTTAAACTAATATTTTGAGTTGTGTATCCTAACAAGGTGACCATCCAGGCAGGTATGATATATTGTATAAGTTGACTTGTTCAGTTCTCCTTTTCCTAACATTCTGGTGAGAGATTTTCTCAAGATTTTGTGCAGCATAAGGAGTAGAGAAAGCTTAACCCTGTGTATCAGGAATAGCAAGAACTGTCGCCCACAAATGGCAGCATCACCCCAAGAGATGGGCATCTGCTGCTCAACTTTACACAGAGGATTTCTACATACAATATTCATTATTTTGGACAAGTTCCCTTTTTGATCTTGTATCTCCATTTTGTATCGCATTCTTAATTTTTTTCTAATCCTTGAGGGATCTGGGCTAGACCGGAGGTTTTCTTCCCTCCGTTCTTTCCTACTGATGCCCACACCGAATGGAGTTGTAAATGTAAATCTATCTATTTTTAAATTAATAAAATTCTTTGGCCTCGGCCTTTTATAGATCAAAAAAAAAAAACATTCTCTTATTTTAATATTATTAAATTTTGGTTTTATTTTATTTAAAATATGCATACAATTTAATTAATAAAGCTATTTTTTTCTTTTATTAAAAGAAACATGCATTATATATTTATATTCATTTATTTTAATTTTGTTTTATTTAAAATGTATAATTATTGAAATAGAATCATATATATATATATAATTTAGTTTAAAATATATATATTAAAACAATATATAATTTTATTTTATATATTATTTTTTTTTCAAGGAAAATAATTAAATTACAAATAAATAAAATTTATTTTCTAAAATGATTTATTTGAAAAATTAATAAAAGAAACGTTTTTTGTTTTTGTTTTTCTCCAACATCTTATTTTTAAACATGCACATTATAAACAAGTACTTAATATACTCATTTTATTTTCCTAACAAGTCATAGTAAATTTATTTATTTATTTTAAAGAAAAAAATCATATAACAAAATATATATACTTATATTTTCAATTTATTTAAATATAACAAAATAAGGGAAAATTAAGGGTTTTGACAAAATAGGTCCAAGCGACTCTGGTGCCAGAAAACTATCTTGAAAACTGGATAACTTGTCGGAAAATGATCCAAATGCTCTGTGGTTTAGGAATAAGGAAGATGATCATGTCCTCAAGGAAAATCCAAGTCCACAAGATCTGGTGAGCCAATGAGAGAAAATACATAAAGAAATGTTGAAACTACAAAACAAAAAACAAACAGAAAAGAAATATTTTTGGATGATGCAAGATTACCATGAATCAGGGATGCTCCTGCATCAGTATTCCATGTTGGTCAGAGGGACTCCCAGTATCTCTATATAATCTGCCTTCTTGGTTCTCTCAAGGAGAGATTAAATTCAAGTGGATAGGTCATAGTGATTAGGATAAAATTATCAGGTATACAAGGATCCAAATAGTTGACAGATTCACACAAGGTGTGAAATTAAAAAATGTCTGACAGATTGATAAAGAACCATTGAAGAAGAAGAAGATTGACTCTATTTCCTAGTGGATAAAAGGCACTAATCATTTGAAGGAATAAATTGTAAAAACATTATTATTACATACATTTTCAATTTAAGTTTTAGTTTTAGGATAGTGATAGAAATTAGAATCCAATCTAGTTTTCTGTTTAAACTTATTCTAGTGAGTAGCAAAATACGAAGGAGTTGTGTAAAATTATAATTTTCTTATAATCAATCTGGAAGTTACACCTTCCTTGGTCTTGAAGAGCCAGAAGTGCATGGAATAGTAACCATATTGGTTCATTCCATTAGTTGGCCAGAATTGAATGTTGAACCTGAGCATAAGGCTTGGCATACCTTTAGGGTTTGGCAACCTGCAATTTTGAGCTCCAACAAGATTCATTTTATTAATCTAGATGATGAAATAGATGATGATGTTGTTCATGCTAACAGTGTTGATTCTAATGATTCTAATGATATGTATGAGCTTGTTGATATTAATCATGATTTATCTTTACATTTTTCAAAAGCATTAATCCTAGCTCTTAGTGACAAACATTAGAGCATGGTCCTTGTTTAGAACTTGCAGTAGTTCCATCTATCATGCTTGAAGTTGCTCCTCTTACATCTAGTCCACCTTCCAAAAATAATGGTCAACAATATTGAGAGGCAAATGATTTTCTTGATTAACTTCATTCATGTCGTAGATCCTCTCTTGTTTGTTCGTAATGTGTTTCCTCATGATGTTATTTTTGTGTTATATTAGGTTCTCTTTAGATGACCCTTATCACTCTATTGGTACAAGGTAATAAAGAGGTTGAATCTATTGTGACATTCTTCTATTTGTATCTCAATTATTCTATATGTTTTCCCTTGTGTTATCTTCTTGGGGATGACATAAAGTGTTTAGATCTCTTTTGGTCTCTTCCATGTTGAAGTAACCTAGTTGGGTTTCTTTCATTCCTCCCCCTTTAAAGGAAGAAAATAACCATATGTCCATTGATCCTCAACCTTCACAACCCTCAGTTAAAACTAAAAGGAACCATTGTACGTGAGAATGCTGATAAAGACGTTGTGCCAAGGCTTGTGAGATAGATTCCCAAACCATTTCCTCCTCAAAGACACCAAATATTGACTTGATCCCATTTGTCCAGCCTTCACCTAACCCTAGGGAGGAAGTTCAACTCTAATCACCAAAATTAAAAATGCTTAAGAAAAATGATGGTTCAAGTTCTTTTTGTGTTAGAGATCCTATTTTTATTACTCTATTTGATGATATGGATGATGATGTTGTTCATTCTAACAATATTGATTCTAATGATTTTGATGATATGTATGAGCTTTTTGACATTAATCATGATTTATCTTCACATTTTTCAAAAGGATTAACCTTATTTCCTAGTGACAAATAAAGTGACTTATCGTTAGAGCATGGTCCTTGATTGGAACTTGCAATAGCTCCATTTTTAATGCTTGAAGTGGCTCCTCTTGCATCTTGTCCACCATCCATAAATGATATTCAACAAGATTGGAAGGCAGATGATTTTCTTGACTAGCTTCATTTGTGTCATAGATTCTCTTTTGTGTGTTTTCTTGTTCATAATGTGCTCCCCCAATGATGTGCTACTTGATATGTTTTTGTTTTATGTTACATTTTCTTTGGATGACCCTTGTTACTTTGTTGGTGCAAGGTAATGAAGAGGTTGAATCCATTGTGACATTCTTCTATTTGTATCTCCTTTCTTCTATATGTTATGTCCTGTGTTGTCTGCTTGGGGACAATGCAAAGCATTGAGATCTATTTTTGGTGTCTTCCCTGTTGACTCAAAAAGAAACTTGTACTCTTCTTCCATCATGTTTGTAGTTACACTACCTTTGGGGGATGAGGTCAATTCAATACAAATATTTCTGATATACATTATTTATCATAAGAGCATATTGACCCCATAGTTAGTAGGATTCCTTATGTGCTTTTTCCTATATGTTTTGTGACCATTATCCTTTAATTTGTCATTTCTTGGGGACATCTCATTGTGGTAAAGTCCCTATCTTGTGGATGCATGCTACCTTAAAGCAGTTTCTCCTAATAAGGCGTATGCAATCGCTTTAATGTAGGGGCATACACTCTGCTCAATGTTACACTTTATGCACACAACGTGACTTGTTTTCAATACTCAAGTTTGCAAACTAAGCATTTTTCTTTGTAATTTGGTATTTTTCTTTGTCATGACTTATAGTAGGTAACTCTTACTAGGCTAGTGTAGTCATGTTCTCCCTTCCCCTTTCATATATTGTCCCTTTTATCTCGATATTAGAGTAATAAGATCTTAAAGTCCTTAGGGGCTTAACACGTCTTGTCTCCTTGATATCTTGGTGAAAGTTTTTCAATGAAACTTTACTTTATCGTGAGTATGCTTAGTATCATACTCTGACTAAAGTGGGGCTAAATGTAGTGTCGTAAATTATACTCGCTTACAATTTCATCCTCACCTAGACCTCACCTTGATGCTTCGGCTTTTGAGGCCTAATAGCAATGTTATTTCTGCTCACACCACCTATAATATTTCTTTTTCACTACCCTCTTTGCCTTCCCTCCAAGACTGGGTCCTAATTGATAGGACCAAGGCTCCCAACATCCCGGTCCTCTCAATTAGGGCCCATTTTGGTCCTCACAATGGTCATCTCAAATGAGTGGGAAATTTTTATCCCGTGTTAGCCGCCTACTCTAGAAATTTAATTTATTTTCGGGCAGTCAAGTATAAATGGAGGTCTACCCCTCTCATTTGAAACCTAATTCAAAATCTCCTAACCTCAATCAAGTTCTCAATTAAACTCTAGGAAATTCAAGTGAGCAAGCAATCAATCATTCATCAAGCATTGAAGCAGAAGTGAAATCAAGTTCAAGTATTGAAGATGACATCCATGATCAATGTTTTATGAAGACATTATATATGAAACCCTAAAACCTTTGTGTGAAGGTCAAACAAAACTTCATCAAGGTATACATTATTGTTTCAAGCATTTCATTTCAGATCCAACCTTTTACTCTAAAGGTAAGTATTTTATTACAATCTTCTATTACATTTATCATTTCAATTTCATGGTTAATTCCAAAACTAGGGTTTAACCTAAGCTAAACCCCTATTCCAAACCTATTTCCTATGTTTTTATGTGCAGAGAATAGGTGTAGGAGCTATACTCGGTAATTCCGGCAGAGTCGACAATGATGAACAGGTTAAGCTTTCAATGGCCGAAAATTCAGAGGACCAGGGCAGCTCTGTACTACGTGGTCTCAAAAAATTAGGTTAATTTTTTAGGGAACGGGTTTTAAACATCTTCTTTTGCCCATATTTCAGTTTGTGGCTCCGTGGGATATCTGTAGCAGTCTGTTTGCAATTATTTACTTTAATTATCCATTGTTTTTTCTTAATTTATAATTATCAATCAATTTCAACCTAGGAAAGAGGAAACCCTAATCTAGGTGAATCTGATCAAACTTTTAGCCCTTTCCTTATTTGGATTGAGGATCAATCTATTAGGTTCACCCTTTTTTCCACCTTGTTATGGTTAATTTAGGATTGCTAGTGGTTTTATTATCTTAATTGACCCACATTGACCCCAATTCCAAATTACACCATTATAGGTTGGTTCCTACAAAATTGTATTATGGGGATTGGTTTCTCTAGTGGTTTGGTGTCTATAAACATTGTAAGAATATTTCATTTTACTTTGTGAGGCTAGATTTGGATAGTAGATCTAAACAATGATTTCACTGTGGTTTTCTATTGAAAGCGTTTTCACATAAATTGATGTTATCTCTTGTGTGGATGTTGTGCACTTAATGTTCTTTACGTTATTTTTTATATTGTCAATATTTCATGGTCATTAAATACTTGGATCAAGTAAAAGATTGAATTATACTGATTAATCACCCCACTCAGTATAATTATTTTCTCTTCACACCAATCATAGTTAATGTTTACCCAAAGACAAGACCAATAGTCAAACATGGAATAGCTAATCACTCTTTAATTCATCTTCATCTACATCATGCTAGCTTGGTATATTTAGAAATTAAAGGTCTATTTTACATTTGTCTATCCATAATTATATAATTAGAAATCTAAATAATTATAGGGTGTGTTTAATAATATATGGTGAGTGTAAGTAAATAAAGGCTAAGAAACAATGATGGAAATGAGAGATAAGGATATGTAGAATATATAATTTGGTCAATGTTGCAACATTCATGCTTTCTATGTTCTAATGTTGTCTAACCTTGGTAGTCCAATGTTAAGGTTTTCAAGGGTCTCCTCCACTTAGAGTAGTAGAATATGTAGTCTTATAGTTGCATTTACCAAACTATTAAATCTCAATTAAAATACCACTCTCTTTTACAAGTGTTTCCTTTCTTGAAAGAATTACAATAGTTTTACTAAAGGTGTTTCTTCAATTGTAGTAGGGTGGAAGGATGAACTGGACTTAGGGTTTATTAAGACTGGGAAAAAAATTCTAGCCTAGATGTAATAGTTTTGAGGAGTATTGTACAAGAAACTAATGACTTAGAAAAGAGGTATTATTTTCATTGTGGTTGGGGTGCCATTTTTCAAGGAAGAGATTCTAGATAGTTTTTAGAATCTAGATAGTAGTTTTACACTTCCATGACTATAATCATAGAAGGGAGTTCAATACTTGTAGAGAATCCAATTTGTTGAATGAGAATCCTTAGAATTAAGTTGATGTTGAATGATTTAATTCTATCTTTCTCCTTGGTAAACATTATTATCAATTTGGATTAACAACTCATAGTGCTTATCCCCCTAAATAAAATATTGACCTAATTTTCTAAAGACATGGGGTTGAGATCTTGTATAAAGACTTTTGAGTAGAAGATACAAGGAAGCTTTAAGATCTTTGTTTTTCTATGGTATAGATTGAGAATTAATATATTATTTTCTCTATCTATATTGTACAAAAGGTTTTCCATGTTTAGTTTATGTTGGAGTATTTAAGAGTTCATACTTGAAAGAATTTTTCTTGGTTTCATTTGAGGTAGGGGTTTGTACATGTGTCCTTGGAATTCTTTATTTTGATATTTTAATATCTCTCTCTCTCTCTCTCTCTCTCTCTCTCTCTCTCTCTCTCTCTCTCTCTCTCTCTCTCTCTCTCTCTCTCTCCTCTCTCTCTCTCTCTCTCTCTCTCTCTCTCTCTCTCTCTCTCTCTCTCTCTCTCTCTCTCTCTCTCTATATATATATATATATATCTCTCTCTCTCATCTCTCTCTCTCTCTCTCTCTCTCTCTCTCCCTCTCTCTCTCTCTCTCTCTCTCTCTCTCTCTCTCTCTCTCTCTCTCTCTCTCTCTCTCTCTCTCTCTCTCTCTCTCTTCTCTCCTCTCTCTCTCTCTCTCTCTCTCTCTCTCTCTCTCATCTCTCTCTCTCTCTCTCTCTCTCTCTCTCTCTCTCTCTCTCTCTCTATCTATATATATATATATATATATATAACATTCCCCTTTAGA
Source organism: Cryptomeria japonica (assembly GCF_030272615.1). Lineage (NCBI taxonomy): Eukaryota > Viridiplantae > Streptophyta > Pinopsida > Cupressales > Cupressaceae > Cryptomeria > Cryptomeria japonica. Next base: position 334,054,753 of record NC_081409.1, read on the forward strand.
TTCGTTATATAAGATTATTTTGATTTTGAAAAAATAAAATAAAATAGTAGAAGGTGAGGGGAGATTTTGTCAAGTTATAGACTCTAGGAAGGATGAGCTACAAATAAGGTATCCTTGAGATTGTGTTTTTATTGACATATTTTTAAACCTCTCATTCCATATTGGATTTATCTTCATTCAATCTCTAGCTTCATTTGTGGATTTTAAGGTGTTTCCTTTTAAATATTTTTGTTGTAGTACAATTGGTCATGAGGTTGTTAAATGCCCTTGGGTGAAAATTTAAAGTTGTGTCCCACTTCGAACCAACTTATTATCATAAATGCATTTAAGAATTTCCAACAAAAAGTCAATCTTTCAAACACATTTTCTAGCTTAATTAGATCTAGGCCACACATTTTTCATTTGGAAGAGCCCACTTAATACTTATGTAAATATTATTTTTTAATGGTTCTAAAAATTCTTTGTGTAGATCTATAAGTGTATTTTTTAAAATATAAATTTTGAATATTTTAACTAATTGATGTTTATATTTAATTATTTTATTATTAATAACTAGATAATCAACATCAAAATATAAGGTTGATTGTCTTCTAAAACAAAAAAATAAGGTTTATTAAAATAATTAGTGTATTAGAGAAGATATTCAATGTTGAGACATTTTATTTTTTCATTTCAAATATAATTAAGAAACAAATTGTCATAAACAATTGAATTTTCAATAGATCCAACTTTCAAAACACACACATCTATATACATGCATACATACATAAATGATTCTAAAATCTAGAAATCCTAGTAAAGATTTTGTGGAGAGGAATAATGATTGCTTTATAGCTACTCAAAAGAAAGGAAAGGGGGTCCTTCTATTGATTTCTTATAAGGGATTTTTAGGAGGTGTTTGTTCCTTTGTTACAAAACACAAATGTTTTATGAGTATATGATTAAGAATAGAAAGTAGAAGTAAATCTAGGTTCATTTCTTGATATAGGGTCTTTTTTATTTATTTTGATAAAAAATGGTTTGCTACTTTAGTACTACTCTTTTTATATGAAAGTTTTGGATAATTTAGAAGGTTTCTCCCTTTAGAAAAATAATGTTTTTTCTCAAATAAATTGAAGAAAAGGTAAACATAAAAAACTAAATTTGAATTATTGAAGATAAAAGTCTTAGTAGTCACAAGTAAAGGATTGAGATGGGTCATGTAGACACATTTTTTCTATAAGAGCAAAAGATCAAGTGTTATTGATTATGTAAGATTTTATAAGATTGTGCATAGAATTGGCTCTTGGAGCTTGACTTTACTTTTATTATTTTTGGTTGATGTTTTATACTTTATTATTTTGTCGTATGTAATTAATTTTCAAAATTATATTAATTATGTTAAGTAAGAGTATAAGTGATTTTTTGATGGGTCTCTAGTGATAAATCTGATTAGGAAAGTCAATATATTATTTATTTTTTTATGTTTGTAATACTACTATTAAATCTATGAATTTTCTCAATTAACCCATCAAAAAAATTATATATTTGTCTATGATTCATTTTAGTTTTGTACAAATGATACTTTCATATTTAATACTCATAAAGATAATGCACTTCTATACATCATAGATTGAAATTGGAACTAAATGATAATTACAACTAATTTATATAATGGTAATGGAGATTGATTAGGAAAAATATTTTTTGATTTTGCAGATTAAATTACAATGAGTACCACCACAGTGTGTACCCGGCCTTTGATTATTATACATCACCTTATTTTAAGGCAACCTTAATATAAAGAACATGTTTATATCATCTGATTATAGAGAGCCATTGATATATACACAGTAACATATACACATTTACTTTTGGACTATGAAGTCTTAGTTGATGGAATTAACATGGTGCCAAATTCTTTTATTGCCATTAGTGCACTGTTTTCCCAGGTTCCTATCCTCTTCTCCCATGGAGCCAAACCTCCTTTCCTTGCAATGCTTCCATGACAAGCAATGTTCTGCAACATGGTTTTGTTCATCCGTCATGTCCAACTCTCCTTGCAGTCTCACATAGTAGTAATATTTGTGATCTCTTCCAAACTTTCCACTGCCCATTTCAGATGATGATGGGTTTCTATAGTTTCTTCTTTTTCTGTAACGAATGAAAGCTCTGTAAACATAGGGAATCAATCCTTCCATGAATACTGTCAGATATTCAAATGAATTAGGGTTCAGAAAGGCAGAGATGATCTCATAAGTTTCTGTAAGAAGTATGGTGATGGTGAGAATATGGTTGAGCTCTTTGAATGTTTATAGAGCGGATATAGCTCACAGAAACATTTTTTTTATTGCTCATGCATATTTTGAAGGATACAAAGTTTTGAATGCTTTAAGGTCTGAATTAGAATTCTTGTAAAAGGGTTTATTTATTCTCCATTGCTTCAAGGCTCCATGGCTTGAGTTTCAGAGAATTACATTGGATGAGGATTTGGTGGGCACTGTTAGGGTCCACCGAATCTTTGATAGCTTAAGCAACCACATGGTTAAAATTACACACCATTCTTACTTCAATTCTGCTTTGACCAATGAATCACTCTACCTTATCAATAACGAGAAGGATAGAGTGAGGTAGATCGCTTGTAACCGGGAGAATTGTGGGGAATCCTTAAAATGGTTTTTTCCCAATATGACACATTGATTGTTATCCCAACTTAGATACGCATCTTACAGGAAAGAATTCACTCAATCTCCCTAGCAACTTTAACGCCTAAAAAGTGAAAAAATGGCAAGATTTTCTATGGATGAGATTGAGACCCCACACCAAAATGATGGCCCCTGGAGAAGTTAAGCCTTTTTCTTCACTCTTCAGATTTTAATTTTTTGATACTCTAATGGCACTATAATATATAAATAGAAAAATCCTCCTTAGAAATTGTCCTAAGAGGATTTAGGGCATTTGGAAGCTTATAACATAGTTATTATCTACATATTCTCCAATCTTTTTGTGCACATTCAATGATGTGTATATGTATATGTATAAGTATAAGTAGTTGCAATATATTTTTGAATATTGACATAAAAGAATATTGTCAATAAAATCAAAATTCATAGAGTTGTAAGTCTAATGGTTTGATTTTCCGGGCTCATCAACTCCAAGCATTTCGCATTAATGAACTTAGGAAGGTGCGAGAATGTTGGGAGATTTTTAAGGAATGAAACAAATAAGCCTTTTCTTTGTCCTGTCATTATGTCGGCTTCGAAGGTTGACGGTCTCTAAGATTCAATTGCAGAGCAATGTCCTTTGGGGTTTGCTAAACAATGGCGGAAGCTCCATTCGGTTTTATCATAAGAAAGCACCCTAAGCCAATTTATTGCTTCAAGGTAGACGCCCCCATTTCTCTCACCCGCAATTGTCGTCAAGTCTCCTTCCGCGAGATTACGGACTTAAGGTTAAAAAGACTTCTCCGTGTTTCAGAGCCTACAGTAATCTTGGTGGTCAAGTTAATTCTTGGCTATGGACATTTGAGTAGAACAAAGTATTTGCGGGATAACTCTAATATCTCTTCAAGATTTGTTGCTTCTCTTCTAGATGTTCAGGTTTCAAAGGAAAAGGTGTGGTCGTTAGCCACATGATTACTTGATCAAAAAGTTCTGGGGGGATTGGCAGCTGCTCTAAATCGAGCCATAATTGGCATGGGAATGCCCCGCCCGAGAGACCTCATTTTATTGTCGGGGTTCCGGGAGAGACAATCAACTACTATCCTTTCCTTTTGGATTTAAAGGGCCCTGCTTTAGGGCATCACCAAGCATTCACGGGAATGGCACTCAGATTCTTAGAATGGAGGTTATTGGGGGATGAACCGAACAATGCAGACAGGGAAGATGAATTCCTTGAGTTTGCCTGTTTGAATGGACTTATCCCAAAGGTTGAACGGAATGAGAGAGCTACTGAAGTTCGTCGAGCTGCGAGTTCAAGGGGTCGAGGTCGTGGATGCCTCTCAATGCAGAGCAAGGGCCGCGACCGTCCGAGAGGCAGGGATTGTGCTCCAGTGGAGGTTTCAGCCTAGGACTGAATGAATTTCAAGCGGTGCAGATATGGTCTTTTTTGCTTTCTGCTTATCTGTATTTAAGTTTGCAAAAATTTCCAAACTCTTTAAAGTTTTTGCTACTCTGTTAAAAGTTTTATATTTTGATGGCTGGGAGTCAACCTTTTTATAGTTTGACTAAACTTAGAGATTCTTCTTTAATGGAAGAGTCTGAACATTTGGGCTTACAAGCCTAGATTCGTTTTTTTTAAATTCACTCTACATTATGTAAATGTTATTAATTTCAATAATCCTTTGGCTCTGTCGTTTACCAATAAAAAAAAAAGTATAATTGTTTGATTGGTCTTTCACTTTCTTCATGTATAATATTACATACGATCATTTTTTAGTAACACTAGCAAACAAGTTGGCATAGTTAATAACAAGAGGTAAATATGTGGATTTCTTAAGGCATTCAACACATCTAACCTCTTAGATTGTGTAAATAACTCTTCATAATAAAACTTTACAATTCTCACTAAAGTGTCTAGCTTATTCTATCATTCATATTTCATATTTCTTGTGCACTCAAATATAGTGTATATTATATTTATATTTCCTTGATGTAGCACATTTAGTTTACTAATTATGTCTATCACATGTGCATCATCCCTTGCCTCAAATGCAGTACACAACACACACAGTTTGTATCACATCTACTAGTTTTGAAATTCAATCTATATTGTGTTTCAATTTATGCATGTCGATCCATATTGTATTGGATTACTAGAAGTTGGAGCTTGAGACTCGTGAGATTTCCTCATGCCTCCCTATCAAATGACCCATGATAGTAGACAATGCTTCAAAGACATCAACCACAAATACGGTCTAGAGAATGGTAGAAGATGAATTAATATGAAAGTGGAAAATTTGGAACAATAGTACTTATCTTGGAGATTGGCTCAAAGTCCTCAAGTTGGGATTAAGGCGTCTCTACCTTGGAGTCCTAACATTGGTTATTTGATTTTAATTAATTAAATGTTGTTGCATAATGGATTTATCCTAAGTTATTAATTATCTAGAAAAGTATTGGACATTATGGCCTTAAGCTAGCCTATAGGGTCATAATTATTTATAGCCTCATATGTGCCCATATTTAAAGCCTACAACTCATATATACCAGTCCTTGAATCTTGCACTTTTGAGCAATCATGGAATCCCAACTTGCATAGGAACTTTACTTTGAGCTTGTTCTTTGAGGTCAAAAGACCCTGTAGCTCAAAAATTTCCCTTGTGAACTCTGGAGTATTATCACCTTGTCACTACAACACCTGGAAGCTAGAATGGTGCTTGATGGAATCCACATAACCTTATGTAGGTTGATTTGGGTTTCTAGATGAACCAGCAACCCAATGTATCAATCAACTTCATTACATCTACTAACATTATGTAGCCTATATCTTATCTAAACTGATTTATCACTACATATAGGAATGCATCATTAATGCCCTTTGAATGATTTTCAAACTCCTTGAGTGGCAACTAGGTGAAGAAGTCCCAAAATTTGTCATGTTTGGCCCTTCTCTTTTGCCTTTTGTTTTTAGGCCATTGAAGTTTCCAGTTCTTGCAACAAGCCACACCACACTAGAAGTCATAAGGATGTCTTTGTATCTTGCACTTTGACCAATTGTTCATGAATACATCTGAAACAAGCTTTCCCCATTCAATATGTTCCTCATATTTTAAGAGAGTGTAAATATAGTAGAACATCCGCGTGTGATAATTTCTAGATATTTCTTGCCTAAGGCTTTGTTACTAGCATACCGATCAAATATATAATCTCAATTTATGACCTATGTATCTTATTGGACACTTTGGCAATTGATTATCTCTCTTATGTGAGCTAGTGTTTATTCATGTGCATTTTGTTCTTATGTTCATTCTCTTCATATTTTGTTTGGGCATAATTCTCTAAAACTTAGAATTTTGTAACATATGGAGGCAAGTCAAAATGTTTTTGAAACCATCTCTAAGGTGAGATCAACTATTACAATGCCTTTGGAGTCCATATATTTTCCTGTGTCCTAGTTGTAATGATGTGCTATGCCATTATCAGTTCTAGGCTCTACATTGTCTATGGGAAGAATGTCACATAAGATAACCCTAACTTATATATTCCCTTCTATCTCCCAATTGTATTGTCTACAAACACATTAGTCTTTATGGCTTCTAAATCTATGTCCAATTTCTTTGTTAGTGATCATCTTAACTTTAGAACCATATCTCGACATAGTGGCCACACCTTGGAACTAATACTTTATTGTCAATGGATCTTTGCCAACCTTTTGAGTAACTTTTCCTTTTCTTTGACTAATCTCGGGATCTTCTTCTCCTACAACTATTACTTCCACTTGATGCGTTTGATCACCTATAAGGTTAGTACACATAATTAAAAATCCAAAAGAAGTAGCTAAATCTATTAAATAAATTAAATTCTATCACTTTTAGATGATTTTTGGTATTCGAGTTTTAGGAGGACAAGAGGCTTGGGGATCGATATTTCAGGTGGACAAAGGTCTCAAGGATTGATCAATGGATCTAGTCAAGACCCAAAGTCTCACAGGATTTCTCTATTTCTATAGTTTAAAACACCCAAGAACTAGGCTATCAGAAGTTCCAAGCTTCAAAGGTTCTAGTCTTTAAATAACTTGAGGACCTGAAGTCTTGCAAGGATGCATAAAAATTCTCAATAAGTGGTCTAGGGAATGGGTTTTTGAGCGGAAGAAGGTTTTGAGGACAAGGTCCCAATGTCCCTTTGGGTTTCAAAATCTTGAAGAAAAGCCTTGCAAGTAGTTAAGCTAAATTCACAAAGTAGGTCTGCAGGAGTTTCATGGTCTAAAGGATAAAGTCTTTGAGTCCTCTAGGACTTGAAATTTTGGAGTGCATACTTAATTTCTTGGATAATTGTGATTTTTAAGTTTTTGGAAGGTATAGGGTCTTTTAGACTTAAATTTTAGGTTTCCAATCCTTCCATGACCTAAAGTCCCAAAGAGGCAAAACTTAGAAAAAAAAAGTTCAAAGTGTTGAACAAAGGACATAAGGGCTTTCAAGGATCTATAATCCTACAAGAAGTCGTGTTTGTTAAAATGTCTGAAGGTCACTCTATGGCCCAAATTACCAAAGTCTATTTTAAAGGTCCAACAATTTGTCATTTTTAAAGGCTCAATTTGAGTTTTAATGGTGGTCTGAGGTTTGTGGGGTTTGAACTCTCATAGTTGAGATTGCTAGGCATAAAACCAATTTAAAGAAAGGATCACATTATGGCATGGGGCCTGATACAATTTAGAACATGATTGAATCAGGAATATGGTATTTTGGAACTCTTGTGAGCCACCGAAATTTGGGACCTAGGGTCCAATTTAGGAAGGAGATGTCGGAAAGAGATGTTGAATTGAGTTGTAGAGAAGGGTATGTCACCCGGAATTGGGCTTGGGGTCCAATTTAGGAAGGAGATATCAGAAATAGATTCTGAATTGAGCTATAGAGAAGGGGGCCAAATGTGGGAGGCCATACATGCCAAAATAGAGCATAGCTAAGCAATAAATTGCACGAGTATGTAATTTACGACGCTACAATAACATTTCCTTTGCATTTGGCATTATTATTTTAGATAAAGTATTTTTTTTTAATCTTGTATTGCATTAGTAGTATCAGAACTAGAAGATTCTAAGCGTGCAGGCAAATTTGTCGGAAGGAGGTGGTTTGCACTAAGATTGAGCTTGTCGGTATTGAGAAAATGTATGCAAGATGAGCCCATGTGGTTGGGGTAGAAGTAGAATTATAAGTGGAGGTATAAATCCTCCTAATGTTGTTTATGGTGAAGATTTTAGAGCCATGAGAAGGCAAGTTGAAGCTTTATAAGAGGAGATGAGAAGAGGTTTTGCTCAAAGGAGAGAACCTGAGAGTGAAGAGGATGAAGCTATAGAAAATAAAAATGATACATATGGTGTAGAAGATGAAATAGCAACAATATTTGTGAATGATCCTTTAGTGAGGGTATCATTAAGAAGGGGAAAGAGACCAAAATTTGATGTTCCTACATTCAATGAGAGTTAATTGATTGGATAAATAACATGGAAGAGTACTTTGAGTTTGATGAATTAAAATATCTTGATAAAGAGAGATTCGCAAAGACAAGATTAAAGGGACATGCATCTATTTGGTGGAAGGAGATGCAAATTGAAAGAGGAAGAAGAGGTAAAGACAAGATTACTAAATGGGATAGGATGGTGAATAAAATGAAAAGACATTTTATTCTAGTTGGTTATTGATTAGACTTGTTAAAGAAGATGCATAGTCTTAGACAAGGAGGAAAAACAGTGAAAGAATATATAGAATAGTTTCGTATGATTTTGATATGGACTAGTCATTTAGAGGCCAGCAAAGATAAGGTAGCCCATTACATTGATGGGTTGAAGCCAAGTATACAAGAAGAAATGGCTTTGGTGAGAGTTTACACAATGGAAGATGCATACTAGTTTGCCTTGAATATTGAAGAAAGATAGAACAAGAAAAGAGAAGAGACCGAGACGAAAAGAAACAAAGAATATCATATGGGGATTGGAATGATGATTCAAATATGAAAATAAGAAAAGTGAAGAGCATGGCAGCAATAAAAATCAAAATAAAGATGATTCATACCCTCATGAACAAGATTATAGAGGAAGAGGAAAATCGGGTAGAGGGTTTGGAAGAGGAAACTACACAATAACTTGTTTTGAATATGGATAGGAAGGACACAAAGCTTATGAATTTATAGAACATGAAATCATTAGGAGAATAAATGAAGGCAAAGCAAGAGCTGCAAATGTTAACCAGGAAGCAAAATCTTCACAATCAGAGGGTGCTAAAAATGGAGGTGTTAGTTACCAAGAGAGTCATGTTGAATGAACTAGTTCAAAGAAAGAACCAGTTTAGAACAAGATGCAAGTGTTAAGACAAGGTATGTAATGTTATGTATGTAATCTTATCATAGATGGTGGGAGAACTAATAATCTCATTTTTGAAGAGAGGGTGTGTAAACTATATCTAGAGAGGAGAAAACGAACACATTTGTATACGATAGCCTGGCTACAAGATGACAAGAAAGTATTGGTTAGTGAAAAAAGTTTGGAAAAATTTAATATAGGAAAGTATTATGATCAGATAATGTGTGATATTATGCCTATGAAATTTTTCCATGTTTTGTTAAGGAGGCCTTGGCAATTTGACAAGAGAGCAGTGTACGATAGGTATGCTAATACATACTCATTGATGAAGGATGAAATCAAACTCAAGTTGAAGCCATTTCAAGGATTAATGGACAAGGTATGCACTAATGCAATGGTTTATATATAGTAGATGACGTCAAATTTTTGGTTGGTAAGAAGCAATAACGTGTTTGTTTCACTAAAACTAACCAAGTAAAAGTGGAAAAAGATGATTTGTTAATTCAAATTGAAGCAGAATGCAATGAGTTGATTTTAGATAATTAAAAAAAAGGTTGCAGCAAAAGGTGAGGTAAACTTAGATTTTATTACTTTCTTTCATGAGAGTGAGGATGAAGAAATAGAGAAGTTTGTTGTAGCAGTGATTCCTTTGGGTAAATATGAATTTGAAAGAAAAAATGTGGAGGTAAATGAGGATTTTTTTGGTGAATCATTGTTTGAAAATAGTGGAGAGGAAGATCCCTTAATTAGTGAGTTAGATAACCTTATAGAAGATGTGGAAATTGAGCCTCTTGATTATTTTACTAATGCTATTTTTGAGTGAATAAAATTAGATGGAAGCAATGATATGTCTTCTAGGAAACATTAAAATAGTGAATTTTCATGAAGAAGAAAAGGTGGAAGGAGAAGGAAAAGGTAAAACACCAAGGGAGACAAAGGAAGACATTTATTTTATTGTGGAAGAAGGTGTGAATTCAATTTTTTTATTTTATTTTGATAGGTTGTGTTGGTGGGAAATCAGATTTGATACTTTCAATCTTATGAAGGGAAGAAGTGGATGAAGGATGAAAAGGGATAATATTGTGAGATTGCAGGAAGTAATGAAAAAGAGAATTCTGGTGGACAAAGAAGAGAGATGGATCCAAGATAGGCATAGTGTCTACAAATTTTTCTAAGTTCAACTCAAGAGTAATTTTCTTTGTGCCATGGGCATCTAATGCAAGGGCATCCACACGGAAGAAACCCCATCTTGAAATTTCAAACTTCCATCACATAGAAGTTAAATTTTGAATGAGTGGACTCGTTAAAAAATATAATTTTAGCAAAATTTTTAATGGTTTTGAAAATAATCTATGAACATAGATGGTGGTAATCAAATTTTTTTGGGGTGCTTCTTTTAGAGTGGACTATAGTATCTAAAAGGCAGTAACTTGGGGTGAGTTGGACCTATTTTGGGGGGACAAGGTTTTTTGGAGATTTGAAAGAGGAAGCTTCCATATTTTGGAAAGAGGTAAAAATTGGGAATAGTTTTATTTTAAGTGTAAAATAGCTCATATATTTTGTAGGTGTAGGGAAGTATTGACAACAAAAAGTTGGTTGAGAGTGCATGCTTCAGGGTTTTGCAGAGCTCGATAGAAAATTTGTAGGTTGGAGGGGTGGGAATTCGCATAAGAGAAGATCATTTCATGAAGATCATCTTTGTATCTCTTCTTATTTTTTCTTTCCTATTTTAGATCACATTTTGATAAATTTTATAATTATATTTATTAACATATGAGGTTGCAAATTTATCTAATAATAGATTTTTGAGTTTAATGAAAAAAAAACAAATTTTTCAAATCAAATTTTAATTTTGTTTGATAGTATATCCTTTGTGTTTGGTGTTGTTATTTTAGATAGAGGGTTTGTGCTTAATCTTATATTGGATCAGGAGTACCAAAGACAAAATATTATGAACGTGTAGGTAGATTCAGCGAAAGGAGGCATTTTGCACCAGGATTGAGCTTGTGGGTATCGAGAAAAATGTATGCAAGTGGAGCCCCAAATGGTTGGGGTAGAAGTAGAAATCATCCTGATGTTATCCCTAGTGAAAATTTTAAAGCCTTTAGAAGGAATTTTGAAGGAGAGGATATTAGAAGAGGTTTTTTTCAAAGGAGGGAACTTGAGAGTGAAGAGGATGAAGCTATAGAAAATAATAGTGATACAAATGGTGAAGAATATGAAGAAACAATAGCAATAGTTATGAATGATACTTTAGTGAGGGCATTTTCAATAATGGGAAAGAGATAAAAATTTGATGAACTACATTTAGTGAGAACCTAAAACTGGAAGAATTGATTGACTAGATGTTGGTAACTAGATTTGTCTCTTACAATTTATTTAATTTTTATATTCTATAGCTCGAGAAATGAAAGACAAATTTCACCAAACAATTGGAAAATCATTATATTGATTAACCTCTGAATTAAGGTACAAATCCCTTTAATAGGTATTCAATCAGCTCCAAATTACACACAACCAATTTATACTTTTCACCAAAAAGCACAGAAAGGTAATTGCATTCACCAGTCAACACCAAATGAACGCAAGCACTGATTCATATACAACTCTTTGTATAAAGCCGACAGACTTCACATGTACATTAAAACAAAATGAAAAGCTTAAAAGATGAATTTCACTAAAAAAAATTTGCGCACATAGAAAGCTATAACAGATCCTTTCTTGAAATAGATTCTCACAGAAATCAAATTTCAAACATAAAACACACAGATTTGAAGTCAAAGATAACTATTATTTTGATTTTCATTCATAGATGATCATCAATCTTCCACATACACAAAGTCTTTCAACAAAATTATAGAGATAGTTTTTCAAAAACTTAGTGAACCCCAAACAAAGTCATTACAAAACTTATAAATAGGTCGCCAGACCAATAGTTTTAACCAAAGGTACAATTAACTCAAAAGAGTTAACAAGAAACTACCCTAACTGCATAACTAAAACTAGAAACAACTAGACTCGCTGGCAAACAACTGCCAGCAATGCTAGTCATGTTGTTGATTTTGTCTCAGTTGGATCGCCTAGGTTGTTATTTTGGACAAACACCATAACCGCTTTTACCACACTTCACTCTCGATGAACCTTCGAGAACTCCTGAATTACAATTACATGCAGCAGTCTGATGTGTATTACCCTTTGCTTCCAGAGTTCTTTCTTCCTCTTCACCATCTGTACTTTGTCTCTGTGCGAATCCAAGTGATCCAGGCAGACTTTGAGCATTGACTCCACTTTGGAAATCTTCATAAAATCTTCCACAGCCAAGGATTTCTCCACTTTAATTTGCTTAATGTGGCTGCTGAATTGATTGATCATTTATGTTGTATCTTCCAAAGTCTGGCTATCCTCCTTAAGCAACTAGACATCTACGCAGCGCAAATCCTTTTGCATGGTCATTCTCAAGGTTGTTAGTTCACCTCGTAGACTGGCGGATTCACTATGACCTTGTTCGATGATTTGGTTACGCCACTCTATGCTTTCTTTGCATATAAACATTATATCTTCATTTAACCCTGGCACTTGTCTTTAGGCATGAAAAATCATCAAGCCATAGCGCTAAATGTCGCGCATTTGCTTGGAAATCATCGCCCATTTATTCTTTTCTTTATGCCATGAGATCAAGTCGGCATCCAATTCCTTGGTAACTTCATTAGCATCTTTGAAAATATGAACTAAATCGGATATGTAATTGGTTCCTTGATGCACAATCGATGTGAGCCAATAAGAAAAAATTTCTGCAATCATCTTGTTTCATTGAACCTCATCAAACAACTTCTGATTACTAGGGGATTTTGAACTAAAGGGAATAGAGCTTTGGGACAATGGCAGCGGACTGTTCTGTAGAGCATGAATGTATGGAGCCATTTGCATTAAATTCGGCTTCAACTCTGTCTTATCCTTTTCGTCCTTCCAAGTGTGGGAGATAATCCTCTTGGTCGAAGTCTCCAAATGTTTCACATCAACTGCTCTGGTTCCTACCCCCAAATCAACTCGCTCAATAGTATAATCAGCCTCTGAAGTGGTGGCAGCATCCTTATGAAATGTAGGTTTGGCAATGTCTGCAGTCCAATGTTTTGTGCCTTCACCAAAACCAATCATGGTCTCCATTTTTAGCTGCTTAGGCTTCGTGGATCTTCCTAGGCTTTTACTCACAGCATCTTCCATCGACACCGAAATAGGAACCACATTTATTTTCCTGGTAATTGAATCACTTAACCATTTAGGAGCGAGAGTCAGTTCCTTAGATTGCATAGGGGAAGGCCCTCCTGAAGGCAGCAATATAGCATTGTCTGCGTTAGATTAGATATCAAGCACCTATGAATCCTGGATAGTAGCATATGAATCAGTTAAGACCTTGTCAACATCACAAACAAGGGTTGCCATATTGCCCTGTACTTCCTCAGCGTCCAAATCAAGAATGAGATGAGCGGCAGGTGGCTGAAAATTCTTCTTGTATCTTGACCTGGTCACTCGGCCACCAATGGAATGTGCAACTTCAGAGTCAAGTTTTTCTTCTTTAATCTTAGCCTGCTTATTTCCTGCAACAGAAATAGGGATGTTAGGTAAAATAGTGGTTTTTCTTGCAATCTTCCTTTTTCCATTTTTGTTTCTTGACCTGGTTGCCTTTGCTGGATGAAATCGGCAACTCCTAAGCCAATTCTCTGTTCTATGAATTATACTAAAGGTGTGTGCCTATATGCTATCCTCCATCTTTCTACTCCAGTCAACTTCTGGAAGGGGTTCATTGTGTACCCGTCTCATAAATTTTGGATCCAGTACATCTTCATTATCAATAGTGACACCAAAGGTATCCATTTGCAATTTCAGGTCATGAATATGTTTCAGAGTTAACCTGGACCAACTCCTCTTTCTCACTTCAAACTCATCTGGGCAGTCTTCCCAATAATCCTCCAACTAGGGCACATGTTGCTCAGGCAGTATCTTTTTCACATACTGGGCCATAAAACCTTTACTATCAAAATTATCTCTTTTACAAAGGTTTTCAAATGAAATCTCTTAAATTCTAACTCAAGATTTAGTGCATCAGAAACACACCTACAACTGTAATGGCCTAAATCGATAGGGAAAATTCCACTTGTGCCAGAATATTCACCATACTCCTTTGCAACATAGGCTAACTGTGTGGAAACTTCAATCAAAACACAGGAGTCTGAAACATATCTAGGTAGCCTAAAGGGTTCACCTTTAAAACCTCCAACCCTTATGTAAGTGAAGTGATTAAATTGTGTAAAGAAACTACAATAGATGTTAATTAGTTCAACCACTTATGCAGACATTCTCATGTGCAAGTTATCTTGTAACTCAAAAGTCAACCTCCTAGTAAAAATGTCATTCTAGCAAAGGTAATTATCAACATGTCCTTTTTGGGTCAAATGGGGGTGATACTCGTAAATTTTAATACCCTGAACCCATTTTGCATGGAACAGTCTAGGCCACTCCCTCACACAAGCTAGCATATATAATAAATATGAAGACATATAGAAATTTGACATCCCAAGGTAATTACTCAAACCCTCATGCAACCTTTCTGGAATAACAGTTCCCCAGTCAATGAACCGGTTTTTGTCGAGAGTGACCTGGATGAAGAAATACATCCAGCCTTCCCAATAGAAGGAGTGTGAATTTACCTTAATCATGCTCAACATCATTACCAAATCCCTGATTCTAGGAATCAAATTCTCTCGGGTTAACGGTCTTGGCAACCTTGAACCACCCTTTTGAAAACTCAAAAGCCAATTTCGTGCAATAATGGTTCTGTAATACTGCTTTTTCTCATAATAAACTCCATAAGACTTTCCAATAGTCCAATCCTCATAAGGTTCCCGATGTGGGATACCCATGGCAGCCATTACTGTTTGTCTATCAATGGACAACAAAACCTCACCATTATTTTTCCTAATGCATCTGTTAGCTTTATCATAGTGATTCATACACTCTAAAACCAACTCAGGACAAGGGGCAACTATGGGAAATGTTGTTGCTTCCAATAAACCACTTTGTACAATGTCTTTAATCATAGAATCAGCAATTGGGTTCCTTACTCTTTCTAAGAAAACATCTAAATCTAATTGAACTAAGGTTGTATCACCCAGCTCTGGTAAGGAACTTACAAGGGAAGAAGAGTTCATTAATTTAGGTAGAGTAGGCCTCATTCTTAACTCATGATATTTCCCCAATCAACCCAGACAAAGAAGAAAAGATAAAATGGAAACAAACAGCTAAACAAAATACCTAGACCTTTTTCTAGAAACTGTAGCAATTAGGAAAGTCGTTAAACATACATTCCTCTATCATCTGCAAAACCCCTGTCGCAGTCTATTTTCTTCCCGCTCCAAAAACTCTTCTTAAAACTAATTCAAAAATGACAATCTCGACAAGACAACTGCTCAATTTAAAAAGCCGAGAAAATCTTACCCATGATTACCACAAATTTTCATCATTACTCTTCACTCGTGCGACATCACTCTGAAATGATCGCGATCGAGCATGCATTTAATAGCAAGTCACTTCATATCTGAAAATACAGATTTCCATGCCATACTTGCTACAAATGACAACTTTCAAATTATTAAAGAAAGAATACTCCCCTTCTCTGTGCCGTCAATCATATTTTAAAATCTGTGCCACCACCTCATGAAAAGTCACATGTTTTCCAAGAAATCAAAACATCGAACTCTGAACCTTGAGTAACAAATGCAAAGCAAAAACATAAACATGATAAATATTTAACTTTGAACCTTGAACCTAAAAGGTTGAAGTTCAAGGTTCAACCTATGCTAAACACCAACAACAACTAAAGAAGACTTAAGGCTGCGTGGGAAGACAAACTTTTAATACGACACCCATTGAACTTTGAACCTTGAACCAAAAAGGTTCAACTTCAAGGTTCAAGTTCAACACAGTGAAACTTAAGGAAAACAGTGAAGACTGGATTACATGGGGAATTCAAAGCATACAACGCTACCAAAGGACCAGATGGGGACATGACTCAATAAGGCGACACATAGAATGGAAATTTTTATATGTACCACCAACACTAGATAAACAACATCAAAGAGTACTTTGAGTTTGAGGAAGTAGAAGATAGGTTAAAGGAATACACATCTATTTAGTGGAAGGAGGTGCATCTTGAAAGAGGAAGAAGAGGTAAAGACAAGATTACTAAATGGGATAAGATGGTGGAGAAAATAAAAAAAGGTAGCTTATTCTAGTTGATTGTGAATTAAACTTGTTAAAGAAGATGCAAAGTCTCATATATGGAAGAAGAATGTTGAAAGGATATACAAAAGAGTTTCATAGGATTTTAATATGAACTAAGGCCAACAAAGAGAAGGTAGCCCATTACAATAATGGTTTGAAGCCAAGAATACAATAATATATGGCTTTGGTGAGAGTTTACACAATGGAAGATGCATACTAGTTTGCCTTGAAGATTGAAGAAAGATTGAATAAGAAATTTGAGAACAAGCAAAGAGGAAGAGACACAGAGGCTTCACTTAGTGAATCTGGGTTATAGCACGTGTGTTCATGGCATACTAAAGAATCCCCCTATTTTCAAATACTATTTCCATAAACTCCTTTTTTGTCACCCCCTCCCAATACACAACCTGAATTAAAAGCCCCCTATTTTCGCCAGATATTGTATTTTTTCATAGCCTGAATTGAAAACCCCCCTATTTTTACTGATAGGTAATATAGTATACCCTCGTTTTTTGGGATATTAAACCCCCCAATATGAATGCACATGATATAATATTGCCTAGCCAGTGAAGCCCCCATGGGAAGAGGCTGAGACAAAAAGAAAGAGGGAAGATCGTATGGGTATTGGGATGAGGATTCAGATCTAAAAAACAAAAAAATAAGAGCATGACAGAAATATAAATGAAAGGAAAGATTATTCATATCCCCATGAATAATATTCTAGAGGAAGGGAAAGATTGGGTAGATGGCTTGGAAGAGGAAACTACAAATAACTTGTTTTGAATGTGGATAGGAAGGGCACAAAGCTTATGAATGTCTTGAATGTGAAAATATAAGGAGAAGAAATAAAGGCAAAGAAAGAGTTACAAATGTTAATGAAGAAGCTAAATCTTCACAATCACGAGATGCTGAAAATGGATAAGTGATAGTCAGATCAATTGAGTCATGTTGAATGAATCTATTCAAAGAAAGAACTTATTTAGAAAAAAATGAAAGTATCACGACAAGGTATGTAATATTATCATAGATGGTGGGAGCACTAATAATCTCGTTTTAAAAGAGATGGTGAGTAAACTACAG
This sequence comes from Cryptomeria japonica, assembly GCF_030272615.1. Classification (NCBI taxonomy): domain Eukaryota; kingdom Viridiplantae; phylum Streptophyta; class Pinopsida; order Cupressales; family Cupressaceae; genus Cryptomeria; species Cryptomeria japonica. The sequence continues at coordinate 334,072,105 of NC_081409.1, forward strand.
CTAGAGAGGAGAAAATATACCCACATTCGTATAGGATATCTTGGCTACAAGATGACAAGAAATTTTTGGTCAACAAACAAAGATTGGTAAAATTTAATATAAGAAAGAATTATAATGAGATAATGTGTGATATTATGCCTATGAATGTCATGTTTTGTTAGGGATGTCTTGGAATTTTGACAGTAGACCAGCGCACAATGCGTATGCTAATACATAGTCATTGATAAAGGATGGAATCAAACACAAGTTGAAGCCATTGAAAGGAGTAATGGAAAAGATATGCAATAATGCAATGGTTTGTCTTGGTTTAATTAATCTTACTTAGGGAGACACATAAAAGTTGTTGGAACATCTTCACTTTAGGTAGACTTATCATGTTATCATCTCTATTTAATGTGGTGTATCCACCTTTAGTGCCTTTTCATATTATCATATCCACCTTTCATGGTTGTACTTTTCTAGCTTAGGTGGGTGATCCACCTTTAGTGGCATTATCAAACTCACTTTTCCACTTTAGGTGGGGTGATAGCTTTTCAATTTTTTGTCTCATGTGATAATATTATGACACTTGTCATTATTATGCACTTCTATGTTCTCACCTTGGCTAAATAACCAAGGGGTCTCCTATGTAATAATGTTCCATTTGTATTGCACTATTGATCATAATACAGTTTATTCTTATCACATTTATTTTATCTTATTATTGTTCTTTCCATTAGGCCTCTAGATCTTGGGTGACTACCTTCATAGACAAATCTTACATGGTATCAGAGCTTATAGGGTTCCGTTGGTATGTCATTTTGAGAAAATTTTGGTACAATTTGGGGTTTTGTTTTTACGACTTTCTATTATAGGGAAAAATTGGAGCTTGTTGTGTCAAATATAAAGCTACCATTGGATTCAAGAGGTTAAAGAAATTCAAAATTGTCTATTGTTTCATCCAAATTTGACTCTAGAGGTCAAATATAGAGTCATTCAAAGTTTGGAGGCGGTTGCTAGACTCGAGAGGTACTTGCAATTTTAAAGAACTTTCGACGAAAATCAACCTCATCATCACACTCAAAAGGCCCAAAAACCCCAAGATCGCGCACCAATTCATCAAAATCTGAGTAGTTGACCCAGAACTGAGCAAAAATTTTGCCCCCTACTAGTCGATGCTATGGTCATAGGTATGCAGGTACAATTTTTAATAAAAAAATTATTGTCACGAAGGATTGCGCCTGAATGCTAAGTATGAAACTCAAAAATCCTATGAAACATGGAATGATCCTCAGGCCAGTGGGCTACCTAATCTTGAGGATCAATCTCCAGAGAGGGTTGGTTCCCTGATGTATCTCCTGTAAACTAACCTCTAATGGGAAAAGGGATAGGAAGAATGCTTAAAATTAAAAACCTATCCTACGAGGAGGTGACGCACCAAAATAATTAACTAAAATCTTCAACCTATCAACTCACTATACTTCTAAACAAATCAACTTTCTTTATACACAACTTTGCTTAATTCAAATCAAACAAAAGTATTTCATATGAAGATTTCTTTTTAGGTTCTTGAAGGAAAATAAATTGTTTTCACAACTAAAACAACTGAACATTTCAATACAACTTATAACCTGCTTGAATTTGAACATTCCATATAAAGGTGCATAAATGAGATGGAATTTAAGGATCTCATATATCAAATCATAAAAATTGCATCAAGGTCATTCATCAAGCACACAAAACATAGATTTGAGAAGGTAAACCATGTCGCTTTATTAAAAAATAAAGGTGTTTATGTTGTTACAAAACTCAGAAACTGGGCTACAATGTTATCCTTAAGCATGAAAGAGCTAAAATTAGTCTACAATCATGTTGAGGAAAGAAAAAAAACTAGAAAAAATGAAGAAGAAAGGTAGATAAATAGAAGAGGAAGTTGCACCCTGACTGGAAGAAGAAAAATGAGTTGAACTCCACCTCTTTATTATTGAATAGTGACCTCCACCTTGGAATCTTCTTCAACTTTGCATGATTGATTTTCTTTGGGTCGAATTTGGAGAAAAAACATGCATAAAATAAGTCCAAACTACTGGAAACTGAAGGTTGACTGCTTCAAAGTGATCCTCAACTAATACTTCATGTATGTGGACTCTAAACTAATGTTGAACTCATGCACTTGACCCTAAATCACTCTTTTTAATCTAAATTTTTCATGAACTTATCCCCTTTGGTCGAATTTAGTGAAAAGGCATGCAAAAATGTCTTATAACTCATGCAAACTAAGGGCTTGACTTCTCAAAAGGATCTCAAGTCAAAACTATCCCATGTAGGGTCCTAAACTATACTTGAACAACTACATCTATCTCCATGTTAGGCCTAAATTGATATTTAACTCCATCTTGAACTGATGATGAGTCAATGTGTTTGCATTGAAATCATTATCCAATTGCATGATGCGGTGAGCCATATTTGAACATTAAGTTGATAACCCCTTTTAGGAGTATAAGCCTTTAAGGGCTTCCATCTTTGTATTCTAGCTTTGAGCTTGAACACTATCCTCCTTAGGATCACTGTTTCAGCTTGATGTATATTATGATGCTCACTAGATTTTATATTCTTGCCCGACTATAACCTAAAAATAGAGATGATGTTGTTGTCTCACTCTTTGATAGTCCCTTGCATAGCTCTATAACCCTCCATATCACTGAACTATGGTTGCTCATTTTGATGCATATCTCTGCCCCTTTTTACTATCACATAAAACATATGACATGAATTACTACTTTCTTGTAGATTGCCTCTAGCATTGCCATTTTCCATTATGAAAACCTAAACTTGACCTATGAAAAGATCTATGTTTTTACTCAAAGGCTTCTTTCTTATAATTCTTTCATAAGTTAATGATGACCTTGTCTTCACTGCAACTTATATTCTTACTATATTTGACCTATGTGGTGATAGCACTATTACTGTTCTATCAAAATCTTTCCTTTATGTTGCACATCTTGCATGGTCTTACCCTTGAAAACCATGATGTCTATTTCTTCATCCTTGCTCTGTCTTATTGATTGTTCTTACTATTTTGGGGTGATCAGTGACTGCACATACTATGCTATGCCTCATGGATACATTTAACAAGAGTATGAAATTATTTATTAGTGACTGTTGATGTGTTCTAAGGGTCTGCCACATGATCAGTATCCCTTTTTATTAGCCTGTAACTATGATTGTTGCTTATTGATAGGACTAAGCATAATGATCTTAATACAATCTTGTCAAGAATTGATAATTTTGACCTTTGTCATTATGTCTTGGTGCTTTGATTTTTTACTAGCACTATATGATTGTAACCATGTGTTGTATTCTATATTTTGGATTGTTGATCACCAGTCTCTCAACAGTGAACTAACATCTAATATCCCTTTTGTATCCTCAAATATTTCTTTAATGTAGTATCATTCTTAGTTGCTTATATTCACTGTGGTTTTCTTTTATGCACTTCCTTTGATCATTATCCTTGTAGCTTTATGTATGCATTTGGACTGTTCTTACACTATCATTATTGTATGTGATGACTGGTATGATGGAGGACAACTCTCTGCTTATTGACTAAGACCATTGACCTATGACTGTACTTTATGGTTCCACTGAATAAATTTGCTTGTTGTATATGCACCTTCCATTGATCATCTTTGTACTACTATGTTCATTGTGATCCTTTGCATTAACTCACTATTGTCTTTGGATGTTGCACTTAGACTGATATTATTAGACTTTTGACTATATTCCTTCATTGTCCTCTTTTGTGGGCCTCTGAAATATTCAATATACAGTAAAATTTGAAATTTGTGACTACATTCTCTCCATGTTGGTTGTGTATGCCTTCATATGATGCATTTGGTCAGTTAGTCATGTCATTGAATGCTGCTCTTTTGAATGGAGATACCTCTACACATGTAATTTTTTGAAATATTGCAAGAGATGCTCCTTTATTGTCATTGTGACACCTTTTTCTTTACACCCTTACTCATGACTGTTATGAATATTATCACGATCATATTATTGTTCATGACCATTCATTTGTTATATTTACGTGCTCCTTGATACAAATATTTATGTCTTTATCTCTTGGTATCTTGCTACTACTGAGCTAGAGGCTTCTTAGGACTCCTTCACTATCTTTACCCTAAATACATTACTGCATTGTCCTTTATGACTCTATGTCTATGATTTTACTGCCATTAATCCCAGACTATGATTTCTAGTAAAGTCTGCTCCTTTGGTAAGACGATCTTTCCATATACTATTCTTGCAATATAAATCTTTAGGTCTACATTAGGACCTAAATCCATATAGGGTCTTGTGGGCTCACATTCCTTTCATGACAGATCCAAGCCCTCTAATTCTTTTATAACCTAAACTCTATTGCATGCATTGCCTTTACGAATCTTTGATTTTTGATGGATGCCCATTCATTTTATGATACTGATAAAGATAAACACATAGATCCCCTCAAGATAGGTATGCCACTATTCAATGCTTTGAACTTCTTAGGGCTCAATCCTTGTCTTTAGCTTTGTACCCTTTGATCCTAGGTCTGCAAGTTAAGCTTCTTATCAAACCTTTTGGATCAATGATTTGTCATAGCCATGATGCTTAGATCCTTGATCATTGGGAGCAATAACTTTATACCTTCCTCTAGACTATATATTAGAGGTTGTTCTTTCTAGGCCCTCATTGTGTTATTTTCTTCGTAGCATAAGGACTATCAAGCAATGGACTATCCTTTCTTTGCTTCTAGGCTACATTTACTATCAAGACTACTCCACTTTATTTATTGTCTGATTATAAAGCATGATGATTATAATTACACCGTCCTCCTCTCCATCCTTCTGACAGACCTATGTGTTGTTCTCAATTTCTGATTTCTTTATTTTCTCTACTAGAATCTTAAACCTCTGTCGCTTATGGAGAGAAACAACATGAAACAGAAACACAAGACAACATTTAACAAGGTTTATACAAAAACCTTCTACACTTCAAGCTTCCACTTAGCTTAGGCGGGTTTACCCTTTTTGATCACTCTTTCATAGATGCAATTAAAGACTTACAGAGAAGACCAGTGCCAACATTCTGCAAACCTTATCACCTCAACATTACTGAAACATAAAAAAAAACTCATTTATATTTTCAGTTTTGATCTCCAAGAAGGTTATTAAACCTAGCAAATTATACCAGTGCCTTATCCCAGGCTTCAGAGTCACCTAAGATTAGATAAGAATTCTAAATAGGACATCCACATACATTTCATCACTTCGATTTCACCAAATTTATATATGCCTGACATATATAAATTTTACCTTTGTGCTAAACCCAGTTATCAAATTCTAGCAGAATTATTGATTACTAACAGAAATATTTTAAGTATATCTAATTTCCCTCCTTGAGAGAAAAACCTAAAACATCTCTGTAAATTTTCCTTACAAATCATTCAATTAAATAACCCTAGATTATCTAACCGAACTAGTAAATCAATCGTGCATACAAGAAGACAACAGGAATCTAGGCTCAAAATGATTTGATCTGTATATTGATATCCTTCATCAAATTCTAAATAACTCAGAGTGATCTTCAAAAAACCAGAAAAACCCTAAATATATTTTGCCAGAGCTTTCTTACAAATTCTTGTGATCATCTTTCTAGTAGTCCTAGTATCCATTTATAATGATATGGATGCGACAAGCTTCGGACTTTCCTATAAAATAGTTTGTTATAACCATAATTCTCTTCCAAAAGAGGTTACAACCACTTTCACTCCTAACTCCCTGAGGGTTGTTACAATGCTGCAACATCAGTTTTCATAAATTCAAAAAATGGCGCCAACGGACAACAAAACTCTTTTAAACTATTTCCCTTGGTCACCGATCTGCAAATAGTAAACATCACGCACCTCTGCATAGAGGATCAGTGACCATCATTGGATCAGGCACAACTTACATCCCTTTTACCTTACCTAGGCTGTTAGCCTCAAAATGGGTCCCACCGCTTGGTCGCTGATCCGTGAAGGGTAAACTTCAGACACCTTCGCAAAGCGGATCAACGACAGTCATCAAATCAGGAACTCACTGCTCGACCTTTACAATCACTGGAACTACCTGCCTTTTAAAACTCGGCTTTCGCCACTACCGCTGGCAGTTTGTTGTCGATTCACAAGCTTTAACATTCGTGCAACTTCCTCTTGTGGTATAGCGATAACCACTGATGGATCCTGGACATGCTCGGTCTTTACTTTCTCACTGTGGTCGTTCACCGTTACATTTTTATCTTAACCATGGCCACCAGCGGTTTGTCGTTGATTTGCAAGCTTTAACGGATGAGCTATTTCCCTCTACGGTATAGCGACAACCACCGATTACCATCAAACCTGCCCAGCCTTTAACCACCTTAAATTTTAATGTGGGCCCTTCATGTTATTCCACTTACCTGCGGACTTTCGCCAGATGTCTCCACACATCAGTCACTTATTTGCTCAAGAGTCTGGAGGTTTCCATCTTATGATCACCATGTGCACTTTTTTGGTGATAGAATCACTTCCTTTTCCTCATGCAGACATCCTATTTTTTGCCATTTGGTCTGCCACGTAACCTGTTCCATCATCGCCACCATAGCGGAACCCGCCAGCTCATCGGCACTCGGATCATCGGCTCATCGATCGCTACTCCGTGAAGGGTAAACTTCAGGCACCTTTGCTTTGCGAAGTAGCGACAACCATTGATCATCATCAAACCTACCCGTCCTTTAACCCCCGCAGAGACATTCTCAAAAAAGGTAGGTCCCACCATCTAGTCGCTACTCCGCGAAGGGTAAACTTCAGGAACCTTTGCTTTGCGAAGTGGCGACAATCGTTGAACTTCTTGGAACTTGTCGGCTCTTTAACACTCATAAGCTTGAAAGAAGCAGGTCCCACCACTTGGTCGCTACTCTGCAAAGGGTAAACTTCAAGCACCTTCACTTTGTGGAGTGGGGACAACCGTTGATCTTCTTGGAACTTGTCAGCTCTTTAACACTCGTAATCTTTAAAGAAGCGGGTCCCACCACTTGGTCACTACTCCGCAAAGGGTAAACTTAAGGAAACTTCTCTTTGCGGTATAGTGGTTTCCACAGGATCAAAAGGAACTTGCACTGTAATTAAGAGACCCAACAAGGAAAATAAAAGCCTTAGGAAAAGGCATAAAATTAAAGAAATATCATAACCAGCCTAGGATAAAACTTAAAAAAGGGCCCCTTTTCGCATGACGGACTGATCCTTCCACTTAAGTGGAAAAAGCAACAAGGAAATAGAAGGAGAAACCTTATGACACAAAATTTTGAAAAGCAAAACACTAAAACCATGGAGAAATAACCTAGGAGCAGAAAGAAACCATGTAAGCCGAAAAATATATGACATTGAAAAGCATAATCACCCAATATTCTAAATAGTGACAACATCAGCTCTGATTGCGGATGGTTGGATGTGAGACCAACACAAGAACACAGAAAACTCTGGAAAGCAGACCTAAAAACAAACCCAAAAAACCAACAAAAGAAAACCTAAATATGTACAGACTACAACCTACTGTGCATGGACTTGTAAAATTCTTAAGAGAAGTAATACTTCAAGAATTGTCCGTGCACTGGAAATTCATGTACCTCACCATTCATTTTTTGCAAGAAGTATGAGTCTTTTCCATTAATGTCACAAACAATAGAAGGGCATATCCATAGTGACTCGAATTTTTTGTGCTTGCCCTTATCTTGTCCTCTTGCATTCCATTGAAGAACCATGTCACCAATTTGAAACTTCCTTGATGTGGTTCTTTTTTCAAAAAGATAATTGGACTACAACTGAATCTTCAAGTTTCTTTATGAGCTAGAGTCATGATTTCTTCCACTTCCACCATCTGAACCATTCTGTCTTCCATGGGTTCTGGCAACTCCAATTCCTCAGCTTGTAGGAATTTATATACAAGGAGAAGGTTATTGACTAGCACCCTAGTTTGTGTACCATAGAGCAATTCAAACGGTGATACACCGATTGCTTTCTTAATAGTAATATTGTCTGCCCATAAGGCCAATTTTAGTTTCTGATCCCAAGACCTTTTGTTCTCCTCAAGAAATTTTCTTGATAATATTCAAAAGGCTTTTATTACTGGATTTTGCTTGGCCATTGCTTTGTGGATGGTATCGTGAAAAATAAAACATGATTATTCCATGGCTAGTACAAAATTCAGTGAATTTCTCTGATCTAAAACTCATGGCATTATCCATTATCAGTTTCACAGGAACACCAAATCGTGTTATGACATTATCCATCAGAAATTCAATGACAACTTTACTAGTGGCTCTTTTAGTAGGTATAGCCTCAATCCACTTAGTAAAGTAATCAGTGGCCACTATGATCCATATGTGACCTCTTCCTGACTTCTCAGTTATCTCCCCAATAAAATCAATGCCCCACTGGACAAAAGGGGCTTCCAATGTAACTGGGTTAAGGGGCAAAGCTCCTTCATACTTTAACTTAGAAGAAAAATTTTGGCATGGGTCACACCTCCGAACATGCTCATGGGCATCTTTGAAAAATATGGTCCAATAGTATCTAGTCGGGACTATTTTACCAGTTGTAGTCTTGGTCGAGTAATGGCATCCACATACTCCATTATGCATTTCAGTTAGCATCCTTTGAGCTTGGGATTTATCTAGGCACATCAGATACGCCCCATCTCTATTTCGCCAATATAGATCACCTTGAATAAGGACATACTTTTGAGACTTAAGTTTCAATGTCCTTCTCTGATTAGGAGTCATTCCCTCTAGGCAAGTTGCATCCCTCAGAAAATGTACTACTTCTGAGTACCAAGGTTGTGTCTCAATACTTGTGACCAGGACATTCTCAATTTCAACATTGTTAACTTCAACATCAAGGAAATTTGATTTAGCCATCAACTTAGAAAGGCCTAACCCTCTTACCAATTTGGTAATCTTGATTTCTAAATCAAACTCTTGGATCTAAGTTATCCACCTGCACCTTTTGCCAATGACCTCGGACCGAGATAAGATGTCCTTAGCAGCCGCATGTGGGACATAAGCAACTATTTGTGCATTTACAAGATATGGCCTAAATGCTTTTACAGCTTTAACTAAGGCATATGCTTGCTTTTCCATGATTTCATATTTTAGCTCTGCAACTTGTAAATATTTGCTATAAAAAGCAATAGGGTTCTCATATCCCTCAGCATCCTTTTGAAGCAGGACCGCTGCCACTATGTGATAGGAAGCAAAAGAGAACAATGAAAAGGGCTTACTGTAATCAGGGGACTTCAACACTGGTGCCTCCTGAATGGCCTTTTTGACTTTATCAAAAGCTTTTGCAGCTTCTTCATCCCAAGAAAACTTTGCATCTTTCTTAAGAAACTTAACAATAGGTTTAACTATTTCAGCAAAGTTAGCAATGAATCGTCTGACAAAATTTACCTTGCCCAGGAAAGATTGAATGCCTTTGACATTCTTTGGCTTAGGTACATTGTTTATGGCTTTGATCCTTTCAGGGTCTATTCTAACCCCTTCCTTGGAGACAATATTCCCAAGCAACTTCACTTCAGTGACTACATAATGACACTTTTTTGGGTTTAGGGAAACACCAAACTCCAGAGCTTTGTTGAAAACTTTTTCCAAATGACCGCAGTGGTCATTTTCCCTTTTAAAGAAACATGTTACATCATCCTGGTACACAACCATGATGATGTTGATAAATTCCTTGAAAGCTACATCCATTTCTCTCTAAAAAGTACCTCCAACATTTTTTAGACCAAATGGCATTCTCACATATACATACGTCCCCCAAGGGGTGATAAAAGCAATCTTAAACCATTCAAGCTCTTTTACCAAAACCTGATTATATCCTGAGAATCCATTAATCATGGACAATAGATCACAACCAGTTACTCTTTGCAACATTGCTTCCATATTGGGGGAAGAATAATTGTCTTTCAAAGAAGCAACATTTAAGTTTCTAAAATCAACATAAAGCCTTATGTCCGCATTCTTTTTTCTAACAGGGACTAAATTGGACACCCATGAAGAATGTCTTATAGGCTTAATAATCCCCCCTTCTCTCAACTTGATTAATTCTTGTTGCATCTTATTCTCTAGAAGGGGGTTGATAGGTCTTTGCTTCTGTCGAAAAGGCTTAGCATCTGAACGCAGAGGAATTTCATGTTGAAATAGGTCCTATCTATACGCCTTTAGGTCCTCATAAGACCAAGCAAAAACATGCTTGTATTTTCTTAATAAATTAATAAGGTTGGTCTTAATATGGGGAGAAAGTCTCTCCCCAATATATACCAACTTAGGGAGTGATTGAGTCCCCAAGTTCACCTCCTCCAATTCTTCTAACTTGGTGGTTGACTATTGATGCAAATGACTATCACTATGACTGAACATACCTTCCAATTCTACCAATCCTTTGGGGATTTCACTGGTTTTCAACTGGACTATGTCACTTCCAAACGCCATTTCTCTTTCATCCACCACTTCTACTAATGCATTGCAATCAATTTTTTGTCCATCATAATCATCAATGCATTGTAAGAATCTAAGAATATCTTCATCATCTACAAATACTTATCAGATATATACATTATCAGGAATAAAAGGCCTAGCTTTTATCTCAACTGTAGACACACCGGTTAATGTTACATCATCATTCTTTAATGCAACATTAGCTAAAAAATCAGTCATGATGTTCTTTGATCTTTCTATCCAGTCAATAGAAAATGCATCAAAATGCTCAATCACATCCCAAACAGCATGTTTATATCTTTTCAAATGATCATTTTTGGATACATATTTAGACCTTATCTGAGAGACCACCAACTCTAAATCCCCAAATACTCTTAACAATTGAATTCAATGCTTCTTAGCAACTTCAATCCCCAATAAGAAGGCTTCATATTCAGTTGTGTTATTTGTACACTAGAAAGCTAATAGAAAAGAGTACTTGAAAGTTATACCTGATGGGGACACAAAAAGAACTCCTGCTCTAGATCCTTCCTTAGAGAAAGCTCCATCAAAGTACATGTGCCACAAGCCTTGTTGTTGAGATTCCATTTCATTAACAATAGGATCAGTATTCTTCAACTGAGGTAGAATTGGTTGTACTTTGAAGTTATCAAGGTCCACATTAATCATGCAATTCAGCATGTTGCGGTCTATTTTTTCAATTACTCTGAGAGCACATGGTTCTCTATACAAATTGACCTGATTTCCATTCATTGGGATAGTTGCATATGAAAGATATAAATGAACATTTCTCCCTACTGTTGCAGCCCATTGTCTAGACAATAACATGTCATAGTGAGGTCTAGTATCAGTTACAATAACATCCACTTTCTAAGTAGCTTCAGGAAATGTTGCTATTTTAATCTCTACATATTTTATTGTACCTACAACAAGTAATTCTTTGCTGTCCATGGCATAACATTTCCCATACAAAGTGCTTACTGACAGTCCTAATTCTGTCATGACACCATAAGGCATGATATTTGCAGCAGCTCCGGAGTCTATCATGCAATTTTTAATTAACCTATTATTTACTAACAAAGTTACATAAAAAGGATCAACCTGTGAAGGCTCTTGTGTAATAGTGGTTCCCACATATATCTCTAGAATTTGTTGCTCCAGATCCTTTTCATCCCTTTTGGTACTTGCCAGTAAGGGTGCATTATCACCTGATATATTAGCAAATAAAGAAAAAGCATCTTCTCTATGCTCTTTTATCTTTAATAGTTCCACCAAAGGTACTGTAACTTTCATTTGGGTAAAGGCCTAAGTCATATCAAATGTTGAACTAACAATTGATTCAGTATGTGCTTTGGCCTTTTTTGTTTTTGGCTAACCAACCCTTTTAGTTGCAGTTGTCCCTAATGAATTTGCAGCAACACTGTTCTCTGCATTTTTTCCTAAATCCGTAGATTGGTCACCTTTTGCATGACCATCTTGAGGTAGAGCATTATTGCTTGCTATCCTTTTCTGAGATAATTCTTTCATGAACATGCAGCCAAGTTCACCCTGATCTCCATCCCTTTTATTACTTCTCAAATTGTAATTGTGCTTGGCTTTGGCTATGGCAGCCTGAGTGAGATTTTTAACCTCTTCCTCACTAGGTCTTCTGAGATGAACTTCTTCATCTTCAATGGTTACTAGTACATTTAAATTGGGAGGTCAATCAATCTTTAGCTTCCCATGGTAACATTCATTATAACTTAGTGCATCATACCCTCTAGCTTCACTTTGTGAAGACTCGTTATCACTTTCAACAATAGTGTCGAACATGTTAACATCAGGCTCACCCTCTTTTCTCATGGAATCATCTAGAGCTTGAGCCACTGCACACTGATGGGGAGAAGGTGGCCCATCACATGCCATGCACCAAGGAGTATTTTCCATGTTATGTACGTTTCCTCCTTTTAAAGGATTTGGGGTGTTCAGGTTTTGTGTGTTCTTGGGCTTATCTTGGACAGGTTTACCATCCTTCCAAGTGGTATTATATGGCATTTCATGTAGTCTAGGAGGCCTATCTTGCCAATTGTAGTGAGGTTTGTCATTCTTACTTACCTTAGCAGTAAGATCTCTCACAGCAGTCATTAACTTTTCTATTTTGTCTTCTTCCTTGGCAACTTTATTAGGTTGTTGTTTTGATTCTTGTCACAGTCTACCATCAGTCCTCCCTCCCACCTTTCCAGATGCTTTCCTATTACTTTCTACATTTATGGAAATTTTGAAAGCATCTCTCAGACTATGTGGGTTTTTATCTCTCAAGATGTAAGCCATTTTAGAATCAAAAGCATTATAGTAAGTGTTCAGACACATATTATCATCTAGTCTCATTACTTGGTAGAGCCTATGCATTGCTTTCTGAAACCTCACATTGAAGTCTATGACAATTTCATTATCAGACTTCCTGATATTGTTGAACTCGTTGAGCATAAAGCTCACATTTGTTTTATCACCATATTGCTCTAGGAAGAAATTCATAAACTCCTCCCAAGAATCGATGCTATTTACGGGCAGACCTCTGTACCAATCCCTTCAATCATCCACTAAGGATTGTATGAATAATTTCATGATGTCATCTTCATCTACAATCTCATAGTCATTTACCATGTCACCAAAATATTTTAAGTGCTCTTCTACACTTATAGCATTACTGCCAGCAAATTTGTGAAGCATGTCTCTTAGTTCAATAGGAATATGGTTTGGGTACCCCAGAATTCCCTCAAAGAAAAGTTGTTTGTACAAATCCAGATTAATGGGTCTTCTCTGGAACTGGTTACCAGTAGGATTATTACCCATGTTCATTCTCATATTAAGACCATGAGCTAGAGGAACTTGATTACTTTGATTGGTAATAGGGACTTGACTAACTGGAACAATATTCACAGGTAGGGTTGACTGAATTTTTACTGGAAGGTGTGAGGCATGTTGAGGTAGTGGCTTATTTGGGTCTGTTGAAGGAAATATTATGGGAGGATCCTTTAAATAATTAATTTTCCTTTTAACTTCTTCATTAGTTGCTTCTAATTCAGCTTTCTCCAATTCTCTCTGCAGATCTTCCCTTTCTCTTCTCATTCTTTCTATTTCTATTTCATGTGCAGAAAATCCATGAGATATCTCTTCTGTAGTTTTGGCCCAGATTTAGTTTCCATGCACTTTTGTTTTCCTTTATCAATGCTAATTCTAGTAGGTTGTGGGTCACTATGGACTTCTCGACTAGTTTGCACAACAATTTTATGTGTAGGGTTGGTCTTTGCTGTTAGGTTTTCCCTTATAACCGGACCTTCTTCCTCACTCTTTTTTTTCTCTTGGGTAAACAATTAAAGATCAGTGATCTACCTTAACAGCCTATCTCTCTCAATCAATTTAGCCTTAACTTCATTTTCTTTATTTATTTCCTTTTGTGCCCTTAGAGAGGTCAACTAGTGAACTCTTCTATTAAGAGCCTCAATTTCTTGGGATACTTCATCTTCATCAGGGAAAATCTCTTCTAAATCTAACATATTGACTTGATCAATATCAATCAGACTAATATTCCCATCTACAGTTCTTGGTACAGAATCCATCGTAACATTAGAACTATTTCTATCCTTCCCAGATCTACTAGCATGAGAAATTTTCTGATTCAAAACTTGGACATCTTCATTATTACCAAACAAACCAGTATGAAAACCCAAAATGTCTTGCTCAGATTCATGGGAAGAAGAATTTGAATTTGCATATATGGGTCTTTCAGAAGTCTTACCCGTGTGATTGCTTTTCTGTATCCAGGTTGCACTAGATGGTTCATGTGCAACTGATCTTTTTTGGCCTTTTCAGGCCTGCTCAGGCAATCCCCCTTGCAACATCTCTTGAGGATTTCTCCTCATGTATGATCTGGTGTTTTTCCCTCTTTGCATTAATATGTGTTTCCTTAAAATGACTTATGCTTATTCAAGAGAACTGGTTATTTTATATCAGAGTCGACACCCAACTATGGGAAAATAAGAAACTATTAAGCTTGGAAAATCACTCACATGAGACAGTAGAATGAGAAAAAATCTTCAGATAGAAAAATAACAAAAAATGGGTATAAAATGGCCTGCTACAAGGAGCAAATATACACAAATGAGAACAAATTTTCGGTCAACACAAGCACTAGTCTGTAGCATAGATTCATACTATGACTCTCCCCAACAGAGTCGCCACTTTTGTTGTTCTCAATTTCTGATTGCTTTGTTTTCTCCGCTAGAATCTTAAACCTCTATCGCTTATGGAGAGAAACAACATGAAATAGAAACACAAGACAACATTTAACAAGGTTTATACAAAAACCTTCAACACTTCAAGCTCCACTTAGCTTAGGCAGGTTTACCCTTTGTGACCACTCTTTCATAGATGCAATTAAAGACTTACAGAGAAGACTAGTGCCAACATTTTGCAAACCTTATCACCTCAACATTACTAAAACATAAAAGAAAACTCGTGTATATTTTCAGTTTTGATCTCCAAGAAGGTTATAAAACCTAGCAAATTATACCAATGCCTTATCCCAGGCTTCAGAGTCACCTAAGATTAGATGAGAATTATAAATAGGACATCCACATACATTTCATCACTTTGATTTCACCAAACTTATATATGCCTGACATATATAGATTTTACCTTTGTGCTAAACCCAGTTATCAAATTCTAGTAGAATTATTGATTACTAATAGAAAGATTTTAAGTATATCTAATTTCCCTCCTTGAGAGAAAAACCTAAAACATCTCTGTAAATTTGTCTTACAAATCATTCAATTAAATAACCCTAGGTCATCTAACCAAACTAGTAAATCAATCATGCATACAAGAAGACAACGGGAATCTAGGCTCAAAATGCTTTGATCTGTATATTGATATCCTTCATTAAATTCTACATAACTTAGAGTGATCTTCAAAAAACTAGAAAAACCCTAAATATATTTTGCCAGAGATTTCTTACAAATTCTTGTGATCATCTTTCTAGTAATCCTGGTATCCATTTATAATGATATGGATGCGACAAGCTTCGGACTATCCTACAAAATAGATTGTTATAACCATAATTCTCTTCCAAAAGAGGTTACAATTGCTTTCACTCCTAAATCCCTGAGGGTAGTTACAATGTTGCAGCATCAATTTTCATAAATTCAAAACATTATGCTAACGAACAATAGAATTCTTTTAAACTACTTTCCCTTGGTCATTGATTTGCGAAGGGTAAATATCACACACCTCCGCATAGTGGATCGGCAACCATCGTTGGATCAAGCACAACTTACATCCCTTTTACCTTACCTAGGCCATTAGCCTCAAAATGGGTCCCACCACTTGGTTGTTGATCCATGAAGGGTAAACTTCAGACACCTTTGCAAAGTGGATCAACGACAATCGTCAGATCAGGAACTAACTGCTCGACCTTTACAATCATTGGAACTATCTGCCTTTTAAAACCCGGCTTTCGCAGCTTCCACTGGTGGTTCGTCATTGATTCACAAGCTTTAACATTCGTGCAACTTCCTCTTGCGATATAGCGACAACCACTGATGGATCTTGGACATGCTTGGTCTTTACTTTCTCATCGTAGTCGTTCACCATTACATTTTTATCTTAACTGTGGTTGCCAATGGTTTGTCGTTGATTCGCAAGCTTTAATGGATAAGCAATTCCCTCTGCGGTATAGTGACAACTGTCGATTACCATCAAACCTGCCCAGCCTTTAACCAGCTTAACTTTTAAAGTGGGCCCTTCATGTTACTCCACTTACCTGCAAACTTTCGCCAGATGTCTCCACACGCGAGTCACTTATTTGCTCAAGAGTCTAGTGGTTTCCATCTTATGATCACCACGTGCACTTTTTTGGTGACTGGATCACTTCCTTTTCCTCGTGCAAACATCTTATTTTTTGCCATTTGGTCTGCCACGTAACTTGTTCCATCATCGCCACCATAGCGGGACCCGCCAGCTCATCGGCACTCGGATTGCCAGCTCATCGGTCTCTACTCTGTGAAGGGTAAACTTCAGGCACCTTCACTTTTTGGAGTAGCAACAACCATTGATCATCATCAAACCTTCCCGACCTTTAATCCCTGCAGAGACATTCTCAAAAAAGGTAGGTCCCACCATCTAGTCACTACTCCGCAAAGGGTAAACTTCAGGCACCTTCACTTTGCGCAGTGGCTACAAATATTGATCTTCTTGGAACTTGTCATCTCTTTAACACCCGTAACCTTCAAAGAAGCAGGTCCCACCACTTGATCGCTACTCCGCAAAGGGTAAAATCTAGGCACCTTCGCTTTGCGGAGTGGCGACAATCGTTGATCTTCTTGGAACTTGTCGGCTCTTTAACACCCGTAATCTTCAAAGAAGCAGGTCCCACCACTTGGTCGCTACTCCACAAAGGGTAAACTTCAGGTAGCTTCTCTTTGCGGTATAGCGGTGTCCACAGGATCAACAGGAACTTGCACGGTAATTAAGAGACCTGACAAGGAAAATAAAAGACTTAGGAAAAGGTAGAAAATTAAAGAAATATCATAACCCGCCTAGGATAAAACCTAAAAAAGGGACCCTTTTTGCACAACGGACTGACCCTTCCACAAGTGGAAAAAGCAACAAGGAAATAGAAGGAGAAACCTTATCACATAGAATTTTGAAAAGCAAAACCCTAAAACCATGGAAAAATAACCCTCAGGAGCAGAAAGAAACCATGTAAGCCAAAAAAATATATGAGATTGAAAATCATAATCACCCAATATTCTAAATAGTGACAACACTATGATGGACTTGAAAAGAACTGAGAGGGGGGTTGAATCGGTGACAGTAAAAATAAAACTACTTCAAACACTAACTGGTAGATGAACTTAACAAAGCTTTTAAACACAATGCATGCAATCCAAAATGATATAATAGCATCCACCATAACACAAGTGTTTGTACGTGGAAAACCCAAATAGGTAAAAAAACCAAGGTGAGATGGAACTCACAAGTTAACTATCTACAGTAATAGATAACTGACCGGTTAAGGTCTACAAACTGCTCTGCTAGGAGCGAATCTTGTTAGAGATCTCAAATCTTGATTAGAAGCATATACCCTATTAAAGGTAGTACCATGTTAGGAGTAACCTCGGTGGAGGATTTCAAAATCCAAACTAATGGATCACCATGTTAAAGGATTTATACATTGAAGCTTGTTAGAGCTTACCCGATTAGGGGATTTGATTCTGCTGTAATGGTTAGAAAACAACAAGAATGGTTTGATCTGTTCTGAGTAGCACAATACTTGCTTAATCAGATCCTTCTAAACATATTCAACACTTCTCTCCTTCATACTCTGCAACTTAACTCTTTTTCCTTTCGCACATAACATAACACTTTTCACTATATCAAATAATTCATTGCGATGTCAATATATAGACCTTACGATTTCATGTCGGCCTTAAGAAATCATAACACAATTTCCAAGGTGCAGTGTATCTAGACAAGTGATCATAACTCATCACAAAAATTACCGCCAAGCAGTCGGTGCTGGTAACTCATCACGAAATGTGGTAACTCATCACAAAATTACCAAATACTGATTGGAACAATTGAATACCGGTTTGAATAAAACATATGAACTGTTGTCCTTAAATCTCCGCTTGATCTCCATCTTGATCTTTGTCCTGATGTTGACTTAGTATAATCACAGACTGCCTCTTATGCACATATCGGTTGACACAAAGTACCGATTAGAGATAAACCTCTTGGTATAACCTCTAACATATCGGTTGACAAAGTAAACAATTGAAGTTACACCGGTGGTCAATATAATCATATGTGTGTGTGAGAGTGTTTCATCAATGACAAAAAATGATGAATACATTACAATCATCATCAAGCCAACAATCTCCCCCTTTGGCATTGATGGCAACACTTAGAAAATTTTACAGTAATACCGCTAAGTGTGCATACAAAACAAATTTACACATATACTCATGCTCTGCCTTAATTCATACATTCTACAAAATTTTCAAAAACACCCATA
Source organism: Cryptomeria japonica (assembly GCF_030272615.1). NCBI lineage: Eukaryota > Viridiplantae > Streptophyta > Pinopsida > Cupressales > Cupressaceae > Cryptomeria > Cryptomeria japonica. The sequence goes on from NC_081409.1 coordinate 334,090,694, forward strand.
CATATTTCTACTCCCCCTTTGACAACAATGCCAAATTCAAAAAGTAATATATATATATATATATATATATATATATATATATATATATATAGAGAGAGAGAGAGAGAGAGAGAGAAAATTTGTATCAAAGTGTTCAGCATATACATCAATAACTTAAAAGTTCATGCATTAGCTAATCTCATAAAAATAACATTGTAACTCTTCTTCATCTGTGACAAAGCATTTTCTCATGATTCCACTATGTTCTCAGTGTACTCAAATGTAGACAGCAGTTGTGAATGAAATTCTTCCATTGAGTCCAGTGTGCAAGTTTTAGGAGTTGCAAGAATAGCTTTTGCATTGGAGTGAGCTCTCTGAAGTATGGCTACCTGTGATGTGAGCTGACTTTTGAGTTCTTTAAGAGATCGGAGTCTCTTTGCCTTCTCATTATCATAGATGTACAGTCTGTTATGCAAATCATCTACAGATTTGTTAAAGGCGTGTATGGAGTCCTGGAGTGGGACATATGCCTTGCATATCCTTTCCATTTCTTGCTTTGTTTCAATTTGACGTTTTGAAATGTCAAAATAAAAAAAAGTAACATTGGAGGTAGAAGCAAGATACTTTCCTCTTGTTTCAATAGCTTTACTCAACAGACTTTTATTGTGTGATAGAGCCATTTTTCCACTATCAATATCCTTTGCCAATTTCTCACCATATTTCTTCTTGTGACTCTTTTCAGCATACAGTTGAGCAACATATTATAGTGACTTAATTTGATCAAATGCATATGCAACTAACTGACCAATTTTGCTAATGGGTGTAGATAGATGTGTTATAGATGTTTCTGGTAGCAGACCAGATAATATATTTACTGTAGTCTAAATTGTTTCAGCTTCAATCCTTTGCTCTTTCAATCTCTTCTTATGCGCTCTAGATTGCATGACATTTGCAATCTTCATCATTTTTTATGCGCTCAAATTGTTCATATCGATAGGTCCTAAGATACTTAGAGAATCATCATCATCTTCTTCAAGTTGTTTCTGCTTTGCCGGTTCAAGGGATACAACCATAATGATAGCTTTCTTTGCATTCTTCTTTGTTTCCTTTTCAGAGGACTGTGTGACAACGGTTTCAGTAGGCTCCTTCTGAATAGCTTGAATGACCAGTGGAGATTGAGGTTTCTCCAGTTGCTCAGTTGTCGATGGATTGTCCACTTTTAGTTGAGTTGTCGGTTGTTCAACTAAGGTAACCTGTACATCAATATTTGCAAGAGGTTCCATATCTGGTGCAATGTTATCTCCAGATAGGTCAATTGTGTCCTGAACATCAACAACAACATCAATAATGGAGTCATCCTTTTTCTTGATAGGGTAGACCTCATCAGGTTGAATAATCTCCTCTTCATCCATTTCCAGTCTATTAACATCATCAACAACATTATCCTCATTCATAAAGGATTGGATGAGTTCTTCCATCTTTTTGATTGCACAGGCTATTTGATGGGTCTCAATTTCAACAATTGTCTTCTTTCCACTAAGTAACTTCAGTCTTCTTGCTTTGAATGTAAACTGAGATTTATATCGAGCAACTAAGGCACTAATATCATCTTTAGAAAAATCAGAGAAATATTGTACAAATACCTCATCAATGATTTATTTTTCTAATTTAATAGCTTCCTCCCATTTATTCAAAAGAATAGTGTACAAAGAATTTAAGATATCCTTTTCTAGTTCATGTGGATATCTATTGTAATGACACAGATGAGTGATTACCTGTTGAATCACTTGTTCTTTCTAATTCTCAGTGAAGGATTCAAAATGCTCTTTTACATTGTTAAACCTATTCCTCCTTAGTGTCTTCATTGTTCTTTCAAAATGGGTTTCTGGTTTGAAGGATGCTATATCAATAGGCACAGTTGCCTTTGGCACTTCCTTAACCTTCTTGGATATTTTGTCGGTTCTTTTTGCCTTCTTTGGTTCTTCATCAGAATCCGTTCCCTCAGACTCTGGTTGCAAAATTAATTTCCTGCCTCTCTTCTTTGTCTTCTTTTTAGTATATACTTTGGGTTCCGGTTCCTTCTTGGTTAGGACAATCCAAGTAACCCCGGTACTCTTTTTTGCTGGAGATGCTTCATCAGATTTTTTATTCTTTCCTTTTGCACTTTTAACAGGTGCAGTATTGGTTTGTGCAGGTTCATCTTGGACTGCCACAATGTCCAATTTTTCCTTCTTTTTTTCTTTAGGTGATGCTAATAGAGTATTAGAATAACCAACCAGTAGGTCATAGTTTACCTTCATAGCTCATGTCATACATTTCTTCCTCTCTTGGCTCAATTGCTTGCATCAGGCAAAAATCAGTGGTAACGGTGAAGATTATATCCTTTTCAAAGTTCTTTACCACTTCTTTTGGTAGTCTCATTCTCATTTTCATTTTCTTTTGGAACTCATTAAAATATTTGTTCATGGTAGCAGGGAAAGTATTCTTTACAACCTTGATGTTGTTCTTAATTTGTGCTGAGACCGGTGAGTCCTTTGACCACTCAATGTCTCCAATTCCCGGTAGAAAGTTCTGAAAATAAAAGAATAATCCGACCAATACCTGACCATACTTGAATTTCTGACTGTTATCCTTTTTAACTGAATGCAAAATTTGAAATAATTGTCTTCTGATGGCTTCACAAAGATCATAATTTGCATTATCAACAATCATTATGTGAGCAGTATGAATTGCTACAGATGGAACACTATTAAGTCTACTAGAGTAAAATACTCTGTAGCCTATTACCATTGTTGCTAGTTTCACTGCAGGGTCTCTAATATTGTTGATAGAAAGGCACGCTTATCAAAAGTACAACCGATTAAAGAGAATATCATGTCTTTTGAAATTCTTCTGAGAACAAGTACTTCACCGGTTGAGAAATAACCAGTTACAGCCTGAATGGCTTCCTTAGTTATTGTGTGAGTTCTCTCTAAATACATATTCTCTCCAAGAACTCGACTCAAAATGATTCTGATATGCTCATCCTCAAAATCTTCAAGAAAGTAAGCGGCATTATGAAATCCCTTTTCAAAAACCCTAGCATACTTTGTTTCAATCTTTCCGTTCTTATCACAAAGTGATTTCAACTATGTATAAATGTATAGAGATCCTAAATCTTCTAATTGCAATCTATGTAACTAGACAAATCACCTTTCATCACAACTCCACTCGGAACTTGTGACAATGCATTATACGACATAATTTGTTATGCCTCTACAACTTCCATAGGCTCAGAAGTAACCATTAACCTCTCTACAAACTTTGAAGTTAATGTCATTCCAGATGAATAAGATTTGAATTAGTATGTTCAAAGAAATACCTTGTTTCACGCACGTTGCCCCGTTTACCGGTTCAAATGCCCAAGTGCACACCAATTCAACCTGCTACAACCTTTAGTTTAGCTTAATTTCACAAATCATGAAACAATTCGGCAATTTACAGCAAAACAATCTTTCTTAGCTCAGCAAGCGCTTCAAATTTCTTTCTCGAATGTGTTAGGGTAAAAATTTGAACGCTCATTTTTCCCACTCATTTTTCTCAATGGGTTAACCGTTAAGCTCCCTTTAGCCATATTAAAAAGGCTTATGTTACCAGTGTAGGGTTCTCTTCACTGGGTGAAGGAACAATTTCTTCTCCAAATGAGTCATCACTTTTCTTCTTTCAAATTTGATTCATTTCCTCTCTGGTTTCTTCAACATTAACTTTTTGCTTTCCTTTTTGATCCTTAGAAGAGTTGACCGATTTGTTGTTTCTGGATCTACAAAATTTTACTAAGTGCCTCGGTTTGTTACATTGATAACAAGACATACCAGATGACCTCCAAGGTCCTGCATTTCCTCTTCCTATTCTTCTTCTGCAGTTCATAGCCACATGACCAAAGTTATTATAGATGGTGGAAATAACATTTGTTACCTTTTCCATCTCAAACGGACTAAACCAGTTGTCGTAGGATCTTTGCCAGTTCAAGTTTACCCGGTTGTCAAAATTCCTCATCCAGTCACCATTTGGTCTTGGATGCATGTGTGGTACATGATTGTTTGCTCCATATCTGCACTCAACAGATCTATATCCATACATTCCACATGTGAAGCAATGACCTTCAAATTTCTTGGACACATACCTAGCATTAGTATTGTAACTTGCATTTCTGTTAGGTTTGTCTCTACAAACATTTGCAGTGTGACCAGGTTTATGGCAAACAAAACAAATAGGTTTAAAGACCTTCTTACCGGTAGGCTTGTTGATCTTAGGAGTAGATTTATTCTTAGGATTGTTGCTCTTTGTACCGGAGGATTCACCTTTTTCAAATGTGTGAAAACCAAGTCCAGAGATATCACCCTTCATTCTTTTTGATTGAATTTATTCTTCTAGCATGGTAGAGCTTCTGCCAAACTTCTCCAATTTCTTATTGGCTTTAGTAAGTTGTTTGATGAGATCTGCATTATGCTTTGACAGGTTCTCTCTCAGAGATGATGTCAGTTCAAGATCTAGTTGTAGGTTCTCCTTTTCTTCTCTTTCAGCAATCAAATGCTCATGCATAGTGACACTTTCCCATTTGATCTTTGTGATCTCTTGATCTATTTCCTTGATAAGATCTTCAATAGCTCTTTTGGCTTCCAATTCCTGACTTGTGCGAATAGTGAGACCTTATAGCTCTCTCCTCAGATTCAGTTTCTCACTGTTAACTTTTCAACTTCCTCTGCTAAAGCATCAATATTGGCTTCATCTAAAGAACTATTATCAGATATCTCTAATATTTTTTCAGCTAGCTCTCTCCTCTTGACTTGTGAAGCTTTCAGTTTGACCCTAAGGGTTTCAAGTTCATTTCTGCTAGCTTCTAGCTCTCTAGCCATCTCGAAGTAGCTCATGTACCCCATGGTGGTTTCAAGGCTCCCTTCTAAGAAATTAGGCTTCAAAGAAGTTAGGCTCTAATACCAATTGATGGACTTGAAAAGCACTGAGAAGGGGGGGTGAATCAGTGACACCAAAAATAAAACTACTTCAAACACTAACCAGTAGATGAACTTAACAAAGCTTTTAAACACAATACATGCATAGAACAACATCCACAAAAAGTAAAGCATCCACCATAACACAAGTTTTTGTACGTAGAAAAACCCAAATAGGTAAAAACCATGGTGAGATGGAACTCACAAGTTAACTATTTGCAATAATAGATAATTGACCAGTTAAGGTCTACAAAGTGCTCTGCTAGGAGTGAATCTTGTTAGAGATCCCAAAGCTTGATTAGAAGCTTATACCCTGTTAAAGGTAGTACCTTGTTAGGAGTAACCTCGGTGGAGGATTTCAAAATCCAAACTAATGGATCACCCTGTTAAAGGATTTATACATTGAAGCTTGTTAGAGCTTACCTAGTTAGAGGATTTGATTTTGTTGTAATGGTTAGAAAACAACAAGAATGGTTTGATTTGTTCTGAGTAGCACAATACTTGCTTAATCAGATCCTTCTAAACATATTCAGCACTGCTCTCCTTCATACTCTGCAACTTAACTCTTTTTCCTTTCGCACATAACATAACACTTTTCACTATATCAAATAATTCATTGCGATGTCAATATATAGACCTAATGATTTCACGTCGGCCTTAAGAAATCATAACACAATTTCCAAGGTGCAGTGTATCTGGACAAGTGATCATAACTCATCACAAAAATTACCACCAAGCAGTCGATGCTGGTAACTCATCACGAAATGTGGTAACTCATCACAAAACTACCAAATACCAGTTGGAACAATAAAATACCAGTTTGAATAAAACATATGAACCGTTGTCCTTAAATCTTCGCTTAATCTCCATCTTGATCTTCATCTTGATGTCGACTTAGTATAATCACAGACTGTCTCTTATGCACATATTGGTTGACACAAAGTACCGGTTAGAGATAAACCTCTTGGTATAACCTCTAATATATCGGTTGACGAAGTAAACAATTGAAGTTACACCGGTAGTCAATATAATCATATATGTGTGAGAGAGTGTTTCATCAATGATAACAAATGATGAATACATTACAATCATCATCAAGCCAACAACCTCTGCTTTCTCAACTACAAATATCTTCCTCGCTATGTGACTTCATTGCCATACATGACTTCTTAAGACTTCTAAAGACTATATTTATCTTCTCAATACATTATGATCCTTATGATAACACTATTTCAAATCATTGTCTTTGCATGTTGTATGGACTATACTTTTCCTCTAGCATTGTCATTTACCAAAAAATGAGACTGATTTCATGAAGATTATTGACTCTTGTTTGAATGAACTTGTATCAAATTTCCTTGTAGATCAGACCTCTGCTCCTTTGTGTTGGTTGTTCCACTGCTCCTTTGTGTTGGTTGTTACAATGAGTCTGAGCCTTTCTATGACTATCTAGGACTGTGTTTGAGGCTTCAAGTCATTGCTCCTTTCGTCACTATCATAAGTCTTCTATTTGTATTTACTATTATTTTTTCCTAACAGTCACTTGATTGTTTCTTGGTTCAATGAGTTGAGTGTTTACTCATGGTGCTTTGATGCTTTTGATATCTAAGACTATCTTAAGATTATGATCTTTATTCTTGAGCATTGATATCTTTGTGCTTGTTGACATCGTATTGTTTTTTCTATCTTTAACTGTGTCCTTCATTTGTGATCTTGGTCTGCACTTTGTAGGACTGTATCTTCTTGCATTGGCTCCTCTTTTCTTACAAAATCACTATCGAATGGTTTCTCTTTCTCATATCTATTGACTATGTAATAGTATATGGTTCATTGCTTCATTAAAGGACTACATTGTATCTTTCATTCATAGTGTTCTTGATACCACTAGACTGTCAAAATACTCTTCTCTAAACAAGTTTCACCAAGGCCTTATTGTTATCTTTTTCATTCAATAGTCAAGCTCAAGGGTTGATGCTTTGTGCATGGGAACCCTCATATTTGCTAAGGCTATTATCTTTCTTTGTATTGTTCTCCTCTACCCTATCAAAGAAACCCCTAGGCCCTCTCTTTGAAAATTATTGTGATAATGTTTTCTATCACTGTGTTTCAAAGCTTTGATACCTTGTTGTGATTCTTCTCTAAATAAATAGAGTCCTTATTAATGACTCTTTTATGTACCCTTTGTGGGTGCATGACTATCAAAATTTTGAGGAAAAGATGTATTCATTCTATGACTTTGATTCATCTCACAAATATACGATACTAAAATCTATAATATACATATGCAAGGAAGAATAAACCCATTTTTAAGAAAACAACAAGAGGGTTTTGTGTCATATCACGGATCTATTTTGAATGAGGTACGTACATTTATCATGCATGCGCCTGCATGGGGAAGAAGATGACCTTGAGAGTTTGTGCAAGCTTTTCACGTTGTCTTCCATTAATCTTTGCACGCACCTCATGCACTATTACTTTTCAACCATCTTGAGAAACTCGAAGATAATGAAGATATAAATATCTTTATCCCCATTGATGGTGAAATTGTTGTAAAAGATATAAATTGTCCTTTAGCCCTATTTCTTCGGAGAGAATATGCACTCTAATTTCCTTGAACAACCTAGAAGTTGTTCATTTAGAGGTTTCGAACTGCTCATTCTATGTATAAATATTTGCATGTGCCTTGAAAGAATGTATCTTTGTGAGTCCTTTAGCGGTGAAACTTTAAACACGGCTCGGTACTTCAATGAAGCCTTTAACAAACAACCCCATTTTTATGGTGAAGGACACAAAGACAATAAGAGAACTTGACATGAACTCGAAGGAAACCGTAGAGGAATGTAAGGACCTTCAATGAACTTTGAGTTATGAACTTTCATTTCCCACTATTTTGCCCAAAAAAATTAAATTAAATTTTTCAATGTGGGATAGACCTTTGAGATTTTTTTCTCTCTTCTTTCACTTTATAAAATAAAACATTAGCAATGAAAAACATTAACAATGTTATAATCATTTGAGAAGATAATCTTAAGAAACCTTGAAATAACTCCTTAGGGCTATTTTGGCTCAGAGAGGAACAAAATAGGTAACATTTTGGTGACCTGTCAAGGTTGTTTTCCTTCTCAACACATTAGACTAGTAGCCTTGCTAATCCATTGGGCATAGGAGTCAATATGCAGCTTGGGGAACTCAAATTCAGACCTTGGCTTAGTTGTTAGAAGTATGAACAACAACAACTACCTAAAAACTAAACTAGAAACTCAAACTAAAACATGTGCATCAACACTTAGAGGAAGAAAAATACTGAAAGAACAACTCACTCTACCTTATCCTAACCAAGAAAGAACCTTGGTCACACAAAACCATTCACTATTTTTTGGAAATAAGACCCTTTTCTTTCCAATTTGGGATGCATTACATGTTGATGAACAACTGAGAAAATATGAAAAATGAAGAGGTGTTTCACAAAAAGTTGCAATATTCCTTCAAGAATGAAAATATAGTCTATTACCTCTTCATTTTGTTCTTTCATATTGTCCCTTGAAAGAGCATAGGACAATTAAAAATGATGTTCTTCTATTGAAGTTTTGTGCTTGGGTGTGAACTTGACCTCTGATGTCTTCTTGACATTCAAATGGACTAGATGCCTTATAGGACAACCCCCCGAAATGCTCATCTTTGGATTTACTCTGTTTATTTCTACTTTGTAAACTATATCTTTAATAACCACCTTTTCATGCATTACATTCTTAACAACTTGATGTTCCTGATTATCTTTATTTTCATTCATGTTAGCCATATACTACCATACATATCAAGGTCCTGGACTTTCTCAACCACATTGTCTTCATTTATTTTCTCATGGATTAGCACTTTGTCAATCTCATTTCCATTATCTTGCTGGTCACAACTTGCCAAATTTGTGAGTACACACACATTCTCTTCATCATTAGCAACAAACAAAAGAATCTCAACAAATAAATCGGTTTGATTATGAGATTTAATAAAAATTTCATTTACAATACCCTGCTATTCTTGATTTGCTTCTTCTAAAAATGAATGTTTGGCATCTAAATTTGAAACAAATACCTCAAGGTCATCCCAAAATGAGTCCTCTTCATCATTATTTTCATTTTTCTCTAGGAGAGGATTGTCTGTTACCTTGTTGCATCTCTCTTGAGTGGTCAAAACATCAATGTTTTGAACTTCTTCTTCTTGTCCTGAAGTTGGTATGGTTGTGATATGAGTTTCATTTTCCTCATCCTTCACAAAAAGTGGTAGCTCATCAAACAAATCAATTAGAACCTGGTAATCATTAACCTTGTCTTGATCTAGATCCTGCAAATCTTCATCTCTAACTTCTTTTGCCTCTTGTAGCAAAACTGATTTATCAATTTTAACATTTTGAGCAGATATAATAGCATGTGAAAGACCTACTCTTTCTTCTTCAAGCACCTCATTTCCTTGATCTACAACCTAATTTTCATCTTCCAAAGGCTGCTCTTGAATACTCATGGGCATGGTGCCCTGATTTTCTACATATGTAGCTTCTTACATAGGGAGAAAACTTCTAAAACTTGAAAAATAAAATTGTAGAACCTCCTCTTTTATAGGTTGATGTTGAATGCAAGGAGTTGGTTGGGCTTCTTCAATGGGATCTTCAAAAGTTTCTTTATGATCAATCATAAGCTCTTGAATTGGAAGAGGCTTTCTAAAACTTGGGAATGCAAACATCCGAGGTTTTTCTTCTACAAGATGGATTTGTTCAATAACAGACTCTTGGTAAATCATAGGCTAAACTTGCTCATGTATGGGCTCATTTTGCATGAAACACAGCATTAAACAGAGGAATCTCCTTACCAAAGAATGGGTTTGGAAAAATACCAGTTGTGCTTTCTTCTTGTTTAAGCACAAAATCTTGTAATGAAAGAGAAGGAGATGATTGTGTAGGTACCTTTTGTAATATATCAAGAAAAGTCTTCATTACCTCTTCTTTTGCAGTTGTTATCTTATCCTCGTATTCTTCTTTTTGTGCAACTAACTCTTTTGCAAAAAGATTTGAAAACTCCCTACATTTTGCATCCAATTCTCACTTCTGAAGTTGGGCTTGAAGATCCAACTCTTCTTGCTCATGGAGATAGACTTTATAAGCCCACTCATCTTGCTTATGATTTAAGTTCATGTTGATTTCATGCATCCACTTAGTATAATCCAGCAATATATTTTTGATGCCACTGATTCCAAAATCATCATTTTGGAGTTGATTGGAAGACTCGGGAGGGGTGAGTGGGTGGTAAGCACGATAAGCATGTTGGTTATCTGTTGTTGTAGGGTTATTTGGATTAAAACCAACACTATGGTTACTTGGGTATTGTTGATAAGGAGACATAGGAGAAGGAACTTTGTGATATGGAGGGTAATGATATGGATTTCCATGAAAAATTGTCATCTTTATGCATTTAAAGAGCTGGAAATCAGAATGTAAAGATGTTTTCTAAGACATACCAGCACTTGTATCTTTGAAACCAGTGGTATTGAGCTCGAAGTTGCCAGTGTGCATAGATCTTTCCTCCAAAGGTTAGAATCAATGTTGTTCCCACCAAAACAATAGTAAAAGTGGAACTTGTATGAGCTAAAATAGTTCAACAGTCCCATCGGGCGTGCCAAAAACTGTTGTCAACAAAGATTGCACCCGTGTGTCAATACAATTAATTTTTTGCAGTCCTATAAAACATGGGAATACTTTCAGGATGTGGGCACCTATATTGAAAGTAGACCTCTGGATTATAGGCTAGCTTCTTGTATGATTTTTCTAATTTATGATTGTTTTAGACAAATAAAATTTGTCCTCCTAATTAAACTTAATTTTTCCCATTATCAAGTGGATCCTCATTATATAATATTCTTATTATTTATTCCTCCTTATTCCATTTTTCATTATAATATTCATATCATAATATGGTATGTCATTATTCTCCATTAAATCTATTAAATCAAAATATATTATATTATTTATCCATTTAATAATAAATATTTCATTTTATTCATTTTAAATAAAACCATTTTCTAAATCTCCTCCATATCAACTACATCCTCTATTTATCATCTTCCACTCTTGTCAATTACGCTCATCTAATGCATGTGGGATAAACACTAAAATCTCCAATCCAATATTTTATCCCACATTCGCCCTACAACCTAGATCCACCCTTGAGGACTTCTATTTAAGATCAACAAAGGCACACATCTTTGAGAACCTTCACACCATCTACCTACATCACTCCATCCACCAACCCTCCATATAATCCCTATCCATCCATAAATCGTGTTCCTCTTCCAAACAATCTAGATGCCAAGCATAAAATCTACAAGTCAAAAAATCCACATGCATTTAAGGATCAACTTGTCCCATCTAATTGACATGTAAAAACAAAGAAAAATATGATTTGAAAAGAAAAAGAGATATCTAAAAGGCCACAAAGTCCCATTGAGAAAAAGAAAGAAAATTCAAAATCCATATGGGTTCCTAAGGTGCTTGTAGAAGCAATGTGTCCCAAGGAACTACAAAGGAGAGAAAACTCAAAAACCATATGGGTTCCTAATGCACTTTTAGAAACAATGTGCTCCAAGGAACTGCAAAAGAGAGAAAAGTTAAAAACCATGTGGATTCCCAAGTGACTCCTCAAAGCACAGAATCCTAACAAAACATTAGAGTTGGCATCCAAGATTGTTATCCTTGCTTCTAAACCTTTCCAACCTTTCAAATCCATTTTGGGTCCTCATGTTCCAAAATCCATTGCCATTCCTCCATCAAAATCCCAAAATCCAAAATACAATTTTCCTCCATCACTCCACCACCCCTCAAGGTGTGTGCTAATGTTGATCTTGCTAGCATTTCCATCCAACTATACACAATTCTTCCAACATCACATCCATTATCCAACACCTCTTTTTCACCCTTTCATCCCTCTTATCCAATCCTTTGCAAAAATCCATACTCTAGTTCCATCCAATCACCCATCTCATATTCCTTTTTCATTATCCTACCAACATCTCAGACTGGTCTTTATCTGTCAGTCTCTCGTTGGCTCTATGCTGTCCTTTTTCCTAGTTGTTGTGTTTTATGTTGGTCTTTTGCATCTTTTATGTCTTTGTCCTATTTTCTCTTGGTTCTTTCGTGCCTATCTTTTCATATTGTAAGCGGGTTTCGGGTCCCTTAAAACCCAATTTTCCTTAATCAAAAACATATTTGAGAATACCTTCATAGCCATGGTCTATTGAAATACATATTCCAAGGGTACCATCCAAAGAACCGAGACACTTGAGTCCTTCTTCCATCTCCTATCAAGCATTCATTATCTTCCAAAAAGTGAGAAAAGAAAAGAAAAAAAATGAAAAAGAGAAAAAGAAAAAGAAATGAAAAAGAGATAAAAGAAAACAAAACAAAAAAGTGAAAAATCAGAAAAAGTAAAGAGAAATAATTTTGTCCATGTGTGAAAACCACTTCTTGTGGTGCCTTGGGCAAGTACCATGATGAAAACCTGGCAAACAGGCGTCATGCATAATCCCTTATTTCTTGCACTATTCACTAGGGGCAAGTTCCATCCATGAAAACTTATCCACCACATCCATCTATTATCATCCATCCTCCATTATCCCTCATTCACTCAACCGACATATGTATCCCTTTTGCACCTTTGATCTTGACAAGGTTAAGGATCTTTACATGCTTTGTATGTCCTATTTATTGCACTTGATTCACACCCTTCAGCTCCTATCCTTCATTACCACCCTTTGATCTTGCTTAATCTATCGAAACCCATCTCTTGATCTTGATAAAAATTAAAGACATAAATGCAAAAATCCTCTTGACATGTCAATTCCTTTGGATCGCATGACATTCATTACACCTATCCTAGCTTTACATTTCTATATCTAGTCCCTGTGCATGGATTAAACATGTTATCCTATTGTGAGATAGTCCTTGGAATCGCATAAGCCTCTGCCATCATTCACCTATCTATTCATGTCTCGTTAAGTCATTCACTCACTCAAAATCCTTTTTACCTTGCTAGACACTAAGGGCAAACATTCAAAAATCATCAAATGTCCTGAAAAAATCTTTAAAATCATAAAATGCACTGAAAAAATCCTAAAAAACATAAAATATCTTGAAAAAAAATCATTAAAAATCATAAAATTTCTTGAAAAAAACATAAAAAATCATAAAATGTCCTAAAAAATAATAAAAATCATTAAATGTCCTGAAAAAATCTTTTAAATCATAAAAAGTCCTAAAAAACCCTAAAAAACATTAAAATCTAAAAATATGTAATAAGCATTGCGATGATAGAAACACTTCAGACAAACATACAACTTTGAACTTCAACGAAATCTTGACAATCAAGCAACACCCTAACAACCTATCGAATCAAACACATTAACTGTGAACAAAAATCATTCGGCATGAAACATATTGTTTGTTTGTTTGCTTTTATCTTTTGATTGTTTCTGATTTTCTTTTTGGTGACATGTCTTTTAGCTTTTCCAGGATGTCTCTAACTAGAGATTTTATCTCCAGGATGTCTTTGACTAGAAAGGCGAGGATGGGGCATCTTCACTTGTTCATTGCTTGTGGATTATTCCTTAGTAATATGATGACTCGTCTTAGGACATGACTGTATAAGATCGTCGAGGATGTATGGATCTCATGTGAATTCGGGCATTCCTTGACTGCCTAATGTTTTTTCCTATATGCAATTGGGATGTTGATTCATTTGGGTCTTATTCATATCTAGATGAGTTTTATCCTTTTGCTATAATAAGCTCGATGATGACTTTAGCACTTAAAAAGCACAAGAATTTTCATCACCTTTCATATCTTCTTTCTCATCATTCATTCTTATTTCTCATTACTTTTCTCCTTTCATCACCCCTTTCATCTCTCTTTTTCATCATTTATTTTATCATCTTCTTCATTCTTTTTATTACAAAAGATCTATCAATAAAATTTCTTTATTCAACCTATGCATGTCTCTTTATCAATTGTTTTATCAATCAATCAAATGGCTTCTTGAAATCTCCACGCCCCTAAATCAATCAATCAAATCAATCATTGGATCTATTGGTGTAAATAATTATTCATCATGGATAATATTACACTTACTTAAGTTTACTTAGGTACATGCATTTCATAGTAGTTTGGGTATGAGACACTTGGGTATTTGTGCCACATTGGGATAGTGTGTGGGTATTTTATGGTGTTGATCTTATCTTGTTGTTACATTCCACCTACCCACGCCTATTTCCTACCTACCCTTGTTTCTTATTGAGTCACATGTCATGTTTGTGTGCTCACATATCCATATAGCCTTGCCTATATAAGCAGACTCATCTACATTGTTTGTACGGGCATTCATTGAACATCTTGTAATGATCCAGTTGATCATATATTGCATCTTGATAGAATACAGTTTATTCCTATCATATATTTTGTCTCTCTATTTTGTGTTTTCCATTGCCTCTAGATCTTGGCAAATTCTCACATGGTATCAGAGCCATTAGAGTGCCATTGGTTTGCCAATTGAGAGAAATTTGGAGTTTTGCATTTTGGAGCTTTCTATTGTAGGTTATTATTGGATCTTGTTGGGTCAAATCTGAGGTCACCATTGGATTGAGGAGGTTTGAGCAATTAAGAATCACATTTTGTTTTGTCCAAATCTGACATCTGAGGCCAAATCTAGAGTCGTTTGAAGGTGGAGGGTGGTGACTTGTCCTAGCACCGATCTGCAATTTTGGAGCATTTTTAGACAGATCTGTCATCACCATTGCGCTCAGAAGGCCCAAAAACCCCATGATCGACTGTTAATTCATCAAAATCGGCCTCTGTTACCCCGAGCTGAAAAAATTTCCCCTCTTGGTCCGTCGTACGGACTTGCAAGTACATGTCTAAAAAAACAAATTCCCGTTTTTTAAATTTTTACGGAAAAATCAAAAAAAATTAAATGGGGGGGGGGCACTTTTTTTGTTTTGTTTAAAATAAAATAAAATTTAAATTTGGGGGGGGGGGGGCTCACCATACGGGCCTGCAAGGGCCGACTTTTAAAGTTTTAAAAATTAAAATTAAAATTTTTAATAAATTTAAAAAAAAAAATTCTTATTTTAAAAATAATTTTTTATTAAAGTTTTTTTTTTTATTTCATTTTTATTTCAAAAAAATGACTATCGCCTTTTTTAATTTTTTTTCTTTAGTTTAAAATAAAGTTTATTTTATGGGCATAATAAATTGTTTTTATTTAGATTTTTAAAATCTTTTAAAAACACAAATATCATTTAATAAGTAAAATTGGGAACACAATTTTTTTCTTGTCACTTCATTCCTGTCTTGCAGTGCTTCCAATCGAGTTTTTCTATTTGCTCCTTTATATCTCTTGGCCACATCCCAATCGGAGGCGTCTTTTTCTGCAGCATTCTACAGGGCTTCTTGGTGGCATCATTTTCATGTTTCCAGATTTGCACTATCATGTTGTATGCTCTTGTATGAGCAATGTTGTACTCGCACTATCATAAAGTGCCACACCTCTTTGTATCTTGTCATTGATGACATATTTTGATGTAATCCTCTTGTACGCGTAGATTAGGAATATCTTGTGAGATTTGGTGTATGTCTCAAGTTGAGACTTAGATTGTAAACATTTGTGCATGGCTCTCGTGAGACTTAGATTGTACCAGTATTTATGCCATTTACGACTATCCAGATGATGCTCAAAGCAGGTTGTCTTCATGCATGATCTTCATTTTGTTGTAGTGAGTGATTCATCATCATCGACTTGGTACCTGGTTTTGTCACACTTTGACATTATTGGTGTAGCATTGGCTCTCTTTCATCCTTATGGGGAGGCATTTTGGTCAACATCTTGGACCATCCTTGCAGGAGATTCGACATTGAGGGGGGGCTTCATGGTCTCTCTTCTCTCTTATGGGGAGGACTTTTTCCTCACATGAAGTTTTGTTCTTCTCAATTATCATTGAGAGCATTGCGTGCTTTCTTCATCTCTCTTTTGGGGGATCTTTTTTCCCATTGGGTTTTTCTCTCTTTCTCCGTTTATGGGAGATTGCATTTGCATTTGTACATGGGTACCTAACATGGCCTCGTAGTCGGGACCCATCTTGCATTGCTTAGTTGCATTATAGACTTAAGTGCATTCCCCTAAGTTGCACTTAAGGGGGGGTGTTGGTGTAAATAATTATTCATCATGGGTATTATTACACTTACTTAAGTTTGCTTAGGTACATGCATTTCATAGTAGTTTGGGTATGAAACACTTGGGTGTTTGTGCCACATTGGGATAGTGTGTGTAGGGGAATTTTCACCTTTTATTGTGTTGATCTTATCTTGTTGTTACATTCCACCTCATGTGGAATATTATATTGTTTCTCCTACCTACCCACACCTATTTCCTACCTACCCTTGTTTCTTATTGAGCCACATGTCATGTTTGTGTGCTCACATATCCATATAGCCTTGCCTATATAAGCATGCTCGTCTACATTGTTCGTACGGGCATTCATTGAACATCTTTTAATGATCCAGTTGATCATATTTTGCATCTTGATAGAATACAGTTTATTCCTATCATATATTTTGTCTCTCTATTTTGTGATTTCCATTGCCTCTAGATCTTGGCAAATTCTCATGGGATCATTTTATCTTGAGCTAGCATCAATCCCTAATCAGCTTAATTAGCTTATCAACCTGGCTATATTGTTCATTTCCATCAGTTGTTTAGTTACGCCTCATCAATTGTGCATTTCCATCAAATGTGCATCTCAACTTAATCACTTGCGCAATATCAATCATCCA
The DNA here is from genome assembly GCF_030272615.1 of Cryptomeria japonica. Taxonomy (NCBI): domain Eukaryota; kingdom Viridiplantae; phylum Streptophyta; class Pinopsida; order Cupressales; family Cupressaceae; genus Cryptomeria; species Cryptomeria japonica. The sequence continues at coordinate 334,107,527 of NC_081409.1, forward strand.
ATTTCCTTTTCATAATCTATCGAGAGATCAATCTCCATCAATTTGTTCGATCAATCTCTTGAGGGGGCATAACCAATCAATCATCTCCCTTACCAGGATATCTCTAGGGCATGTATTAGTTAATCATTTTATTTGAAACAACATGACAGGCTACATTATCTCAAAGAGGGGCAAAATGTAGACACATAAAATTTGTCCTCCTAATTAAACTTAATTTTTCCCATTATCGGGTGGATCCTCATTATATAATCTTCTTATTATTTATTCCTCCTTATTCCATTTTTTCATTATAATATTCATATCCTAATATGACCATCTCATTATTCTCCATTAAATCAAAATATATTCTATTATTTATCCATTTTATTCATTTTGAATAAAAACATTTTCTAAATTTCCTCCATATCAACTACATCCTCTATTTATCATCTTCCACTCTTGTTAATTACGTTCATCTAATGCATGTGGGATAAACACTAAAATCTCCAATCCAATATTTTATCCCGCATTCGCCCTACAACCTAGATCCACCTGTGAGGACTTTTATTTAAGCTTAGCCCCTCTTTTATTTCAGTCTATCTACCAATCTGGAAAAATCTCTCTATCATTTGCATGCTTGCATTTTCAAATCATTTTTCTTGCATTCTAGTTCATCATCTCTTTGCTTTTCAAATGTTTCCTATCATTTACATTAATCTTTCAAATCTTCATTCTTCATAGCATCTTGTGTAGTGCTTCTAAGAACATCCATTTCAAACACAAGACCTTGATAGATAGGAGTGCAATGGAGACAAACTCATGTTAAATGCATGTGTGTGCACATTGTCTATTTTTCTTTTGCATGTATTGTTTTCCTGCAGGCACTTCATTGTTTGATGTTGAATCATCTAGATCTTCTCCCATAAGATCTCAAGATTGATTTCTCTATCTTCAATTGTAACTTGGATAGAAAAGGGAAGAAGGACTTGAGATGAATGCATGAACTAAACTTAAATGAAGGTGATGCATCTAATGTTGAAAAGCTTAACTACAACCTAATTCACAATGACTTCCAGTACTTCTACTTACACAACCAAATCTTGGACAACTTAATCACCAAAATATTTCATATAAAGGCTCTGACAAAATTATCTTTTTTAAAGGAAAACTATGTTTTCACAACTAAAAATGATAAAAGATCACATGCACAGAGTATAACATGTAAATTCAATTGCATACACATGCTCATGAAAAAGACAGAAAAATACAGGTTTCCAATTTGAAACATAATTAAATTTCTTATTAGATCTACCACAATAATAATGTATGAAATCTAGAAGGCAAAAATTAACAATACTGGAAACTAAAAAGGAACCCATCTGCTGAGAACAAATCCAATAAAACCTGTAATAGAGTTGTTGCATAATATTAACTGTAAAATTGAGTTACCAAAATCTCTCTTTTTGGCCAAGAGCAAAAAGATAAAAAAATCAAGAACTAAGGAAAAAGAAAGACCCTTTTTCCTTATATACAATGAAGGCATGCAAAAATGAGCCCAAAAGGTGGAACTCGTAGCTAACTGAAAGTGAGAAAAAGCCAACATGCTTCTCACGAGTAGAATAATAAACCCTAAAAAGAAGGGAGCGAAAAATGAAGTATTTCATGTAGTCATAGCTCAAAACTTTGCCCAGTGACTCACTTGACTCAAGTGAACTTAAAAAAGGTCTTCAATTGATTAAAAATCAAAAGAAAATACCTTATTACATGCGTATTTTAAATTGTCTCCAAACTCCTTTTTTGCATGATTAAAAACAAGCAAGAAGAGCTTTAAGACTCACTCCTTTTGCATGCATAATATATCCTTTGTTGTTTACCTTTTTAAATAATTTAATATAACTTTATGATCTCATGTAGGGAAGTGGTCTCTAATTTTCTCTCCTGGCAGGTCCATTCGGGGGAGGATATTCTTTTTTGGAAAGACTCCTGGAATGGCTTTCCCCCTCTTTCGCAGCATGATTCTCTTGCTTCTGCTTCAGTTGTTCTTTCTCAATCATGGGGAGTTAGATTGGTTGATTATGTAGATAGTGTTGATCTGTTTTCTCACAAGGTCTCATGGAAGGATCCCTCTACTCTGCCATTGTCCTTGCAGGAAATTCAAAATTTTAAATCTGTTTTGCAAGACCAAGTGGCTTTCCTTTCTAACATCAAAGATCAACTTATTTGGTGCCCTTCTAAATCGGGAAACTACTTTGTTAAAGAAGGATATTTTGTTGTTCAATAAATGGCCAATCAAAATGCTCCTCATCATGCATTTTTGTTCTGTTGGAATAATTCAGTATTACCTAGTGTTTTTTCCTGGCTCGCGCTGCAAAATAGAATTTTGACCAGTGATCGTTTAGTCAAATTTAATATTGCAGCCTCCTTTTCTTGTGTCTTATGTGGTAAAGCTCTTGAAGATGTCAATAATCTTTTTCTTCACGGTGAGTTTGCGAGTAGTTGTTGGCATTTTGTCCTCCAAAAGTTATCTCTCTCATTCCCTTTACTTTTATCTTTATGGGACATGTTTTAGTCTTGGCCAATTTTGTATTCATCTTCTCTATTTGCTTGTTTGTGGTTTATAATTCCCTCTTCAGTCATATGGGCCATTTGGTGGGAAAGAAACAAGCGCATTTTTAGATGTGACTCATCGGATTTATCGGTTGTTCTTGGGATTTTGGAAAGAAGTATTATTGAGCAAGTTAATGCTCATGTCTAGAAATATTTTAACATGAATTCAGAGTTCTCTTCTTGGGACAATTTTATGATCTCTTCTTGGAAAAGTATCATTATTCCTGTACCACACGCCTTTCCAAGGATTCGGAAAACACCTGTAGACAGAAATTCCATAAAATGGCATCCTCCTAATTCCCCTTTTTGTAAATTGAATTTTGATGGATCCTCCCGTGGAAATCCTGGTGATTCGGGAATAGGGATAGTTTTTCATGATCATTTGGGTTCTTTATTAGCATTAAAAGCTATGCCAATTTCTCCTGGCACAAATAATATGGCCAAGGCTTGTGCTCTTTTAGAAGGTCTTGTTATGGCTAAGGATTTGAATTTTAAATACCTTCATATTGAAGGTGATTCAGCTATTGTCATTAATGCTTCCAAGGCAAGAAAAGTTGATAATTGGCATTTCCGGTATATTCTTGAAAAAATATGGACTCTTCTTGATACGTTTGAGCACCTCATCATCTCACATGTTTATCGTGAAGGTAATGCATTGGTTGATTGCCTCGCTAATATGGGTTGTGACAAAACTGTTATTGATTCCTCTCGATTGGGGGGTGATTTGATGAACTTCCCAAACCTATTAATTATAGCCTATAGAGAGTTGAGGATTTGATATTTCTTATTATATGATTGCTCGTTTATACGAGTTGATATTCTCTTCTCTTGGTGAGGTATTTCTTTTCATAATTCCATTTGGTTTTGATTTGAGGTACTTTGCTTTACTTGATCATCACTTGGCATTCATTAATGATGAGTTAGTTGTTATTGATGTTGTTCGTGTGCTTGGTACTCTCTTCAGGTGAGAAATTTGGAGATATTTATTTTCACATTGGGAATTGGTCCTTCATATGTCATTTAAAGTTTGACGTAGCGTTGTTTTCATGATTATCTCTGTACGTCGCTTCTTTTGGTTTGTCAGTTTTTTTATGATATATCTCCTCTTTCTTTTCATTTACGGCATAAAAATTTTGGGCTTCATTTCTCTCTAGCATTTTTGCATTCACCTCTTCTCCCTTGGAATTTGTCTATAATGGTGGACCCCAGATCTCATGTCGTTGGTGTCAGTCATGTTTTGGAACCTTGCATTTCTTGTAAATTCTCTGCGTTTTGTAGTATATATATTTTTTGGTTGCAGTTGTTTTTTGGTGCAGGGGCATGTCAATTTTGATTGCAGGAGCTCTTTGTTGCAGGGCCTTCAAGATATCCCAGGAACTTATTTTGTAAATAAGCTTGCATGCTCCTATTCTGTAAAACGAGCTTGCATTCTCCTATGTGTAAATGAGCCTGCATGCTCCTTTGCTGATCTCTATTGTGTAACTAGCTACGGCTAGAGGATTGTTCACTATTTCTCTTCTATAATCATGTTGATGAGCAATGACCAGAGTTTTTCTTGCTGGTTCTTTTCTTTGGGAGCTCAGTTTGAACTAGTTTTTAAATATATTGTAAAAACTATTTATTATTAATAAAATATATCAAGTAGCATTGCCACCTTGCCAAAAAAAAAATGTTATATTAAATTATCTATAGAGGCAAACAATGTATGAAAAAGTGTTTATTATCACCATTTATTCAAACCTTTTTTTAGTTGCATGGGTTCCATACATAGCACAAGTTTAATGACTTAAAAGTCATGACCCTTGGAGCTAATAAGAGGTGATTTATTTTTAAAAACAAATCAAAAATCCCATCATCATTCGAAGTGGTAAAAGAAAAGCCCTGAACCCTAATCATTATGCACATTTTTTTTATTTTTTTTATCTTCTTGGAGAAGATTCTTCTGCTATGGCCGCCATGTATTCTATGCTTCCTAAGTTCGAACTGGGGCTTGAAGGCTTGCACTTGGACTTCTCTGCATGTAGGTTGCATGATATGTTATCTCATGCCCTTCTTTTCTCATGTTGTTACCTTTTTAAAAGAAGAAAAGCACAAATCTTTTATTTTTCTTCTAAATGTATTGTAGGTTTTTTTGAATATATCCTTTACACATGCATTTTCTTTGGAAAAGACTTGTTGAAGCTGCTTTTATTTCTATATCTTTTTGCTCTATGCATGAACTCGGACTTCTTAAAGTTGGATATATGCACTGTTACAGGTTTTTCATTTGATTGTTATCACATGATTATGCTTGTTTCTAATGTATTCCATACTGTAGCTGCACTTTTGTCTTAACACAATGAATATCCTTTTGGGTTGTGAGGGTTTTGTGTATTATTTGACTGCTTTTATCTCTATATATTGATATTGCCTTCTTTGTTCTTTTACTGCTCTGGACAGTAATTTAGGTATTTGAGAAGCTTCTTTTAACACTGTAACTGAGACAAACCATCCTTATTGCCCTAGCAAATTCTCCCTTCTTAAAATGTGGTAGACCCTAGGTGAGTAATGCTAGCTTATCATTAATGACTTTGTCAAGACAATCATTGTTTTTGCCTTTGTGAAGACTATGTGTAGATTAACTTCTTGAAATATCATGTGTCTCTATTCCATCCTTGGATCTACTCTAACAATGGTGTATAGACATTAATTTTGTTACTGTGGAAGGAATCTTGACTGAAAATAGAAGCTTGATGATTCATCATTATGTCGTTCTTGACAGTGATATCTATTGCCTTTGTCAAAGTTGATCTTGTCTTTGGTCAAGATTGTCTTCACACATTGGTAGGTGCTCTTTATTTCTCTTAGGTCTACTCCTCTGTTCTTATCATGGATTTCTTGGTTAGGTCTCTGTGCAATCATGCTTCAAGTATGCACATGATGATTAATTATATCTTTGTCTTTTGAGGTTCAAATGTTATTCCTAATTTGTGGCATCTCATGATTGTTATCTCTTATCTGTCAATGGTGATTATTGTCTGTGTGTGCATTGATGACTGGCATACTATACTTTTCATTGTGCATTGACTACATTTGAAGAACCTGCTCATACTTTGTATCTTCATGATGATATAACTATCATGGATGTTCAATACTACTCTGAGTGTCACCACACCACCTATGAATGCACTTTGCTATTATGATTGCATCTTGATGTTTATTGATGCTTAGTATCTTTTTTGGTTTAGTTTGGATTTCCCTCAGTCCTTAGCCATGAATTTCTCAGGCTTACTCTTTTTTAAATCTACACCTAAACCTCTATCATGTAGTTGCATTCTTTGTGTTGTTTGATGGTGAGGGTGTGCAAGACTGTCATGAATACATGATTGTCTTTCATCTTTATGTTACCATGCATTGGACTATCTTCAAGATTGCTTTATTGTGTCAAGACTCTTAATCTTTTAACAGTCATGGATGACTGCTATGATGATATCCTTGTATTCAGTGATATTCACTTCCATGATTGTCATGTGCATTGATATTGGTGATTATGGGCTACACCTTGATTGTTCTTTAAAGCCTATTGCCATTATCAATCATTCAAAATGATTCTCATGCCTATCTCTATGACTATAACTATGTTTTTTAATTTGTCCTCTATGACGAATTTGAACAGTGATGACCCCCCTTGGACTGGTTATGATGAATGACATCCTACCCTAAGACACTATGTTTGTCATTGCAACCAGCCCTTTGGGCTTGAATATTCTTCATTTTGTAGCAGTACTAGAAATGACTTATAGCTGCTAATAGCATGTTGGGCTCAACCCTTGTGGGAGCCACATTTACACTACATGCTTAAATGTTGAACATGATGAATCAGTAATGAATTAAGTACATGTACCTGCACAGTGGACAAACAAGTTAAATAAAAACCAAGAAAATATATTCTTCTCTGATGATTTTGTTTCCACTTTGAAGATTTGATCTTTGATTTTCTCTGCATATCTCTAATATGGCTAGATTAGCTTGGTAGCTCATAGATTTTAAGTTACTCAACTGTTGGTATCATATGATGAATTTTATATCCCGAGCTCTAACATACCTCTTAACAGTTTGTAGATACACTTGAACCTGGGGAATGAAGGACTGAAGATGGAAGAAAAACTGATGGCAGAGCTGAAGATTGAACATCAACACAACATAGAATAGGCAATGAAGAATATAATGTTTCATTATATGTTTTTTTCTCTTTTCTATCTTCAGTTGCATAGCTTATCTCTATGTTTTATCAATGTGGTTCAGTCATTCCCACGACTTGTGTGCGACTTTTAAACACTCTTTTATGATAATGGATGCTTTAAAGCATGAAACAATAGTGTTTAAATAATCTTGTACGTTTCCTTCATTTCAAAATGAATAGAATATAGCAGTATTATGCAACTTTGATGAATCTTTTGTTGTAAAATTTGCATAATAATTTAATTCTATTTGAGATACTTCATTGCAAATGAATAATCAACATAAAATGAATGTACCTTTCACCTTAAATGTAGCAAATAATTCCATCTCTACCAAAAAGAGCTGAAGGTAGAAATTTTGGTAGCAAAATTTAAATTATTTTTTTATTTTTCTATTGTTTAATCATAGTTTTTTCTTAAATATTAAATCATTTTGTTAAAAAAATAAAATTGTAGTATGATTTTAAGACATATTTTAAGACCTAGTGGCTGGAGGTTTTGTCGTTTCAGTGCAAGGTTCGAGTGTCTTTAAGTCTATTTGGAAAGCTTGGGAAACTATTAGACCCTTCATCACAAGTAATAGGGCCAGCAACAATGACCACATACATGGGGAAAGGTCTATCTGGTGGAACCTGCTCCATTCGTCTAAACCTCTTGCGCTCATGCAAGGCTGCTCTGCGAAAGCTTGGGCCATTAAAGGCATTAGGTGCTTTAAGGACATTATAGAGAATGATAAGCTTCTTAGCTTGGATTCCCTTAGAGATAGATTTGAACTGCAGAATTCCCAGAAGAGAACCTATAACATGATGAAACGTGTTTGTTCAGACCTGCAATTACCCAAGAAATGCAAGATATTTAGTGAAAGTTATACTAAGTTAATGTGGAACAATGTTATTCCTGTGTCTAATCTCAAAGAAATTTATGTTTACAATACCCTAACATATGATGAATCTATTATTATGCATGCTAACAATCTGTGGTTTGCAGAATTCTCAGTGAAATAGTGGTAGAAGATATTTTCATGACTTTGGAACAGTCCTAGCACACCAAAAAAAAATGCTTTAGATGGATGATGATAATTAATAGACTGCCATTCAGAAAAGATCATAATAATTCTGATATATGCAAAGTGTGTAGAGTACCTGAGTCTGTTAGGCTCATTTTCTTTGAATGTAGTATTGCTAGAGAAATTTGGTTGTTATTTGATATATCTACTCCTGGGCAGATTCTTGTACAAGATGTTCTCACTGGATATATTAAGGGTTTGAAAAAAGATATTAACTTATTCTGGTATATTCTTTCGACTGAAATCTTATGGTATATATGGAAAATTAGAAATGAAGATATGTTCCAAGGTATAGATAGTGTTAGGAATCCCACAGATACTGAGAGGGGGGGGTGAATCAATATCTAACCGGTGATTAGAATTTCTTGACTTAAAACATGCAGAACATATTATAACAGTGTACCGGTATGCAAGAAATAATGCAATAAACAGAATTAAGAACATCCACATGAAAAGCACACCATAACACAAATTTTTAACGAGGAAACCTGGTGTGGGAAAAACCTCGGTGGAATTTGTGACCCACAATATTCACTCACTGGCCAATAAGAGAATATTACTTACAATAGGGGCCTGCACATGCAGGAAGGCCAACTACCTAGAGCTCACTGCTCAATGGGAAGTCTCACTGACTTACAATGAGGATTATACAAATCCAATATCTTGTGCTGCTTTACAATAGCATCTATAATGCCTGATCCAGTATCGGTTGCTGCTCTGCTTCTTACATAAACCCTTTTGCCTATATTTTGCATAATAGGTATGCCTAATATTTTTCCTTATTGCTTTCATATCCCTTTTCAAATGTCTACAATGATCTCTTTTATATATAAGAGTCATTTTACAATTTGCCAAGTCGGCTTACAAAGTTTTTACAATAATAAACAAAATATAATATAACAAAATCCTGTCAGCCTCTGTGCCGGTATACTTCCTTTCTTTGTGTCGGTGCCGATGTCGGTGTCCTGAGTGCCAGTGTAGAGTGTGATCTGCTGATGCCGGTGTGCTGCCTTTACTGGTGCCATAGGATTGTAAGGTTGCCATCAATGACAAAACCTTCAATCACATACAATGTCTCATTGGAGTGTGCATATGCCAACAATCTCCCCCTTTGGCATTGATGGCAACACTCATGAGAAATTTCAAAAGTGCATCCAAAAAATGTGAAGTCCAAAAAATGTTACCAAAAATGTGTGTGCTCCCCCTGAGCATATGATTCCTGTGATGTTGAATTTTCTCATCCCACTACTCCCCCTTTGGCATCAATGACAAAGGTTGTCAAGATGTCAGTAGAGTTTGTAGTTTCAACCTTGTAACTGGAAAGTTACAATTTGAAATAGATCCACCAAAATCAAGTTTATACTCTCCATAAACTTTTTACTATCTCTTATTGTTGTCTCTGTTCTCTTAATTGTACCAGTGAGATGTTGCAAGTGCTCTGTCGGTGTTTTTTGTCCCTGTATTAGTGCCTCAGATACTTCCTTTCGCAGTGATGCTAGATAGTCCAATCTTGGACTTAGTTTTAATCTCAAATGCTTTGCCTTATTCACTATTTTTTCTTTCTCTCTTTCCAATTTAAGTAAATCTTCTTCAAAATTTGTTATCTTCTCCTCAAAAACTAATAGTGTATTAGGTGAATTAACAAAATTATCTGCAAGTTTATTGATCTCATCATGTACCTTGCTCATCTTCTTGTCTATATCTATAGTCAAAAAGTTTGTCTTACAGGTGTCTTTGTACAGAGTTTTGTACTCTTTCAATAAATTACACAATTCTGGTAGAAGTGTGTCAAAATCTCTATTACACTTCTTTATATGCTCATCAAAGAATTTCTGCTTTTCAATTTCTATTTTATCCTTCAATGTCTCTTCCTTTATTTTCTCAATGTTTTATGTGATATATTTACATAGTGTATCAAGTTGTCCTAAAGAATCTTTATTGTCTATATTACAGTTAGGAGCAATTACCTTCAAAATTGGTATGGTATCATCAATTGCCTTATAAGCTTGTGAGCTACGGTCTGTTATCTTTTTTATTGAATCTAATAGTACCTCAGTCACATTAGTTGATTTGTAGCCTGATGATGAACCAACATTCTGAGTACCACCAGTGGAAGTAACCAAGCTTGTATTGACCTCTGGTAGGTCTGTTTGTGTCTACATTTCCTTAAGCAATGGTTTTTCTACTTCTTTAGTTGTCGGTGGCACTGTTTCCTTATGCTCATGTTCTTGTTGTTGTTGTGGTTCTTGTTTCTGTTGTTGTTGTTCCTATTCTGGAGCCTTTCTTACCGGAGATCTCACTGCTTGTTGTTTTTGTCTTGTCCTCCTAGGTGAGGGTGTGGTTGCCAGTGAGGGATCTCTTTTCCTTACAACTCGTTTGAAAGTTGCAAGCATATCACTCTCTGAAGAGGTACCTACCGGTGATAGGTGAGTTTCAGGTTGTGGAGCTGCTAACTCATCCTCTGTTATACCGGTTTTCTTCAACACATCTTCTTTGATGGCCTTTCCTTGTCTGGAACCTTTCCTTACAACTGCCTCAACCTTTTTCACTCTTTTCTTTGATTGTATTTGGATTTCAATAGTTTTTGCACTACCAAATATTTCTTCCTTAAGTTCTCTGGGGGCTTCTAGAAGTGCTTTAGCATATGTTTCAATTATATGATCATCTATTTCATAGCCCATCTCGGTTACCCAAACTGTCCTAGGGATGACTGCTTCCATCCAGATTTCATCCTTTTTTATTACAAAGCATATTTCATCTTTGTATTTGTCGACAATCTTTTGTGATAACCTGATTCTTTTCTTCATTTTGGCCTTTAGTGCTTGAAAGAAATCATGAATATTGTTTTCCTTGTCTTCTCCCATGTTATTGAATAGTTATGTTAATTGTTTACCTACCGGTATATCATATCCAAGTTCTTTGTAGTCTATACCGGGAACCTGTTTGGTTATATGTAGCATCAAACATACTAATAGATTTCCAAACCTGAAAGTTCCTTTCTTGTCCTTCTTAATCTTTCCAAGGTTGTCAATTAATTCATCCTTTAACCACTCACATATATCAATCTTTGCATTATCTGTGACCATATCATAAGCACTCTTAATGCATAAACTTGAAACTGAATTGAGTCTATTTGCATGAGTAGCTTTATATCCTAATATCATGCTGATAAATCTCACATTAATGTCTGTTACATCATTAACTCTTACTCTTAATGCATAAACTTGAAACTGAATTGAGTCTATTTGCATGAGTAGCTTTATATCCTAATATCATGCTGATAAATCTCACATTAATGTCTGTTACATCATTAACTCTTAGGGACCTTTTGTCGAATGTTGCACCAGTTAGGTTTGTAACTAGGTTATTGGATACCTTCTTAGTTTTATCTGGCCTTTTACTTGTGGTCGATAACCCTGTGACAGCTTTCACAGCTTCCTTAGTGATTTTGTGGATTGCATCTAACCAGAAAAATTCACCATGTACCCTGCTTAAGACTATCCTAATCACATCCTTGGGGACTTCAGGAATGCTAAGGATCTCTGTGAATCCTAGGGTCTCAATGATCTTGTGTTCATCTTTTATATTGCCGGATTCATCACATATCACAGTTTTAAACATGGTTTTAATCTCTTCATCTCCTAGTTCCTCAATGTTGTAGTGGATGTAAATTCTGGGGTCTTCAGCATAAACAACTCCCTTAGGAATTTGAGAAAAGCACCTAAGGTATCATCTTTCTTTGCTACCTCAGGAACTAACTGAAATACGAGCCTAGGTCTTTTTATAACTTCAACAACAGTAGGGTTTGCTATATATTCAATTGCAGAGGTGGATGCCATGATAAAATACCTTTTACTGTCTTTAGGATGGATGATTGCTTGGAGTGTTCTTGCCTCTTGCTCGAAATGCCTTAGCTCGGAATCTTTGCGTTCTTCATAGGTTTGAAATCTTAGTGAAATTGAATGGAGCCAAAACCTCAATTTTATAGTGTCTTTTTTCCATCTAACACATTAAATGCATGCCGGTTAAGTATTCACTTAACATTGTCTGCCAGTAAAAAGTAATTTCCAACTTCTTATCTCTAACCGAGGGAATAATAGCACATGTGTCATTAGATTGCCAAACCCTCAAGGAAACTTTCTTCAATTAGATGAAGAACTTCCTGCCAGTGGAGCACCACTTTGTCCTGTCGATGAAGCATCACTCTGTCCTACCGCTGAAGCATTGATTTGTTCTACCGGTGGAGGAGTATTCCCAATATTTAGATCAGCTTTTCTAATCCATTGTTTTGAGAATTCTTGCTTAACCTCTTCAACTTTTTCTTTGCCTTTCAAGCTAGAACTTTTGTTGTCTACCGGTGTTCCTTTACTTCTACAGAATTTAGCAATATGCCCAATCTTGTTACATGCATAACAAGTTAGATTATTCTTCTGAATAGCTTTCCCATAACCTATGTCGGTTTGTGTTCTGCATTGATTAGATAAATGTCCAAATCTTCCACAAACATAACATCTCACATTCATTCTGCAGCTTTCAGAGTTGTGACCAACTTTGTTGCATTTTGAACATTGACCGGTGGGTGTGTTGATATTCTGATAATTTCTAGATCTACATTCATTTGCTCTATGACCATACTTATTACAGTTAAAGCATTTTCCATTGAATTTATAAGCATTAGGTTGTCTTACCGGTTTGCTGTGATCCTGAGTATTTGCAGTGCTGGAGCTTTCACCAACTTCAAAGCCAATTCCAGAAGTGTCACCTTTAGGTTTTTTATTCTTCAGCAAGGTGCCAAGTTCCTCTGAGCTTTTCTTGAATTTTTCTTTATGTTGATTTGCAGTTTCTAGTTCTCTTTCTAAGACTTCTTTTTGTCTCATCAATTCATTTGAGTCATTCTGAGTATGCATCAGATCTGTCTTCAACATGTCATTTTCATAGCTATGTCTTGTGTTCTCATTTGCTGCATCACTTAGTCTTCTGATCAATTCTTCTTCATTCTTCTTCCTATCCTCAATCTCATTCTTTGTTGTCATGTTCTCTTGTTTTAACTTTCTTATCATATCATTAAGTGATTCCTTTTCATCATTCTCATTTTGCAATTTTTCACAAAGTTCTCTTCTCTTATTTCTTGCAACAGTAAGATTCTCTTGAAGTGCCTGAATGATATCCTGAGCTGCCCTTAAATCATCTTCTAGTTTGATATTTTTCAATTTCTCTGCATCATAGTCTGAAAGAGCTCCTTCAAGTTGCTTCATCAGATTTTCCATCTTTACCGGTGTCAAGATCTTCCTCAAGCTGTTAGGCTTCTGAAAATAGAGGACCAAGCTCTGATACCAATTGTTAGGAATCCCACAGATACTGAGAGGGGGGGGTGAATCAGTATCTAACTGGTGATTAGAATTTCTTGACTTAAAACATGCAGAACATATTATAACAATGTACCGGTATGCAAGAAATAATGCAATAAATAGAATTAAGAACATCCACATGAAAAGCACACCATAACACAAGGTTTTAATGAGGAAACCTGGTGTGGGAAAAGCCTTGGTGGGATTTGTGACCCACAATATTCACTCACTGGCCAATAAGAGAATATTACTTACAATAGGGGCCTGCACATGCAAGAAGGCCAACTGCCTAGAGCTCACTGCTCAATGGGAAGTCTCACTGACTTACAATGAGGATTATACAAATCCAATATCTTGTACTGCTTTACAATAGCATCTATAATGCCTGATCCAGTACCGGTTGCTACTCTGCTTCTTACATAAACCCTTTTGCCTATATTTCGCATAATAGGTCTGCCTAATATTTTTCCTTATTGCTTTCATAGCCCTTTTCAAATGTCTACAATGATCTTTTTTATATATAAGAGTCATTTTACAATTTGCCAAGTCGGCTTACAAAGTTTTTACAATAATAAACAAAATATAATATAACAAAATCTTGTTGGCCTCTGTGTCGGTATACTTCCTTTCTTTGTGTCGGTGTCAGTGTCGGTGTCCTGGGTGCCGGTGTAGAGTGTGATCTGCTGATGCCAGTGTACTGCCTTTGTCGGTGCCATAGGATTGCAAAGTTGCCATCAATGACAAAACCTTCAATCACATACAATGTCTCATTGGAGTGTGCATATGCCAACAGATAGGGCCCTTACTGAGTCATTTCGTGGACTCACCCTTCATCAAATTCTTCTGCAGGTATCGGTGACGATGAACATCGAGAAGCATAAGTTCCTCAGGTTCATTACAGACGAAAATGCCAAAATGTACCTACATGAGATGGAGAACAGATACAAGTGGAGGCAGGTTGTAGGAAAGAAACAAGTCATTGACCTAGCAATGGAGAGTCTAGGAGTAGAAGTTGGAAAAATCAGAGACCCAGTGGAGGACCACATCTAGATGCTTTCCCAACTCCTTGACGGTAAGCAGGCCGTGTAGATGGATGGCCTGATGGGGTGGATGACTTGGATGGAGGCCTTTCAAGATTTTGATCAGCCTTGATCCTACCTTTGATACTTATCTTCATCTCTGTTGTTCTAGTTTTGACAGTATTTTCAGCATTCATATGCAATTTTTTTGTTAAAATCTATGTATTAGCCTATGTAACTTCTGCGAACATATGTAGCTCGATGGATCTGTGATCCTCTTGTATACTCAGTTGTAGGTAGTTAAACTCTGGTGATGTCAATTTTGTAACGGCTTTACTCCTTATATGAAATATAAAACAAAAAAAAAGAAAAATTGGGCTTGTAGGCACTTGTGAGTGCCTCAAGATACTTGTAGCCCCATAGATGTACCTGCAGATATCGCAGACCACCCGTGCATAGCGCAAGTGGCCCCTACATTTAAAAATAAATAAATTTAAATAATTTTGTGTTTTGTGTTTTTTTTAATAAATTAAAAAAAAAAATTGTTTTTTAAAATTAAAGATTTTTATTTAATTTTTTAATTTTTTTTAAATAAAACTTAAAATAATGTTTTTCTTTAATAATTTATTTCATTAAAAAATTAATATTAAACTTTGTTTATTTTTAATAAATTTTTTCATAATGCTTTTAATTTAACTTTTATATAAGTTTTTTTAAAAACAAATTTCATAAATAAGCAAATTGGGAACAAATACTTTTCTTGTCCACCTATCATACCTATTTGCAATGATCGTTTGTCTTCCAACTAGCAACCGAGGGGGCCAGTTGTTCATTTTTTACTTAGCAACATTCCAATCAAAGGCATCATTAGTGATTATTTGCAGGGCATTTCTTGGTGGCATCTCCATATTCATGTTTCCAGATTTTCATCTTCGTCATGTCTTGTTGTAATTTCTTGCATGAGCTATGTTGTAATCATACTAAAATAAAGTGTCACACCTCTTTGTACTTTTTCATTGATGACTCATTTGATGTAATCCTCTTGTACTCAGTAGTTTAGGAACTATCTTGTGAGACATGGTACATGTCTCTAGTTGAGAATGCAAATAGTTTGAGTATCCAGTTGATGCTCATACATGTGTCTCCATGTCTGATCTCTATCTTTATGCAGTGAGTGATTCATCATCAGTTCTTCATCGACAGTGGTACCTAGTTTTGTCACATTTTGAAATTATTGGTGCAACATTGACTCTATTTCTTCCTAATGGAGAGGAATGTTGGTCAACATCTTGGACCATCTTTGCAAGAGATTCTACATTGAGGGGGGACTTCAAGGTATCTCTTCTTTTCTCAAGTATGGGGAGGGAATTTTTCCTCACATGAGGATTTTTTCTTCTCATTCATCATTGAGATCATAGTGTGTTTTCATATCTCTTTTTGGGAGGATTTTTGTCCCACTGGTTTTTCTCCTTTTCTCCATTTGTGACATATTACATTGAATTTGTACATGGGTACCTAAAATGGCCTTGTTTTTTAAACTCATCTTGTAGTGTAATATTTTGTGAACATTCTCCCTAAGTTGCACTTAAGGGGGGTGTTGGTGTAATTAAGGTGGTTTACCTGGGTTATTCTCCACCTAGGTCATAATTACACGACGCCTAAGCTTGCTTAGGGAAACATATAGGAGTTGTTGGAGCATCTTCACTTTAGGTGGACTTATCATGTTATCATTTCCACTTTATGTGGTGTCTCCACAATTACCACCTTTATCACATTATCATATCCACAAATTTCATGGTTGCACTTTTCCATCTTAGGTGAGTGATCCACCTTTAGTGGTGTTATCACACTATCACTTTTCCACTTTAGGTGGGATAACAATTTTTCACTTTTTGTCTCATGTCATAAGATTATGACACTTGTCATAATCTTATACACTCCTATGATCTCACCTTGGCTATATAACCAAGGGGTCTCCTATGTAATAATCATCCATTTGTATTGCATCATTGATGAGAATGCAATGTATTCTTGTCACATTTATTCTCTCTTGTTATTGTGCTTTCCATTAGGCCTCTATATCTTGGGTGGCTACCTTCATAGCCAAATTTTATATTTTGTTTAGTAGATAACATCAAATTTTTAGATTGTATGAAGAACATGTTTGTTTTGCTAAAATTAACCAAGTAGAAGTGGAGAAAGATGATTTGTTAATTCAGATTGAAGCATAATAGAATGAGTTGATTTCAAATAAAACAAAGGTTGTAACAAAAGGTGAGGTAAAATCAAATTTTATTATTTTCTTTGATGAGGGTGAGGATGAAGAAGTAGAGAAGTTTGTTGCAGCAATGGTTTCTTTGGATAAAACTGAATTTGAGAGGCAAAATGTGGAGGTAAATGAGGAGTTTTCCAATAAACCTTTGTTGGAAAATAGTGGAGATGAAGATCCCTTAATTAGTGAGTTAGATTGCTTGATAGAAAATGTGGAAATTGAGCCTCTTGATTATATTACCAGCGTTGTTTTGAGTGAAGAAAATCAAATAGCAGCAATGATATGTCTTTCAAGAGACATTAAAACAATGAATTTCATGAAGAAGACAAGGTGGAAGGAAAGAGAAAATGTAAAATAGCAAGGGAGACAAAGGAAGACATTTTTTTTGTTGGAGAAGAAGGTATGAATTTAGTTGTTTGTTCTGATTTTGATAGACTATGTTGGTGGAAAATTATCATAAATTTGATACTTTTTATCTTATGAAGGGAAGAAGTGGAGGAAGGATGAAAGGGGATAATATTTTAGAATGTAAAAGTAATGAACAGGAGAATTTTGGTGGAAAAAGAAGATAGATGGATCCAAGACAGGCATAGGGTCTACAAATGTTTCTGAGTTCTTGACTCAGGAAACATTTTCTTTCTACCATGGGCATCTGATGCAAGGGCATCCATGTGGAGGGGACCCCATTTAGAAATTTCAAACTTCCTTCACATAGGAGTTAAATTTTCAATGAGGAGTGGAACCGTTAAAAACTCTAATTTAAGCAAGTTTTCAAATGGTTCTATAACATATGAGTATAGATGGTGGGAATTTAATTTTTTTTGGGTGCTTCTTTTAGAGTGTAACATAGCATCTAAAAGGCAACAGTTTTGGAGTGAGTTGATCATGTTTTTTGGGACAGGATTTTTTGGAGAAATGAAAGAGGAAACCTCTAGATTTTGGAAAAGAGAAAAAAATTGGGAGTAGTTTTGTTTTAAGGGTGGAATAGCTCATATTTATTGCAAATGTAAGGAAGTATTAAGAGTAGCAAGTTGGTTGGGAGTGCATGGTTCAGATTTTTGCAGAGTTCAATTGAAGATTTGCAGGTTGGA
This sequence comes from Cryptomeria japonica, assembly GCF_030272615.1. NCBI lineage: Eukaryota > Viridiplantae > Streptophyta > Pinopsida > Cupressales > Cupressaceae > Cryptomeria > Cryptomeria japonica. Next base: position 334,125,129 of record NC_081409.1, read on the forward strand.
GGGGTAGGAATTAACAAAAGAGAAGATCATTTCAAAGAGATTGTTTATGTATCTCTTAGTTTTGTTTCTTTGCTATTGTAGATCAATTATAAATCAGTTTTGTAGCTATATTTATCAACATAGTGGATTGTATATTTATGTAATAATGGATTTTTGAGTTTAATGTATCATTTTGGTGAATTTCAATGATAAAAACAAAGTTTTTCCAAATTAGATTTTAATTTTGTTTCATAACATTTCCTTTGCATTTGGTGTTGTTATTTTAGATAGAGGGTTTGTGTTTAATCATGTATTGCATCATATGGACCAACGTCTAGGCATTGCTTTGCTTTTGTGGTCCCTAATAACATGATGATGCAATTCAAGGTGAACCTTTGCCACCCAATTATAACCCTGCATTTGTAAATCCTATAAAATGTTTATTAAATCACCTTGCGAACTACTTTGAAGCATATCCATGTTGATAAAGGTTGCTTCTTTATGGATGAAATAAGCATTAACATGATTTTTTGCAATCCCAAAGATTTATTTAGCATTGTTTCTTTTCTTCTTGAGTCTAATTGTTTAGTTTTAGGTGCAAGTTCATTGCTTTGTTTTAAGATGTGTTCCCCTCACAATCTTAAGGTGTTCCTCCTCAAATTTCCAAGCATCCTAATATTAGCAATTATGTTGAGTCACATGCTTGTATGCATATAAACCTGCATTTTTCTAAGTTTCTTCCCATTTTTTTCAATGTTTTCACTGGGAATTGACTAATCAGATTGGTATGTGAGTTGCGAGCTCCTTGATTATCTTATATATATCATGATCCATTTCATTAGCAAGTGACATGGATGAAGAAGCTTTCTCTAAGCATATATAAGGCCAAATTTATTGAGGCATTTATGGCTTCATCGTCTTTGTGTTGCGTTACCTAGCTCTCTCAACTATGACGAGCATAAAGACAAATCTCCTGCAGCTTATAATGGAAACAAGAGGAACATTAAATTGCATCAAGTACAATGAGGACATAATTTCTATTATAGATCTACAAATATCTAGGTTTTATAAACAAGCTAGTTAACAAAATAACCTATTAATATTTTACTCTTTTAGATGATGATTTTTTGATATTATATGAACAAAAACTCAAATAAATCTAGTCTATAATTTATATACAAGATTTATAATGTTTTAATAAAAATAAAATAAAAACTAAATTATTATTTTTATTTGATATAAAAATTCCAATTATTATTTTTTAAAACCAACTTAAATAAAATGACCTATTAATATTTCACTATTTTATAAATTGTTAACAACATTTATTATATGTTAAATACAATAATATAAAAACTTGAAATACCAAAGCCGACTCTTTTAAACCGTCTGTGAACTTTTACATTCAGAATCTCTCCATATAATTAAACGTTAACTGCTCTAACTTCTGTTAAAATTGAAATAGATTTCTCCCACCAAATCAGCATGGGTGATAATCAAAAAATGCAGAATTCGAGCAAGTCTATATCAAAAAAAGATTTTTCAGAAGCGCCTAAAGTTTACGCTTTCAAAGATTATTTAACCAGACAAATTATTCTTGGAAGAGACACAAATGTTTCGTTTGACAATTTTCCATATTATTTGAGGTATGGAATTACATTATCTGGCCTGGATTTTTCAATATCCATATATAACATTAGAATAAAATTTAAATTAAGTGGTACCACATTTTCTCAGTATAAATGTAACTTTGAATATACTTTTTCAAATTGAAGATTGAAAAATTGAACTGCAAATCATTTTTAGGACAGATATCAAATGTATTTCTTATATTAAATTATAATTTTTATGGTTATGATTCCGAATATATCTGTGTCGGAAGGTTCTTGATTTATAGATGAAATTGAATTATTCTAAATGAATGCATCAAGGATCAAATCTTGTTGAGTGCAAACATCATAACGTATGAGATCAGGATTGTGTCTTGGACAAATTTTATGGAATGGATACCCCAGTCCTTGACTCTCAACCAAAAAGATTTTAATCTAAAGACTCATGCTCCCATATCAGATAGCTAAAAAGAATGGATACCCCTCACTCCTTGACTCTCAACCAAAAAGATTTGTACCGCTATATCAAATAACTAAAAATCCTTATTCACACCTATCTATAATAATAACAATTCTTTTTAAAAAAATTTAAAACCTCTTCAATTTAATACTAGTTATACCTTCTTTTATTAATGGCTTCATTGTCAAACTGATTAATACTTTGCCCTCTGCTTTCAGTGAAAACACAAAGCAGGACCTGCTTGAATCAACTTTCCTACATTTGAAAGGACATGAATACAAAATACCATGTGCACTTCCTGGAGAAAGCAGGGTAACATTGTTGTCTGGCCCAACAGGTCTGTATCTCTTCTTATATGAAGACATAATTTAATATTCATAACATGCTAACGGTTAGAACATATCAATGTCATTTGAACTGAATTTTTTTCATCTTTCTCTAGGCTCTGAAATATATCAGGAAGTATTGGTGAAGGCATTGGCCAATCATTTTGACACAAAATTACTTATATTTGATTGCACTTCAATACCTGAGGTGAGCATTCTTACATAGGTCAACCTGACCTTATTAAAGCTTTCATTCTGATGTTTTCTAATAGGAGTAGTATTCATTTTATCAGATTTTGTTGATGAATTATTACTAGCTTACATAAACTTTTGGTCAAATTGATAGTTTTACTCCTCCCCATATTTTTAGTAACTCATTTATTGAATGATATTTCAGGAGTTGTCAGGGATGGACTCCCAAACACTTCAAGATTACCTAAGCTTTAATGGTCCAACTAAACATAAATCGTTTAAAATAGGTAAATTTGATGCCTGATGTGAATTTTAGGTACTTTGTTGTTTGAGATTTTTTTGGATTTTTTGGGTCTCTTATTCAATTTATTGTTTCTTGGTTAGGTGATCGTGTGATATATAATAAATCATCAAAAAACACAAGGTATCCACCACCACTTCAAGTTCATTTAATTATGAAAGTACTCAGACTGAAAACCTCATGTTGATCATGAAAGAACATAACTAGTAGTAATATAGTTTATCTGGGCTTATTTTTGTTAAATCAATTACCAACGTATTTCAGGGGTCCATCTTATGGTGATCAAGGGAAGGTATTTTTAACTTTAGAAGAGGAAGGACTGTGTAAACTTGGTGTGCGATTTGATAATCCAATTGAAGGCAGTGTTGACATTGGTGGGCTATGTGAAGGAGATCGTGGATTTTTCTGTAGTGGTATATATTGTCCCTCCTTTGCTTTTCATGTATTTTTGGTATTTTAAGTTTTATGAGCATTAACACAGTTTTTGCTTCACAGAAAGTGACCTCGAGTTGGGATCCACTATTTGTGAAGATATAGAGAGGTTCAATTTGAACACGTATATAGAAGCACTTTTTAAGGTAGCCTTTGAGATCTATCCATCTTTCAATGAAATTGTTCATGAAATTTCATTTTCATTACACTTTCTAAGTTTATTGTGTTTCTTTTATAGGTTGGGAGAAGTGAGAGTGTCGATGGCCCTATAATATTTTTTATGAAAAATTGTGAAATGATAAACAATGTAGACAGGTTTAAGGTTCATATGGTCACATTGAATTTTGGCTTACATGTGACATGTCCACATGTGCCGCCTGATAACTGTAGGATGGAAAAGGTTATTTTGATCTGTTCGTATATCCGAAATATCCATGAGAAAAAGGTAGTTATGTTGTTTCTTAGCTTTCTTTTTTTTTTTGGTATTGAAGAATATTTAAACTCAACACCATCTAGATGCCTACAACATGGACTTTGTCATTAATCAAGTGTCATTAGTTTTCTTTCTTGTAATAAATATTCAGTTGTTCTGTTCAATATAAAAAAACTGTTATCATATATTTTGGTTTTATTTGGCATTTTCCTGAAAATTAAGTTTACAGAAAACTCTAACAGATATTGAAAGTTAGAAATTTTAATAAGTTATTGGTTTAAATTTTAATAAGTTATTGGTTTTTATTTGATAGTGTACAGATTGAAGTTTGATTATTTTTATTGAGGCTCACTTCAGTTATTTAACAAGTCTATTTGTATTGTTACAACATAGTATTTTTTTGAACACTGAAATTATAAAAAATCAATTCATAATTCAATGAAAAATATGGAATGAAATTTTTGTTTAAAAGGTAGTAATCTGTTGGAAAGGAAGGTCAGTACAGTAATCAAATAAAAAAATTTAAACAGCTTCTATTTTGTAAAATGTAATTATTAAATAAAAAGTTTAGAAAGGAAAATTTTGAATAAATATCTATTTGCAGTGTGATGTTTATTCTCCTATCTTTTTACAAATTTATATGTGAGATATCATTAGTTTTTCAATGTTGCAGGATATAATTAAGGGTTCATTCCTGGATGTGCTTTCTTCATACTTTTCCAACAAAGTAATCGTGGAGACGCCTAAGGTATTTCTATTTGTTAAATATTTTATTATTGTTTTATTTATTTTAAGAATGTATGATTTAATCATTTATGTTAATGAATGTAGGATGCAATTCTTCTTGCTAATTGGAAAAAGCAAATAAAGCAGGATGTTAAAATACTTAAAACAAAGGCAAATTTGTTACACATCCGAAAAGTAAGTATTATGTTTAAATATGAATTTGTATTCTTATTGGTTGCATTTTAAAAATTTCATTGTCACATTGCTATGATTTAGAGAGTAACTGTATATTTTATTTTATTTACTAATATAGGCGCTTTCTCGGAATAATCTATGGTGCAATGAGATTGACACAATACGTATAAGAGATCAACTCCTTACTAAAGAAAGTAAGTTTAAGATTTTTCTTTTTAAGATATTTATACAAAGATCAAAATTGTTTATGCATAAGTTTAAGGGCCATAGACTTCCTCTTCATTTGTTCCTTCCTTTTGTTCTTAGCCAAAATTCCTCTATTGCTTATACTTTGATGCCTATTTGAAGCTCTCATTTTCAGCTATTTATAGGTACAGCAATGGTATCCCAATTAGAACAAAATTGACCTCAAAAAGGGCCACAAACTTCCTCTTCATCCATTCCTTCCTTTTGTTCTTAGTCAAAATTCATCTACCCCTCATGCTTTGATGCTTATTTGAGGCTCTTATTTTCAGTTATTTATAGCTACAACCACACCATCCCAATTAGAATGAAATTGACCCCAAAAAGGACCACGAACTTCCTCTTCATCCATTCCTTCCTTTTGTTCTTAGCCACATTTCCTCTATTGTTTTTGTTTTGATGCCTATTCAAGCCTCTCATTTTCAGCTATTTATAGGTACAGCAATGGTATCCCAATTAGAACAAAATTGACCCCAAAAAGGGCCACAAACTTCCTCTTCATCCATTCCTTCCTTTTGTTCTTAGTCTAAATTCATCTACCCCTCATGCTTTTATGCTTATTTGAGGCTCTTATTTTCAGCTATTTATAGCTACAACCACACTATCCCAATTAGAATGAAATTGACCCCAAAAAGGACCACGAACTTCCTCTTCATCCATTCCTTCCTTTTGTTCTTAGCCACATTTCCTCTATTGTTTTTGTTTTGATGCCTATTCAAGCCTCTCATTTTCAGCTATTTATAGGTACAGCAATGGTATCCCAATTAGAACAAAATTGACCCAAAAAGGGCCACAAACTTCCTCTTCATCCATTCCTTCCTTTTGTTCTTAGTCAAAATTCATCTACCCCTCATGCTTTGATGCTTATTTGAGGCTCTTATTTTCAGTTATTTATAGCTACAACCACACCATCCCAATTAGAATGAAATTGACCCCAAAAAGGACCACGAACTTCCTCTTCATCCATTCCTTCCTTTTGTTCTTAGCCACATTTCCTCTATTGTTTTTGTTTTGATGCCTATTCAAGCCTCTCATTTTCAGCTATTTATAGGTACAGCAATGGTATCCCAATTAGAACAAAATTGACCCCAAAAAGGGCCACAAACTTCCTCTTCATCCATTCCTTCCTTTTGTTCTTAGTCTAAATTCATCTACCCCTCATGCTTTTATGCTTATTTGAGGCTCTTATTTTCAGCTATTTATAGCTACAACCACACTATCCCAATTAGAATGAAATTGACCCCAAAAAGGACCACGAACTTCCTCTTCATCCATTCCTTCCTTTTGTTCTTAGCCACATTTCCTCTATTGTTTTTGTTTTGATGCCTATTCAAGCCTCTCATTTTCAGCTATTTATAGGTACAGCAATGGTATCCCAATTAGAACAAAATTGACCCAAAAAGGGCCACAAACTTCCTCTTCATCCATTCCTTCCTTTTGTTCTTAGTCAAAATTCATCTACCCCTCATGCTTTGATGCTTATTTGAGGCTCTTATTTTCAGTTATTTATAGCTACAACCACACTATCCCAATTAGAATGAAATTGACCCCAAAAAGGACCACGAACTTCCTCTTCATCCATTCCTTCCTTTTGTTCTTAGCCACATTTCCTCTATTGTTTTTGTTTTGATGCCTATTCAAGCCTCTCATTTTCAGTTACTTATAGGTACAACCATGCTATCCCAATTAGAACAAAATCAACCCCAAAAAGGGCCATGAACTTCCTCTTCAAATGTTCCTTTCTTTTGTTTTTAACCAAAATTCTTTTATTGCTTATGCTTTGATGCCTACTGCAACCTCTCATTTTCAGTTATTTATAGGTACAGCCATGCTATCCAAATTAGAACTTCAAAATTATGGTACCTTCATACGATTCAAATTCTAAGCACTGAAATTTTCTTGCATTTCAGGTGCAGATAAAGTGGCTAGGTGGGCTCAAAGACATCATTTATTAAATAACTCTGAAACCAATATTGGAGATGAAAAATATGTCGTCTCCATCGAAAGGTAATTATGGCGATTTTGTCTGTTCTAATTATTCGCTCTTAAAAACATTTTTAGTTGGTGAAATCACATTTGTGTTAGTGATTTCAAAGAAAAGGATTTTGATACAACTCTTATATGTCAGTATTCAATTTGGGCTAACTAAAATACAAGGAGCTCAAAACACCTTAGATGGAATTAAGAAGACGTCTTATGAAACTAAAAGTACGTCGGATGATATTCTAAATAAGTTACATAGACTTCGAGATAAATTACAAAATTTTAAAAAGTCATTTGAGGTAAGTTTCAAAATTTTAGTAACTTGCTTCTCTTCTGATACATTTATGACATCTTTAAAGTTTATAGAAGTCTAAAAAAGGTGCCTTTCTAGGATACTGTCACTGAAAATGATCACGAAAAGGATCTCCTATCCAATGTGATTCCCCCAAGTGAAATCGGAGTGAGCTTTGAGGACGTTGGAGCTCTTGATCAAGTGAAAGAAACACTTAAGGAGTTGATAACGATTCCCTTACAAAGGCCTGAGCTATTTTCTAAAGGAGAACTTTTAAAGGTCAGATTCACTTCTTCTTAAATTCCCAGTTGCAAAAGTAGAGAACATGTCACAATGTGTAAAATTCTTCTTAAAATCCCCAATTTTTTATTTATTCAGTTTGAACAAATGTTCCAATTTATCAAATACCAGATACAATTCCTAGGAACCTAGGGGCACCAAATTGGCTTGCATTATAAACAAAAATTGACAGGTTTCCTCCAATGGTGTCAAACAACTAACATCATGTTTCAGTACAGCCTTGCAAAGGTTTCCTGCTCTTTGGTCCTCCAGGAACTGGAAAAACAATGCTTGCTAAAGCAGTTGCAACAGAGTGTGGGGCAAATTTCCTAAATATTTCAATGTCAAGCATTGCATCAAGGGTACGGATTTGAAAATGATCAACTATTAATATCTTATATGTTTTCTTCAATTCTTTTCAAACTGTTTCTTGAAATGCATTTATTGTGGTCGTTGTAGTGGCATGGTGAAGCTGAAAAGTATATCAAAGCCATGTTTACATTGGCAAGTAAAATTGCTCCATGTGTTATATTTATAGATGAGGTAAACTCAATAACCGGCAACAATACAGAGTAATTTTTGCTATAATTCTATTCTGTTTTGTTCATATTAAGTTTTTAGTTTGTAATTCACTGATTCCTCCTCAACAGATTGACAGTATGTTGGGTAAGACAGGAAGTGAGATCATGCGTAGTATCAAAAATGAATTTTTGCTAAACTGGGATGGATTGAACACTAAAGAGAAAGAGAGGGTAATAGTTCTTGCTGCCACTAACAGGCCATTTGATCTTGACGAAGCTGTCATTCGAAGGCTGCCTCGGAGGTATGCATTTTTCCTTTATGATGATCTGAATGAGTTCCATTAAGTGATTTTTGATTGAGATATAACAGTCCAATGAAGAAACTTACTTTTTGGTTGATAACGAATTCTATGTTTGATTGGCCTTGCAGAGTAATGATAAGCCTGCCAGATGCACCAAACAGGGCAAAAATATTAAAGAAAATACTTGAAAAGGAGGAATTGGCACCAGGTGTAGACTTTGAAGCAATCGCAACTGTGACAGAGGGGTATTCTGGATGTGATCTCAAGGTAGTGTCATTCAAGTTTGTGTTTTCTTGAAAAATTTAATCTAAGATGAGCGGAAGTTTTGTTAGCTTTCTTATAACTGTGTTTTTTTCATTTGTAGGAATTGTGTGTCATAGCTGCACACATTCCTATCCGTGAGTTTCTAGCAAAGGAAAAGGTATTCACTTCATACATTTGTTCACTAGATTATATGATATTTTCATCTGCTTTAAAATTCACCCATGCGAACCCATCATACTTCTATTCAGCTCAAGTCTTCTCGTTGCATGCTGTTTTACATTGTTACAAGAACATTTCAACATGCATCTTTTAAATTTTAGATTCAGAATGTAATATTTTCTTAATATTGTGATGGTCCATGCATTAGGGTGTTGAACGTTTACAAATATACAATATCCAGATTTGTATTTGCATTATAAACCAAACTAATGCCGATTACTTAAACAGTTTTTATTTCTTGTGTGATAGCTAATATATTAGTTTCATTGAAATCTTTTCCAGGAGAAATCATCAGCATTAAGTGAAGGAAATCCACTTCCACCAAGTGAGAGCAGTTATCTTCGTCCTATAAATATGCATGACATAGTACATGCCCATGGAGGAAATCCACTTCCATCAAGTGAGAGCAGTTATCTTCGTCCTATAAATATGCATGACATATTACATGCCCATGGACAGGTGTGTTTGTGAGATAATTTATTGTTGATTGTTGTATGAGCTGATCCTTCAAATGTAAGGATTGCTAGTTCAGACTTTATCCTGTCTAACTAAACTTCTTGCAGGTATCTGCTAGTGCTCCTACCAATGGGGCAAATATGGCCAAGCTACTTAGTTGGAATGAGGAATATGGAGGAGGAGGATCGAGGGAGAGGAAGACGCTCACTTATTTTATTTAACATAGGCTATGTATACACTAATTTTAAGGCACCTGAAAATATATGTGCATGTACATGAAATTGATCTCTGTGTAGCACCCTGTCCTAATCAGACTTTTTAAATCCAATTTGACTTCGGTTGACTTTTTAGTGGCTTACTTGGATGGTTGATATATCATGTGGTGATGTTATATTCAAATATTATGCTTGATGTGTGTATTAGTGAATGTTGATTATGTATGGATTTATTTATGATTAATTGTTCATTAGATTTGTGTATTAACCTCGGGTTAACACTTTCATTGAATGTATATATATGTGGAACTCCTTTCTTGATCGGTCATTGTAGATTCATGCTTTGACTTTAGTTGACTTTTTAGTGTATGTTGTTACGCATTACTTCCTTATGATGGTTGAATGTTATTATATTGAAATATTGACATGGACTTACATATTTATGTTATGTGTGTTATGCGTTTGCAAAATTAATTATTAAATCTTAAGTGTTTAATTAGATTCAATGTGTTTTTATGCATTGGTAAATAAAAGGAGATTAAATTAAATAGAACCCTTGTGGTGATTAATCAATAAATCAAATTGTTTAAATCATGTTATTGATTAAATTGTTTAATTAATGTTATTGATTAAATTGTTTAATTAATGTTATTGATGTGAACCGTATGTATTCTTCATCCTATTATTTATTAGAGGGGTCTTGCAGTTGAAGCAGACCCGGAGATGTAGCTCATTAGGAGCAAACTCCGATATCAATTTGGTGTTGTGTGGTGTAGGTGTTCATCTGGTTCCTTTTATTTTGGATGTATGTATGGCATTATGGTTAAAATGTATTATGTAGATTAGATGATATTAATCTTAAATGCATGCATGAAATTATCTAATTAAATGTTGTAATATGGATCATGAAGAATGTAGGTTTAGTGAAATGTCAAGTATTTATTATTATCTTATAATGCAAACAAAGTATGTAAGGAAATTAAATGTATGGCATGTGTTTTAATTTAAGATTGGATGTAATGTATGGTTAAATTGCAATGAATGAACTTAATCATGTTATCTATATTTTAACCTATCAAATCAATTTAACCATTGATTGAGTATAATTATGTTATTAACTTAATCAACTTAATTGAAATAATTAGTGTGAGTTGAGTTAGTGGTGAACCAAGTAACCACATTGGGAAACCCTTAGGTGTTAGTTAAGTCTTCCGTTGTGTAATCTGAACTTAATGTTAACTCAATTTATCATTAAACTAATTAAAGTTTTTTTTTTTAAATATTTGCACTCTTATCTATTGTTTTAGTTTTATTCCTTCGGGGTTGTCCTGGTAGGGCATTACAAGCTGTCGGCATCATCAATGTATAGGCATTTCCCAATACCATTGTAGCCATATGTATCTTCTATATAATTCGTTTGATTGAAAATTATTGAAAAAACTTTCATCCAAAGCAAGTTGCAGATTTCAAAGTTTACATGAACATAAAATGGACCTTTTTCCATTACAATTTAACAAAGGGAACTGTTGTGTTCTATAAATGCTCTCCTTGTGATTAAAATGAAAAATGTCTTTATACCCCTCAGCTTAAGTGCTTTAATAACTCTTATTTATTGAAATGATCAGAGTGGATTATCTAGACATGCCACACAAGATGTTTGTGATTAAATATTTCATAGAATTGGGTACGGAATGATGTGTTCAAGGCTAGGGTATCAAATTAATGATAGCCTTTTCTTGCAGCTAAAACAATTGTAACAATAACCATATGAGATAAATATTCATTTTGTTGGAATAAGGTTTTTCAGCTAAAAAAATGCAAAAATGTTTTTGTTTAAAAAAAACAGAAAAGTTCTTTTTTTAAATATTTATCTAGTATAAATCTGGACAAATAACTCTTAGCTCTTGAAAAAAGCTGGCAGCATTTATGGAATAAATTTAGGGAAAGCAGATGAATGAATTTGAGGCACAAATTAAAGGAATGCAAATAGATGGAGTCAGGGAACAATTTACGGAATTGAAAGAAGTGAATACAGGGCACAAATTAAGGGACTACTGACACAACAAAATCCTTTTTTTGTTCATGTCAATTGCTAGTTTTCCCCATGCTCTTGCAACATAGACTCCTGCTCATGAAAGTTGAGTGAGCTCTTGCATGCAATCAAATCTAACAACATCTACTTGCATCTCGTTCAACAAAAGAACTCTACTCTTCCATTTTGTGCATCAACAATTCTATTGGACTTTCCACTCGTGTACTTAATACAAATGCATCGCTTTCAAGAAATTCTACCCACTTTATATGATGTCGATTCAACTTACCTTAACAGTTGAATCTTGATAGACTATAACAAATAATTTTACCACTCCTTAGGCAACAAATAATCATGCTGTTAAATATTTGGTCATAAACGAAATATTTTCTCTTAGTATCATTGATCTTCTCATTGAAATATGCTAAAGGAATCCACTTGCATCACAATAAACTTGGAACACTTTGTCAAAGTCAGACAAAGCAAGAATGGGTTGTTTTTGCACTACAACTGCATAGAATTTTCTATTATATTATAACCTCTAATGATTTTCATGATCGATGCACAAATGCCCCTGAAATTTCACATGAACTTCCTGTAAAATAACTTGCCAAACCATGAAACCTCTTCATATCAAGATAAATTTTGGAGTAGGTCAATCACTCATGGCTTTTTACCGTTTTTAATCCAGTTTTTACATTGATTGACTTCTCTTCCTTCAACCTTTCTAGCACTTTCTGTAAATGCAACTTATTTTCTTCTTACATATGAGAATTTCATCAAGGTGTGCAATTAGAAACTTACCCACGAATGGTTTCAATACTTCATTGATAAGCCAACCATATGTAGTTGGCACACTAGTTAGCCAAAAACGCATTACCAACCATTGTATGGCCCCTCTTTTGTTTTGAATGCAGTTTTCCATTTATCACCTTCCAAGAATCAAATTTGATGGACAATTTTTCACAGGTATGCCAAATGACTTAAGTCAAACATAATCTACTCACTAGGCAAGCAAGAAAACATTGAACTCTTTTTTAGGCATTTTGTCAAACAATTAGTCTCGGTTTGAATGATTAAAATTTGACCACTTGAAAATTGTTGCTCTAAATTCAAAGAGAGATTGTTTAATAAGATAAAGCTAGACCAAATCTCCCCAATTTCTCTTAGAACCTTCCCGAACTTTTACTGGAATACAGTGTCTTTCTGCAACTACTTTTTTAAAACGACAGCTTTCATTCATAATATCTTTTACAGTATTAATCTGGAATCTGAAAGACATGATTCTAGCATAAATTAAAGGGCTGCAAAAAATATATCTTGGATAAATCTGGCAGTGCTTTTGAGATAAATTTAGAAACAGCAGAAGAGGGAACGAAAAGCACAAATTAAGAGATTGCAGACAAGTGAATTTAACTTACAAATTAAGGGACTGCTGACGGCTGAATTATTAAAACCAACAAATACTTCCTTTTTTTAATGATCTTTGACAGGATAAAGATTATTTGTGAACATTTAATAGACGATCATCCTTTGATGTTGTACTTGATAGAACAAGCTACCCCAAGTTGGCTGAATATTCCTACTTGAATACATCCTTTTCTAGTCTTCTTCCTTGGATTGTAGGAACGGCGAGTAAGGCTTTATGTGAGTTTACTGATATGAAACCATGTTTCAGAACGCAGCCCTATATCCAATTAGTTCAATTTCTGCAAGAAGATTATTCTTTATATCTTTTTTTTATTGGTAAACGGCTATGCCACAGGATTAAATTGAAATTAATAACATTTATATGGTCTAGAGTAGATTTTATAAATCAAAATTTGGGCTTGCAATCCTAATTAATCAGATTCTTCTTTATCGCTAAGTTTAGCAAAGCTGAAAAAAAAGGGCTGACTTCCAGCCTCCAAAGTCTAAAACTTATATCAGAAAAGCAAAAACTATAGAGTTCAAACCAGAGAAACGAAAATCGCCTAAACTCGCCTGGACTCGGCGAGTCCGAGTGCGAGTCACCCTCGCCGAGTCCTGGGGACTCGGACTCGGACTCGGACTCGGCCGAGTTTAGGCGCCAGACTCGCCAGACTCGCCGAGTTTGGCGAGTTTGGCCGAGTCCCGTGCCTGGGACTCGGCCGGCGGCGATGTGAAAGATAAGTTAAAAAAAAAACAATTTTAAATGGTTTTTTTGACTCTTTTTTTTTGTGTTATTTTTGTTTTATACCTAAAAGTGACTTTCATTTCATTCATTTGCAAAAATAGGAGGAGTAAAAGAAGATAAAAAGAATAACAAGGGTGCATTGAAGAAAAACCAGCAAGGAAGATTTCTTCAATTTCTTCAATTTTCTTCAAGAGTTCTAAGAGGTAAGTTGGTAACATTGTTTTTTTGAGATTTTTTTGTTTCTTATATGCAAAAATTCATTTTTCTATTCTTTTTTTTTTGAAAGTTTTACATTTTATTCCAAAATCTTTTCTATGTTACTATGTAGGCCCAGGGTTTGTAATTTTATTTTTTTTAAAGTAGGGTTTGACAAACCCTACAATTTAAAAAAAATAAAATTGCAAACCCTAGTTACCCTACTTTAGCTTTTTTGAAAAAAATGTTCAATGAGAATGAAATTATGAATGCACAACATAGAATGAATGTCTTAATTTATTTTTGCATTTGTAATGTTTTATTGCAGCAACCTTCACATTCTTATTTGCCTCAAGTTTCACAAAACAATCATACAATGTCCTCTTCTAGACCTCCCATTAGAAAGGACCCTGCTTGGAAATATCATGAGGATTTTCCAGGGCAAAGAAAAGGGCAAACAAAGTGTATATTTTGCAAAACAATATTCCATGGAGGCATATATAGATTGAAATACCATATTGCTGGTGTGCGTGGGCATGATGCCGACCCATGCACAAAAGCAGTCACTGAGGCCGTACGTGATTGCTATGTAATGGTTGAAGAAATTGAAAGGAAAAGGAAAGAAAAAGAGGATCTCACAGTCATTGGGAGACATGCACCTTTAGGAACAGGGACAGAATTAGGTTGTATTGGAGGGCCTTCTTCCTTACCTTCATATCGTCCCACTCATTTTGCTACTACTCATGCTTCCGGTTCTGCTTCTATAAGTGCCAGTGCTAGTGCCAGTGCTAGTGCCAGTGCCTCTGCCCCTTCTCATGTTCCTAGCACTGGCAGTGGTAGTGGGAATGTTAGCATTGGACCTAGGATTCGTAAATCTAGGTTGGATACCTTTTTTGCACCTCGCACTACTCCTGGGTCCCAACAGTCACTTGAGAGCATGGGTTGGAACAAGGAGGTCCATGATGCTGCTAAAATGGCAGTTGGCAGATTTTGGATCTATGGCAGTATTCCATTCTTCACAGCCAGGTAAATGTTTTATGTTTGATTGTTTTAATTTTTATAATTTGATTGTTCGTATTAATTTTTGTTGTATATAGTTCATTATACATAGTACATACTTATCTCATTAAAATTATTTGTGACAGGTCACCTTATTGGCAAGAAATGGTTGATGCCCTTACCATTTGTGGGGCGGGGTTCAAAGCCCCTTCTGAGTTTGATTTGAGCGGACCCATTTTGACTGAATTGGTGAATGATGTGAAGAAAGAATTGGGTGATCAACGCCAAATATGGAGCACTAAAGGTTGCACCATCATGACTGATGGTTGGACAGACAGGAGAAATAGAACTCTCCTTAATTTTCTTGTTTCTTCCGCAGGTGATTGATTAATTTTAGTTTCATTTAGGCATTAATTTTTTATTTTTCATTTAATGATTTATTGAATGATCATTGATCTTGCTTTATTTTTTTATTTCAGGGGGCACCGTTTTCATCAAGTCTATTGATGCCTCCACCCATTGCAAGAATGCCACCTACCTATGTGAGCAGATAGAGGAGGTGATTAATGAGGTGGGTGAAGAGAACGTGGTACAGGTGGTGACTGACAATGCACCAAATTATGTTGCTGCAGGTAAACTTTTGATTACAAACTAATTTTGTTTGCAAATTAATTTCTATTTTGTAACCTCATTAATTACAATGCAACAAATTATGTTGTTGCAGGCAGACTATTGATGGAGAGGCACCCATCTATAGTTTGGACTCCATGTGCCGCCCATTGCATTGACCTCATGTTAGAGGATATTGGAAAACTTCCATGGGTCAAGACATGTGTAGAAAAGGCAAGAAATGTGTACAAATTTGTATATAATCATTCATGGGTGTTGGCTCTTATGAGACAATACACAGAACATAAGGAGTTAGCTCGTCTAGGAATCACAAGATTTGCCACAAACTTCATCACATTGCAGTCCATGCTTCGTTGTAAGATGGCCTTGAGACGTATGATTGTTGGTGAGGAGTGGTCTTCCTCATCCTATGTTGCCACCCCAGCAGGAAAAGATATGGCAGACTGCATTTTTGATGAGCGAGGCTTTTGGAGCCCTTGTGATGAGATAGTGAAGGTAATTTTTTTATAAATTCTACAATTTTTATTTAACTTTTTGTTTTATAACTTATTCATCATATTCTCTTATTTGCTCATGTTTTAAATTACACAATATTTTCAATTTTACAGTTTGTTAAGCCCTTGGTGGTTTTGTTGCGAGTTGCGGATGGAGAAAAGCCCGCAATGGGCTACATATATGAGGGCATGGATAGGGCGAAAGAGGGCATCAAATCTATCTATGCAGGAGATGAGAGCAAGTATGGTCCCATTTGGCAGATCATTGATAAGAGATGGCATCATCAGCTTCATAGGCCCATCCATGCAGCAGCCTATTATTTGAATCTGGCATTCCATTTTAGCCCTACTTTCAGGGCTGATGCGGAGGTCCTTGATGGGCTATACTCAGTCATGGAGAAGATGGCACCTGTTGGTTGTACTCAGTCAGATCTTATGCGAGAGCTACAATTGTTCTCAAATGCACAAGGGGAGACCTTTTCTCGTCCTATCGCCAAAGAAAGTAGGACAACTATGATGCCAGGTAAAAATAAATTGTAAGGCTTAATTTTAGTTTTATTGTATATTGTTAAATGAGTTTATGAGAGACTGATTTTATTTATTTTTCTCATTTCAAACTCAGATAATTGGTGGAACTTTTTTGGCCCAACGACACCAAATCTTCAGAAGTTGGCCATTCGCATCTTGAGCCAACCATGCAGTGCATCTGGTTGTGAGAGCAATTGGAGTATGTTTGAGCACATACACTCCAAGAGGCGCAATAGATTATCCGTGGAGAAGATGAATGATCTTATCTTTGTTCACTATAACCTCCGCCTGAGAATGAGAAAGAATGCATTAGCTGACATCTCTCCTATCATTCTAGATGAGGTTGATCCTGAGGCAGAGTGGGCCATTGAGACAGATCCTGTGGCTGTCTTTAGTGATGATGACACTGATTGGATCGACCAGGTAGATATAGAGGCTGAGGCTGTAGCCATGGCAGAGGAGGAGCAGAGAGCACGAGCAGAGAGAGGAGATTCAGAGGCAGATGGTGATAGTGACAGAGATGGTGACAGTGACACAGATGTTCCTGATGTTGGTGAGCATGGCGTGGTGTCACGAGGAGCGGCTATGGCTGCCCAATCATCTATGACCTACCTTAGACGCCTTCGTAGGGGGGCGGGGCCTTCATCGGAGCCGACGTCGGGGCCGGAGGTTGCAGACTCCTCTGCGCCATAGGCTTGTAGATGTATTTACCTTTGTTATTTGTATGGAACATTTGATGATGATCATATGATGACATGGATTTTTTATTCCATGAGTTTTGTAATATTGTATACATTTGACAATATTTATATATCTATGTTTGTTATTTCCTTCAGCTACAATTTGCGTTTATGCTTATGTGATAGATCATAGATGTATACTTGTGTATGTATTATGTAATGAAATGAGCCAAGTTTGATGATGTTATTGTGTCTTATTCAATAAAGGGTGCATGAAACAAGTTTTAAATCTTAAAAAATCTCTAAATTTTTTGAGTTTTTCACTTTCCCGAGTCCAGCCGAGTCTGGAGCCGAGTCTGACGCCGAGTCCCGAGTCCGAGTCCGATTTGGCTTTGCCGAGTCCGAGCCGAGTCCGAGTTTCGTTTCTTTGGTTCAAACGTTTCTACAAACTTAATTACAAAGAATAAAATTGAAAGCAGAAATCATACCTGCACTGCTTTATGTACACGAGGGATTTTAGTTTGTATCATGGATGGGAATGATGTTTAGGTTTGAGGAATGTTTCAATTAGTTAAGCTAGGTTGGATCCTAAGGTGAGTGGGGTTCAACAATGTATTTTATTGTAAGGTTGATGAAGTCATGGTCCTATTAAAAGTAATAGGATCAAGCAATGTTGAACTAGAAAAAGTGGCGAACACTTCTTCTAATAGGGGATAATTTTATTAAGAGGGTAGGTGGTCATTTGTTGTGAATGTTCATATGATGATTTTTGGAGTGTATCATACAAGAGGTTTTGAAAGGTGGAGTTACCCATAGTTTGTTTTTTAATGAGGCTACTTAGTTTGGATTGGTCAAAGTTGGGAGAAAGTATGGTACCCTTCTCTATAATTTCTAGGAAACATGTTCTATTCAAATGTATAAGGCGATCTAGATAAAGGTTGATGATTGGGTAAATAATTTTAGTGTCCACAATTACTATTATTGAAAAATATACTTTAAAAAAGAAAACAAGAGAAAAAAATCATATAAAGCTAGTTTATTACAATCTCCAAAAAAATAATATATTAATATTTTAGTATTTTATGTGATGTTTTTTTGATATTATATGAACAAGAATCCAAATAAATCTTTGTCACATCCCCAATAGTAAACCCCCTCACTAAACGGTCGCAGCTAAACTAGCTCCACAATGGCACGGAAAATCAATAACTCGAAATTTGTCAAAAATTAAAGATCATTGATTGTGATCAGCAGAACTAGTTGTGGCTTTGATTTTTCAAAAAAAATGGAAAAAGTCAATAAGACAAGTTTAAGACAAGTTTTATAACCCCATTTTGGAGCCAGTTTAGTCGCATCCTTACTAAACAGTGTAGGTGTGAAAAATAATAAACAATAAAATAGTGGAAAGACTTGACGGGGAGAGATTGGAAATTTTGGTGTCAATAAGTGCACCACATGAAAGCATGGGCACCCATTAATTGGGTGAGACTTGTAATAGAGGATAGTATGGGCAAGCATTCTCCTATCCTGCATGGTAACAGAGTGCATTTTGATAGAACTAAAAGTAGGAAGGATATAGGTATGGCATATCTTATAATATAAGGGAATCTGATGATTGCAACTTGATTTTATTGATTGTTCCCTTTTAAATATTATGGCACTCTTCCACTATCATTTGAATGTAATGGTTTCCTATAGTTGGAGACAAGTGGCAGGTTCTATTTTATTTAGAGTAATAAAATAATACCTCCACAAAAACAAAAAGATGGCATATTTCATGCATTTACCCATCATTTACATGTCAAATTGTTTCAAAATTGAATTTTTGTGACATTTTGATGTAAACTACCAAAATATGCATCTCGACATAATTTAAAACTGCCAAAAAAATTCACTAAACTGCCTTTTTCCATGCCTTGTTTTAAGAAGAAAATGGGCAAGAAAAGCGGCAGAGTGGGGAATGAGTCACTCTTTTCTGAGTTGGTTTTGAAGGCAGAAAGGATGAGAGATGGTGGAATGAGAGGGAAGAAAGAGCTAGGAAAAAAGAGGGGAAAGGGAAGTATATGCCCAAATGGATCCGTTGAAAAGCTAGCATATGCACAAAACTGTATCTGATGAAAAGGCTTTAGAAACTTTCAAGCAAATGCAATGGGCAAGGAAGATGAAGGCAAAAGAATGGTGTGAGAAAGAAGAGTATGGAGTGTGAGTGGGAAGGGTATGCAGGCAACAAGAGGAAGTGGACATTGTGCATGAAGACGTAATAGAGCTGCCTTCTCTGTTGGAGGCCTGCAATGGCTATGACATCCTAATCCACACAGCAGCCCTTGTATACCCTTGGGCCTTGGCATCCTGACCTGTCCAATTTTATAACTGTAAGTCATTTCCCCACATTTAAATTGCATCTTTTCGCACGTGTTTGCTTGTTGATGAAAATTTTACAGCATTAGACGTGCCAAAATGGTATTTGTAATCAGAGAGGTCATTCAATCTTTGACTTGCCACATAATGGTTTGCAGTATTCTTTTTATTTCTACATGTATAAAAATTGTGGAAAATTAGTTGTTTATTATCATTATTGGCACCACAAGTGTTGCTAATCTGGAAGCATGAATTTTATCGAGTTAATGACAAACTTATCTTGCAGCTACAACAATTTTAACAATAGCCATCAGAGATAAATTAAGATGTTTGACATTTATTTAAAATATATATAACAATATTTTTTGTCTTTTGACAGGCATATATATATATAAACAATGTTTGCAATGAGTTAAAAACTAAGCAAAATAATCACGATAATGGTTATGATAATTCTGGAAAAGAATGTCAAACTGCTCCAACTCGAACAAAATCAACTCATCTCTTTTTCAGGCATCATGTCAAATAGTTAGCCTCAATTTGGAGGATTAAAATCTGACCAACCATATATTGCATGTAAAGTATAACTAATTAAGGGACATTACAACTAGAAACTTACCCAAGAATTGTTTCAATACTTCATTTATAAGCCGCCCATAGGTACTTGGACACTAGTTAGTCAAAAACGCATTACCAACAATTGTATGGCCACTCTTTTGTTTTGATTGCAGTTTTCAATTCATCACCTTGGTGAGAATCTGATTTGATGGACAGTTCTTCGCGGATATGCTAAATGACTCCAACTCAAGCATAATACACTCACTAGGCAAGCAAGAAAAGATTGAACTCTTTTTTACGCATTTTGTCAAACAATTAGCCTCTATTTAGATAATTAAAAGCTGACCACTAGTTAATTACTAAATGTTGCTCTACACCCAAAGATGGATTAATTACTAAGATAAAGCCAGATTAAATCTGTCCCAATTTCTCTTTGAACCTTCCCGAACTTTAGATACTTCATTAGTTCATTGTACTGGAATACAACTTCTTTCTGCTAAACAATGTCAACTACTTTTCTAAAGACAGCTTTCATTCATGATATATTTTCTGGTATAAAACTGGAATTTGAAAGACATGCGTCTAGCATAAATTAAAGGACTGCAAAAAGAATAGTCTGGCAGTGATTTTGAAATAAATTTAGAAGCAACATAAGAGTGAACGAAAAGCACAAATTAAAAGATTGCAGACAGGTGAATTCGAGTTACAAATTAAGGGACGGCGGACGGCTGAATTATTAAAACCAACAAAGACTTCCCTTTTTGTTGATGATCTATGACAGGATAAAGATTGTTTATGAACATTTAATAGACAGTCATCCTTTAATGTTGTATAGAACAAGCTACCCTAAGTTGGCTGAAAATCCCTACTTGAATACAGCCTTTAGTAGTCCTCTTCCTTGGATTGTCGGAAGGTCGAGTAAGGCTTTATGTGACTTCCCTGAGATGAAACCCTTTTTCAGAACGCATCCCTAGGTCCAATTAGTTCGATTTCTGCAGGAAGATCATTCTTTATATCTCATAATGTAGCTCCATAGCCAATGTTCAATCCCCTTGTTTTAACAGCCTTCTTAATTAAAAAGGATATAATAATGATTTTTAAAAACAAGAGGTAAAATAAAGTACATTGATCCAGATATGACCAAGCTTATCCCTAAAGATCCTGCATGGGACCAACTCACTAGATGGACACACTGATAGCCATTCTCAACATCAGATAAAAAATAATGAAATAAAAAATCACCTTAATAGTCAAGGATGACTGTAAACCCCATCTCTCTTTGTCCAATCTAAGAGTACTTAAAAATATATGTTGGAATCAATGCGAATGAATGGTGTTACAAACTCCATTTCTCTTAGTCCAATCTACAAATACGTTAAAAAATGTTGGAATCAGCGTGAATGAATAAATGGATCATTAATTCTTAGGATCAAAATACATATAAAAAATTACATTAAATTTACATTGTTAAAAATGAGTTTATAATATTCAAATATTGTTTCACAGAGATGCATCTCCCTCAAACTAGGCATATCCGGGACAAGGACATTTCGGAGATGCAAGGATTTCAAAGCAGCATGCTTTCGCCATCCCACCAGTACCAACAAGCATCTAGAGACATTTTGGAGATCTCCCCCTAGTTTGGAGATGCTACCAAGACACTAGGACGTTCTCAAGGCACTAAAAGGACTCCCTCACATCTTAGTGCATGAAATAAGAAAAAGACAGAAAAAAGAAATCTACAACAAAGGCGCTAAAAAATTGTGAGAAGGTGAAAAAAGAATAGTGAGGATAAATATTCATCTTGTGAACAAAAGGTATATTCAAAAAGGAAAGCCATAGAAGCTAGGATTAGCCAAGGGATAGAAATGTTAGAATAGAGAAGAATAAATGTTTGAAGATCTGGCAAAAGAATTAATCATAAAAGAACTTTAATTAATGTGTTTTCAAGAGTTACAAAGAGAAATAAAGACTTCGATGAATGGGATGGAATTGTTGAATTGTGTTATCTCGAAAAGGGGAAGGTATTGAAGATTACATAACACTAGGAGAAGATTTTGAAGACTGCAATGAAGAGGAATGCAACCTACCACAAGAGGAGGTCCAAGATGTGGTAGCAATGGAAGCAGTCTACATTAGAGACGAAGATGCAAAAGAGTTGGAATTCTTTGGGAGATCTATATGTGATGAAGATTTAGCAAAACACTAGGGAAATTTTTAGAGAATCCTATTATTAATGAAGAGGAAGTAAGAGATCAACAATTTCTCGAGGAAGGAAAGAAAGAGTGACTAAGGAAGTAGAAGCACAGGTATTTGTTGTGTAACAGAAGAGGATAATGCAAAAATGGAGTTGTCTTGTGAACGATATCATGTAGAGCAAGGAAACGAAGACCTCCTCACAAAAGATGAAATGGAAATCAAGCCTAAATGGCGTAATGCAGAGAATGAAAAACTCATAAAGAGTTTTGTTTTGTATGGTTTATGTGAAGGTGCAACAAAAGGCGGTACAAGTGGTGCAAACAGAAACAATGATTTTCAATGTAGAGGACCACTGAGCCTTTTGTTCTATATGGTTTATGTGAAGGTGCAAAAAAAGGTGGTACAAGTGGTGCAAAGAGAAACAATGATTTTAAAAGGAGAGGACCGCTAAGCCTTCAAAAGAGAAAAAATGGCGAAGGAGGAGGATATTTGTTCCAACAAGAGGTTAGAAGCAAAAGAAGACATAAATCTAATTTGGTGGAAGGAAATTCTATAAAAAAAAGTAATGATTTCCAAAGATATCTAATTTGATACAAGGAAATACTATAGCTTGGTTCTTCAAGTGAAAAGGACAGTTCTACAATCTAGTCCAAACTCTTACTTAACGTTTAATCCAGTAGCATCCTAAAATAGAAGCAACCGCACATCACCAATCGCACATGAATGTCCAGGGGATGTAAAGATAATACCAAAATGCCCCTCTAAACTAGAAATCGGTTGTTAAAAAAAAATGACCATGTGCCCAGGTACATCCGAGATGACTCTAGAGGGCAGGGCATATGCCCTAAAGGAACATTTAAAATAACAAATTTATTTAGTTGTTTGGACAAACTTTTTAAGCTATTATCAAGATAATAAGTATGTTGCAAAGAAACGTAGGGCAGAGCCAGACTGTACGGTGTTAATCCCACTGAATATACCATGCTCTTAGAGGAAAGCATATTCATCTTCTAGGGATAAAAAAGTTTAAGGTCAGTGATTCATTTATTGTTGAAAATGTGTTGAAACAACTCTGTCTATCATAAAAAACAGAAAAAGCAATGCAAGGGAAATCTAATAACATATATTCTTCACTTGAAAAGAAGAGAGCATTAACAGAGGCATAGCAAATAGAATTTTCTATAGAAAGTCTCTGAGGTATGTCAATGAAGTAATGGATCTGGTACTAAATAGTTAACCCTAAAAATAAAGCACCGAGATAGTAGTTAATATTTATTCACAAATAGAAAGAACATCGAACATTGATTTAAATTGATCCTATCAAAGTTTTTCTGTTGCTTGATGTGCTGATTTCTCATGTCCTATGCCTTGGCATACAGTAGCAAGAGCGCTACTGGTTATGCAGATGGCCATTATAAAGGGTTTGTCTTCTCTAATGATTGGCCCCGATCTGTCTTTGCATTTGACAGGGGATATTTAACCATCCAAACTCTCCATTAAATGTTGTTTAAAGGATTCATTGCGCTATTTAAAAGATCTCTATGAATGATTCACATGGACACTATCTGAAGGATCCACCCTCTCCAGCAGACAAAAACTATATATAAGATATATATAAACAATGTGTTGGGTGTTTTTTATTCATCTTCTCAAAGGTGAAAGGATCTAACTCCATCACAAAGGCGCTATTAAAGAATTTATATTCACCATTACACAGAAGCTATTTAAGTGCCTATTTTCTCCATCAGAAATCTATTATTGAAGCATTTAAAGGATGTATCAGTTACACCCACAAAATAAATAAAGCATGGTGCGGTTTTCAGCAAGAGGCAGTATTTCAGTATGTAAAGGATTTATTAGCAATACCCACAAAAATTTTTTAAAAAGCTCAATGCGAATTTTCAGCAATAAGGCCGTAAAATGCAGCATTGTTCGGAGACTAAATCATATCAGAGATTCAAAGAAAATCGATACTAATTTATGATTCATTAGAAAGATCCATATTCTATACAGGATATCTAATAACAAAGCACAGTACACCTACTACAAATAAAGGCTCTTGCCAAATATTTGAACATTAAGGAAGTTTATGGGAAGGATTAGCCTCAGAAAATTTACTCCGATCCTTAGATGCACCGTGCCGTTTATCCTCTCCCACAAAATCTGAGACATTACGCCTGTGCACAGCATGATTTGGATGAAGCTCAAACCTTTCACTCGATTCGTATGATAAACTCCTATACAACCGATGGTCGCGGGGTCGAACCACAGCTTTGTAAATGAGTGGTAGCAGACCTTCCATTGTGATTACCAAACGCAAAAAATAACTCTAAATTGCTGCAAATTATAATGTAACCAAATCCAGAACTAGCAGGATCCCCACTTTTCTAAAGTAGAAAACTGTTGTAATCCACAAGTTTGAATTTTGAAACCTACCCATTCAAGTTGTATGTCACGGACCTGAAAATCTTCCAATGGAGCCAAAGTACAAATTCTATGATAGTGGGTAAAGTTTTTTTAAAATGACTTAAATGTTTTATCTCTCTTCTTTAAAATAAGAGAATAAAGTTGAGAGAAATTCAGATATTTGTGGCAGGATTTTATTGGATCAAAATTTAATATCACCTACTTTCTTCTAGTTTTCTTTATTCTCAATTCCAACTTTTTTACGTGTGATGTTAAATGATTAGGTAGAGTAGATCTACTCGATGGTGTTTGTACAATTGTATAATATTCTTCAACTTGTGATATTTCATTTCAGCATTGTTAGAAGCTTGTCTTGAGACACTTGATTGTAGCCTAATTTTTATTGAGAAAATTTAAAAGGTTGGATGATGATTTTCTTTTGAGAAATTGTGACAAATTATGTATATTGTTTTATATTTTATCAATATTTTTATCATTAGGATGAAATAAAAGAATTGAAAGAGAAAAATGGATAAATCTATGCAATTGTTCTTTTTTATGAATAATTATAATTAGAGATGAAAATATTACAGATTCAAATTAAAGTCAAAAATAGATGTCAAAATTAGAAATATCAATATTTGAAAGGTGAGGATGATTGTCCATGGAAGATAAAATCATAAGCATTATAACGTCTAAAGTAATCAAATGATGGAGACTAAAATAGAATTGATATATTTGAGTTTAAAAAAGTTGAATGTAAAACTAGTAATCACAACAACAAAAATGTGTGCTCAAAAAACAAAGGCAACTTTTCAATGAGTTAACAAAGAATTTTATCAACTCACTCAAAAACAGTTCAATTATGGGTCAATGTTGTCTCACACCAGTTCACTAAAGGTGTGAAAAACAATTTTTTTTTTGCATCAAATCAACAAGGTAAATCTTTTTTTCATTTTATTTTTATTTTTCTAGTATGCAATGAGGAAGAAATTCTAATCTTTTAGCTCTACTACTAAACCAAAGAAACTTATAATGCAATTGTCTTTTCATGATAACTATCCCATATTTATTATGCATCACACTCGAGTTGAAAACACTCAAAATACTCTCACCAATCACAATATTATTGTTGGAGTAATAGTGAATTCACAATTACAATAGTCTATCAAAAAAAATAAAAGAAACATTCTACAAATGAGATATGCAAACAAAAATTTGTATTTCCTCAAAAAAAGTAATTATATTAAATTCGCTTAGTTGTTTTCTAGTTACTCTCATGAGGTTGATGGGAAAAATAAGAGACAAATTCAATAGCAAAGATGATATTAGGACACGTGTGCCAAATACAAGAGACTACCCACCAACTATCTATATAAAGTGGCAGTAATATTAGGTGTGGTGCAAGTGGTAGTCAATATCACGTCTTATTAAAATGGTGTGGGAGCTAGCTTACAATTTGTCATGCTAAAATGATGGAGTAAATCAATGGCATACTTATGCTAATGTATGAAGATATCCTTAATAGACTAAAGAACTTGCAGACCAAGAAAAAGGTGCAAAACCCCAAGATCTATCATATCAAAGTGCATCATTAGTGAATGTCATATATATTGAAGTATGGAGGAGGAGCTACTTATGAGAATCAAATAATATATATAAAAAACTAATATCAAAATATTGGCTCCTATCTCTAAATATACACACTATGGTCAAAGTTACACAGTTGGAAATCTTGCTTCGAGGAGTGTCATCCTGCATTATGGGTTGTTAAAATTGTTCCATTTGAGCCTTCAACCAAAGGTTTAAAAGCTAAAAAACTGCAGAAAATTGCAGAGATTGGAGGAGAGGTGCATAGAAAGAGCATTCAAGCAAACCCTAAAACCTTCGATCAAACCCTTGTTAATACGAACATGTCCAACACAAACATTTTTGTAACAAATATGTTCATACTATAATGCCCACCAAAATACCCTAGAGAATTACACTAGCTAACATGCGAATAGAGAAAAAAAAATTAATGTGCAAAAATCTACTAATGCAGTCATACAATAAACTACTCGCATGTAATAAACATCCATTAATCAAATTTAACATTTAACCATCTTAACACAATCATGAAAAGCGCATAACGCAAGCGGAAATAAACACAATACATCTAAGAGTTCCCTAGGGTATCTCAACGCCATTACCTAAACTATTCATAAGCAATAACATAACATCTTAAGCATGATAACACACTTGCATACTACCTCTAACATGATTTATTCTTTCCATGCATACATGATCATTTACTATTGTATAACGTGAATATATCCATCTGATAAGCACACATTAACCATCCCCTTTTAAGTTCATTTTAAAACACCAATACCAAATGTTCCTATTCCCAGTCATTTATACATTTCTATCAACATAGACTAATCTCAAGATAATCTATCACATTTCCACTATTACATGAGACTATATAATTCCATTTTCATTAATAAACCAATGTCACAAGTTACATAATTTATTCTCCTAAGATGTTATCTACCATTTACATGAATACAATATCCTTCTCTAATAAGGAACATGGTTCTCATTACATTACAATTACATCATGAATCCAATTACATACATATGCCATAAGAATCATTTACATCAATCTGCTACAAGTATCCACCATAACTGAGAAGACAAGGTATCCACATCCACGCAAAAGCATCCAACCAAGAACATCCCAATGGAAGAAGGCATCAAACCACCCGACCATGTGGAACCATAAGGATCCACCCCCGTGCTAGGAGATGACACAAGATCCCACTCATACTCTAGATCTAGGTTGACACCTAACAACCAAAGGAAAGACCAACACATACTAGTGCAATAATGCAAAACATAACATCCATTCTCAAAATGTCAAAACATGAAACCTCCAAACGAGGTACCTCCAAACAAGAAACCTCTAGAGGCAACACATCCAAAACAAGGCTCAAGGCTCTAGGATCAACATGTAGGGAAAGAGTGTCATCACATGCAACAAATGGGAACCTGGGCACATGTCCTGCCCATCCTAGATGCACATGCAGAACCATCTCAACCTTGATGGGGTAAGGGAGATTAGCTTACCTGGGTTTCCAAGGCCTTCCCAATCCTATCCCGGATCACCACCACTGGGCAAGGCAGAGGGGCCACCATCCATTTCTTATCTTATTAGATGAACTAATCTACCCAACCCAACAATTATTATATTAAGTTATCACTTGATTACAAAGTCAAACTCCCAATGAGATATCCGGCTATCTAGACCCCAGGTAACCTAGTTGTCTACCCCCTCGTGATCCCGATCACTCACTTGGAAGCCCATTCCCCCTAGCATGCACCTGGACCTTAGCGTAGAATATACAACAAGATAACATGATAACCACAATAATGAATTCTCACAAGAGATATAAAAGTGCTCATAACATCATAAAGAACATATTGCACGAAATAGGATACACAAGGCCTCATACATGACAAAAGCCTTCACCAATGCATAACAACCAAAGAGCCAATCATGAAAATAAATCAAACGTGAATCCAAATCCTAAAAAATGAGGCAAAACACATCCCACTGGGGTCATAAGAACAACCCTCGATAGAAAGGAATTCTTCCTCTTGCCGGACCAACTCAATGCACAAGAAACACCTTAATGGTAGGGCTCAACCCTCTCTCTGGAGAATAAAGGACCTCATGAAAGGTCAAAGTACATCAAATAAAACTAAAATAATCTCAACACACATCACTCATGCCTCTAGAGAATGCACAAACCCCAACAAGACTCTCGCATAGCCCAAAATTGACTTTTTAGGACCTTCAAAGCAGTCTAGAGCTCTCGGAATGTAGCTTAGCACCCCTGCTATGTATGGTATAATTTTTGGTATGTACCATGGAATTTTTGGACCATTCCATAGTGTTCTGGGTATGTATGGTAGCGTTTTGGGTCCATTTAGCAGAGTTCTAAGTCCATAAGTCAACATTCTCAGTATATGACTCAGCACTCTTGGTATGTAGTCCAGCACCCTTGGTTTCCAAAATGGAATTCCTAGACCATATGATAGTGCCCCTGGTCCATATGGTAGTTCTCATAGCGTTCTAGGGAAAGAGGCCAAAATTCATGCAAACATGACTCATTGCCCACATCTACAAAGGGGTCAAAACCGAAACTCAAACTTGACTCAAAGGGACTAAAAGGTGTAAAAATCCAAATGGAAAACCAAAAACATGAGAATGCAAACTCACACAGACTCATAAATCGAAAATTGCATAATAAACTTCCTCCTAGAATGCTCAAAATGGCACCTAGAACACATAACAACAAAGGGGAGAAGCACTAACAACACAACAACCTCAAGAATATATCATTCAAGCAAAATGAACTCAATTACAATCTCAGATCCTTTCCAAAGGTATTTCCCACAAAAATATGCATATCATTGTGAATCATAGTGGCTTTCGACAAGCTGCAGGAAGCCCAAAATCACCAAAATCAAAACTGAGACAAGGGAGACTCAAAGAGTACAATATAAGAAGAAACATCACTTCAAACAAGATCCCAAATCTCTACTAAAACACAGGGAAGAGGAATTCATAGAATTCTTAGAGAAAGAAAATAGAAAAAGACATTCCTGGCAAGCAACATCTAAGGCTTGAAAACAAAGATCTGCGTATCTTCTTTTTTTAAATTCCCTTTCTTTCCAAATTTTTCCCAAATACGAATTCAATCTCTAAAATTAATTCTAGAACCCAAAGCAATCTTTTAATCAAACACAGAGCATACAAGCTTTCAAAATGAAATTTGCAGAGAAGTGAACAAAAGCTTCAACCTGGAAATCGCACTCCAAATCAATAGAAAATCTGACGAAGAGCAAGAGAAAACAACCAGCAATCCAAGCAATCAAAATCCCCAATCCAAGCTCCAAGCAATTCGAAATCCAATCTTCAAAATTTTGTCGGATGGTAACACGATAGCATTCTCAGAAAGCCAAATAAATAAAAATCAAACTCAAACCATAGGGAAAATCCAACCAATCAGAAAATTCGAGGAAACCATATAATATACCTACCATCCCAAAAATATATGCATAAATAATATAAAATAATATTTATCTAACTTACCAAGATACCGACCAATGGTAAAATAGGGTAGGTAGGATAAATTATAAAATTAAATAACCAAGAGGATAAATTAAAACAATATGATTATCCAATATAAAAACTCATGGGCACAATTAATTAAATAAAGCCCATAAATTACATAATCAAAAGAATATAATTAAACAACCTCAATAAATCAAATAAATAATAATTAATTAATCAAACAATTAATCCTTGATAAACTATAACAATATTAAATCGTTACTCTATATACCAAAGGATAAAATAATAATACTTACACAATAATATTTAAATATTTATATCAACTATTTATTTTATTTTTTATTTTAAACTATATTAATTCATTAATTAATTTAATATTATTAAACTATATAAATCAATTAACCAATTAATTAATAATTGTTAATCCAAACAATAAACACAACTCTACACCACAAAAAAATAACCCAAGGAATCACGAGACACTAAACAACAAGTCGTACCAAGACTCTAAACCGACAAGGGTAGTCAACTTAAACCTAGAGTATAGAGTGGGTTTTCATGTCATCTTCAATCAACTTGCCATTGAGATAAGACATGCTCAGACCTATGAAGCCAGGTGGAGTCGATGTCTGGTACCTACAAACCTGTCACCACCAGTACATATACAACAACATCTACAATAATATTTCATAAAATAAGCAGACAAGTGAAAGGAAATTGCAATGTCATATCATGCTCACAAATGAGCACGATATGACATCATTCGTTATCATGAACGCAGTAGAAGACACTCACAAACATCAAACAGTATCATAGTCATCCCCATCATAAGATAGGGTTAGTACATAATATAATGTCATCAAATCAACATAAACAAACATGAAACACACATATATCACAGGTGCATATCAATCATCAAGAGTAATCTATCATCACAATAATCTAGGAATGTCATCATCTCGAAGTAATCATGATGTCAAGCAAAATATAATATGTCCAATATCCATAATAAAGAATCTAAATCATAAGACAAATCAATAAGCATCTGATCAAAACATCACAAAATAGTCTAAGTTATGCCGAAAAAGCCTAACAATGCGCAAAAAGGAACAATGAATCGGGGAGGGGCACTACACGTATGAACATGGCTTATTTTAACTATCAATGTTCATACAAACACAAGGCCAACAATTTTTTTTTTCCTCTTAACGTTTCCATATAAATAAAGATGTTTTTTTTTTCTTTTTTTTTAAATAGAAAATTAATTCACATTTTTTGTGAGAGAATGCATTTTAAGGTGATTTTTTTTTGTGAAATTTTTAAGGGCCATAATTTCAAAGGAAGGAAATGTTAGCAGCAATCAAGAAGGAAGACTGAGAGGGGGGTGAATCAGTCTTCAGCGGATGCACAACAAATTAAACTTCCAAAACATAAACTAATAAACCACAACAATAACAGATAAGCAAATTAACAACACAACTCATAACACCAATAGTTTGACGTGGAAAACCCAGTTAAGGGAAAAAACACGGTGGGAACCTACCCACAATAAGATGATACTCTACAATAGTATGTGAAAATATTACAATGGAGAATGCACATGCATTCAGGCTCACTTCCTAGAGCTCACTGCTCAAAAGATATATGCCCGAAAGGATACAACCCTCAGGGAAGTCTCACTGACTTACAGAATGATTCGGACTACAATCCGGAAGAAATGAATTGCAATAATAGCATCTACAAATGCCCGATGACAATTCCAATTAAGCACAATTGTCTGCCCTGCAACACCAAACTCGCCACAAGCCCTCGCTGAATGATATATCCTTGTTCACACATTTACCTCTCTCTGATAATGTAGACACAATACTGACACCTGAATTACATAAGTATATCACGTTTATATACAAATCATTAACCTTGATAACAGGGTTGGCTAAACCCTCAACTCATAATTACAAAAATTACATTACACGATACAAAGATTAACCACTGGACTAATATTATAATTTACATTACATAGCATGGACCTAATTCAAATTCCCAAACAATAACATCCACCAAAAATCCCGCCAAGATCAACTGTAACACGCTACACCATCGAAAATATCACATAACACACAAATTATCACCAGTTCTTAGAAATCACCAAAAACTCACTCAACGATCAATGTAGATCACCAAAACAAATAGGAAACAACTAGGAGACACCATCAAGCACATTAGAATCATCCGGAACAGTTGCACCATCATCTCTTTTCAAATCTTCATCGGTCAACGTCGCAAGGCTCAAGAACGCAACCAATCAACAACTGTCACGAAGAAAGATAACTTGTGGTACACCAAATCACGAACCATATGAAATGAAGATACACAAGATCATCCCAAACAATAATCCAAAATCTCAGCACAAGATCTGATCACACCAGAATATATCGGAGGGAATATCAGATACTGCAAAATAGTGATCAACAAAACCAGACTACAAAACCTGACCAAAAACCTTTTCCAAACTCACTAGAATAACTCACATGAATATGTTGACATCAATGACAACAACATATCCTAGCAGCAACAATGAACAACCAAATCAAACAATCTCCCCAATAATCCAACAATCTCCCCCTTTGGCATTGATGGCAACATATGAACATGAAAAACAATCAATGCAAAGAAAGAAGATATCACCAACAAACTCCCCTTAATATCAGGATAGATAAAGCAGTTTTTCACATGATCTCTCTCCCCCTTTGACAGCAATGCCAAAGATTACCAAAACAAAAAATCAAACTCTCTCCCACTAAAACAAAAACATGAATCTCTCTCCCCCTGAAACACATAACCAAAAATCTTTCTATCCCAAGGGGTACACAACCAAATCATCAGACTACTCCAGTAGAGGAGCAACACCAACACATCAATCCAGATAAAAGAATAAGGCTCTGAATTCCATCGAATCAATGCAACTCAATGCATCTAGTTCTCATCATGAGGGGTGGAGACCCCTAACTTGTCTCTCAAATAGATATATGTATCTGCAAGCAAAGGCTTGGTAAAAATATCAACAATTTTTTCCTTTGTAGATACATATTCCAGCTTCACCGACTTTCTCTCTCAAGTAATTGTATTTGATTGATATATGTTTAGTCTTATAACGTTGCACCGGATTTTTAGACATGTTTATAGCACTAGAATTATCACAGTATATAACAATAAGCTCGTTATAAATAACTCTGATATCTTTCAACATTTGCTTCATTCGTACTATCTGAGTGCATTTACTAGCAGCAACAATGTACTCAGCTTTAGTAGTAGATAAAGATACTGAATCATGTTTCTTATTGGCTCAAGAAACCAACTTCTTACCTAAAAAGAATGCTTCACCGGTAAACTCTTCTAGTCATCAACATCACCTGCCCAATCTGCATCAGTGTATGCACACAACATGAAATCATCATTCTTTGGATACCATAAACCATAATCTTCAGTTCCTTTCAGATATTTGAATATTCTTTTAACAATAGTAACATGAATCTCCTTCAGATCAACTTGATATCTGGCTGCCATACACACATCATGCATAATGTCAGGCCTAGTTTGAGTAAGATATAATAGTTCACCGACCATAGATATGTACAAACTTTGATTAGCTTTAGGAGATTCATCATTTTTAGACAATTTACAACCAATCACCATAGGAGTTCCAACTAGTTTGGAATCATCTAATCCAAACTTCTTCAACAATTCCTTCACATGCTTAGTTTGAGATATAAAGATTCATTTTCCTGTCTGAGCAATCTGCAAACCTAAAAATAGTTTTATCTCACCGATCATAAACATCTCAAATTCTTTTTGCATATCACTGGCAAATTTCATGCTCATATCATCATCACCACCAAAAATAATGTCATCAACAAAGACTTCAACAATCAAAATGTTATCATTTTCAATCTTAAAGTATAGATTACTATCAACAACACCTTTGACAAATCCCAGTTTTAGCAAGTATTTATCTAATCTAGCATACCAGGCTCTAGGGGCTTGTTTCAAATCATAAAGTGCTTTCTTCAACTTACATACCATGTCTCCATCATCTGATAATGAAAATCCATCAGGTTGTTCAATGTAAACTTCTTCTTCTAGATCACCATTCAAAAATGCAGATTTGACATCCATTTGATATACCTTGAAATCTTTATAAGCAGCATAAGCAAGCAACAGTCTAATAGCTTCAATCCTGGCAACCAGAGCAAAATTTTCTTCAAAATCAATCCCTTTTTGTTGTCAATAACCTTTGTAGACCAGTCTGGCTTTATTTTTTACTACTTCACCTGCTTCATTCAATTTGTTCCTAAAAACCCATTTAGTACCAATAAAATTTGTATCCTTAGGTCTAGGCACAAGTTCCCAAGTATTGTTCTTTTCAATCTGATCTAACTCTTCTTCTATGGCTCTAATCCAGTTATCATCTTTACAAGCTTCAACAACATCTTTAGGTTCAACTTTAGAAATCAAATATATCTCTTCAACAACTAACCTTCTTCTAGTCATTACACCTTTATTCTTATCACCAATAATCTGATTTTCAGAATGATTTAATCTTACATACCTTGAAGTCTTCTGATTGTTCTAACTCTTAGACTCGGGCTCATGAACATCC
Organism: Cryptomeria japonica; assembly: GCF_030272615.1. Taxonomy (NCBI): domain Eukaryota; kingdom Viridiplantae; phylum Streptophyta; class Pinopsida; order Cupressales; family Cupressaceae; genus Cryptomeria; species Cryptomeria japonica. The sequence goes on from NC_081409.1 coordinate 334,159,576, forward strand.
TCATCGGCAGCAGCTATAGTCTTTGTCTCTACTGGATCATTCTACTTAGGCTCTTCAGGCTGAAAAGGAGTTAAAACAACATATTGACCTTCATCATAGGCTCTGATCTCCTTCCCAAGGTTTTCATCCACCTTCACACTTGCACTCTCAACTATCTTTCTCAGTCTCTTGTTATAACACGTGTAGGCTTTTCTATTTGTAGACTATCCCAAAAAGATACCTTCATCACTTCTAGCATCAAAATTTCCAATATCCTCATCTCACTTGATATAACATTTTCTACCAAAGACTTTGAAATATTTCACAGTAGGAATATGACCAAACCAAAGCTCATAAGGAGTCTTACCGATATCACCTTTGATGTGAACTCTATTGAATGTATAAACTGCAGTGCTAATAGCTTCTCTCCAATAGACCTTCAAAACATTTCCTTCAATTAACATGGTTCTTGCAGCATCTAAAACAGTACGGTTCTTCCTTTCAACAATCTCATTCTGTTGTGGGGTCCTAGGAGCAGATAATTGTCTTCTGATTCCATGCATCTCACAGAAAGAATTAAACTCACCAAAACATAATTCTCCACCTCTATCAAATCTCGGACACTTCAACTTCAATCCGGACTCACTTTCAACTTTAGGTTTGAATATCTTGAATTTCTCAGATGCTTATGATTTTTCCTTCAAAGAGACAACCCACATCATTCTGGAATGATCATCAATTAGTAACATAAAGTATCTATCACCCTGCACACTTCTAACATTTGTGGGTCCACACAGGTTAGTATGCACAAGTTCTAACAATCCATCTGATGTGTATCATTTACTTTTGAAATAAATTCTTGTTTACTTACCCAACTGGCATTCCTTACATACCAGATTAACAAGTTTAACAATCTTAGGCAGATCCCTAATAGCTTGAGTAGAACTGATCTTGATCAATGAATCAAAGTTTACAGGACACATCCTTCTATGCCACGCCCAACTCTCATCTACCTTAGCAATCAAACAACTTTTCTCACTAGCATTCAAAAGGAAAATGTTACCTTCAGTCTTAGTTCCAGATGCAATTTCAATACCGGATGCATTCAAGATCTTGCATTTACCATCTTTGAATTATAGATCACAACTTTTATCAAACATATGTCCAACACTCAAAAGATTATGCTTTAAACCTTCAACATACAAGACATCATCAGTGTTATGATTGCCATCAAAATAAATAGAACCTCTCCCACAGATTACATAGGCTTTGTCATCTCCAAATCTAACTATTCCACCATCATATTTTTCCATGCTTACAAATTTGCTTTTGTCACCCGTCATGTGATGTGAACAACCATTGTCAATAAACCATTCACCTTTTTCTTCTACCTTAGCAACCAAATCTTTCTCCTCAATAGAACAGCTAGTGGAATCAATAGGCACAAGACTATCTTCTTTAATGGCAATGAACACAACTTCATCTTCTTCTAATTCTTCATCTATAACACCTTCATCCACAATATAATAACAGTTGTTATGGTTCCTAAACTTTCGGTTAGACTTATAAGGCTTATCATACTTCTCATGCTTCTCATATCTATCATTTCTATTAAACTTAACATGTTTTTCATACTTAGCCATTCTCTCCGGACATCTAGAAGAAAAATGTCCTATCTTATTACAAGAAAAACATTTTAAAGGCAACTTTCCTTCATACTTACCGGCACCTTTAGGCAATCAATGCTTCAAGCTCATCAAGTTCTCTCTCTTGCTCTACTATCTCTCTTCTTTCTCTTTCATATCTGGATATCATGTACTCATCAAGATCATATTTCTGCTTACCAAACACAAATGTTGATGCTTTGAATGTTGTCTCATACTTTCCATGTGATTCACCAAATTCACTTAGCTCAAATGCAGTAAGTTTTCCAACTAATATATCTCTTGTCATAGTAATTACACTCTAGATCTCATCAATAGCAGCAACCTTATGTTTATAAGCAGGAGGCAAAGATCTTAGCACCTTAGCAACAATCTCATCTTCTTCAATCTTTCCACCGACAGATTGATACTAAGGACAAGCTCATTCACCTTAGCCATGTATAAATGTATGTTCTCATCATCTCCCATCTTCAATGTCTCATACTTCCCTTTTAAACTATGCAACTTAGCAACTTTCACTTGACTATCACCTTCATACAAGATCTCAAGCTTCACCCAGATCTCATGTGTGGTCTGAAGTTCCATAGCATTCATCATTTCAAAATCAGTCAGGGCACTGAGTAATGCTTCCTTCGCTCTAATGTTATATTCAACTTCCTTAATCTCATCAGGAGTGGATGGTCCATTATGAGGAACAACATAAGCATTCTTAGTAATCTTCCAATAATCTTCTCCAAGACATTTCAAATGCACCTCCATCTATTTCTTCCATATAGTGTAGTTGCTTCTATCAAACCTCAGACTGTCCTTCTTGAAAATAATACCTTGAGCTACCATCCCGGATCTCCTCAAGAGATTAAACTTCTACCAGAGGATCTAGCTCTGATACCAATTGTTAGCAGCAATCAAGAAGAAAGATTGAGAGGGGGGGTGAATCAGTCTTCACCGAATGCACAACAAATTAAACTTCCAAAACATAAACTAATAAACTACAACAATAACAGATAAGCAAATTAACAACACAACACATAACACTAAGATTTTGATGTGGAAAACCCGATTAAGGGAAAAACCACGGTGGGAACCTACCCACAATAAGATGATACTCTACAGTAGTATGTGAAAATATTACAATGGGGAATGCACATGCATTCAGACTCACTACCTAGAGCTCACTGCTCAAAAGATATAAGCTTGGAAGGCTGCAACCCTCAGGGAAGTCTCACTGACTTACTGAATGATTTAGACTACAATCCGGAAGAAATGAACTACAATAATAACATCTACAAATGACCGATGACAGTTCTGGATAAGCACAGTTTTTTGCCCTGCAACACCAAACTCACCACAACACCTCACTGAATGATATATATGTGTTCGTTCATTTACCTCTCTCTAATAATGTAGACACAATATCGACACCTGTATTACATAAGTATATCACCCATATATACAAATCATTAACCTTGATAACAAGGTCAACTAAACCCTCGACCCTCAACTCATAATTACAGAAATTACATTACACGAAATAAAGATCGACCACCTGACCAATATTATAATTTACATTACATAGCATGGACCTAATTCAAATTCCCAAACAATAACATCCACCGAAAATCCCGCCAAGATCAATCGCAACACGCTACACCACCGGAAATACCGCATAACACACAAATTATCACCGATTCATAGAAATCACCAAAAAATCACTCAACTATCAATGCAGATCACCAAAACAAACAGGAGACACCATCAAGCATGTTAGAATCATCCAAAATAGTTGCACCATCATCTCTTTTCAAATCTTCATCGGTCAACGTCTCAAGGCTGAAGAACACAACCAATCAGCAACTGTCATGAAGAAAGATAACTTGCAGTGCACCAAATCACAAACCATCTAAAATGAAGATACACAAGATCATCCCAACAATAATCCAAAATCTTGGCACAAGATCTGATCACACTGGAATATACTAGAGGGAATACCGAATACTGCAAAACAGTGATCAACAAAACCAAACTACAAAACTGGACCAAAAACCTTTTCCAAACTCACAGGAATATGTTGATATCAATGACAACAACATATCCTAGCAGCAACAATGAACAACCAAATCAAACAATCTCCTCAATAATCCAACAAGAAATAGGAAATAAAAAGACACGAGCAAATAAGACTTCACAAGAGTATTCACTTGAGACAGAACAAAGATATCAAGAATGAAGAATGCAAAGATATCGAGCATGTATGCATCTTTACTTAAATTCTATTTAAATTTACACGTATCATGTACCTAAAATCATGCTTATTTAATTGTGTCTGTATATATATATATCCTTAAGTCTTTTTAGGAGATCTCTCTCTCTCTCTCTCTCTCTCTCTCTCTCTCTATATATATATATATATATATATATTAGCAAACATTTGAAATTGGTGTATTAAAAATAATCTTGTCTTAATTTACTCTCTCTCTCTCTCTCTAAGTCTTTTTAGGACCTCTCTCTAGATTAGAAAACATTTAGAATTAGTGCAAATTTAAAATTAATCTTGTTTGAATATTCTCTCTCTCTCTCCCCCCCCACACACACACATGTATGTATGTATGTATGTGTATGTATATATGCATACATGTATAGATACATATTTATGTATGTATATGTATATATACACATGTATATATGTGTGTCTGTGTGATATGTATATGTACATATACATACATATGTATATGTAAATACATATGGGTGAACTCACAAAGTTGGTTCCCACTTTTTGGTACGTCCTGATTTTTGCTGAAATCATACATTTTTAAAAAAATATAATGATTTAAGCTTTAAGAGGTCCCATTTTAAGTAATTATTTGAAGAGAGTTAAATCAAAGACTCTTAGATCAAAACTTCTTGGATAGAACCTCTCTACTTCTAAATCACACTTGCAATGGAGTCTCCTTTGCATCTATCAAATGTTGATAAAAAACCAATTTTACATTAGCTTTTGGGGGGTCAAATTAATTCATTTAAAAGTTATTTTTTTAAAGTATTTAATCCTTATTATAAGATTTCCAAATAGTATAACAATTAATATATTTTTATTTTATTTCTTATGAATGTAGGTTTTTCACCGAACATGAACTTCTTTGTTCAATGCATTGGGAAAAATAGTAAACTAATTCAAAAAAAATTTGAAAAATATCTATGCACCAGGTATTGATGTTTTCTTTCTAACAAAAAAAAGAAAATTGAATTTTGATATATATAGAACAAGTTATGTGTTCAAACGTACACCTATATCTAAATTATAATTAGTCAAACTTCAAAACATAATAAAATAAAAAATATTCAACATATCACTATCAAACCAACTGCATGCCCTGGGTATTGATGTTACAAACCAAAATTCAAAAGAATTAAGTTTTTATCATTTATAGAAAAAAAATTATGCATTTCAGGATACACATCACTCTTAAATAATGTTGTTTGCTGTAAAAAACTACGTTTTGAGGGAGATGGAAAAATCAATAAAATTTTATTCAAACAAATTTGAAAAAAATATATTTAGAATCTACAAACAAAATGTTAAAAATCACTAGTTTATATCATCTTCAAATTCTTAATGGTTTAAAAGTTATAGGTGTCGGAAAGTGAAGATTTTTTTCAAAATATTCATATAAGTGTCAAAGTTGGTCAAAAAGTGGGAACCAGTATTGTGACTTCACCCATATATACATATGTATATATGAATGTATCTATATATATAAATGTTAGAGTAATATTTTATTAGCTAATAATTATTTATTTAATTATTAGTCTATTATACTCTATGCTTAAGCTAAGCTTACGAATCTTATAATTCTTTAAGGTTTTCTCCTTTAGGGTTTCGAGTATCCTCTTATAAGGATTCTCTCTTTGTATTTTCATAACAACTGTAATTATTGAATTGCATTCTTGTTGCACAATCAATATGACTCCTCTTTTCTAGATCTCTGAATTCTAGCCTCCATAGCTTTTTTGCTTCTCTCCTTTTGTGACAGGTTTGCATGCAGGTGATCTTTGGTGGATATAGAGTTGATTTTCCCTCAACTCCAATATGATATCAGAGCTCCAGATTTACATGCTCATGTTCTCTTCATGAGAGATTTTGGGCCTTGTTTTTCAGATTTGTGTATTCGGGGGTTTGTGCAGTTGTTTTTTTTCCATTTATGGGGGTAGTTGATTTTTTGGTACATTTTGGTGCCAAAGGACCTCACAAATGGATTCAGAAGGCTGATTCCATGAATTTTGATATATTATTTGCCTATTTTCGATGACAGGGGCATGATTTTTTATTAGCATGTTTTTCGAGGCACAAAAATCCGTACAACTGTATCTGCAAATGCGTCAGAAAATTTTCGTCAAAAAAAAAAATCCCTCTCTATGCCCTAAAAGAGGGTTTTTTTCTTCTTTTGGCCGTAACTTAGTCATACAGAGGCATTTTTCAAAAACCTTATATCGTCGAAAAGCTCTTTCCGATCTCTATCCAAATATAGAGGTTTGAACTTTTGATTTTACTTTTTTGATGGCATTTTTTTTTCTATCAAAGTTAGAGGTTCCTTTTTGCACTCCAAGAGACATAACTTGAGCATCTGAACTCCATTTTTTGAAAACTTTATATCATTGGAAAGCTTGTTCTATATTTTTTCCATTCATATGAGCTTTCTTACCAGATTACTCTCTAGGTATATTTTATTCAGTGTTTTGCTTTTCAACACTCTAGTGAATATCTTGGATGTTTTAGGTCCTGAGATCTCTTTCTTTGAGTAAGATGTCTCGTCTTTGGTTGTTCTTTATGTTTCCAGTCCTCTGTCTCTTCTGATCATTGTAGCATTTTATTTATGCAAACACATTGAGATAAAGTGCCATCATGCATTGTATACTTGGGATCTTGCACGTCTTTTGCCTTATTGTACATGCACTACTTACAAAGTGTCATGGGGGGGTTGATGTTTGCCTTTTGTTTGCCATCTACCTTTGTCAAGTGAGTGTTCCTTCCATGATATTAGCCTCATGATGTGTGTCAAGTGAGTGTTTCTTCCACGACACTATGTCCTTTCTCTGCACCTTCGATGTTCCTGGTTCTTCATCTTGCAGTTCTTGTGTGTCGTCCTTTTCGGTGTACCTGTCCCTCTCCCTTTTCAACATTACGAGGAGGTTTGTCCTGTTGTTCTAATGCTTCCTTGGTCCGATTAATCAACTCTTAAGACTTTGGTGTTTCATGTCATTTGTATCTTTGAGTTTAGTTGTTTGTCTTTGTTTGCCATCTGATTCGAGTAGTGTCATTTGAGGGCACTCATGTAGATTATAGTCTTCTCTACCTGGTCATGTTCTATTTCAGTGGAGGTTCTTCAAATCAGCAGTTACTCTTTGACAGTGTTTGTAGTTATTTCATGCTTCAGTCGTGTTCTTCATTCTCTTCTTTTTATTCCTATCTTCTGCAACACTCTTGTTTTGAGGCTTCTTAGTACTTCACTTGAGCTTTCATCTCTTCTTGGAGAGGAGTTTTGTTCCCACATGGTTTTCTCCTTTTTAACCTCTTTACAGAGATTTTATTGTACTTGGGCACCTCATCAAGCCTAGTTGTCAAGACCCATTGTTGTTTTCTTGCATTTTTTACATGCTTTTTTAGTCCTTAGTTGTTTTTTAGCTACTCCCTAAGTTCATCTTAAGGGGGGGTGTTAGAGTAATCTTTGATTAGCTAATAATTATTTATTTAATTATTAGTCTATTATACTCCATGCTTAAGCTAAACTTAGGAATCTTATAATTTTTTAGGGTTTCAAGTATCCTCTTATAAGGATTCTCTCTTTGTATTTTCATAATAACTTTAATTATTGAATTGAATTCTTGTTGCATAATCAATATGACTCATTTTTTCTAGATCTCTGAATTCTGGCCTCCATAGCTTTTTTGCTTCTCTCCTTCTGTGACAAGTTTGCATGTAGGTGATCTTTAGGAGCTGTAGAGTTGATTTTTCATCAACTCCAATAATAAATATATGTATATATACATGTACATACATATACACGTATACATACATACACATGTACATACACATATGTATACACATATATACATATGCATATACATATATATACATGTACATGTACATACGTATACATGTATACATACATATACATGTACATATGTATGTATATGTATATGTATATATACGTGTGTACATGTATACATATGCACATGTATATGTATATGTGTGTGTATGTATGTATGTATGTATGTATGTATGTATGTATGTACACACACACACACACACACACACACACATATATATATGTACATACACACACACACAGATATATATATATATATACACACATGAATATACATATGCATACATGTATATACATATACATATATGTATATGTATATACATATACATATCCATAGGTATATACATACATACATATGTATCTATGTTGGGAAAATGGTGTCTCAACCTTGTATTTACATGAGGTTACTATTTATAGTAAGTTTTTGTTTGAGCACAAAATGGTGTGAAATTTTTCCCAAAGCTTTGGATTGACTAGATAAGCATGCCAGTAAATTTTTATCACAAGATCATAACTAGTTTTGAATATATTAAAGTTTTCATTTTTGAAAGGTGAGATGAATGGTTTAAACTTAATTTTGAGGAATTGAGAGGTATGAAAATTCCCTAAAAATTTGGCATAACCAATGTAGCAGGTTACGAGGTGATAGAGCACTTCGTAAGCTTTCTGGCATTTCAAACGGTTCATCAATCAGACACCCGATTCACAGGTTATGGCCTATGAAAGTTTGGACTCCTAAAATAGGAAATATAAAAATGCATCACACACATAAATGAGTTGTAAAAGGGAGGTACATGTGTTGATGTGTGTTTTAACATATCATAAGGCATCTAGATTAGAGATAAGGTCAGATTTACTTTATTGGGTGGTTTTAGCCCATGGTTTTGTAATACCATTTAACGGTTTCTTGTATTGTATCTCCTATATATGAGGTGTGTGAGATAGAGGTTGTGTGTAAGAGTCTGATAGCTATTGAGTTACCTCTCAATCTCGGGTTGGTGGTACTCCTATAAGAGCTTGTTCTGCAAGTATATTGTAATCTATTATTGATTTCTGAATAATATATTGAGCGGCTTTTGGAGTGTGGGATTTTTTTCTCCCAAAAGTGTTTTTCCCACGTAAATCATTGTGTTGTGGTATGCATGCTATTATGTCTATTTCTGTTAAGCTTCTATAACTGTTGTAATGATCTATAAAATTTTAGACAAAAGGTTAGTGAAAAGTGTAGTCGAAGACTCAGTACAATTTTCAGTGTCTACACAATACTCTCTAGAAGGGTATTGGATAGAGCCTTCAGAAAATGAATATATCCAATATAAGATTATTAAGGTCAATGATAGGTTTCTTTCTTTCTTTTGGGAAAGAAAGAAGGTAGTGGAGTTGATTTTTGTCAAAAAATTGGAGGTTTAGCTACCCTTAATGGTCTAGATTTTGGAGTGTTTGATTTACTTTTGCACACCCAAATTTACTTTTCATTTCCACAAGACAATTTACTTTTGCTCTATTACATGAGATTTACTTTGCATGTGTTAAAATCAGTTTCAACTTCTTTACAATATTCCTCCATCTATATTGAAATTCTACAACTAATTATTTAAATTTATTTTCCCAATCACTCTTGTTTAACCGAGGCCATATTTTTTTACCACTATGATTTAACTGATTTACTTAATATTTAAATAAAGGTACTTTTGAATTATTCATACTAACAAAACTCAAATTAATTCTAAATTTTTTAAGTTGTTAACATTTAACATGTATTAACATATGTGACTTGAACTATTTTTTAATACATTTGTATCAAAACCTTTTGTCTCTAGGCCAGTTTACACCACACTAATGAAAAATAAATGAAAAATAAATAAAAAATAATGCGTAAGATCCCTTAAAACTAGATTATTATTTAATAGCCCTTATAAATAAATAATCAATAACATTTTTTATGTATAATCGCTCAAGCAATATATTATTATTCAATTGATTTAAACAATAAAATAATAATAAAGATAAAATTTGTATCTAGATACTTCAATAAAGAAAAATATTTTTTTAGTAGAAAAAATTCTCAATTTTGATTTGTTAATTTTTTTAATGAATAACTAGTTAACAACATCCTCTTGGCAATAGTTCTATGCTATTGCAAATCTAATAAATTCAATACATGTTTTGGTATATATAAAATAAATAAATTGAATAATATATTTTCTTCACTAGATAATACATTATTATTTTTATTTATCCAACCATTATGCTTCCCAACAATATATTGACTAGTATACCTACATTCTAAAAAATATTTACGTAAAATAATGTCGAGAGATATCACATAATTGTCTTGCATGTTTATTAGTATACCTATATTCTAAAAAATATATATGTAAAATATCGTCGAGAGATATCACATAACTCTCTTGCATGTTTATTAGTTGTCAAGAAGGACATGAAACTGAATAATGTTGCACTATTTCACTCTCATTAAAGATGTAACAATTTCATATACTTAGAGACAAGTGGCAATGATTCTATTTTATTGAGAGTAATAAAATAATACTTATAGAGAAACTGAAACATGCATGCATTTACTTGTCATCTACACGTCAAATTTATTCAAAATCATTTTTTTGTTGACATATATTTGTATGTCATTGTAGATGCCTCTCGGCATAATAACCTTCCAACAATACTGAGAGTGAGAATTAACTAGCAATCGCACCTTGGTGTGCAATGGGTATGCCAAAAATGTTTTCAAGGTCAATTAGGGAAAAAATAATTTATTTTTTTTGACATTTTAAGTGGAATAAAGGTCTCAATGGAGAAGTAACAAAGAGTTGTAAATTTCAGTCGATTATGCACCAACTTCCAGGTTTCCAAAATTAAAATAAAATCTTTGAATCAAGAAGATAATCAAGCCACATTATGAATAGGATCATGTTATGTTTGAGAAAGAGAGAGAGGGAGGGGGGTATGGAGATAGAGAAAGACATGGAGATTGTGATGGAGATGGAAATGGAAGAGATGGATATGGATAGGAGGGAGAGATAACAAGAGAGATAAGAGACATGGACAGATAGAGATATATGAGATAATTAAATAGAGATTGGGAGAGATGGAGATAATGATAGAGCATTAGAGGGAGATATAGAAGAATAAATATGGAGAGATAGAGATAGAGATAGAGAGGGAAAAAGATATAAATATAAAGTTCTAGGAAGATGGAGAAGGACATGGAGAGTGAGAGGGGAAGAGATGCATGTGCAAAGAGTATATGAAATACATCATGTCTATAGATAGAGGAGGAGAGAGGAAGATAGAGTGGGAGAAGAAGAAGGAGACACATAAATAGTGAGAGGTATAGGAATAGATAAATATAGAGAGGGAGAGATAGAAATAGATCTAGAGAGAGAGAGAGAGGGGGGGGGGGGAATAGGGATGGGTCAAGAGTGGGAGAGATGGTAAATATAGAGAGGGAGGGAGAGAAAGGGAGAGAGATAGGTAGAGGGGACAATAGAAGAGGGATAGAGAAGAGGGGGGGAGAGGGAGAGAGGGAGGGAGGGATATATATATATATATATATATATATATATATATATATATATAGAGAGAGAGAGAGAGAGAGAGAGAGAGAGAGAGAATATGGAAATAGATATAGATATAAAGATAGGGGATAGAGGTATAGAAAGATATGAATGGGATTAGATAGGGATATGAGTGTGAGGGAGTTTGAGGAGAGAAACAGAGAGAGATATAGAACTCATAAGAAATAAAGGAAGAGATGGAGCGTATGAGAGAGAGGGTAAGACATATAGATATATCTATAGTAATAGGGAGAGAGATTGAGAGAGATAGGGCGATAGAGATAGAGATGTGGATAAAATAGGAGAAAGGTGATAGAGATAGAAATAGGAGCAAGGAGATAGATAAATAGAGAGGTAGAGATATAAAATAGAAGAGATAGAGTGAATAAAGGAGATAAGTAGAGATAATTAAATGTAAATAGAGAGGTTAGGGGAGAAATATGGAGAGAAAAATTTCAATAAATAAGTATATAGATATGGAAAGATTGAAGAAGAAAGAAAGAGGGAGAGGGAGAAATGGTGATAGAAAACGAGAGACAATGAGAGAGGGGGAGATGGAGAGATAGAAAGGTAAAGATATAAGAAGTGATAAATAGAGAAAGGTAGAGAGAGGGATATACAAAGAGAGTGGGTGAATAAAAGATAGATCATGAGACAATGAGATATAAATAGAGAAGGAGAGGGAGAGTTGGGAAGATAGAGGTAGAAGGGTCAATATTGAGAATTAGAGGAGGTGATAGAGACATGCAGTAGAGAAAGTGAGAGAGAGTGGAGAAAAAAAGATTGACATATAAATAGAGATCTATAGATACAGATGGAGAAATTGGGAGTTTACGTGTGATTGAAAGAGAGATATAGAGAGTGCATGAGAAAAAGTGTGTGTGAGTGTGTGAGAGAGAGATAGTGTAATGCCCCACCAGAAACCCTAAAGGAAAACAGTACATCTAGGCCACTAAAAAGGGCGTAATAATTTTTTTTTAAAGATTAAGTGCATAATCATATCAATAACATGTTTAATGAAACAACGGAAGTCTAACGTATGATCTCCTAAGGGTTACCAACGAAGATTACTTCGTAGACTTTATTGACATCATGGTTAATCCTATTGTACAACTAATTAGGAAAATTAAATGCTTAAGATAAAATATACACATACATCTAAATTCCATAGTGAAAGAATCAAAGTAATCCAATGCATTCATTTCCTATAGAACATATATACAAAAGATTAAAGCAACTGAATTAACATACATTCCAATGATTCCCTTTTTACAATATCCATAAATACATGGTCTCCAATATTACCATGGATTACAAAGTTACAATATCAAGGTTACATAAAGTTGATACAATGACCACAAGGTCTCAACTGAACAATGATCACGAACATGAGCTGGTACATGAACCACGAACCTAGAAACACCAGCGAAGCCCTTCCTCGCCTGAAGATACATTCCAGAACATCCGATAGGAAATGGCACTATCACTCGACCATGTGATCCGGAAATGGAACCACCCCACCATGCTAGGAGACAATAGAAAACCCTCAAGCAAGCAAAGTAAAACAAGTATGAAAGACTACAAGACTTTGCAAAAATCCATGTGACTCAACTCACAAACACTAGTGACTCTAAGAAGAGAGTGTCATCACATAGCTTAAGATGGATACCATGGTACAACCTCCATAGGTCCCGACCCCCATCCTAGGTTATCCTGGTAACCTCTCTCGAACCTCCGGTTCCAACTAAGTCTCATGC